>NC_057826.1:31306500-31949500 GCF_910594005.1 Cervus elaphus
ACTTTCACTTTTCAAAAGAATGAAAGGACTGATGCTGAAGTTGAAGCTCCAATACTTTGGCCACCTGACCCAAAGAGCCAACTCACTGAAAAGACCCTGATGCTGGGAAAGACTGAAAGCAAAAGGAGAAGGAGGGTGACAGAGGATAAGATGGTTAGATAGCACCACTGACTCAATGGACATAAACCTAAGCCAACTCCGGGAGATAGTGAAGGACAGAAGAGCCTGGTGTGCAGGAGTCCACGGGGTTGCAATAAGTCAGACATGACTTAGAGACTGAACAACAGCAACAAAAATAAAAATGAAGTCTTGGGAATTCCCTGGTGGTCCAGTGGTTAGGACTCCATGCTGAAGGCCTGGGTTCAATCTCTGGTCAGGGAACTAAGATTCCACAAGCCACGGGGCAAGACCAAAATAAATAAATAAATAAGAATGAAGTCTCATCAAACAAAGAATATCAAAAAAGATAAAAGCTATTGGACTTCTGTGGTAGTACAGTGGATAAGAATCTGCCTGCGGATGCGGGGGACATGGGTTCCATTCTTGGTCCAGGAAAATTCCAAATGCCATGAAGCAATAAAAGCTCATGCACTACAACCACTGAGGCCATGCGCCATAGAGCCCACGTGCCACAACTACTGAGCCCACAGACCTAGAGACCATCCTCTGCAACAAAGACATCACAATGAGAAGCCTGTACACCGCAACAAAGAGGAGGCCCCACTTACCACAATTGAGAAAGCCCACAAGCAGCAGCAAAGACCCAGTGCAACCAAAAATAAACACATAATTTTTAAAAAAAACAAAAGCTATTTTTAAAAAAAGAGAAATTCTGGAGTTGAAAAATACAGCAACTGAAATGTAAAATTCACCTGACAGGCTAAACAGCATATTCAAATTGGTAAGAGAAAGAATCAGCAAATTTAAAGATAGGTTAGTAGAGATTATCCAGTTTGAGGAATGGGCTTCCCAAGTAGTGCTAGTGGTAAAGAATCTGCCTGCCCATGCAGGAGATGCAAGCGACTCGGGTTTGATGTCTGTGTCGGAAAGGTCCCCTGGAGTAGGAAACGGCAACCCACTCCACTGTTCTTGCTGGAAATTCCATGGACAGAGGAGCCCGGTGGGCTATAGTCTATGGGGCGCAAAGAGTTGGGCGTGACTGAGCAACTGAGCACAGTTTGAAGAACAGAGCAAAAAAAGAATGAAAAAAACTAAAATCCTTAAGACCCGTCAGATACCATCAAGCATACCAACACACGACATAGCCCAAGGAGAAAAAAAAAGGTCATGTGTACTACTTAACTGTGTAAAAAAATAACGGCCCAAAAATTCCCCAACTTAATGAATGTTAATTCACTCATCCAAGAAGATCAACAAAATTTTAGGAGGATGAACTCAAAGAGATCCACGTTTAGACACATCAAACTGTCAAAAGCCTAAGACAAAGAGAGAATCCTTAAAGATAAAAGTAATTAATTATATATAAAGTATCCTTAGTAAGATTAACAGTATATTTCTCATCAGAAATCATGAAATCTAGAAGGTAGTAAAATGATATATTCAAAGCACTAAAAGGACAAGAGTATCAACCAAAAATTCTACATTCAGTAAAACTATGCTTCAAAGATAGAAATTATGACATTTCCAGATAAAAACAACTGAGAGCATTCATCACTAGCAGACCTACCCTATAGTAAATACTAAAAAGAGTCCCTTAGGGTGAAATAAAAGGATGTTATGCACTAACTCAAATCCACATGAAGAAATAAGAGTATGGGTAAAAGTTAACTGTATAGGTAAATATAAAAGACAGTATTAAATTATTTGTTTATAACTCTCTCCTTCTATCTGATATAAAAGACAACTGTGTAAAACAGTAATTATCAAGCTGTAGAGACAAGCTTATAATGTATAAAGACATAATTTGTATAATAATAGCAGAAAGAAAAGAGGAGGGAATCAATCTATATTGCAGTAAAGTTTCTGAATCCTGTAGAAATTAAACTGGTATTAATCCTAACTAGATTGTTTTAAATTAAGATGTTAATTTTAGTTCCTAGGGCAACTACTGAGAAAATAATTCAAAAAAAAAAAGTAAAAAAAGCAATAAGGGAATTAAAATGTTATACTAGAAAATATCTATTTAATGTTAAAAAAAAAGACAGTATGGAGGAATAGTAGAATTAAAAAAAGACCTAAGATACATAAAAACATATAACAACATGACAGACATAAATCTTACTTTATCAGTAATTACACTAAATGTAACAGACTAAAATTGTACAATGTCTCATGAGATTACACAAAACGTAGCTTGTTTAGTTTTCGTTACTATAGTTTTCATGACATTCAAGAAAAAATTATAGTGGCTGACTATACCTTGACTTTTACTATTTACTTGACTTTTTAAAAACTTTTTATAATATAATGTAATTTCAAACACAAAAGTAGAAAGAGTAGTATAGTGACCTCCATATACCTTATTTACCTACATCAATAACTAACTCATGGCTATCTTCATTTCATTTATACTTCCAACCTGGTTTTCCCCACCCTGCAATGGATTATTATTGAAGCAAATTCCAGATATCATTTAATCAGAAATGAATAGTAAATAATCTACATTTTGAGAAAATTAGATGTATTCATTTGGTGGCTTATATGGTAAAGAATCCGCGTGCAGTGCAGGAGACCTGGGTTTGAACCTTGGGTTGGAAAGATTCCCTAGAGAAGGCAAAGGCTACCCACTCCAGCATTCTGGCCTGGAGAATCTCCATTGACAGAAGAAACTGGCAGGCTACAGTCCATGGGGTCACAAAAAATTGGATATGACTGAGCGACTAAACACACACACACTGTATAATTATAGAAAAGAGGAAATATATATTAGCAGAAGAAAATGGTAACTAAATCTAAGACAATTTTTAAAAGCAATCTTATAAATCCATTAAAATTCCTGAAGAAATTTTAGAAATATTAAAAAAAACTCTGTTCAATCTAGTTTGTATTCCAATCTTGTTTTTACCTGTTTCTCCTCTCAGGATTCCATCCCATTTTTGACCTAGCTAGTGAGGTTTTGTCTGAAGATTCACTTATTCTCGTCAAGGAATCACGGTTATTCAGAATTTGTTCCAAGAATCCCACACTTCCTACAATACATGAAATATAGTATCATTTTTCAAGTACTAATTCATTCCTCTTTTATATAATAGCTCACATATATTTGTACTAAATTATTTTCACATGGTAATGATCTACTCATTTCACTCTACAAGGTAGACTACATATACATCAAAAACTAAATATTTATAACTCATGGAAACTATACTTGTAAAAGTTTAGGCCTGAATTAATTTCCATTACAGAAGAAAAAGGAGTATGAATGAGAAGTAACATCATGGCAAGGCCCTGTATACAGAAATATTTTTATAAACAGTAAAAAGGAGATTTAACAATTTCTTCATAACTAGTATTGGTTGAATCTTCCTTTTAGCCTCATCTTTAATGAGACTACTTATCAATTCTTTTGGTGGTTAAGGTTGGTTTACTTAATAAAGATTATATTTTAAAATTACTTAAGAGTCTTTAAATGTGTCCAGGACAAGATTGAATGCATTTAAATAGTTCCAAAAATGAAAGCTTATACTTAACATTTCTGCTTACTTTTACTATAAATACTATAAAGATCTAAAAAAGTTATTATTTCTTGTCACTTATAAAAGTTATTAGCATTTTTCTAACTGAACATGATAATAAATGTTAAACTTCTTAGTTTATTATTCAAACTCACACTTAAAAATAATATAAGTAAACATGATAATCAGCTTACTTTCAATAATGCATTATTTTTTATTAATAACATATTTTTCATTAAAGGTTTAAATAATAACTTGTAGAAGACAGAATAATTACAAAGGTTTATCTCCAACTCCTTCTACAAAGACTCCAAAGAAGCTTAATTTGCCCAGTATCACTTAAAGAAAAATATTAAAAACAGAGGTCCCACTTCAGTTCATTTGCTTTTTTTTTTTTAGGTGCTCAGTTGTGTCTGACTCTCGGAGACCCCATGGACCACCAGTCTCCTCTGTTTACAGGATTTCCCAGGCAAGAATACTGGGTTAGGGTTACTATTTCCTTCTCTAGTGGATCTTCCTGACCCAGGACTTAAACTCGTGTCTCCTGCTTGGCAGGCAGATTCTTTACCACTGAGCCACCTGGGAAGTCCACGTGAGGGACTTATAAATCATAAGTGTGGAAATCTGTTCCTAACTTGAGATAGGTCTAACAAAAGTTGTTGCTTTTGTTGTTTAATCGCTTAGTCGAGTTCAACTCTTCTGCAACCCCACGGACTATTGCCCACCAGGCTTCTCTGTCCATGGGATTTCCCAGACAAGAATACTAGAGTGGGTTGCCATTTCCTTCTCCAGGGGCTCTTCCTGACCCAGATATCAAACCCATGTCTCCTGCATTGGCAGGCAGATTCTTTACTGCTGACTTCCTAGTAAAGAATCTGCCTGCCAACGCAGCAGACACCAGAGATGCAGGTTTGATCCCTGGGTCGGGAAGATCCCCGGAGTAGGAAATGGCAACCCTACTCAAGTATTGTGCCTGGAAAATTCCATGGACAGAGGAGCCTGGTGGGCTACAGTCCATGGGGTCACAAAGTGTTGAAAATGACTGAGCACAGCACAGTGACAGAGTCACCAGGAAAGCCCCTAATAAAAGTAGTGTGTGCCAATTATAATTGCTTTATTACCTGTACGACATGAAAGCTCCATATTTTCTTTTTCTTCTGTAGGATTTTCCCTCTTTGATATTTTATCATCCCTTGAAACAGGAACAGGAGCAAATCTGCGAGGTGCTGGTGTCTCCAAAGGAGATGTCTGTTTATCAAAAGTTGTATCTTCAACCTCTCTTGAAGATGCTTCAACAGAAAATTAAGAAAATAATAAATTTAACTTACTTTTTAAAAAAATTTTAATTATAATATTATTCTTCCCCATTTTTTAAAAATAAAACCAAAATTATATAGGATACTCAAGTTATTAACAAATATAAAGAAATAACTTCATCCTCACTAGAAATCAAAAGAATATAAACTATAAATACTTTATACTTAAACCTAATAAGTAAGAAAAAAATATGGCAATATTCAGTGCTATTTAAGTTGTGTTGAAATTGGCAAAGCTAGACACTGCTCACGGCAATGAAAACTGATAAGGCCATCCGGTACTAAGTACATGTGCTTAGTTGTTCAGTCGTGTCTGACTCTTTGTGACTCCACAGACTGTAGCCCGCCAGGCTCCTCTGTCCATGGGATTCTCCAGGCAAGAATACTGGAGTGGGTTGCCTTGTCCTCCTCCAGGGGATCTTCCCGACCCAGGGACTGAACCCAGGCCTCCCGCATCACAGGCAGATTCTTTACTAGTGAGCCACCAGGGAAGCCCAGTACTAAGTACAGCAAGTCTCAGAATTTTTATACACTTTGATCTAGAGATCCCACTTTAGTGAGCACAAACACATTGTTGCTCTTGTTCAGCTGACCCAGGGATTGAACACTTGTCTCTTGCACTGGCAGGCGATTCTTTACCACTGAGCCACCAGGGAAGCCCACAAAATGACAACTATAAACAGTGAGCGTGGAAACCTGAGCTCCCGCTACGGCTCTGACACTCCCGCTCTCAAGCCAGGAGACCTGGGGCAGGCAGTCATAAACTCTCTGTGCTTCATCTTCCCCACTTTACAACCTAAAAAATGACTCACATTACTTCACAAAAGTTTAAGGCCCACACACCTGTGGGAGACACAAAGCGACTTGCCTTTAATATGTCTGTAATATAACAATGTCCTAACAAATCAAATGTCAGGTATAATGTACTACATGGATCTTATATATCACTAAAGGCATAGGCTCTTGATTTTCATCAGTTCATTATTCAAATATCAGTAACTCGGAGATACATTTATTGATAAGAGTTTAAATTCCAAAGGTTTAACACAAATAAGTTGTATATTCCTTTGTTACTATAAAGAGGTTTTTCAAATTTCATTAAAATAGACTTGTATTACTCTTTGAAAATATTTAGAAATAGTTTATAATTGTACTCAGATGGTTTCTCCCCTGACAGAACGAAGAACCACAGTAAATATGCAGTTTGTCAGAGTATTGGTGAACTGCTGACAAGCATTTTCAGTGCTGTGTGTATGTTAGCTGCTCAGTCGTGTATGACTCTCTGTACCCCCAGGACTGTAGCCCTCCAGACTCCTCTGTCCATGGAAATCTCCAGGCAAGAATATTGGAATGGGTTGCCATTTCCTTCTCCAGGGGATCTTCCCAACCCAGGGATCGAGCCTACCTAGGTCTGCTACATAAGTAAAACTTTTCTCAATCTATGTAGAAGTGCTTCTGACAATTTATGAAAGTTATTAATTAAAACCATTAAATAGGACATGATCCATAACTTGGCTGAACAAGTTTCAAAATAATCTAGAAATTACTTGGCCAAAAATAATCCCTAATTTTATAAAATAAAGAGTCTCCTATAACCTAGTAAATAAGTTTTCTGCTTACAAACTGCAAAGAAGATTCATAGCTGGCATCTTTTATTCATAGAGAACTACATATTTTTACCTTGTTTGGAAGTAAAGACATTATGTGAAGACAGGTTACTGCTACCAAAATTCAAATGGTCTGGTTTTACAGAATATTTTTCCACTGCTATAGGAGGAGGTACAGTAACAGGCTGAAAACTACTAGTCTTGAGTGCAGCACTGATGAAATGAGTCTAGAAAACATAAAATAACCTTGTTAATTTCAAATATCACCTGAAAGAGTTAGATGACAAAATATCTTGAAATTTATTAGAGGACTTGAAAACAATCTATTAGATTTAATAAATAATAACAATATAAACATTACATGTAACTACTCACTGTAGGAGCAATGCCACTGGAAAGATACAGTAACACAAAGACTTGGGTTACGTCTGGCTCTACAGTGTGGCCCTGATCATTTGTTCTAAACCTCAGTTTTTTCCTTTTCACCTCAGAGATGGCCCATCAGACACTCCTGATGGCTCAGGAGACACTGAGACACTCCTGTCTCCTAGAGACACTCTCTCTAAGAGAGAACCAGGAGAAAGTGACCGTAGCCCTTGACCTCTACTTAAACCAGAGAATTTAAAACCAAAACATCTCATCTTTTAAATACCGATGATAAGATTTTATTTAAAGGTTTAAAAACCATTGGTAGAAAGCACTAAAATAAAACCTTAGCTTTGCATAGTAAGCAGTAAAATATTCATTTACATATAAATGGAAAACACAGTGACAACACAGTTTTTAACACTATTTATTAAAATATCTGAAAGGTACATATATTGTAACTAATAAAACTGATTTTAAAAGAGTCTTATGCTAGGCAAAAAAAACAAAACAAAACAAAAAGAATTCTTAAAAGTGTGCTGAGATCCCTCTACATAAAACAGATGGATGGATTCAAAGAATTTCATTTCATTAAGCATTAACTGAAAATACCTTACATGTCATAAGTTCAATTTTCTCTGTAGTTATAAATTCCACAAACAAGATGTATGAATTAGCAAAAGATTTCATTCTTCAAAAATGATAAAGTTAATAAATTATGCGTTTATTTCTGGAAGGATAAATGAATGGCAGAAAGGCACTTAGAACTATGTTAAAAAAAGAAGTCAATGTGCGTTTCAAATGTGTAATCTCATTCTATCCTAAACAACAAAAATAAAAATGTTTTCTAGGTAAAGAAATCAAGGCTCAGAGAAGCAAAGATTTCTGTAGACTGGGGACCAGCACTCTGACAGGCCCACTCCTAGCCTCTTCAGCTGACGTGCTGCACACTCAATTTCAGCAATGTACAGAGTACTTACTAAAACTTTATTTTATACGCCATAATCATTCCAAATAAAATAATATCAATCACATCAAGATTTCAAGACAAACCCTATTAGGAAGTCTTAAAAATTATAGGATATTAGAGTTCAGGCTATGATGTTATACTGGGCTATAATAAGCTTATTTTTGTAAATTCTTCTGAATGCTATATTTTTATTTTATCTTTAAAAGTTTTTAAGGAGTATTAGGAGTGTGTGCTCAGTTGTGTCCAACTCTTTGCGACCCCGTGGACTATAGCCTGCCAGGTTCCTCTCTCCATGGAATTTTCCAGGCAAGAATACTCGAGTGGGTTGCCATTTCCTACTCCAGGGTATCTTCCAAACACAGGGATCCAACCCTCTCTCTTGCATCTCCTGCACTGACATCACCTGGGAAATTCAAGTTGCACAGTAATAAGGGGTGGGGGGGAGGTAAATTAAAAACAATGCATTTACAATGCTGGTCATTCACTCATTTAAAAAAATCTTTTTTAAAAAATTTGAGTACCTGAGTGTTGGGTACTATCCAAGGACTTGGAAATTGCAAAATAAATACACTATACTATTAGCTCTCTGTGAGGATAACTCTTTTTATAATAGCCCTGTCCCTCATTCAAAAGGCATAAGAATGTTCATTCTTTTTAACTAGGTAAATGTAGAAGCAAATATGTATACTAGGTGATTCTCATCCAAGGGTGTGTATCAGAATCATTAGAGAGCTTTCAAGGATTTCTAGGCCTACCCTAGACCTGCTATTTCAGAATTTCTGACCGGTACAAGCATGTGTATTTTTATAAAGCTCTCCTCATGATTCTAAAGCACTTTGCCAGGCTAAGAACCACTGATATAAACAGAAAACTGCAATGCCATATAAGCCCTTTAAAATGCCATGAAAAGAAATATCACGAAAGAAGGAAAAAAACAATTATAAGTAGAGGTCTCACAAAGCTAGAAACCTAAACTAGAACATGCAGAGTTCTTCTCTTCCACATAGGAAAAAAGAATCATGAACAAACAAACCATTATGTAAGAACTAAAACTGTTACAATCTAAGGAGATGAACTACTGGAGTAATCAATCAGCTTAGAGATCCGAGTAATGAAAGGTCACGGGATGTGTGATCGCATTACTACAGATACCTGAATATCGATTTGCTGTTGTTGCAGCTTTTCAAGATGCCGAATGTGTTGCTCCATAAACACATTCATTTGTTTCTCATGATCGTGACAGTGTAGTGTCTCCTGTTTATTCTGCATGGTTGTCTGCTGCTCTGTAACACGTTGCAACTGTTTATCAGTCTCCTGTAGCTTATTGAGTAATTCTGTAACAGAATTAACCTTTGCTTCCAACTCACTCTGCACCTAGAACAAAAGTATCCAGACATCAAAAATATGCTCAATTATTAGAAAGGTTATATAAAGTGAACTGGTATAGAGAAATTATCAAACCAGAGTTTTTACCTTCTACATTTCTGATGCTTCGAAAGCCTTTTAGAATCACAGATAAGAGGCAGAATAGCTATCCTTAACTAGATCTTTTTTCTCTTAAAAAATATCAAATTTCCCACAAGAATTTTTATTTCGTCAGAAAACTAAGATCATGGCATCCGGTCCCATCAGTTCAGTTCAGTCACTCAGTCGTGTCCGACTCGTTGTGACCCCCTGAACCGCAGCATGCCAGGCCTCCCAGTCCATCGCCAACTCCCAGGGTACACCCAAACCCATATCCATTGAGTGGGTGATGACACCCAACCATCTTATCCTCTGTCGTCCTCTTCTCCTCCTGCCCTCAATCTTTCCCAGCATCAGGGTCTTTTCAAATGAGTCAGTTCTTCGCATCAGGTGGCCAAAGTATTGGAGTTTCAGCTTCAACATCAGTCCTTCCAATGAACACCCAGGACTGATCTCCTTTAAGATGGACTGGTTGGATCTCCTTGCAGTTCAAGCGACTCTCAAGAGTCTTCTCCAATACCATAGTTCAAAAGCAACAATTCCTCAGCACTCAGCTTTCTTTATAGTCCAACTCTCACACCCATACATGACCACTGGAAAAACCATAGCCTTGACTAGATGGACATTTGTTGACAAAGTAATGTCTCTGCTTTTTAATATGCTGTCTGGGTTGGTTGTAATTTTCCTTCCAAGGAGTAAGCATCTTTTAATTTCATGGCTGCAATCACCATCTGCAGTGATTGTGGAGCCCAGAAAAATAAAGTCAGCCACTGTTTCCCCATCTATTTCCCATGAAGTGATGGGACCAGATGCCATGATCTTTGTTTTCTGAATGTTGAGCTTTAAGCCAACTTTTTCACTCTCCTCTTTCACTTTCATCAAGAGGTTCTTTAGTTCTTCTTCACTTTCTGCCATTAGGGTGGTGTCATCTCCATATCTGAGGTTATTGATATTTCTCCCAGCAATCTTGATTCCAGCTTGTGCTTCTTCCAACCCAGTGTTTCTCATAATGTACTCTGCATATAAGTTAAATAAGCATGGTGACAATATACAGCCCTGATATACTCCTTTTCCTATTTGGAACCAGTCTGCTGTTCCATGTCCAGTTCTAACTGTTGCTTCCTGACCTGCATACAGATTGCTCAGGAGGCAGGTCAGGTGGTCTGGTATTCCCATCTCTTTAACAATTTTCCACAGTTTATTGTGATCCAGACAGTCAAAGGCTTTGGCATAGTCAATAAAACAGAAATAGATGTTTTTCTGGAACTCTCTTCTTTTTCGATGATCCAGCGGATGTTGGCAATTAGATCCCTGGTTCCTCTGCCTTTTCTAAATCCACCTTGAACATCTGGAAGTTCACGGATCACGTATTGCTGAAGCCTGGCTTGGAGAATTTTGAGCATTACTTTACCAGCCTGTGAGATGAGTGCAATTGTGCGGTAGTTTGAGCATTCTTTGGCATTGCCTTTCTTTGGGATTGGAATGAAAACTGACCTTTTCCAGTCCTGTGGTCACTGCTGAGTTTTCTAAATTTGCTGGCATACTGAGTGCAGCACTTTCACAGCATCATCTTTCAGGATTTGAAATAGCTCAACTGGAATTCCATCACCTCCACTAGCTTTGTTCATAGTGATGCTTTCTAAGGCCCACTTGACTTCACATTCCAGGATGTTTGGCTCTAGGGGAGTGATCACACCATTGTGATTATCTAGGTCATGAAGATCTTTTTTGTACAGTTCTTCTGTGTATTCTTGCCACCTCTTCTTAATATCTTCTGCTTCTGTTAGGTCCATAACATTTCTGTCCTTTATTGAGTCCATCTTTGCATGAAATATTCCCTTGGTATCTCTAATTTTCTTGAAGAGATCTCTAGTCTTTCCCATTCTGTTGTTTTCCTCTATTTCTTTGCATTGATCGCTGAGAAAGGCTTTCTTATCTCTCCTTGCTATTCTTTGGAACTCTGCATTCAAATGGGTATATCTTTCCTTTTCCCCTTTGCTTCTCACGTCCCTTCTTTTCACAGCTATTTGTAAGGCCTCCTCAGACAGCCATTTTGCTTTTCTGCATTTCTTTTTCTTGGGGATGGTCTTGATTCCTGTCTCCTGTACAATGTCACGAACCTAAGTCCATAGTTCATCAGGCACTCTGTCTATCAGATCTACTCCCTTCACTTCATGGCAAATAGATGGGTAAACTGGAAAAAGTGACAGACTTAATTTTGGGGGGCTCCAAAATCACTGCAGATGGTGACTGCAGCCATGAAATTAAAAGACCCTTGCTCCTTGAAAGAAAAGTTATGATCAACCTAGACAGCATATTAAAAAGCAGAGACATTACTTGGCCAACAAAGGTCAGTCTAGTCAAGGCTATGGTTTTTCCAGTGGTCATGTACGGATGTGAGAGTTGGGCTATAAAGAAAGCTGAGCACCACAGAATTGATGCTTTTGAACTGTGGTGTTGGAGAAGATTCTTGAGAGTCCCTTGGACTGCAAGGAGATCCAACCAGTTCATCCTAAAGGAAATCAGTCCTGAATATTCATTAGAAGGACTGATCCTGAAGCTGAAACTCCAATACTTTGGCCATCTGATACAAAGAACTGACTCATTTGAAAAGACCCTAATGCTGGGAAAGATTGAAGGCGGGAGGAAAAGGGGAAGACAGAGGATGAGACGGTTGGATGGCATCACCGACTCAATGGACATGAGTTTGAGTAAACTCCGCGAGTTGGTGATGGACAGGGAGGCCTTGAATGCTGCAGTCCATGGGGTCTCAGAGTCAGACAAAACTGAGTGAATGAACTGAATGGAACTTAAATGGAAAGTAAATAATGGAAATTAAAAATACTTAAATGGAAGTTAAGAAGCAGGAAATAGTAAAACAAAGTAGGTTTCGATACTTCACTAACCTGAGGCTGAGTTTGGTCAGCAGTCTTGGCTCTCCCACCTATTAGCTCTAAGACCTGATGCTGACTCTGACCTGTTTCTCAATCTTCTCAGTTACAAATGGAGGGCTTTGCATACATGATCTGAATGGTCTCTTCTAGCTCTAAAATAAGGATGTCCAGCCATCCCAGCTACCCAAGACTGAGTGGCTCCCAAGATGAGATACTCCACTGCTAAAACGAAGGAATCCAGGATTTTCTAGCAGTAACACAGGGATGAGAGTTAAGTCTCATAACTTCTGAGAAATAATACATAACCAGAGAGAACAATGAGAATGTCCCTAGTCAATGGCTGGACACAACAATTACAAAATCAGTGTCTGGTAAACACTTTTACATTTTACAAAGAAGTTATGACTATCTAGGAAGAAACAGATATACTTTTATCAGTGGAGCTGCTGTTGCAATGGCAGCGGCAGTTGCTGCAGCCACAGTTGTAGCTGAATCAATCCCACTGGGTGAAATTCTCTTCTCCTGGGTGACAGGGTCCTTTTCTGTGCCTGCATCTTCTAAAAGCTGTACCTTCACCTCCTTACAAACAGGCATGCTTTGAGCTCTGGAAATAAAAATGGAAAAAAAAAACGTCTGTTAAGTAAGCTACACTGAACCATTAGAAGAAATACCTACAAGTGGCAATCTGCTGCAGGTGAATTTTCTTGATTTTTTTTAAAAAGATAAATTCCTATTTTTTGCTATCAGCACACCAGTCATTTGGTTAATGAAATCTATTAAGGCTCAGGTCACCACACACTAAAAAAAATTAAAAGGTAATTCCCAGAAGGCACTGATATTTCAGAAGATATGACTTGCACATATGAAAAAGACATGGGCACAATTACAATGATTTACAGTCAAGAAGCACAAATCTGGGACTTCCCTGGTGGCCCAGTGGTTAAGAATCTACTTGCCAATGAGGGGGACACAGGTTCGATCCCTGGTTTGGAAGGATCCCACCTGTCATGGAATAACTAAGGCCATGCGCCACAACCGCTGACGCTCGCATGCGTAGAGCCCATGCTCCTCCATGAGAGAAGCCAGCACAATGAGAAGTCCTGGCAACGCAACAGAGAGTAGCGTCCACTCACCACAAACAGAGGACACCCACATGCAGCAACAAAGACCCGGTGCAACCAAAAACAAATAAAAATAAATTTTAAAAAGTTTTAAAAAAGAAGTAGAAATTTAAAACATACAGCAAAGGCTCTAAGTATTCAGGCATCAAGTCTTACTCCCAAAGGAAGACAACCCAAGAGGGACTATTAAAACTGCTGAAAAGAATTTCTCAACTTCTAACTCATTTAGAGTTAATAAATATCACCTAATTTATTAAAATGGGCATAAAATGCTTTACTAAGCAATCTGGATTAATACATATTCACAATAAAGCATTTAACTAAACACTTATTAAGAAAAAAGAAAAAAAAAAAAAGACTAGTCAATTTTGTGCTGTGTTTGGCCTAAAAGAAATGAAAGAAACAATGACAAAATTGAAGAGTGTCTAAGGTAGTCTAAGTAAAATCAGCAGGAATGCGCTTCATCTCCAGCTGCTGGATTTCCACCTCTGATTTTTAAAGAAGGCACAGAGCTCTTAAACTTACTCCTCTTTGATGTTGCCTCATTTCTATTAAGAGCATCATTTGTCTCGCATTCTCAAAATTTTGAAGTTATCTTAAGTTCTCTACCCTCCAGTTACCTTCTCATACCCAACTGAGTCATCAGGTTTTCTCAATTATTTCATCACAATTGCAGGAATCATGCCATGGAATTATAGAGGCAGGGGAACCCAACAGCCCAGCTTTCCTAATTTTCTTCATTTTACAGATGAAGGAAGAAACTGAAGTCCACAGAGATAATGGAATTTACCTGATCACGTCATAGAACTAGTAAGTAGCTGAGATAAGACCAATGCCCACAGATCTTCCCACGACATCACGCTTTTTCTCTCAAAACAGCACTTCTCCCTTCATAATTCTGCTCTAGTACAAAACCATCATCTCTTGCCAACTATTTCATTCTTTCGGTTTCTATTTGCTTAAAAACCTTTCACACAGATTTCACCATTCAAAAATCTAAAATCGTTCCTTATAGGCTAATTTCCTATTTGGCATTCCGCTTACTCCATCCTCTGGCCCTGCCCTAGGGTCCAACATACACTATACTTTCTGTTTCCTCTCAAACCACCTCTCCCCAGTTACACTGCCCTCACTGACGACACTACACGACTCTCACAGGTGACGCCAGGCTTTTTTCACTGTTCTCTCAATCTTTACCCAACTTGCTCTAACCTTCTTCCCAAGATTCAACAAAACTCTTACCTTTTCAATAAGCCTGTTCTTGGGGACTTCCCTGGTGGTCCAGTGGTTAGGACTCCAAGTTTGCAATGCAGGGAACATGGGTTCAACCCTGGGAACTAAGATCATGCATGCCAAATGGCACAGCCAAAAACATTAATAAGCCTGTTCTTATAACACTTCCTCTTGATCTCTCCATTCACTAATTTCTCTTCATTTACTTTCGATGGGCTTCCCTGATGGGTCAGATGGTAAAGAATCTGCCCACAGTGCAGGAGATCCAGGTTTGATCCCTGGGTCAGGAAGATCACTGGAAAAGGGGCTGGCTACCTACTCCAGTATTCTTGTCTGGAGAATTCCATGGACAGAGAAGCCTGGTGAAATACAGTCCATGCAGTTGCACAGAGTCAGAAATGATTGAGGGACTAACACAATACTTACTTCCAATAACATACAATTGAGGCTTGATAGTCAGCCATCCTACGGTTTAAATGGCTTCCCTTGTGGCTCAATTGGTAAAGAATCCGCCTGCAGTGCGGGAGACCTGGGTTCAACGCCTGGGTTGGGAAGATCCCCTGGAGAAGGGGAAGGCTACCCACTCCAGTATTCTGGCCTGGAGAATTCCATGGACAGAATAGTCCATGGGGTCGCAAAGAGTCATACACAACTGAGCAACTTTTTCACTTTCACAGAATAGACATTTAACAAAACTAACATGTTAACAATATTAACAATGTATTGAATGTTTCCTCTCACAGCTCTAAGCATGCATTCCTCCATCTATGTACCTATTCTCTGCCCAACTAAGCTCTAAGCAACCTGGAGTGGGGGGCTTTTATACCACATAAGCAGTAAGAAAGAGCACAGAGTTGGTGCTAAATATACATTTAGCTGACTGAGTGGTGTACTAAGAAAATATAATTCAGATAATCCCTATCGTTTAGAATTTCTGTCTGAAGTCTGAATGTGAGTTATCCTTTAAGATCTCTCATTCTGTATTAAAACATTAAATTGACCAACAAGAAAAATAACATTTTAAGGCCAGACATCAACTTCTTTATAAGATTTAAAATTTTATTTTTTCCTATTATCAAATTAATAAATGCTCAATGCAGCAAATGAACTTCTAATTGTAAAGAACTAGAAAAAATGCACATAATTCACCCACTTAGAATAAACTATTCCTTTCCTTTTTGTCATTTCCTAGAACTTTTTTTATTCCTAAATCCTCTGAATCTAGCATCTGTCTCAATACTACACTGAAACGGCTCTTACGAAGGCCATTAATACCTCCTCTTGCTCAATTCAATGGACACTGTTCAGTCCTTATCTTTATATCTGAGCAGCTATCAAACTTAGAACCTCACTTCCTCGGTTTTGTTAAGACCATACTCTTCACCTCTGGATATACTTTCTGAGTGGCATTTAGAAATCACATTGTTTTCTCTGAACATCTCTTAAAGATTCAGTTTTCTTACAGCTCTATCCTAAGCCATCTCTTTTCACTCTCACACTCCCACCAGGCCAATTCAACCACTTCCAGAGCTCAGACTACTATCTACATACAGATGACTTATATACATGGATTTCTAGCTTAGACTCCTTTTGCCAGTTTGACCTCTATATGGCTCAGTGGGTAAACAATCTGCCTGCAATGCAGAAGAGATGGGAGATGTGGGTCTGATCCCTGGGTTGGGAAGATTCCCTGGAGAAGGGTATGGCAACCCACTCCAGTATTCTTTGCCTAGAGAATCCCATGAACAGAGGAGCCTGGCGGGCTACAGTCCATGGGGTCACAAAGGGTTGGACATGATTGAGCACATGGCACAGAAGTTCAATTTGCTATCAGACGTTTTTCACCTGGATGTCTCATAGGTACCTCGAACCCTTGCCTATGTCTAAAGTGAAATTTATTCCCCCAACACCTCCCTTTTTCAATGAATACTATTACTGACTATGCATTTATACAAGCCAAAAATCTGGGATCCATCCTTAGCTCTTTCCTCATGGTCACATCTAAGCATCAATTCCTGTCAATTGCATCGCCAAATTATCTTCCAAACCTATGCACTCCTCTCCAGGCCAGCATGATTCCCACCTTCACATCCCACCACTTACCAATGGATTCAGGACCAATCTAACCCATCTCTTTCAAACATCTTCTAAAAGTTCATTGTCAATTGGTTTCCTAGACTTCAGCCCAGCCCTCTTCTAATCCATTTTTTCCTATCTGAGTGAGCCTTGTTAAGAAATACATATCAAACTTTAAAACTTTTAAATGATTTGCCATTTCTCTTTAAGTCCAAACTTCTTTGGTGTAGTTCATAACCCTGCTTACCTCTCCAGCCACAAGAAGGGTCATTCTACCCTGTTCTAGATGCTCCAGACAGACTCGTCATTCCTCAAAGCCTCCCTCCAGTCAATTACCTTTTTTTTTTTACAGCTTTACTGCATATTTTAACATCAAATAGGGCAGATTCTCCATCATTCCATATTTCTTTCTCCAAAATTAGCCATTCTCCACTGTGTGTATTCTACATGTATGTATTCTTAACAGTATGTGCATACATTCTCAACTGTGTACCCTTTCAAGTAAATTTTAGAATCACTTTGTCAAATTCCATCTGCCGTTCTCAAAAGAAAAAAAGAAAATCAAGTGACACTGACTACAGCAAAATTTCTCTAGAGACACAATTAGACTATCTTTTAACCCAATATGAGAGTCATTTTTATGGTTCTGACTCATACCATTCTCTACACTGCAATAACCTTCTCAAAAGCCCTTACTAGTTTTTCTTTTTCAATTCTGTTTGTTCATCTGAAATGGGGAGAGACCTACTGTGAACAAGTAGGAAGTAGTAGTCACAGTTACTTCTCACTATCCACTTATTTATGAACAACTTCTCCCTTTTGGATCTGAGAGTTTTGACTTGAAGGCAAGTTGATAAAGCCCATATTGTGGTTGCAAGTAGTCACTTCTACCTGGGGTCAGTTGGATGGAAATGGTAATCACTTTTTCTCCAATGAATTAGATGTAATCTGAAATTTTTAGTTTATGTACAGAATTTGGGAGACTGCCCCTCCGTCATATCCTTACTTATGCCTTTTCTTATATATTTACAAACTCCAGGATACAACTTACCATCCAAATTCTCCTCCTAATCACCTATCACATACTGGGAATTGCAGGCTGATCAAATGTCAAAAGGAAAAACACCAGTAAGCCAAACAACCAGCTGTGAAACTCTGGCTGGCTCAGATCACACTCCTTGTGGTTTGCTGTGCTATGCTTAGTCACTCAGTCATGTCTGACTCTTTGCGATCCCATGGACTGAAGTCTGCCAGGCTCTTCTGTCCATGGGGATTCTCCAGGCAAGCATACTAGAGTGGGTTGCCATGCCCTCTTCCAGGGCCTTGTGGTTTAGAGGTAGTATTTACTTTGTTAGTGTTTCCCAGAGTATAATATGTATATTATGAATAACTATAGGTAAAAAAAGAATAAACTTTACTTTAGCAGTTGTAGAGCTCTGGTCCAGGAGTAGAATACATTTAGCGCAGGGACATAAATCTCATTCCACCCCCACTAATGACTTTTTAAAATACCCCTGTTGATACATTCTTTCATGTTTAGCACAGTGTCCTTGTCAGGGTTGATTCTGTATTTCATTGGCAGTAAAGATAAAGCTGGAAGGAAGCATTTAGATAGAGTAATAGCCAGTTTTCCTTCACTCCACTCAGATGCTAAGCTTGTCCCTTTCTCAAATCTTAAGCAGAGATTAAGAAAAAGTCTAAATGCCCTTTTTCAGTAAGCAGTATTATGTATGTGGTCATATACGTGACTGCTGCTATGAGTAGTATAGTGAAGTGACTAAGAGAGGACTCTTTAGACAGACTACTTGGGTTTGAATTCCAACCCAGTGAATACTTGCTCAACGACTTCAGGAAAATCAATCCCTCTGTGCCTCAGTTTCCTCATCTATAAGACGGGGATTCTGTAAAATTGGGATGGTAGTGTAATCTATATTATTGGATTTTGAAAAAATTAAATGAGTTAACGCACATAAAGTGCTTACAACAATACCTCTTCAACAACAACCACAGCAACAATAATAACTGTTAACAGCCATTGAGTATTTTATACATGCCCAGCATCATGAAAAATGCTTTATACGTATTATCACACTCATATATTTCACATATTGGAAAAAAACAACTTTTTTCCCTAGGTGCAAAGAATAAACAAAGTTGATTTTAAAGAAACACAAGAAGTGCCTTGCCTATTTTCTGTAAATGAAACTTACTTTTGTTTTAAAACTGCTCTTAGAGCATCTTTCTGTCCCATAGTGTACTGAGAAATAAAGATGTCATTTGCTGCAAAATAAAAACACAAAAATATACTTTAGATTCCTGGAAATGTATTACATTTTGATAAGCTACTCAAAGAAAAAAATTTAATTAAAAAAATGTTTGGAAATTTAGCAATATGATTTCTCAATTTAAAAAGACAAGAAACAAATTAAGTGACTTGAGTAATAATAGTCATAACTTGAGACTGTAAGAATAAAACTGTGTAGGAACACTTGGGGCCAAATTAAAGACATTTGTTCAAACTCTAATGAGAACACTGCTTAGCTGAAAACAAAACCAACTACTTTTAAAATGTCATTAAATACATTTTTTCAAAGCATATTTTTAATCAATTATCTTACCAAAGCCTATTCAGCATTTATAATCAAGTATCAAATACCAAACTATGCAATAGGTTGGCAATAATAAAATTACCTTTACCATCACAAATCATTTTCTGGACTTCAGAGGTTTCATTAGTAGCTTAACTTGGAAGGAAAAATGAATTAAAAATGAAAACAAGAAAAAACTGTAAGGCTGTTTAATAAATACCTTAAAAAAAATCAATGAATATCTAAAACTCTAAAATTCTATCCTTACCAAAGAAATTCTTACATGTGTGCTAAGTCACTTCAATTGTGTCTGACTCCTTGTGACGCTATGGACTGTAGCCCACCAGGCTCATCTGTCCATGGGATTCTCCAGGCAAGAATACTGGAGTGGGTTACCATGCCTTTCTTCAGGGGATCTTCCTGACCCAGGGATCGAACCCACATCTCTATATCTCCTGTACTAACTGGTGGTTCTTTACCACCAGCACCACCTTGGAAGCCCAAATTCTTACATATTACAACATAAATGAACCATGAAGACATACAAAGTGAAATATATCAATCACTAAAGAACAAAACACTATATGATTCTACACATATGGAGGTATAATGGAATATATAGAGACAGGAAGCAGAATGGTGGGAAGGGGAATAGAGTTAGTATATAATGAAAACAGAGTTTTGGTTGGAGAAGATGAAAAGTTCTGGAGATGGACGGTGGTGATAGTTGCACAACATGAATATACCTAATGCCAGTTAAAAATGGTAAATTTTACATCATGAGTATTTTACCAAAAAAAATTAATAAATCTACCCTTTTACCTTTCTGTCTGTTGTTCTCTTCCATTTTATTCAAAGACAACACTTGCACTGCAGCATCTTTAGAAAAATCCTTCAAGATATGAAAGGAAGAAATGAAAGGCATAAATCCACTTTATGATTCATTATTTATTAAGTACCATTTACTAGCTTATGTGACTACTGTGTCCTGGGAGGACACAACTATTTGTTTATTTATATACTTAATTCCAGAACCACCATGCTTAGGTACCCTAAAGCTACTCAAAGATTTGTTGAATGAGTAATGAGCTGTCAGACAGTGAATGAATGGGAAAATGAACAAGCAAGCGTGGTCCTGAAATTCAGATTCAAATCCCAATTTGCTACTTTCAGCAGAGCAACCCATGTAACATTTCAATGGCTATAGTTAAACGTAAAAACATGATTCACTGTGAGACAAATGTAGTTTATAAGGATGTCCAATGCACGGCACTACACCAGAAATTAATTTTCACAGTATTCTTTGTCACTGAGCTATAATGTTGTCTCATAAGACTTCTCTATAGACATGACAACTACTGCCAAACAGATTTCTGCTCACATGTGTACCCCAGGACTTCACTTCTAAGATTCTAGTCACTGCTAAGATACCATGACATTTTAAGTACTTGGTTCATTAACATTGCTTTACCTTCCTCAGGCACACATTTCTCCCCCTGTTAAATCATTAAATAGAAAATAAAAAATAATAAAAGAAAACTGATACAAGCTATCTGCTGATAAAAGGTGTTAAATTTCTAAAAATAGCCAATGAGACTAACAATACAGTGGAATGCATCTGGGAAATCAAAGAAGTCCCACAAAACAGTAAGAAAAAGCACAGCACATAAATATGTATTCACAAGAGAATAAATACAGGTGGCAATATAAATGAAAAAAATTTCCCCTTCACTTAATAATAAAAGAAATACAAAATCAAACAATGTGATGCCTTTTTCACCTATCAAAACAGCAAACTTTATGTTTTTATGTTTTTCTGGTGGCAATTTAGAAATATTACAAAAAATGTGCATATTCTTTTAGTTAATAATTTTACACCTAGAAATTAATATAAGAAAGTGAGCTCAGATACAAACCAGAATGTTCATCACCTGGTTGTACATATTATAAAAATTTCAGGGGAAAAAACCTCAATGTCAAATAATAGGAATATGAACATAAAAACTATGGTACATACATACACTGAAATTCTGTGAATTTATTAAAAACTCCTAAGAAAAAAAAATCAATGACATGCAACAACTTTAATATTACTTAGTTACAAAATAGTCCCATTTCATAAAATATACATACACAGAAAAAAAACTCAAAATATTAACAGTACTTGATTTTATATAATTGTGGAATTTCTTTTTTCCTTCTTCTTTTTGAATTTTCTATAGTGATTTTAAGGTTTTGTTTTCTTTCTGCACATGTATAAGGATTTGCTCCTTATAGTAGGAAAAGGTATCCCTTATCCTCCAGTAGTAGGAAGAAACAAGTATGAAGAGGAGCAAATCTAAATATGAGCATATTGAACACAAACTTCTTTCATTTTCTCTTTAAAATAGCATGGTCAAGTCAATAGAGAATATAATCTTAGCCCTTACTTATGAAATAAATACGTAATGCAAAAAGGCTGCAGTTTGTGTTCATGGTAAAATGATAAAGAAGTAGGTTTGCTTTGCAGGTATATTTTATATTAGACAAATCTACACAAAACAAGCTGTTAGCCCATATTAAATCTAATGGAATCCTGCCTGATGATCTTCCAAAGATCACCCTTTTATGTTCTATTATACAATAATAACATATCCATACACTTGAGAAATTATTTAAATAATATAATTAAAATACCATTAATCTTTAAAATAAAGCCTCCTCAAAAAAGAAATAAAAAACATCAACCCAAAGGCTAGGCATTTATTTAGAGACTAAGTACAGCACATAATTATACCTTTTTGTGATGAACTGTTGACAAAGTTCATAAGTAAATAGCTTCAATGCCATTTTTAGTTTAGTTGTTAAATTTACAATATATAGCCAATATTATGATAAGTGGTCAAAGTCTAAATTGTGTGACCAAACATATTTATAAACAAATATTTTCAGCATTATAAATAAAAAATGATGTTAAGATGAGAATTTCATGTTATTAGCCTTTAAATACCTCTCAAAAAAAAGCCCACAAAAGGCTTTAGAATAGTTAGAATGAATTCACACTTCACTTTTTTTAAATTCTGTTGTTATAGCTCCTTTACCTTTACCTAGCAGTTTGTAAAAATATGTCTTTGGTAAGTGAACTTTAAATAAAAACAAGGCCTACTGCTAATCAAAATTTTAAAAAGCCTTATTTGACAATACTTAAAATTTTAACATGAGCATAATTAAGAATTCTTTTGCTTACACTTTCTGACACAGTGGGATTTTCTACTGGAAGCTGCTGATAATTTCTGGCAGAAGTTAAGTCTGATGAACCTAACAAAATAAAAGAATCAATGTTAGTGAGTTTTAAATTAGAATGCTTCCTTTAGAAACTGTATAAGCATAATTCAAGAACTATAAATTCCATATTAACGCAAGACCTAAACTGGAAACCAATCTTCATGCAAAAAGCTTAAAAATGTACTTATATATATGCCGATGAAGGTTTTCACATCTGATATTTTGGAAAGTAAGGGCTCAGAACTGATAATCGAATGAGATAAGTACAAAAAGCTATACAACGAAGTTACACTATTGAATTAGGACAAACTATGTGTGCAATCACTTGCCAAGAAGAAAACATGCACATGATATAAAAGCCTAACTAAACAGCAGGCCTAGGTTATGCTGAAACTGCCAAAAGTAGCACTATAAAAACTACTTTATTTATTCTTTTCTTTTTTGCACTTGTATTCATTAATCTGATTACCAGTGAAGTGGGTAAAGCAACATGTTATCTTTACTTCCAGGGAGCTCAGACAAGTTAAGTGAATTGGATTATGGATGCCATCAAAACGCAAAAATTGTGCTTTTCTACGATTCCAAAATGTATAGCGTTATCCAAACAGAAGGTAAAAAGCCAGCCCTACTGGTGAAAAGCACATCACACTAGTTAAGTGTGTCCATCACAGATATGGACAAGAATAGTGTGCCAAAAAAATACACAAAGGAAAAATAAAATACGAAATGTTTTATTCATTCCATCTATTGAATATGATTCGATATAGACTGTACCTGCCTGGCCATTTTCCCAGGAAAAGGGGTCACTTTTCTAACGACTGTACAAGTGAGACATATCTTGTATTTAGGAATTTAAACATTAAAAATCCTCTAAGTTTTGAAACACACACACATAAAACGAAATGAAGATAAAGACTAAAGATTTACAAAATAGAAAACTGGTTGAAACTATTTGGAATCACATACCACATAACGTTCCATTCAAGCTCTTCCCAGTTCTAACAGGAAGACGTTTATTTGCAGACAACACTGGAGGACCACGGGACAACTCATCTTTCAGCAAAGCCAAATTATCTCCTTGATTTGGAGAAACTATCTCACGAAGTCTCCTCGCTGGTACTTTAACCTTTTTTTTCTTTTCCAGGCAAAACTCTGAGCCTTTCATATTACTGGTAACAAACCTAGTCCCACAGTTCTAAACAGAATTTTCTTCTGGGTCCATAAAACTTCAGAACAAAATTTTCACCGCTATGAGGATTTACGGGGGCCAGGGGTAGGTGAGAAAAAATGATGGAGAAGGATGATAAAGAAAAGGTGAATTTCACGTGATTTTGAAACATGCAATCATCAACTTTTACATAATGCCTAAACAGACTATCCACAAAGCTAAAAATTTCAATCTGGTATTTGACCCAGGATTGATATACCCATCAATCCCACTAGAATGTATTTACCCATTAATCCCACTCAGTCTATTAATGCACCACGCCAATGAATCTGAAAGTGAGGATGACAAGAGAACGGCCACAGAAGCAATAATAACGATAACACAGAGCACTCCCCTAGAGTACTCCCGGAGAGACCGCAGTACAAAGGAAACCAGACACGGATGCAACTTAAAATTTGAGAGGGTAGTCAAGCAGGCAAAACGAAATGCTATTTTTTTTCCAAAATCACCCACACAAGAAGCTTAATAGCTTCGTTTAACCAAAGAGCCTTACACACCCCTTCAGAAGCAATCATCAGACCTAAATTCACCCTTCCAGGTCTCCCGAAAGCCCGGTAACCGGGGAGTCACAGGTCTATTCAGACAAGTTCAGTTGCCCGCAGGTCAACACCTACTTCCCTTTAAACCCGCCCTTGAAACACAACACGCATGCGCGCCATGAAATAATCCAAATCCTCCAACCAAAAAGCTAAGGGTGCTTCTCCATCCCTCTCCGGGTGGAAACAAACTGCCGGCGTGAAACGCTTAAAACAGGTGTGATTTTTTTGTTTTATTAAAAGCAGTAGTAAGTACATTGCCCCACAAGACTTAAAGCTCTGAATAACACCCGAGTCTCATCCAGGATCTGAAGAACTCCCGACCTAGCTGGTTATACACCATTCTTGTTATTAGGGACTGTTTACAGTAATGCTCCTGGGGACCGTTAGGGACGCGGGATTAAGTAAATTAGTTTCACAAAAAGTCTCGACAGATTCGTGTTGATATTGGCGAGAAAGTCAGAAATATAGAACTTTGTCTAAGAAGAGAATAAAAAATAATTATCATGGTATTTAAAAATTCGCTTATGATACTTACTCTTTCCTCTAGAGTTTCTGGCATTATAACGAATCGGCGGCGAAGGGTATAAGAGCCATTTGACATCGCCATTCCCACGTGTTCTCTTTCATCCAGCGGCTGAGGCGCCTTCCCTGACCCAAACCCTCCGCCCCCCTCCCCAAGAGTCGACTGGCAACGCAGCCCCCCGGCCTCTTTTGGTGTCGGATGCGAGAGTCTATCCTTAAGTATGGTCTCTTTTCTCTGTCCACAGAATCTTGGGTTCCCAGGCGGGGAGCGACCGGCAACGCTCGGGGAAAGGTGGCAGGCTCTCTGAAAGAGGCCGCCTCTTGTACTTGGGGCCGTGGGGGGGCTGCGGAACCGGGCAGCGCGCACCGAGAGCGGGTTTGGGACTTCCCTCGGAACCGTGTCACTGGACGAGGGTCGGAATTCGAGGCTCTAAGCCATCGTCAGATCTGGGGAATCGGGGTCTTGTTTTGGGATAGTGAGTGAGACTGAATGGCACCACGCCTTGACCTTGAGCTGACAAGCAGGAGACCCTCCTTGAACTGAAAAATTCTCTCTAGAGAGAATACCAGGGCCAACACACCTTATCTGATCTGCTAATTTTCGAGGATGGATTACTTAAACGTTTCCCTTTACGCATTACTAAAAGATTTAAAAATGTAATCTGATGTAAAAATTAAATGAAAAATTTTATTTTTACAACTCAGATGTCTACTTTGAAAGAAGAAATCCTAGAACTAAAAGATAGTAAAGAAAAAAAAAGATAGTAAGGGCTCAGCTTTAGAGAACCTTTTAAATCTTGATGAGTTTCTGTAATTTATTTCAGTTATACTTCCTTTATTATCAAGCTTTTAGGTAGTACCTGTTCACAACTTGTTTTATAATTTACGTGAATTAAAAGATATAATGACAGTGTCAGAGCTGTAAGAGACTTTGGAGATGATTTATCACTCTTATTTTCTAGGTGAAACTTAAATGTGAAAGAAAAAGTGACCTTTGCCCTCTACTCTCTAAGGAGTACTCATGGGCATAGAAACTCCTTAAAATGACTTGACTTAGATTTTACAACCCCCTTAATATCAGACCTGGGGTTAAAACCCAGGTAATCTTGCCTCTATCTAGTCCAGTGCTCATGGACTCCTTTAGGCCTTGAAGACATCCTCTAAACCGGAAAGCTGATGCAGTAATCTTTCAAAAGAATTTTTTGCTCTGATTAATAATATGATGAGTTAGGGTTGCCAGTTAATCAGGCACAATTTCCTAAACCTGCTGCAAATAATATAAAGTAAAGGGACATGTCGTAGAGTCCTATTTTATATCAACATAGCGAGTTAATGCAGATTGGTTTAGACATCTGAGCTATCAAATAAAGAACAGACAGCCCTGGAACAAAAAACATGGCTCACGAGACTGGTTTCTTTCATTTCTTTTTATTGTTAACATTTTACTTATTTGCTTTCTCTTTCAGACATTTTTTTTTTTTTTTGGCTGAACCACTTAAAAGTTGCAGACATCATGACCTTTAACCCTATTTTCTTCATATGTATATCCTTAAGAACATACTTTTACATAGCCACAATATAATTGTCACACATAAGAAGATAACATATTCAAATTTCTCTGATTATCCCCAGAAGCCTTTAACTAAAAAGTGGTTTTTTTTGATTCATGATCCAAAATTCACAACTCTTTAGTCTTGTATTCTAGAATAACCCTTTCTACTCCTTTTCCTTTAACTTCAATTTTTAGAGAAGACCAGTCGTCTTATACATTGTCCCACATTGTGGATGTTCCTAATTGTTCACTCATGATCAGAGTCACATCAAACATTTCTGGCAAGAATACCACATAGGTGTACCACACTGGTTAAGGTGGTGACTGACAGATCTCCTAGTGTTAAGGGAAAGTTTTCTTTTTGTGTAACCTGTGAAATGCTTTGATACTGCAATGGATATATCCTGTTTGCCAACAACCTATCACTGTGTAGTTTTTTTATCTATTCATGAATCTTGCTTGAATCACAAGATTTCCAATTACCAGTACCAGTCATGCTGAACCCAAGATCAATTATAGTGAGTGGCTAAGGACATCAGAAGAATCGCTTACTGTAAACTAAGTTTGAACAAAATTAGAAATTTGACTTGCAGACATGGTACAAATCTGCATATAATTCTGAAGACTAAATAGAGGGTATCTCCCCATCACAGCCTAGTTATTTTCTTTTTTTAATACTCAGAAATTTCAGAGAATTGTTGGTCCTTGTGTGTTCACCTGAACATACATATTACCTGGAAAAACAGGATATTAAGTATTTTTTTAATACATAATAACACATTTGCTAAAGAATTATAACCTCAAACAGACTGAGAAAACTAATTTCACTTGTTGAAAAGGAAGAGGCTTTTCAGAAAATACGATTTAGCCAGCAGAAATTCAGGTTTCATCAAACACTTAGAGCATAAAGAGGGGCCTCAGCAGTCATACTGTAATCCCTTCCTTTTTCAGGTAAGAAATCAGGCCTTACTGGAGACATTCAAGCAAAGATTGGACAACTCCTTTTCCAGAACAGAAAGGAAACCCATGCATCAAGAAAGGTTTGAGCTTGATGACTAACATCTCTTTTCACTCTTAAGTTCCCTGGTTTTATGATATATTTTGACACAAAAATTTCTTAGCATTGCTATAATCATTCTTAAGACCCCTTCCCTCCTTCTCCAGGTTTAAAGCATATAACCAGAGGTATCGTCTTGGTTGGATATTTGCCTCTACAATAACAAATATTTGCCTCTACAATAACAAATATTTGCTTGTAGTAAAAGGTAATTAGGACCAAATAAAAGACCCACTCCAGTATTCTTGCCAGGAGAATCCCATGGACGGAAGAGCCTGGTGGGCTACAGTGCACGGGTCACAAAGGGTCAGACACGGCTGAGCGACTTCACTTCACTTCATATTGCTTCCACTTCTCACTATCAGGTGGTTTGTGTGGCTGTTGGACTTGATCAGTTAGCATAACTAATGATTAAATAACTGGAAAATAGAATGCTGGAAGACTTAGGTCAGACCCAAGTTAGCAAGTAAATTAAAAATCATTTATTCACTCAATCATCTCAAATATTTTCTAGGAACAAGTTCATTCACTTAGGTATACCATAATCGTGATACTGGAAAATATATAATTGAATGATTCTAGAGAAAAGGAGATCATAATGTTAACACAGTGGTCTTTGAGTACTAGAAACATTTTTTTTTAGTTTCTAAATTCTCAAGAAATATTTTATTACTGTTGAAGTGAGATAAACTATTTCATTTTAAGGAGGAGATATACTATTAAGGACTGTATATTAGAAGACAGTACCAAGAACAAATAATATTTGGGGGTGTTCCTCATCTGTATCTCTTCAAAGACTTCACAATAACAATCATCATTTGTCACTATGAATTATATATGAAAGGGGAAGTGATAAGGAGTCAGCACAGTGTTACCAGCTTTTGAAACTAACACAACATTTAAAGATTTCATACTTTCTGCCTCTCTGACCTCTGCCTGATAAAGTCACATGTGAATTTTAAACTGAAGAAATACTGGGATAGTAATAAAAACTGATTTGGGCATTATAATTTGCAAACTTAAGTTCTCACAAAACAAAGGTTTCATTTAACACCTATCCACAAAAGTCATCTTACCAGTTTTCAGGCTGCTTTTGGAGTAGGAAGCCAAAAGAACTCTGGTTCTGATCATTTGCTAACGTTTACTACACTGCACACTGTATCTTATTCTCAGGCAGGGAGTAGAAAGCTTGGCAACCTCGAACTTGGAGATTACTGTAGATTCACATACAGTTGTAAGAAAAAAAAAATACCTTATGCCATTTACCCAGCCTTCCACAATGGTAACATCTTACAAAAGTATAGTACAATATCACAGCCAGGATACTGATACTGATACAGTAAAGATGCAGAACATTTCCATTTCCTTGAAGTCTCACATGTTGCCTTTTTATAGTAACACCCACTTCCCTCCTCCTCAACCCCTGGCAACCACTAATAAGTTCCCTATTTCTATAATTTTGTCATTTCAAGAATGTTATATAAATGGAATCATAATATATGACCTTCTGGGATTGGCCTTTTTCACTTAGCGTAATTCTCTTAGTTTCATCCAAGCTATTGATGTATCAGTACCTCATTCCTTTTTATTGCTGAATAGTATTCTATGGTATGGATGTATTAGTTTGTTTAATCATCTACCTGTTGAAGAATATCTGGATTGCTTCCAATTTTTGACTGTTATGAATAAAGTTTCTATAAACATTCATGTGCAGGTTTTTGTGTGAATATAAGTTTTCATTTCTTTCTGAAAAATGCCCAGAAGTGCAATTGCTGGGTCATATGATAGCTGTATCGGAGAAGGCAATGGCAACCCACTCCAGTACTCTTGGCCTGGAAAATCCCATGGATGGGGGAGCCTGGTGGGCTGCAGTCCCTGGGGTCGCAAAGAGTCGGACATGACTGAGCGACTTCACTTTCACTTTTCACTTTCATGCATTGGAGAAGGAAATGGCAGCCCACTCCAGTGTTCTGGCCTGGAGAACCCCAGGGACGGCGGAGCCTGGTAAGCTGCTGTCTATGGGGTTGCAGAGTCGGACATGACTGATGCAACTTAGCAGCAGCAGCAGCCGCATTCATCATCTATATAATCTTTTTGGTGAAATGTCTTTTGAATATTTTCTAATTGGATTATTTGTGTTTTTACTAGAGTCTGCAGGCTTCTTTATGTTGTCTGGTTATTAGTTATCAGTCAGATATGTAGTTTGCTTTTCACGTGAAGGCTAAGAATTCTTTGCCCTAAAGCCCAAAGATTTTCTCCTATCTTCATAAGTTTTCATAGTTTTATATTCTATATTTAAGTCCCAAATCTATTTTGAGGTAATTTTCGTATAAAGTGAAAGACTTGCTTTGAGGTTAAATTTTCTGCCTATGGATGTACAGTTATCCCAGCACTATTTGTTGGAAAAGCCATCTTCACTTAACTGCTTTTGCACCTTGACCAAAAATCAGTCGGGCTTGTTTGTGTGACTATTTCTGGTTCTCTGTCCTGTTCCGTTGATCTCTGTGTCAGCTTTTCCACCAATACTGTATAATATTAATTACTATAGCTATGTAGTTAAGTCTTGAAATCAAGCAAACTGATTCTTCCTACTTATTATTTTTTTGAATTTAAGTCCATTTGCTTTCCATATAAATTTAAAAATAATCTTGTTTATATTTACAATAAATGTTACTGGGACCATAACAGGAATTGCATTAAGCCTGTGTATCAATTTTGGGAAAATTGACATCATTACTATGCTGAGTCTTCCAGTCCATGAACAGTCTGTCTCTCCATTTAAGTCTTTGATTTCTTTCATCAGCATTTTATAGTTTTCAGCATACAAGTCTTATAGATGCTTTGTCAGATTTACCCTTAAATCTTTTTTGAATGATTATAAATGGCATTCTATTTTTCAGTGTCCATTTGTTCACTGAAAGTATATAGAAATACAGTTTTTGCATGTTTATCTTATATCCTGTGATCTTGCTAAACTATTTTGTTGTAGGAGTTTCTTTGTAGATTCTTTGGGGACTTTGGGATTTTCTATGTTCACAATCATGCCATCTGCAAAGAGGGACAGTTTTATTTTCTTCCTTTACAGTCTGTATGTCTTATTCCTTTTCTCGAGTTACTGCACTGGGTAGAACTTCAAGCAGTATGTTGGATAAGAGTGTTAAGAGCAGACATCTGGCTTTGCTCACTATCTTAGGGCAAAGTATTCAGTTTTTCACCATTAACTGTGTAGTGTGGGGTGTAGGATTTTTTGTAGGCGTACATTACCAAGTTAAAGAAGTTCCCCTCTTTTCCTAATTTTCAGAGTTTTTATCATGAATGGGTACTGACTTTATCAAAAGTTTTTTCTGCATCAATTTATAAGATCATATGACTTTTATTTTTTCATCTATTAAAATGGTGGATCATATTTACATATTGGTGGATTATATTTGCTATTGTTAAGGATTTTTATTTCTATTTTTTATGTCTATTTTATGAAGATATTTTTCTCTAGTTTTCTTGTATGTACCATCTTGTCTAGTTTTAATTATTAGGATAATACTAAATTCATGAATAAGTTGTTAGATTTATGTATATAAAGTTGTTCATAGTTCTGTTCTTTTGAATCTGCAGGGTTTATATTACCATATCCTGTTTTATTCCTGATAATGATAATTTGTGACTTCTTTGTTAGTCTTGCTGGAGGTTTGTCTGTTACAGTCATTTCAAAGGACCATCTTTGTTTCATTGATTTTTGTTTGTTGCTTTGTTTTCATTTTTACTGATTTCTGTTCTTTATTATTTTTGTCCTTCTACATACTTTAAGTGGGTTGCTCTTTTTTAGGTTCTTGAGGTTAAAAAAAATAAAAATAGACTGTTGATTTGAGACAGTTCCCATTTTTTAATTTACTTATTTGGCTGTGTTGGGTCTTAGGTGCAGTGGCAGACTCAGTAGTTGCAGCGCACTTGGCTTAGTTGCCTTGCAGCTTATGGGATCCTAGTTCCCCTACCAGGGATCAAAACCCACATCCCCTGCACTGGGAGGCAAATTCTTAACCACTGGACCACCAGGGAAGTTGCACGAGACATTTCCTCTTTATTATATGTATTTAGTACTATAAAATTTTCCTCTTGGCTCTGATTTAGCTGTGTCACACAAATTTTAGTATGCTATATTTTAGTTTAATTAAATTCTTGAGAGTACCTCTTTGATTCATGGATTATTCAGAAGTGTATTGTTTATATTCCAATGTTTGGAAATTTTCCTGTTATCTGGTGCTGGTTTCTAGTTTGATTCCATGTGGTCTAAGAACAGACTATGTATGATTTCAGTTCTTTTAAATTTATTGAGGGTACTTTACAGCTGAGGATATGGTTTATTTTGGTATATGTTCCAAGGGCACTTGATAAAAAAAATGTGTATTCTGTGGTATTACGTGAAATGTTCTGTAAATGTAGATTGTATCCTGTTGGTTAATGGTGTTAAGTTTTTTATAGTCTTGTGGATTTTGTCGAGTTATTTTATCAGTTGATGGGAGCGGGTGGTTTAAATCTGTAACTATACTTGCCTTTTTCTCCTTTCAGTTCTTTCCATATTTTGCAGCTCTGTTGCTTAAGGCACACATATCTAGAAATACTGTATCTTCTTGATGGATTGACCTTTAATGTCCTTTTCTGTCTCTGGTAAATTCCTTTGCTCTGAAGTCTACTTAATCTAGTATTAATATATCCACTATTTCCTTTGGATAAATGTTTGCATGGTAATCTTTTTCCATCCTCTTGTTTTCACTCTGTATCAGGAGTCCGTTTCTTGTAGACAACATATATTGTATCATTTCTCTAATCCACTCAGCCAATCTGTCTCTTGATTATTTACACCAGTTATATTTAATCTAACTGCTTATTAAGGCTGAAATTTGTTTTGTTTGTTCTAGTTTTTCTTACCTTACTGTGGATTATTTGAATACTTTTTGGAATTTGTTTTTATTAATGTTTTTGAGTGTTATCTCCTTATGTGGTTCTCTTTTAATGGTTGCTCTAGGTATTAAATGAGATATGCAAAGCTTATCATAGTCTAATGATGTCAGCATATTACTACTTTCAGTGAAGTAAGGAAGCCTTTTACTTTCCCATTTATTTTGTTCTTCAGTCACTCAGTCGTGTCTGATCCTTTGTGACCCCATGGACTGCAACATGCCAGGTTCCCTGTCCTTCACTATCTCATGGAGTTTCCTCAAATTCATGTCCATTGAGTTGGTGATGTGGTCTAACCATATCATCCTTTGCCTCCCCCTTCTCCTTTTGCCTTCAGTCTTTCCTAGCATCAGGGTCCAAATAAGCTAGCTCTTCACATCAGGTGGCTAAAGTATTGGAGCTTTAGCTCTGGCTTCCAATGAATATTCAGGGTCGATTTCCCTTAAAACTGACTAGCTCGATCTCCTTGCAGTCCAAGGGATTCTCAAGAGTCTTCTCCATCACTACAGTTTAAAAACATCAGTTCTTCAGCAGTCAGTCTTTATGGTCCAGCCCTCACACCCGTACAGGACTACTGGAAAAATCATAGCTTTGACTATACAGACCTTTGTTGGAAAAGTAATTTTTCTGCTTTTTAATACACTGTCTAGGTTTGTCATAGCTTTCCTTACAAGGAGCAAGTGTCTTTTAACTTCATTTAGAACCACATCAGACAGTTTTGTACTTTTTGCTTCAATTGTCAAATATAATTTAGGAAATTCAAGAAGGGAAATGTACTGTACTTATTCTTTCTTCCTGTGTTGTTCCTCCTTGATGTTCCAAGTCTCCTTTTATAATTTCATTTCTGCTTAGAACTTTAATTCTTTTCAGGCAGGTCTCCTGGCAATGAATTCTCTTAGTTTTCCTTTGTTTGAGAATGTCTTGATTTCACCTTCATTCCTGAAGGGTATTTTTGCCAGATTCAGGTTTCTGGATTGACTGGTGAGAAATCTGCTATCATCCTAATAGTTTATCCCCTATAGATAAGATGTCTCTTTTTCTCTTGCAGATTTCAAAATTTTTTGTCTTTAGTTTTTAAATGTTTGTCCATGATGTATCTTAATGTGGATTTCTTTGTAGTCACACGTTTTGGAATACAATTTAGTTCTTGAATCTATAAACTTCTTTTGCCAAATCTGGGAGGTTTTCAACCACTATTTCTTCCAGTACTTTAACAGCCCTGCTCCTCTTTCTCTTCTTCCAGGACTCTAATAAAACAAATGTTAAATCTTTTGGTACAATCATACAGATCCCTGGTACTCTATTCATTTTTTATATTCTATGCAATATTTTTTGGTTTTTCAGATTGGATAATTCTGTTTTCTGTCTTCCTCCACAGATTCTTTCCTCTATTCCCCCATTCTCGTTCTGCGACTCTGTCTATTGAGCTTATTTGGGGCTTTTTCCCTTTCATATTTTTCACTTTTTGCTGAGCTTTATATTTTCTTCAATTGTTGTAAACATTCTTAATTGTTCATTGAAGCAGTTTTTTTTATAATAGCTGCTGTTACATCTTTGTCAGATAATTCTAGTATCTCTCATCTCAATGTTGGACTTTTACTTTTTGGGATCTTAGTTCTTGGTATGAGGTTTTTTCTTTATAACCTGGAGATTTTGCATCTTGTATTTTGAGACTAGATTTGTTTAAACTTTCTCTTATAGCTGGCTGCTCTGACACTAACTACTTCATTGGGGAGAGGAGGGCATCTCATTACTGCCAGGTGAAGGCAGAAGTGCAAGTTCCTCACTCTGTCACTTGAGGGGTGTGTGTGTTTCAGGCATTTGGGGAATGTTCCTCATCTCTGCTGGTGAGAGTGGGAGTTGTGGCTCTCTACTAGGCCTTCATTGGTACCTCCCTGGCTGAGAGGGACTGGAGTGCCTCATTACTACTCCCCTAATAGCCTCCACTGACACCCCAGGAGGGTGTGGGCTCATTACCATGGGGCGGCAAGCCGGTTCTGAATCTCAGCTAGGACTCCTTTGATACCACCCCAGAGGGAAGGGAGAAAGGTATTTCATCACTGACAACTGAGATGGAAGGCTCCCCATGCAGTTTCCACTGACACTTAGGGGGAGCAGTCCTTATTAATGCCCAGTAAGAATTAAAGCCCCTGTTCCCTAATAGCCCTTCTCTGATGCTACTCTGGTGTGGGAGTTGGAGTGTCTTTTTACAGAGCCTGGTGAGGGTAGAAGTCTACCTGGCATATGCTGATTTGGGTAGAGATGAAGACCACAGTTTTTTCTGTGCTGGCCTGGAGTACAGCAGTTATTGTTTAAAAGTTTTCTATTTTATAGGCTTCCCCGTTCCTAGCCCTTTGGTGAAGATAAGCTTTTGGCTGGGGGTAGGGAAGGACTTTTTGACTCTCCCCATTGGCATTTGCTAATTGCCAGCTTCTTCAGCTCAAGTTTGTGATATATGAGACCCAAAAATGGGGGAGAATCCCCGACTGTGCTGTTTCTCAAATCCCAATGGCCCTAGCTAGTATACTTTCTTCTACTTTTTAGAGTCTGTTTTATGTGTAATGTCCAGGGGTTTAGTTTTACTTAGTGAGACAAATAGCAAAAAGCACATCTACTTCATCCTCCCAGAAGCACAAATCCTAAACCTCATTGTATGATATATTAACAGAATCCTCTATTTCTTTGACTGGTTAGTGATATTTAATAGCAGTCATGAAATGCACCTTACCTCAGAAGCATGGCTGGTTTCATAACTAGCACAGTACTTGGTACATAAATGTTTACTGAGTGATTATCTACCAACATCTACCCGCATCTATCTAGCAAAATTGTAACTGTTAAGATCTCAAACTAAAAAATGTTTGAAGTTGATATTAGAAAATGATGTAATCATTAGGTTTGGGTTTCTATTGTGTCCCATAGTTGAAGGATATGGAATCAGTGTTTCATGACTTAAGTGAGCAAAGAATAACTATAATGGAAGTATCTTACCTGGAACATAACAATCATGATAGTCACAGCAATACCTGAAAAGTTGTGACCTTTAGTTAATTCCTGGTATTTTTCACATAGTTTATGTAGTTAAAAAATATATATCATTTATAAAGCTGTGAAATAAAATAGGAATAAAGAACATTCTTGATAACTTTTTAGGTGTTTATGGAACACTGGGTTGCCTGAATGTTGGGCTAATCCAAAACCGCTACTGCATTGTTTGTAGCAGATACCAAAGAGTTTTTGTAGAAAAGATAGTTTATATTATGTCACTGCTAAACCAAAGATTCTCTAAAATACAGTACGGTTAGACTTTTGGAATAAGACTAGGATAGTAAATAGAAGAGAACTGGTGCTTCCCCTTGCATGTGGAAAAGATAACTTTTTAAAAATGGCAGTAATGCTCATGAACATGCAGGACAGGGACAAAAGAGGAGGGAAGACTAAATGCAAAACAGGGAGTTTTATACATGGTTGGGAATGCTGGAATGGAATTACCATTGATTGCATTTGTTCTTCAAAATGAGAATTTTTTTCACAGTATTAGCTAAGAATGTTATACATATCCGGTTTTATCTTTTTTGTATTGGTTACCAGAAAACTCAAAGCTAAATATAATACATATAAATTGTTAGTTTGCAGTATACAAAATTAGCATGTGTTTTTTCTTCCTTTACATGTTGTTTCTGTTTTAAACAGCTTTGTTTCATACAAATCTTTTATATATTTCATCTGTTTTAGAACTAGCCAGGATAGAATAAGTAATGTGATACATTCCTGTGTCAGAATTAACTGAGCCTGTGTCCTTCACTTAGGATATGTGAAAATCCCAGTAATTTAGAAAGGCTCTTTGACTTCCTTATCTTCACTTCTCTGTTGCCCCCAAGTTAGATCACAAGTGTCACATATTCAGAAGTTTCTGGTAGGTCTTAAGTAGATGGTGTTTGTAAAAAGGATCTTTAATTTTAATAGCAGAGATCTAAGCTGTGCTGGCAACCAGTGGAACAGTTAACTTAAGTACTTATAGAGAGACACCAGAGATTTCTTTCCCAGAAAACTCTACTATGAATGGGGCTTTAACACATGGCTTTGCAAAGTAACAGAGCAAACTGTCTTAAAATTGGAGACTTAGATATATAGGGATTTTGGGTCTTATAGCTAGCTAACATTAAAAAATTAAATTCTAAACTGTAAGGTTCTTATTAATGACCTGGGAAGTTGGGAGGCATGGCATATAATTACATAATCAGTTAGAAATCTATAAAATTTGAACAGTAATTTCAAGTAGACTTGTTTCAGTTCTATTTCATAATCTATTCTTGTTTTTATTACCTTCAATTAGCCTAAAAACATTTGTATACAGACTGACAAAACTTTTTACTTTTAAATCAGGTGACTAATAACTACCAAAAGAATATGGCTGCACAAATACCAGAATCTGATCAGATAAAACAGGTAAGGTAATATAATTAAGGAAAAGGGATTTTACAAAACATAAAGGCATTAGTGAATACAACCATGTCAGTCAGTGATCTCACAAAATATTTATATTTCATTTCCACAGATGGATGTTAAATGATATGAAGCAAATTTTTCAGATAGTTTGAAAGATAATCCAGGAAAGGATAAATATTCAACTAGAAAATCTGACTATATTTTGTAGATCATATTATACCCATTGAAGGTAGTAAAAGAACCTTTCAATTATTACAGGATATTTTGCCTAGATACATCAGTATTTAAAACATTTGTTTTTAAAAACCTGTTATTAAAGAAACTTCTGATTTGTTTATAGTTTAAAGAATTTCTTGGAACCTACAATAAACTTACAGAAACCTGCTTTTTGGACTGTGTTAAAGACTTCACAACAAGAGAAGTAAAACCAGAAGAGGTATGAAAATGGTTGCCCAGTTTTCTCTAAGGTCATCTTAAATTCTCTAAGGTCATCATAAACAATATAAATGGGATGCCCCTAAACATTTTCCTTGTTCCTAGTTATTATAGGAGTTTAGGCTATCTTTTTTTTTCAATTGAAGGATAATTGCTTTACAGTATTTTGCTGTTTTCTGTCAAACCTCAACATGAATCAGTCATGGGTATACACATACCCCCTCCCTTTTGAACCTCCCTCCCACCTCCCTCCCCATCCCACCCCCCTAGGTTGATACAGAGCCCCTGTTTGAGTTTCCTGAGCCAGACAGTAAATTCCCGTGGGCTGTCTATTTTACAGATGGTGATACTAGTTTGCATGTTACTGTTTCCATACATCTCACCGTCTCCTCCCCTCTCCCCATGTCCATAAGTCTATTCTCTATGTCTGTTTCTCCACTGCTGTCCTTTAAATAAATTCTTCAGTACCATTTTTCTAGATTCCCTATATATGCGTTAGAATACAGTATTTATCTTTCTCTTTCTGACTCACTTCACTCTGTAAAATAGGTTTTTGGTTCATTCACCTCATCAGAACTGACTTAAATGTGTTCCTTTTTATGGTTGAGTAATATTCCATTGTGTATATGTACCACAACTTCTTTATCCATTCATCTGTTGATGGTCATCTAGGTTGCTTCCATGTTCTAACTATTGTAAATAGTGCTGCAATGAACAGTGGGATATGTGTGTCTTTTTCAGTTTTGGATTCCTCAGGGTATATGCCTAGGAGAGGGATCGCTGGGTTATATGCTGGTTTTATTCCTAGTTTTTTAAGGAATCTCCATACGGTCTTCCATAGTGGCCATATCAATTTACATTCCCACCAACAGTGCAAAAGCGTTCCCTTTTTTCTACACCCTCTCTATCATTTATTGTTTGTAGACTTTTTGACGATGGCCATTCTGACAGGTGTGAGGTGATATCTCTTTGCAGTTTTGATTTGCATTTCTCTAATAATGAGCAATGTTGAGCATTTCTTCATGTGTTTGTTAGTGAATTTAGGCTACCTTTTATATGTTCCATTGCTCAAAGGAACTTAAACAGCCAAGGACTCTGTGGCATTGAGTTGAATGATATCAAATTTAATATCACAGCCACACTGAACTATGGCAGACTTTTTAAAGAGAAGATGCCTGGGACTTGCTGAATATTGTTCCACAGTAGAGATTCTTTTTTTTTTTTTAATTGGAGGCTAATTACTTAATAATATTGTAATGCTTTTTGCCATACATTGACACGAATCAGCCATGGGTATACATGTATTCCCCAAAGATTCTTACTAATTAGCTTTAATCTCTTCAAAACATTTATGTATTTGCTAAAAGTGACATAAACTTCCTCCAGTGGAAGATGCTGATGAATTTTCATGCCAAGAACTTAACATATTAATATAACCAACAATCCAATAAGTGTTTATTAAATAAATGACAAAGTTTGAGAGATGCTAAGTAAAATAGTCTTAGTAAAAAGTAAAAAGTTGAAAATGAAGAATGCTAAGAATGGGGAATTCGCTGGCAGTCCAGTGGTCAGGACTCTGTGCTTTCACTGCTGACAGCCTGGGTTCAGTCCTGGTCAGGGAACGAAATCCCACATGCCGCACCACATGGCCAAAATTATAATAACAACAACACTGAGAACAGACTTTCTCATTAAAAAGGAACAAACCTGCTACTAGACCTACATTTTGAGAGTCAGAATAACAGATGGGAATGTGGAATTTCACTTACTACTGAAACATATCTACAGAAAATCTAGTCCAGAAGGCAGGGACTTACCATAGTTTTTAGTACCTACAAACTAGTAAGCATTCAGTATATACTAATTTTAATAAATAAATGAAGGTATTAACAGTTGAAAGCTATGATCACTTGTGACTTATTGATACCATTTAATTCTCAAACATATTTGAAGAAAGAAAAGTACCCACTGGTTATTCTTTTAGAATATGTGCAATATTTTTAATTAATATTTTTGTGTTACCTCTTGGGTCTTTTTATTTCTAGACTACCTGTTCAGAACATTGCTTACAGAAGTACTTAAAAATGACTCAACGAATATCTATGAGATTTCAGGAATATCATATTCAGCAGAATGAAGCCCTGGCTGCCAAAGCAGGACTCCTTGGCCAGCCACGATAGAGAAGTCCTAACGGATGGACTTTTGATGAAAAATTGCCAACAGCTATTGCACTGGAAATGAGGATTCACCTGATGGAATCCTCTAAAAGCAGTAGCCACCATGTTAAACCATCTGTCATGACTGGCAAATGGAAACAACTGGAGAAACAAAATTGTTATATACAGGAATAATCAAAATAGAAGGTCTTATTGTTCAATGAAAATAATAAGATGCAACACTTGTTGAGGCCTTCAGATACAGCAGCTTGGTCACTTGATTAGAAAAATAAACCATTGTTTCTTCAATTGTGACTGTTAATTTTAAAGCAAAATATCATGTATGAGATAGAAAAAATTTTATTACTATAAGTAAAATAAATGGAAATATCACTGAGCAGTTGTTTATACTATATAATTCCATAGCATTCTGACTGGACTGTGGATACGCTGAAGTGTTTTTCAATCACGATCATCCTCCAAGTATTCCTGTTCATTCATGTCTGCCTCAAATTGCTGGTAAATACATAAAATGGTTACTTGCTAATCATTTTAATGCATGATCCTTTTCTTGCCTCCCTTCTTGTGTCACGGTGGGCACTACACATTCTTATCCTAGCTACATTTGCATATATCTTCAGGAAACATTCCATCTGACACCAGCTTGGGAATGTTTAAGAGTTGATTATTGTGCTTTAGTGGAGACTGTTGCTTTGCATTTTGTTTAAAAGCTGAGAATCCACCATGAATGATTCCAAGTCAGACCAACAGTATATATTATATTCTCAGCTACTGCATGTCATCAATTGTAATAAAAAGTAAACCAAAGTTAAAGTAGCGTCTTAGAGCCAAACAATTCCAAGCATTTGCAGGAAATTCTAATCGATGTATAAGTACACACAGCAGTTTATCATCAAATGAAATTAATTCGTAAGCCAATTGTTTAATAGTTATCAGTCCATTTACAAATATAAACTTGTAATTAAGAGAATACTAACTAGCCTGTATGTTTAAATTTACCAAAGTGATTTCTGTGTTTTGTCATATTGGAAAGTAGAAGTATTATTCTGCTTTGATAATTTACAGTTTTCTATATTCATTCTATAGGCCATTAGGTCATTTATCTAAGAATACCACTTATAGGCCTCTGTTGACACTGCAGTCAGTCAATAACAGGGATGTCTTTGAAAGTACAAAGATAAACAATGTTAACTTTAAAGTTGAAATGTTGAAACATGTATAATACTCAACAAAATATACAATCCATCATAGTCAAAGGAACATGAAAGAAGAAACTTGTTTCATCTTAAGAAAAGCAAACACAAATTCAGAGATGTTACTCATTTAAAACTTGGGGTCATTCATACACATACTTTGCTATTTTTATCTAATCAAGCCCAACATGGTTATTTATAGTGTTCATTTAACAAAGGTAAATATGTGCTTACCTGGCAAATAAGGGGAATTTTGTGCAATAGCATCTCAAATACCTTGGGAGGAAGTGTGTGTTTGAAAACTTTCAGAAGTTCCTGTGGTTGCCCACACACCAAAAGGGCATTGCTGAGATGTTCAACCCCCATTTGATGCTCTCCTAAATAGATGGGTAAGTTTAGAGCAGGATTTTAAAGTGTATTCTACATTCTAGAATAAAGTATATTCTATATTCTACATATATTCTACAAATATTCAAGAAAGCACCAAGCATTAAAACTACAAAAGCATCTCAAACTAAAGACTATGAACAAGTCTCAAAAAGAATAAATAGTATAAACAGGGGAATGTTGAGCTGCCTTTTAGATTCACTATGATCAGGCTGCAGTGTGAATAACTTTCTGACCCAAATTACCATTTAAAAGTGCACTCTTGAATTGGAAATGTTCATGTTATGCAATTTGGATATGCAAGAGGGAATATTGAGTTTATTTTAAAAAGGCTGGTGTCTGTCATTAGTGATATGAGTTATCTTTACCTATGTGGTTGATGAAATATTACAGATGAAACATCTTGATGTCCTAACTAAATGAGACTTTTACAAAATAGACCGTATTATTAAAGAGCTGAAACACAATTTAGTATTACCATGAATTATGTATCTAGGGGAAGACAGATGAGTTTCAGGATGACTGGCTATAAAATAAGAATGAAAATTTGTGAAGAGTAGAAATTAATGATAGGACTTTAAATTAAAACATGTAATCACTTAGTCTCACTACCTCGTTTTAGGAAAATCAGGCAAAGAACAGTGAAATAATTTAAGGTTTCAAAGCTAATTAATGCCAGAATTAGTAATAGCACCTAATTTTCTGAGCCTTGAGACTACAGTGTGCTGCCTCTCCTTCACATGTTATGTAATAACAGAAGTTGAAATTTTGACATATTTAATATAACTAGGAAACATTTTGTATCAAACCCTTGAAAGAAAAAGCAATAGTGACTGCTCTTAAGTTGATGGAGCTAACATAACCCCAAAACCTAATCAATTTGGTTAATTAGGTCAACCAACGATTAAATCCAATCAAATTAGCTAATCAGAAGTTTCTATTCAAATTTTTGGCTCTATTAAAAATTGGTTAATTAAAATTATTAAAAATTTTGGTCCCTCTGGTTACATAGACATAAACACAACGAGACGGTTATAGAACTACCTGTCTGCAAAGTAAAACGGGGTTGCAATTTCACTGCAAAGTGAAAACTGGGTTGGCAGTGGTGGCAGAAATGACTGGAGGAAACATTACAGAAAATTGGCTGAAAAATTATTGCATTAGAACAGTGTTTCTCAACCAGTGTGTTGTAATAATCCTAGGGAAGTTTAAAGAATAATAATTTAGATATATCTGGAGAAAACCATAATATGAAAAGATACATGGACCCCATTGTTCACTACAGCATTATTTACCAAGACATGGAAGCAAACTAAATGTCCATCAACAGATGAATGATAAATAAGATGTGGTACACATAAACAATGGAATACTACTCAGCCATAAAAACGAAACAAAATAATGCCACTTGCAGTGACATGGATGGACCCAGAGATTATCATACTAAGTGAACTAAGTCAGACAGAAAGACAAATACACTATCATATCACTAACATGGAATCTAAAAAAATGACACAAACGAACTTATTTACAAAACAAATACACTGAAACAGAAACCAAAGTTATGGTAACCAATGGCAAGAGACAAATTAGAAGTTTGAGATTAACTTATACACACTGCTAAATACAAAATAGATAACCAATAAGGGAACTGTAGGGAACTATACTCAAAAACCCTATAAGAGAAAAAATCTGAAAAAGAATACATGTATCACTGAACCACTGTGCTGTACGCTTGAAAGTAACACAACATTGTAAACCAACGAGACTTCAATAAAAAAAAAATCGATACTTGGTCCTACCCCAGAGATTCTTGTTTAATTGGTTTTGGGTTTGGTGGGGATTTAAAGAATAAGCAACCAATGAGAATTTTAGAAATATAGTAGAAGTATATAACCCTAAAAGTGCTAATTATTTTAGCGGCTCACAGAAATAATGTTATCGTCCTGGAGAGAAAAATTTAAAAACTCAGGTTTGCAACTTCTGTCATCATCTCAATATTTGTAATATTCACCTCTATATCTAACTATTACATGATAGCTCTTAAAGTAAATAAAAAAAATAAAATTATTTTTCTTTTGATTTATAATTCATCATTTTCCTATCCATATTTATACAGTCCTAACTCAAAAAAACTGGACACGGAACAACAGACTGGTTCCAAATAGGAAAAGGAGTACATCAAGGCTGTATATTGTCACCCTGCTTATTTAACTTATATGCAGAGTACATCATGAGAAATGCTAGGCTGGGGGAAGCACAAGCTGGAATCAAGATTGCTGGGAGAAATATCAACCTCAGATATGCAGATGACACCACACTTATGGCAGCAAGTGAGGAGGAACTAAAAAGCCTCTTGATGAAAGTGAAAGAGGAGTGAAAAAGTTGGCTTAAAGCTTAACATTCAGAAAACTAAGATCATGGCATCTGGTCCCATCACTTCATGGCAAATAGATGGGGAAACAGTGGAAACAGTGTCAGACTTTATTTTTCTGGGCTCCAAAATCACTGCAGATGGTGATTGCAGCCATGAAATTAAGACGCTTACCCCTTGGAAGGAAAGTTATGACCAACCTAGACAGCATATTAAAAAGCAGAGACATTACTTTGTCAACAAAGGTCCATCTAGTCAAGGCTATGGTTTTTCCAGTGGTCATGTGTGGATGTGAGAGTTGGACTGTGAAGAAAGCTGAGGGCTGAAGAATTGATGCTTTTGAACTGTGGTATTGGCGAAGACTCTTGAGAGTCCCCTGGACTGCAAGGAGATCCAACCAGTCCATCCTGAAGAAGATCAGTCCTGGGTGTTCATTGGAAGGACTGATGCTGAAGTTGAAACTCCAATACTTTGGCTACCTCATGTGAAGAGCTGACTCACTGGAAAAGACCCTGATGCTGGGAGGGATTGGGGGCAGGAGGAGAAGGGGACGACAGAGGATGAGATGGCTGGATGGCATCACCGACTGGTTGAACATGGGTTTGAGTAAACTCCGGGAGTTGGTGATGGACAGGGAGGCCTAGCGTGCTGCAATTCATGGGGTCGCAAACAGTCGGACTCAACTGAGCAACTGAACTGAACTCAAAAAATGTTAAAGGTGAAAGGTTCTTTGTATTTTAATTGTCTGTATATCAAAGGAGTATCTAGGGATTCATCAGATTTGTGTGACCCCTAGTTTATGTAATCTGGGGCCCTTTTTTTGGGGGGGGGGCCTTTTAAGAAAAAGAATATGAAATTAAGAATACAAGATTGGCAGGAACCTTCCCAGAACCTTCAAAGAGGCCCTTGGAAATGAAAGTCCTTAAAGCTTATGTTTCATTACCTTGTGTAAAATAACTCCTATTTACGTCATTTAAGTCAGCTCTAACTATTCATTTTGTCGCTAACAGTTAACAGACTTTTTAGTCCATTTATAATAATACCTAAAAGAAAATATTTGTACTGAATAAAAGTACTGAAATTTCAAATTATAATGATTAATATGCAATGCCTTTGAATGGCTTTTTCATTTCTTAAAACATTTAAGTCATTGGATTAAAACATTTAAAACATTGGATTAAAAAATATTCTTGGATATTGCTTTGAGTTTTCCAGGATTTTGACTTACTTTTTGCTTTTATAAATCCTGGAGGATGTTACCCTCTAAATGCAGAGTGAAAAAAAGTCTCCAAAAATGACAAAAAAGATAAGCAGAAATAGCTGTAGGCACTGTGATATGCATGGGAATTTGCAACACATGAAAAAAAGACATAAATGGGTGTGGTACTCATTCATCCAATAATATCATTTATGCTTTACATAAGAAGCCTCAAAACAATTTTTCTTTCTAGCGTTAAACACCACAGTAAAGACATTACTATATACAATGTTTATAAAATACTTGTATTATCTACCATCATTTTACCTGACAACATTGTGAAGTTTCTCAAATCTATCTTGGTGTATGTGGGGATAAGTCATAATTCAAAATACATTTCATGTTCAGTAAGTGCAAGGTACCCCACAGGTATCATTACACTGAATGGTCACTCATAATAATTTTATCATCAAAGTAAGTAATTATTTTATTAAGAATATGCTTAGGCAGGAAAATTCTTATAAAGAAGTTAATTTTTTTTTTTACATTTAGATTCATACAACATTTAGTCATTTAGAAAACTCATTTACTTAGAATTTTATCTGATAGTAAGTAAGGTGTTCTTGTATTTGGCTTTGCTTTTCTCTCTGCCCACTTCCAAGACTGCAACATGAACTTGAATACAGACTCTAACAGAGTGGAGTTGGGCAGCAATGAAGTGAAAATGCTGGGACAGTTTCTCTTTAACTGAAGCAAGCTGGTTAACACATCTAGCTAGTTAAGTTTTTTGACATAAAAATATCAATCCATAAATATTTCTCAAACATCAGTTATCATAAATAACTGCTTACAAAAGTATGTTTACACTCTTACCTCTGGACAACCAAAGTTCGCCCATCCGTACCTCTTGCAGAAAAAATTCTTGTAATTTTTCATTTTTTGCTGGATCCCACAACTAAAAGAGTCACAGAATATTTAACAATAAGTAACAAATGTAAGGTATATGGTTACTAGTCAAAACTGAGGGCTTCTCTCGTGGCTCAGCAGTGAAGAATCCACCTGCCAATGCCTGCCTGATGCAGAAGACTCGAGTTCGACCCCTGGGTTCAGAAGATCCCCTGGAGAAGGAAATGGTAACCCACTCCAGTATTCTTGCCTGGGAAATGCCATGAACAGAGGAGCCTGGCAGGCTAACTTGTATTTTAAAAGCACATCTTGAATCTAGTCTCTAAATGCAGAGTATGACAAATGCAGTTGCTCTTTATATTTAAAATAATTTCCTAAAATGGAGTTATGATTTCAGGCAACTAAAAAAAAAAGCCAAAAAACATGGCAGACGGTGGCTGTGACTTGTCACCATGCACATTTGATGGCCTTCCTAGATGACACCTTGTTAAACCAGCACACCCACTGTCTGCCAGGCTGCAGCGCGGCCAGTTTTATTCTTCAGTTACGCTAATCCTTTGATACCCTGATTACCATCTTACATCAGCTTTTGTACTTTTCCATATATTTTCATGAGTTATATTGTCATTTAGATCTAACAACTCTGAGAAATAAAGTCAGTAGACTAGGGTAATTTCTTAATTTAGCTCTGGTTATAATGGTAAAAAAGTTGAACCCCACCCTCCTAAAAGAAAAAAAAAAGAAAAACATGGCATATTCAAGTTTGGTTACGATGCTTATAACAACTTCATATTTTACCCAGCTTGCTAAGTACACATAGGAGAAATCCACTGTAATCAACTTTAACAAAGGTAGCTTGCTTTGTACGTTGCAAACCTATTCTCTTGCTTACAGTATTAACGCTGCTTGTTGATTTAGCAAAGGGCATGGTGGGGGTTGACAGGGCAATTGGTGATATTCAGAAGGATGCTATGGTTTGCTACAGCCTGTTTCAAGAAAGTGACCAGGTTCACAGATAGGATCATCACTGGTACTAAGCGAAGAGCTGTCTTTAAAGCTAAAGTGGGCAAACCATGCTCAAAGTATCCACTCCACAGTCACTTCAGCTTCAGTCTTTTATATCCGGAGGGTTTTTGTGTTTGTCTTCCCCAAGAAGTCTCTTTTTTAAATAGGATGAACCAGCAGATGAGGTCATATTTTAAGCTTTTATCCGCAGACATGCTGATGATCAGTAACAATCACAAATTTCATTTAAGAAATATTTAGTGAACAAGAGCAGGACACTCTAGGGAGAGCTAGAGAGAGAAGTAGATCTAGACTCGTATGCCCATCCCCACGGAGCCCAGAGTCTAACCAAGAGAAAAAATAAGTATGCCTAAGATCAGTAACACATCGACAACAAAATCCAGTGTCTTCTGAGGCTCAAAATATTAACACATTCCATTTGGTTGGGAGACCAGGGAAAGTTCCTCAGAAAAGATGGCATTTGAGATGTGGAGAAGCTCAGCGAAAGTCTGATGAACAAAGAGTACAAGTGGACTTCCCTGGTGGTCCAGTGGTTAAGAATCCTCCTGTCAATGCAGGGGACACAGGTTCAAGCCCTGGTCCAAGAAGATTCCACATGCTGCGGGGCAACTAAGCCTGTGCACCACAACTCCCGAAGCCTGCATGCCTAGAGCCTGTCTCTGCAGCGAGAGAAGCCACTGCAACAGAAGCCCTCACACTGCAACGAAGAGTAGCTCTCTGCTCCTGGCAACCAGAGAAAGCCCACATGCAGTAACAAAGACCCAGTGCAGCCAAAAAATTAAATATTTTAAAGAAGAAATCCTGACTGAGTGGTCTAATTAAAAAAAAAAAGTACAATTGACACAAAATTGCAGGGAAAATATCAAGTGATCTTACGGTGAATGAAGCAACAATGATAAATACCAATTACTGAAGCCCAGCTGTGGACTGAAAGCTTTCCATATATTATGTCTAATTCCTAGGAAAGGAAGGCTATCTATACAGAAGGCACCCATGGTGCCAGGTCCATGGTGCAAAGCTAAGTGGGTTCATCTTTCATCTGCAGAGTAGGGAGCTACATTACAGAGCTGCAGATTAGAAGGAATTTACTCTCACAGCATAAGAGGTAGTAAGACAAGTTAGGAAATTATCATAATATTCTGGGTAAAAGGTAATAAAAGCCTGAAGTAGTGAAGGAGCAATGGAAACACAAAGGGAAAAGAGGATGAGATGGTTGTGGGTTTAGTGGCTGAGTCGTGTCCAACTCTTGTGACCCCATGGACTATAGCCTGCCAGCCTCCTCTGTCCATGGCATTGCCCAGACAAGAATACTGGAGTGAGTTGCCATTTCCTTCTCCAGGGGATCTTCCCAACCAGGAGATGGAACCCCATCTCCTGCACAGCAGGCAGATTCTTTACTGCTAAGCCCAGAGTATGAGACAGAAAACAGAAAAATAAGAATTGGGGGTTGACTGTGGAAGATGAGGCTGACATTTGAGCGTGGTCACAACAGAGAGCGATATCAGCATCACAGGGAAGCAGGAGAGGGAACACTGGCAAGGGACGAGATGATGAATTTACTTCTCAACACACAAAGCAGAGGTGCCGACAGAACATGAAGGCTACAGAGTCTGGCAGGCAGGCACAATCTGGGGCCCCCGGCCTAGAGATCTGAGTTCACCTATCAGTGAGAAGAGAAGGAGCTTCCAGGGGGATGAGGGATATGCAGAATCTGAGATCAGTGTTTCACCAAGGATGGGTTTAAGGAGCCATTAAAACTGTAGTTTTCTTGGGCTCCACCCAGACCTACCAAATCAATTTCCCTGAGTAGAGCTCAGGAACCTGGATTTTTAATGAGCTCCTCAGATGACTCCTAAATTCTGAAGTCTGAGAATTACTACCGGCATAAACCACTGGGCTACCTCTGACCTCCTAAATCACAATGGCTGGTGCTTGGGTCAGGCCCCGTGGACTATAGCCTACCAGGCTCCTCCATCCATGGGATTTTCCAGGCAAGAATACTGGAGTGGGTTACCATTTCCTTCTCCAGGGGATCTTCCCAACCCAGGGATCGAACCCAGGTCTCCCACATTGGAAGCAGAAGCTTTAACCTCTGAGCCACCAGGGAAGCCCGTTTTAACAAATGCCCCAGGTAAATCTAATGCAGATGAATCACAGACCATGCTGTGGGAAACAAAAAGGGCTGGGGTGAGGAAGAACAGAGATCCTGTAAGTAGGAAGAGACCTCTCTCTCTGTGCCTTAGTTTATTCATCTGTAAAACCAGAAGAGCAAAGTTGTTATGAAGGAGGAAACAGACAGAGTTGGACTCCATCTTAGGCCAGGCTGCGAACATTAGGCTACACGCATGGTCGCCCTCCCAGTGGACTCTGAACTTTGTGCTGGGTGTCTATAGAAGTGGCATACCAATGGAAAACCAGACCCCCCAGATAAAAGAGTCTCAGGACTTGTACTTGGACTCTCCATTGCCTAAAAGAATATGCTAATTATCTCTGTAACAGAACAAAGTGGTAAATTCCATTATGTTTATCGGGATATGACCACAGGCCTATTGATAAACATCCACTGTTTATCTAGTCTTGTGACACATGAATCTTGGGTTAACTTTGATCGTATCTCTCTTTTACCTTGTCCAGACTAGTTTCAAGGTATCTGGGGAGGTGGGTTTGAGCAAGTACACTTAGGGTATATAAGGTTTTCACAAAAACTGGTCGGGGCCCTTGGCTAAGAGGAGACTCTGCCTTGGGCCCGCCGGTGTAATAAACTGCACACCACTATCTGCATTGTCCTTCTGAGTGAGTTTGTTTCCCGGAACGCGTGGCTACAACAGTAATGAGGATTATATAAAAGAACGTTTGAAAACTGCTTCTGCCTCTTCCTCACTTGACATAAACAGATCTTTATCATTTCCCTCCTGGACTGCCACTGATTTTCCAGTCTTTGACTTCCCTCCTCCACCCCATACTTCAAAAAGAAATAATTGCATCCATTTCCTGAAATAAAGTCACCATCACTGGTTATCCACCACAACAGAAAAATCTCAAAACTTTTAAATTTGGCATCAAAGACTTCCACAATAAGACACCAAACTACCACTCAGCTATCTCTTTGGCCACAACACTTTAAATATTGCAATTTCAAGGTCTGTGTCTCTGCACAAGCTGTTTCTCTCTGCCTACAATAACCATGGCATCCGGTCCCATCACTTCATGGCAAGTAGATGGGAAACAGTGGCAGACTTTATTTTTGGGGGCTCCAAAATCACTGCAGATGGTGACTGCAGCCATGAAATTAAAAGATGCCTATTCCTTGGAAGAAAAGTTCTGACCAAACTAGATAGCATTTTAAAAAGCAGAGACATTACTTGGCCAACAAAGGTCCATGTAGTCAAGGCTGTGGTTTTTCCAGTAGTCATGTATGGACATGAGTTGGACTATAAAGAAAGCTGATGCTGAAGACCTGATGGTTTTGAACTGTGGTGTTGGAGAAGACTCTTGAGAGTCCCTTGGACAGCAAGGAGATCTAACCAGCCCATCCTAAAGGAGATCAGTCCTCAGTATTCACTGGAAGGACTGATGTTGAAGCTGAAACTCCAATACTTTGGCCACCTGATGTGAAGAGCTGACTCATTTGAAAAGACCCTGATGCTGGGAAAGATTGAAGGCTGGAGAAAGGGACGACAGAGAATGAGATGGTTGGATGGCATCACTGACTCGACGGACATGAGTTTGAGTAAACTCCGGGAGTAGGTGATGGACAGGGAGGCCTGGCATGCTGCAGTCCATGGGGCCGCAAAGAGTCAGTCGGACACGACTGAGCGACTGAACTGAACAATAAACAACAATATTCAACAAATATTTGTTGGGTGCCTACAATATACTGGACACTGTTCTAGGCACTGGGGAGACAGCGGAGAGTAAAAACACAGACAAGGTCTGCCCTGGTGGAGTTGATTCTAATAAATAGAAAGCATTAATCAAATAATCACACCAACAAACACTAACTTCAACCATGTATAAGGGCAGTCAAAGGAGAGGGACGTGGAATTGACCCAGGCTCTGCCCCAGAGAAAGCATCTCCTCTCTCACGCCCAGCCTTGAATACTCCCTCTCCTACTTTCTTTGTCAACTGTACCTTTTTCTCTATGAGACTCCATTTTGAATCCCCAGAAATCTGTGTCTCCTGCTCTCCACTACCCTTTCATCAGCGAACATGAACTACCTATTCTTTCTGCAAAGTTTTATCTCACATCTCTCATCACCAATTGCCACTGACACCACTACAGTTCACGATTTTGATTACCTCTTACCTGAACTGCTGCAATAACTTTCCTTTTCATCAATCCATCTAGCACACTCCTGCCTGATCTAACATAAAAAGGTTTTTTTCCTCCCCTTATTTTAAAAACAATTCCTGCTCAAAAATCTTTAGTAATTTCCCCCATTGAATCTGAATTTCTTAACTTGGTCTTCAAAGCCTTCCAAAATGCAGGGCCCTTAATTAGCTCTCCAACCTCACCTCCCACCATCCCCAACTGTGACTCCTTTCTTTGTCAAACATTTACTGAATAGAGGGATCTGCCACCCCCAAAGTCTTCCGTGAAGAACTGCATGTTCCAAAAACAGCCACAGCAATATTCCCAGATCTGCTTGCACTTCCAAAACCTAGCCTCCTCTAACAAGAGCTGGAGTCCATTTCCTCTCCCTTCAAAACTGAGTGGGTCTCAATGAGGCAGAACTGGCACCACCTGGCAGGCTCCATGTTTGCTCTCAAATATACGTATAAATAAATACATATATACAACTGACCCTTGAACAACATGGGTTTTAACTGCCCAGGTCCACTTATATGTGTTGGTTTTTTTTCCTCAATAAACAGTGCTACTGTGCTACAGAATCTGCTGTTGGTTGAATCCTCAGATTTGGAACTTCTAATACAGAGGGCCAACTATCAAGTTGTATTCAGATTTTTGACAGAGAGAAGGGTTGCTGCCCCAACTGCTTGCTGTTCAAGGGTCAACCGTTATCAACACACACACACACACAAATATATTACACACTTGCTTACCCAGTACAACCCTTCCACCATACTGTGAGGAAGACCATGCCACAAGGAGAGGACCTGTGTAGGTGTTCCGTGCAACCGTCCCAGCTAAGTGGCCAGCCAGCATAACTGCCCAATATGTGTGGGAGTAAGCCTTCAAAAGACTCAGAAGGTAGCCCTGGGGCTAACCTGGCTGAAGCTGAGTGGAGCAAAAATGTGATATCCCCACCTGCCCGACTCAAACTGAAGATTCAGGAGCAAAATAAGATAAAGTTTTAAGCTCTAAGGTGAAAGCAGCAATAGGTAAGCAGAACACCTCCATGATAACCATGCCCTGAAAGTGATCCTCTGCCTCCTCTGTGCTCCTGTTGTTGTCGTTTAGTCACTAAGTCACCTCGGACTCCTGCAACTGTAGCCTGCCAGGCTCCTCTGTCCATGGGGTTCTCCAGGCAAAAATACTGGAGTGGGTTGCCATTTCCTTCTCCAGAGGATCTTCCCCACCCAGGGATTGAATCCAGGTCTCCTGCATTGGCAGGCGGATTCTTTACTACTGAGTCACCAGGGAATGGGAGAATGGCTGCCGTCCATGGGGTCACACAGAGTCAGACACGACTGAAGCGACTTAGCATGCATGCATGCATTGGAGAAGGAAATGGCAACCACTCCAGTATTCCTGCCTGGAGACTCCCAGGGACAGAGGAGGGCTGGTGGGCTGCCGTTTGTGGGGTCACACAGAGTCGGACACGACTTAGCAGCAGCAGCAGCAGCAGCGAATGAGCATCAACCGAATGAAACTTTCACAGAACAGCCCAAGAACGCTCTGTTTGAGAAATGAAGTGAATTGGTTAAGTTGGACCAATCACCAAGATAATTTTGATTATCCTTCAAAACGATTGATCAAATTCCATTTTGGAGAAAAAGAGGATACATCCTGTTTCTGAGCTAGAAGAAAGGCCCCGTAGAACAGGAGTGGGCGGTACAGCACCATACCCTGCGGGCAGACCTGGGTCTCTTAAGTGTCTGGTGTGGCTCAGGACCGAGCGAGCGACTGCGCACGCGCACGGCTCAGGAAGGGCAAAGGCTCATCTTTCCTCTTTTTAAAAAACTAAACGAAGTGCCTTTTCCTACCACGATATAACCGCCTTTTCACGACCCCAGGTGGTTCTTCCTTCCTCCCTCCTGATGTCGGACAATAAAAGCTAAACACTGGCCGAGCGGAAGCGGGGTGCGGGCAGGCATCGAGACACTGGGAAATGGCTGCTCAGGAAGCCGCCAGGGACCCTGAGGCCGAGCCGCTACCTGCACCGGCGGGAAGTTACTCACTGTAACGCCACCTCGGCGTCGCTAAAGCACTTCACCTGGGCGCCCCGTCCCTCAGCTTTTCGCTGCTGGGCTCTTCTTTCTGCAAACACAACGTGGCACGTGCTGGTCGTGAGCCCTCCAGATGCCGGCGTGCGCCCGCCGGGCCCCTAGGCGGCGGCGGCGGCCCCCGCGGCCCGGCCTCGCCCCGGGGGCCCGGTCAGCCCCACCGCCGCCCGCTCCGCCTGGCCCGTCGCGCCTCCGCCGGCGTCTCACTCACTCTCCCGTAGGCGGCGCTTGAACGCGGGGTCAGCACGCCGGCTCCGGTCGAAGTAGATGCAGTAGCCGAGGAAGGCGATGGCGCCACAGGCCGCCAGGAGGCCGAGGACCGTGCGGACGCAGGGCATCCGGCCGCGGGCGTCCCACGGACCGAGCGTTGGGCGCGGGCCAGCGAGCGCGGGGAGCCGGCCGGCCCAGGAAGCGTCGGCGCGGCGCCCATGCCGGCCTCGGGGCTTCCTGTGCGCTGGGCCGCGGGCGTGAGGAGCGGCGCGTCGACGAAGGAAATCGAGGGTCTGAGAGGACGCTTGTGGGATTCTCACAGTACGGAGTGGTGGAGCTCTGTTCCAATCCAGGTCGGTCACACTCCAAATTCTGAACCCTTTGCCCAAACGCGCACCACTATTCCACCTCAGACACCCATCCAAGGCAAATCGCAGTATGCGGGAATCCGGTTATCTGAGGGAACTGATCCTCCTATGGTTCCCTAAACTGCACATTTGAGCCAAAACTCTGGTCATCTCTTAGTTCAGAGTACTGCCCACAGAACACCTGGTCCCTAGTCCGTACTCCCCAGCCGCGTCTGCTTTGTCACCCGAGGGAACCCAGCCGTCTACAGTACCCAACCACCTTAGCTCAACGGCAGGAGCAAAGAAGCGTGTTGAGGTGATAATAATACTAACAGCAACAACAAGAATAAGTTTAGCCTAGAAAAAGCTTGTGAAAATTGCTCTGCTGCTGCTGCTAAGTCGCTTCAGTCGTGTCTGACTCTGCGACCCCATAGACGGCAGCCCACTAGGCTCCCCCGTCCCTGGGATTCTCCAGGCAAGAACACTGGAGTGGGTTGCCATTTCCTTCTCCAGTGCATGAAAGTGAAAAGTGAAAGTGAAGTCGTTCAGTCGTGTCCGACTCTTTGTGACCCCATGGACTGTCGCCCACCAGGCTTCTCTGTCCATGGGATTCTCCAGGCAAGAATACTGGAGTGGGTAGCCATTCCCTTCTCCAGGGAATCTTCCCCACCCGGGGATCAAACCTGGATCTCCCGCCATTGCAGGCAGATTCTTTACCGTCTGAAACGTTAGTAATTTGCTGGTCTGGGCCGGACCTGACAGCGAAAGGTTCCAGAGCAGCATCAACTCTGAGAGATCCATGGCACTTAACTAGCCTAGATGCTTTTCTAATACTTGCCTTATTCAGAAGACATAGCAAAAAGGAGGTAAGACTTTATCCCAAATAGCAAGTTTTGATTTTTACACTAAGCCAAAGAGAAGGCATAATCTAGGTAAAACCCAGCTTTTTCTTCTTTTGTTTGGTTGGTTATTCAACTGCTACTCATGGTTTACTGATGTTACTATTATGTGCACAGCAAGGTGGTCATCTCTGCTGTGACTTCCATTGGGGCTAAGAAGCAGCCCGTGCCCTCACTAGTTAAAAGTTAGCAAGTGTTAGTCATGTTCTGCATGTTTCTTCCAATAACTCAGTCTTCTATTTAGAAGCTTGGGCTGTTGTCAAAACCTGATTATAAACACAGAGGATAAGGTAGCATCAGCGTCCAGTGTTACTGGTGATCTGCTAGTGGTTTTTAGTTTAGAATCTTAGTGATGGATTTAATCCAGCTCCAAACAATCTTTTTTAGGCTGGCTGCTCTTGTCTTCTAATAAAATCATTCTCCCCTGTCTCCCTTTTCATCCTTCACTGAGCTCATAGCTAATCCTTGTGTTCATGGAGGGCTGGCAGCACAGAAACTGTTGGAGACTAGCTGGGTGTTCGTGCTAAGTCACTTAAGTCCTGTCTGACTCTTTGTGACCCCATGGGACTGTAGCGCACCAGGCTCCTCTATCAATGTGAATATTGGAATGGGTTGCCATGTCCTCCTCCAGGGGATCTTCTGGATCTGGGGATCAAACGCACGTCTCTTATGTGTCCTGCATTGGCAGGCAGGTTCTTTACCCCTACCACCACCTGGGAAGCCCAGCTGGGTGTTCAGGGATAAAGTAAACAGTGACATGTCAAGGTAGGAGAACTATTAAGGCAAATAGGAATAAACAGCTCACTGAAGTTGAATTGCCTCAGAAACCATGCTGTAAAGTAACTGAAAATTTTTCAAGCAAGTCTCTATGGTATGGGTAGATTTTTCTTCTCAAACATAGACATCACTCTTGCTAATTTGGTGATAAAGAATTCCAGTATAGCTTTTTCCAAATTGAGATAGTGTTAATAATTGTCCCCAAAGTATGGTTCTATAATGGATGATTGATCTTTTTTTAAACAGCTTTATTGAGGTTATAATTGATATAGAATAAATTCCACATATTTGAAGTATACAGTTTGATGCATTTTGACATATGCATGCATCCACCCAACCATCACCAAAATCAAAATAATCATATCCATCAGCCCCAAAAGTTTCTTTGGTTCCCTTTTTTAAATCTGTTCTTCCACTCATCCTTCCCTGCTTCCCCCATCATCCTCTGCTTTGTCACTATAGTTTGCATTTTCTAGATTATTATATACGGCTGACCCTTGAACAGCGTGAGGGTCAGAGGTGCCAGTTCTCTGCACAGTCGAACGTTGTATAACTTACAGTTTGCCCTCTGGATCCATAGTTCCACATCCTCAGATCATGTAGTACTGAAGCATTTACTATTGAGAAAAATACATGTAAGTGAACCCAAGCAGTTCAAATCCATGTTTTTCCAGCGATAATGCTATATGGAATCATACAATATGTTCCCCATGTATATTGCCTGGTTTCTTTCAGTCAGCATGATTTTGAGATCACCCATGTTGTGTTATCAATGGTTCATTTTTATTGGTAAATAGTATTTGATTTGTGCATATACTACAGTTTCTCTAACCATTCAACTGTTGATGGATATGTGGATTTTTTTCCAGTCTGGGGCTATTACAAATAAAACTGTCAGAGTGTCTAGTTGTTAAGAATCAGTGCTTTCACTGCTGTGGCCAGGGCTCAGATCCTGATTGGGGAACTAAGATCCCGATGCAGTGTGGCCAAAGTTAAAAAAAAAAAGACTAGCACTTCACTTAGTTCAGTTCAGTCACTCGTGTCTGACTCTTTGTGACCCCATGGACTGCAGCACACCAGGCTTCCCTGTCCATCACCAACTCCTGGAGCTTGCTCAAACTCATGTTCATCGAGTTGGTGATGAACATCCAACCATCTCAACCTCTGTCATCCCCTTCTCCTCCTGCCTTCAATCTTTCCCAGCATCAGGGTCTTTTCAAATGAGTCAGTTCTACACATCAGGTGGCCAAAGTATTGGGAGTTTCAGCTTCAGCATCAGTCTTTCCAATGAATATTCAGGACTGATTTCCTTTAGGATGGACTGGTTTGATCTCCTGCAGTCCAAGGCACTCTCAAGAGGCATCTCCAACACCACAGTTCAAAAGCATCGATTCTTCGGCACTCAGCTTTCTTTATAGCCCAACTCTCACATCTATATGTGACTACTGGAAAAACCATAACTATGACTATATGGACCTTTGTTGGCAAAGTAATGTCTCTGCTTTTTAATATGCTATCTAGGTTTGTCATAGCTTTTCTTCAAAGGAGCGTCTTTTAATTACATGGCTGCAGTCACCATCTGCAGTGATTTTAGAGCCCGGGAAAATAAAATCTGCCACTGTTTCCACATTTTCCCCATCTATTTGCCATGAAATGATAGGACTGGATGGCAGGATCTTAGCTTTATGAATGGTGAGTTTTAAAGCAGCTTTTTCACTTTCCTCTTTCACCTTCATCAAGAGGCTCTTTAGTTCCTCTTTGCTTTCTGCCATTAGAGTGGTATTATCTGCATATCTGAGGTTGTTGGTATTTCTCCCGGCAACCTTGATTCCAGCTTGTGCTTCATCCAGCCCAGCATTTCGCATGATGTACTCTGCATATAAGTTAAATAAGCAGGTGAAAATATACATTTTTCCACATGTCATGTGGAGCATCTTTTCATGTGCATATTTGCCATCTGTATATTTTCTTCAGTGATTGTGTCTGTTAAGGGCTTTGGCACATTTTCAAATCTGTTTTCTTATTGTTCAGTTTTAAGAATTCTTTGTATATTTTCGATATGTCTGCTATGATCTGAATATTTGTGTCCACCCAAAAGTCTTGTGTTAAAATCCTGATCCCTAATGATGGTATTAGGAGGTGGGGCTTTTGGGAGGTGATTAGGTCATGAGGATGGGTGCTCTCATGATTGGACTTAGAGCCCTTATAATAGGCCCACAGAGCAACCGATCCCTTTCTATTCCAGGAGGCTTTCACTGAACCTTGCTGGCAGCTTGATCTTAGAATCCCCAGCCTCTGGAACCATAGGAAATAAATGTTAGTTTATTAGTGACCCAGTTTATTTTTGTTATAGCAGTCCAAACAGACTAAGACATAGTCTTTTATCAGGTATCTCTTTTGCATATTTCCTCCAGTCTATAGCTTGTCTTCTCATTCTCTTGATGAACACCATTTATATGTGCTTCTTTGATATTCCTGTGTGTTCTTTGGAGAAGTGTGTTTTCAAATATTTAGTCTTTTTTTTTCGTTAATATTTAGTCTTTTTATTTATTTTTAACTTTTTATTTAGTCTTTTTAAATTGCATTATTTGCCTTTTTGACTGTTGAGTTTTTACAATTCTTTCTATAGTCTGATACAAGTCCTTTATCTGAAAAATGCTTTGCAAATTTTTCTCCCAGTTTGTTTCTTGCCTTTTTATTCTTTTAACAAAATAATTATTCTTTCAATCTTTTAAAGAGCCAAGTTTAAATTTAATGAAGTCCAGTTCATCAACATATTCCTTTATGGATTGTGCTTTTGGTGTTGTATTTAAGAAATCTTTACCTAACCCAGATAGGCACAAGGTCACAAAGATTTTCTCCTGATTTTTTTTTTAAAGTGCTCATTTTAGGTTTTGTGATCCATTCTGAGTTTTGGTATATGTTCATTCTTTCTGCATATGGATGTCCTATTGTTCAGCACCATTTCTTTAACAAAACTGTACTTAGTCTTTTTATCTCCGCAATTCTTTGTAGTTTTAAGTCTTTCCCATCCTTTGTCAGATTTATTTTAACATGTTTCATGTTTTTATGCTATTGTAAATGATATTTTTACAATTTCAATTTCTGATTCACTTCAGTTGCTCAGTTATGTCTGACTCTTTGCAACCCCATGAACCACAGCATGCCAGACCTCCCTGTCCATCACCAACTGCTGGAGTCTACCCAAACCCATGTCCATTGAGTTGGTAATGCCATCCAACCATCTCATCCTCTGTCGTCCCCTTCTCCTGCCCTTAATCTTTCCCAGCATCAGGGTCTTTGCAAATGAGTCAGCTCTTCGCATCAGGTGGCCAAAGTATTGGAGTTTCAGCTTCAGCATCAGTCCTTCCAATGAATATTCAGGACTGATTTCCTTTAGGATGGACTGGTTTGATCTCCTTGCAGTCCAAGGCACTCTCAAGAGGCATCTCCAACACCACAGTTCAAAAGCATCGATTCTTCGGCACTCAGCTTTCTTTATAGCCCAACTCTCACATCTATATGTGACTACTGGAAAAACCATAGCCTTGACTAGACGGACCTTTGTTGGCAAAGTAATGTCTCTGCTTTTTAATATGCTGTCTAGGTTGGTCATAACTTTCCTTCCAAGGAGTAACCATCTTTTAATTTCATGGCTGCAATCACCATCTGCAGTGATTTTGGAGCCCCCCAAAATAAAGTCTGACACTGTTTCCCCATCTGTTTGCCATAAAGTGATGGGACCGGATGCCATGATCTTTGTTTTCTGAATGTTGAGCTTTAAGCCAACTTTTTCACTCTCCTCTTTCACTTTCATCAAGAGGCTCTTTAGTTCTTCACTTTCTGCTATAAGTGTGGTGTCATCTGCATATCTGAGGTTATTGATATTTCTCCCAGTAATCTTGATTCCAGCTTGCTTCTTCCAGCCCAGCATTTCTCATGATATATTCTGCCTAAGTTAAATAAGCAGGGTGACAATATACAGCCTTGATGTACTCCTTTTCCTATTTGGAATCAGTCTGTTGTGACTATTTACTGCTAATACCTATTAATAGAGCTTCCCTGGTGGCTTAGTAGTGAAGAATCTGCCTGCCAATGCAGGAGACCCAGGTTTGATCCCTGGGTCAGGAAGATCCCCTGTAGAAGGAAATGGCAACCCACTCTAGTATTCTTGCCCCGGGGAAATACCAAAGACAGAGGAGCCTGGAGGGCTACAGTCAATGCTGTCACAAAAGAGTCTGGCATGACTTAGCAGCTAAACAATAGTAACAATGTAGAAATACAATTGATTTTCATCTGTTAATCTTGCATCCTGCATTCTTGCTAAACTCACCAGTTTGAATGTCTATGACTTCTTTTTCTTTCATCATTAAGTATATTAACTGTAGACTTTTGATAGATGTCTTTATCAGGTTGAGGAAGTTGCCCTCTATTCTGTCTGTTAAGGAATGGATGTTGGGTTTTGTCAGATGCCTTTTCTGCATCTGATGGTTTCTCTTTTTTAATTTGTTACTAATCTGAATTATATTAATTTTTGAATATCAAATCAACCATACATTCCTAAGATAAACCCTGACTCATGTTCTATTTTCATTTTAATATGTTTTTGGATTTTATTTGCTGAAATTTTGTTTAGAATTTTTGCATATATGTTCAGAAGGATATTGGTCTTTAGTTTTCCTTTCTTGAAATGTCTAGTTTTGACGTTAGAGGACAGCTGGGCTCATAGAGTCCATCTGCAGCATTCTTTCATCCTCAGTTTTTTTTTTTTTTTTCCATCCTCAGTTTTTGCAAGAGTATGATGAATTCGTATTATGTCTGTCTTAGTTTTAATATTATGTATTCCTTAAATATTTGGTACAATTCACAGTAAAGCTGGATCTTGAGTTTCACTTTGTGGGAAGGTTTTTAACATTAATTCCATTTGATAATAGTGTTAATCCGGTTATATATTTATTAAGTGAATTTAGGTAATTTATGTCTTTTAATTTTTCCATTTCACCTGAGTTGTTATTAGCATAGAGATATTAATAGTATTCCTCTATTATCCCTATAATAGCTATAGACAGTCTGCAGCAATGCCACTTTCTCATTCCTGATATTGGTGATTTGTGTCTTCTCTATTCTATTTCCTTTCTAATCAGCCTGACTAGAGGCTTATCAATTTTAAAGGTAGTTCTTCATTTTTGAAGCCCATTACTGGCAAATTGAGTCTATTGTGCTAAAATCATACTCCACTAAAGAAAATGTGGTATACAGGAAGCAGTCTATTGATGTTTGTTAAACGAACCAGTGAATTAAAAAAAACCCACTGATTTCTGCATGTTAAGCCCTTTTAATATTATTACTCTCTTTTAGACATTACCCATTTCCTTACCTCTTACTTATGTCGTTTATTACTAATAATATGTTAACTCAGCAAAATTGCCAGAGGCCAGGTTAAATGCTTGACAATGCATTCCAAAATGAGGTTAGAGAGAGGGGAGGCAGGTGACTGGCACTGTAGAGGGAAGAAACCTTGAGACAATGGAGAAAACAGATGGAAGCTAAAGACACAGTGAATCAGAAAGTGTAATGAAACTATAAGGCAGGATTCTCTATTAAACTAGCAACTTATACAGGATGACAGTATAAAGTCTAATAACAAGAAATGAAGATCACAGAAAATCTTAATTCAGGAGTGACTACTCAAAGTTGTTAACAGTAAAATTTTCAATTTAATAGCATCAGTATTTCAAAAAGGTATTTGAGAAATGTTCAGCTATTAGAGGAAAAGGTTACATAAATTAGCTTAGGTAAATAATGAAAAATAGGATTTCTGTTTATACTCAACATTGAGAAATGATATACTGGGCCTATTTTACCTGTGTTAGCAGGAAGATCTTAAGATTTCTGGTCAGATGAAGGAACCTCAAAAGGGTCATAACATATTTTGATGGGAAAAAGCACAAATCTCTCCTTACTTTCACCAGGCTAAAAAAAAAATCACCAACTTGATTAACCTGAGTTCTGAACTAGCCAACCACAGACCTTGGGTTTGGGTTTGCATGTTCCTATGCTTTAGAAGATTGTTTTATGTTCAGCCTGCACACATTTAAAGGATACACTTTCATTAATTTTCACATATGTGTACACCCATGAAATCATTTTAACAAGGAAGATAATGAATACAGCCATAACCACCGGATGTCTCCTTGGCCCCTTTGTAATCTCTTCCTCCCATCTCTCCCACTCCATAGCCCCTACAAAGTTTCTAAGAACCCAGTGGTTTGCTTGTCACTATAAATTAATATGTATTTTCTAGAATGAATCATAAAGTGTGTATTGTTTGCTGACTGGCTTCTTTCACTCAGCTTAATTGAGTCAACTATTTGTTACCTGTCTCATCTATTTCATTGCTGAGCTGTTTTCCATTGTATGGATATGCAATAATTTATTAATCCATCCACCAGCTGATAGATATTTGGGTTATTTCAAGTTTTTGTTACTTTGTACGGACATGCTTTCATTTCTCTTGGTTTCTAAGAATGGAATGGCTGGGTCATATGTTTAAATTTTTAATAAATTGTTGAAATTTTTCCAAAGTAGTTGTACCATTTTGTATTCTTAATAGCAGGGTGTAAGAGTTTGAATTCTTCTGCATCCACCCCAACACCTGGTATGGTTAAGGAGAACTTATGGGGTCTGAAATTCTCCTTAATAGGATTTATAAGCTGAAGATGGGCAAATCACTTGATCTTTCTAAATATCACAACTATTAGAACTGCTAAAAAACAAAAACACTTGACAATATCCAGTACTGGCAAGGATTTAGTGCAACTGAAATTTGTGCATTGCTGGTGGAAATGCAAAATGGTACAGTCATACAAAACTTACTCTTAGATGCTTACCCAAGAGAAATGAAAACTTATGCTCAAAAACCTGTATTCAAATATTTATAGTGGCTTTATTCATAATTATTCAGTCTTCTCCTAGAGAAGTTTTTAATTTTAATGCAGTTAGATTTAGGCTAGGTTTTTGAGTCGAGGTTTGGATAAGGATCAAAGAGAATTTCTAAGAGCAGTTAGCTATTGATGGGAAAGGTGTCCAATCAAAGGAATACTACCAGTTAAGTCTGTGTTCATAACTGCCTTAAACTAGCTCTATTATAGGGCTAATTGTGGAGATAATGACTGCATCACCAAAACTGTTCATTTGAATTTCAGATAAACATAATTTTTACGTGTGCTGTGTGTAGTCGCTAAGTCATGTCCAACTCTTTACAACCCCATGGACTGCAGCCTGCCAGGCTCCTCTGTCCATAGGGATTCTCCAGGCAAGAATACTGGAGTGGGTTGCCATGCCCTTCTCCAGAGGATATTCCCAACCCAGGGATTGAACCCAGGTCTCCCACACTGCAGGCGATTCCTTTATGGACTGAGCCACTAGGGAAGCCCATGAGATATACTAAAAAATGATTTGACTCAGATTGTCTTATTTAATTTAACAGCCTGGAGAAGAAATCCAGTTACTTATTATGTAGAGTACTCATTTATTGTATCTACATGGAAGTTTCTTAAGTTTTTCAAAAGTAGAACTTTTCAAGGTGAATTTTGTGTGGTACAAATTATAGAATGAAGATGACTTCATAATTATGTTAATTACAAATTCCAAAATTAGAAACACTGCTCTTCTTATTGTGTTTAAAATCTTTCAGTATTCACTAATGATGAATGCTATGACATATGGTAGTTTTCCTGTAATGGGATAAAAACCTGTAACTACAGGAGAGTAATGGAAAAGGAAGAAGAAACAAGGAGAAGAGGAAAAAGAACTCATCAGCTTAAGGGTATTTTTTTGGAGATTAGACTGCTGGTCAAGTTTTACACTTTTCAAATATTATTTTTAAATCACTTTATGAAAGGAACACCAAAGACAACTTTAAAATGTCTGACTTTGTGCATAAGCATCATTAGTAAAAATACAATGGCAATTCAAATCTTAATTGAAGTAAACATAGTTTTGACCATTTTACTACATTTTAGGTGCTGGACCAGGCACTTAGTGGGATACCCCTGTGACTGAGGAGTACTTAGGGAACTACACATCTAGTAAGGTAGAAAGACACATGCATAAACAAATGTAATGTACAAGATGTCAAGAAAATATTAAAGACTGAACATGTTATACGAGTATAAAGGAGAGTGATATTCTGGGCGTGGTTAAGAAGTCAGCAAAGGCTTCCTGGAAAAGTGGCTCTTAAAATAGTTCTGAATATGTAGGGATAAGAGTGGTGGGGGAACAGAAGCAAGAGGCAGAGATGGGGAAGAATATAAGACTTGGGCAGTGCCTAAATACCTCTGCTTGACCTGGCTCCTGCCCCTTTTTGCCTCAGCTCTGTTCTCTTACCACCACCTTCTCCTCAATGTGCCTGAGCATTTTACTTGCCATATTTCTCCTCCTATTTGTCTAACCAATTTATAATCCTCACTGGGGCTCAGTTTGCTTTCTCTGCAAAGCCTCCCCAGACCACCTTTGCCTTCACACTAGTTGAACTCTATCATTTTTCTCATGGCACACCATAACTTCATATGATAATCAGGCCAATAGATAAGAATTACCTAGCGTAACTGTTTAACATAGAGCTCATTAGATTACGCAGTCCACAAATACCGGGGCCTTTTTCTGTCACGTTCACTGTTTTGTCTCCTGGGCCTTAGCACAATGCCTGGGACATCAAAGATTCCCAGTAAATTGCTGATGAATGAATTCAAATAATTGTTTTTATGTGTGATTAAATTCAGAGCTTCAAAATGCTTACATGATGCTGATAGCTATGTTACACTACAGGGCTTATAAGAAAGGTATATAAAGAAATTAACAGCACAGTGCATAAAGATTTCCAATTTAAAGTAATTCTGTAGAAGACAGAGCATGTATGTGCTAAGTACAAATATCTTAGTGAAGAACAGGAAAACCAGAAATTTTACAGTAAAAGCACACCTGGATATTAAAACAAATCTCCATAATCTTCAAAAAAGTTGATTTTATAGATAGCACCTTTCATTTTAGATATTAAAGAGTACCTTTATTTTTTTTTTTTTTTAGTCATATAGAAGAGCTATCTACTCAAAGGTTAGCTAATCTCAAAATATGGTGAATGTTTGAATTTAATACCTCATCAATACTCTTTCCAAATTCAATTACTTTCATAGTACTTTCCGGCCACTGGCCCCAATAAAAGGATTTTAACAGTGTTCATGTACCCATTCAGTGAATATATAATTTTGCTCTCTGGAGCAAGGTCTCAACACTTCATTACCAGATTTATATTGATTAGAAAGGACAATATTCAAGCTGATAAATCATTAAAATATCTAATGTATGAATGTAAGGTTGCCTCTTGGTTCCAACTGTATTAGAATGACACAGTTTTAAGATTTTTATAACTAAGTACTAGAAATATTTAATTGTAGAGACTGAAGAATATATAGAATATATTGAATATGCTTTGTTTTGTGAAGTCTGATTTTCCAACTGTGAGTTACTGGCACTTAGGGAGAAAAAAAACAATCACTTAAATGAAAACTGAAAATATAAAGCCTATGTTTAAAACATGGCCTTTATTAATACTGCCCACTGAGCTCCATTTTTATTTTACATTGAAATACTTCTGCTTTGCAAAGAAAAGACAGAAAAGTGCATTTTACAAGAGTACTTTTTTGTTTTTAATTCTCTGCGAAAATGGAAGGAATCTGAATCACAAGTTCACAATGTGGTAAAATGAAATTAAGAAACAATGATTTCAGTAATGCTATGCCATCACTAGTGTTTGGCTCTGACTTTGTTCTTGTAAATCAGATCCTGATATACAGTCTAGAGCATCTAGGTTATTACTCTACAGCATATTAAACACAGAAAAGGAGGTTTAAAAAAAACCCCTTTCAATGTACAAACATGAATTTAAAAACTGATTTTAAAAAATCACCTTTTTACATAATGTATATGGCAAAAATGCTTTAAATACATGATTTTGGAAGAATTATTTACAAAATGTATCAGTCTGTGAAACAATTCACAAACAAAGCATACATAATTGCTTTACTTAGTTGTCGCATCTCAACTTTGGGAGATATAAATTTATTCGGCAGTATAGCAAACATAAAAACTGTGACAAAATATCTTAAGGGCAACCAAAAATTTGATCCTCAAAATGGTTTAAATACTAGGACTGCCAAAGTTTCTAAACAAGGACATACTTTAATGATCCAGATGCCCATTTATATAGTTCTACACTGTTTGAAGGACTGAGACAGATTCCCTTCAATACAGGCAAAGCCGCTGGATGCAACCTCCTGTAAAAGGGACAGCTGAGAGCTATTGTCATTTGAAGAGTGAATTAACCTAGAATTTTCTTTTTTTCAATTTTATTAATATTTTAAAAAATACATAAAAATACAACATCCAATGTCTGAATAAATATATTTAACAAGTTGCAAGATAATACCTTATTTTACACAAAATTTTCAGCTTTAGAAATCTTGTTAAATAACTTCATTGTTGTTATATATTTCATTTTTGTTTTTTTGTAACAAAATAAAAACTCTGAAATTACATAGAAAAAAGACAAAATATTTTTGTCAAGGGATAAGATAGTCCACTGAAAACTTATTCACAATTCCACTGTAAACATTAATAAACATTAAAATATTTGCATAATTGTGTGCTCAAAAATCCTATAAAAAGTGGAAGACTTATTACAACTGTAGTTTTCAGTCAACTACACTTCCTTTCACAATTTATTTTGTCCCATTTACACCTTAAACCTGGGCACACTGCTGAACATATACTTTGGCAGTTCTAAATAGCAAGTGCTTCCACAAAAATAATAAAACCAACAACAATTAAAAAAAACACAACATAAACCCCCTACTCACCAAGTGTTCAAATACATCTCAGTGAAAGTGCAGCAGTAACTATTTAGCTGGATAATATTTTGATGTTTATCATGTGCACTTGCTTGTCTATGATTTCTGTAACACCTGAAAGCTTTATTATACAATTTCAAATTTGCTAAGTGCCCTTTTTCTATCTTCACAAGAAAAAAATGAAAAAAAATTATAAAGGAAAAATTATGACAAATATGGCAGGCTGCCTAAACTTCAGTTACTAATCAGCTTATTTTTTGCAACAGAAAAAAAGAAAAGAGAAAGGGAGCAGATAAAATCCAGCCTTGAAAAGTGTACAGGATATACTTAGCAATGTCAAACCAGTTGAGTGCTTTCTGTGGTTGTATTTCAGGGTTTGGGGATTTATGTCCATGGCAGCAAACTGCTGGGAAGGCAGAGAAAACATTTATCACCTGCATTCTACAGCAAGTACGTTTTGTGGGGGAGATGATGAAGAGGGACTCATTCCAGTGTCTGATGAAGCAGATGACATGGAGGCTCCAGCATGAGACACTGTGGAATCAAACAAGCTACATTAGACTGGAAAACTATCACACACAGATACCCAACCACTGGCAAATTAGAAATAAATTCTTAACATTATTCACTTCCATTATAGTCCTCTCAAATGGTGCATGAAGGAATTAACAACAGCAAAAATTTTGTTTGGCTTAACTGAGTAGAATCAGTCTCTAATCACTAAGTAACTGAGTTCAAAAAAGGCACCATAAAATATAAAGACTAGGTATAAACTCTTAAATTCCTACTTGAAAGATCCCTGAAAGAAAACCACCTTGTCCCCAAATCAGAAACAAGATCACCCTGAGATAAGTTTTCACTGCAGCAAATTCCTGCCTTTTTCTGGGTTATAGGACCCTAAAAGAATTCCCTCATCCTAGAAAATTTCTTGTAACCAGCTAACCATTGGCTTCCTATCTTTATCCTGTCCCAATATACCTGATGGACACAAGAGTCTCATAAGCAAAGAGCAGCAATCTAGATCAGGTTATCAGAATCATGGGATCAGGATGGAACTGTGGCTGAGTGACTAGAAAAAGTGCCCAAATGGAGCAAAATGCTCCAGAAGCATGGATTAAAGATCACTATTCTATGCATCAGCTGCTTTGCCATTTTTTAGTTTATACTTCTTTGCAGAGCTCTACCTTTTGCCAATCTTTGCCCAATTATTCCTATTTTACTTGAAGTTTTAATTTTTATTTAGGTGGACCTCCCTCAGTGTGTGTACTGTCAATATATTTAACTCATTACTACAAACTCCAATATGTATGCTAGAAGTCAATATGTATGCTAGTCCACTCAATGTTTCACTTTAATAACTCACTTCACACCCACAAATTAAAAAAAAAAAAAAAGGGAAGAAGACCATAAGAAAATTATATTCTTGGTTGTCGGAAACCTGTATGACCTTTAGGAAACTCAAAGCAACTGACAGTTCTCTGAATGGGAGGGGGGTTCAGGATGGGGAACACATGTAAACCCATGGCTGATTCATGTCAATGTATGGCAAAAACAACTACAATACTGTAAAGTAATTAGCCTCCAACTAATACAAATAACTGGGGAAAAAAAAAGTTCTCTGAAAAAAGTTCCATTTGTTGATTTGTTCTTCTTGTGTTTAAAAATTCTGTAGACTTATTGCTATTTAGTTTTTCAAGAAAAGGACAAACATGGAAAGTCAAATCTCTTTCCTTTTGTTCCACCATATTTCCAGGAATTGAGAACTGCTGGAGTTGGAGTCGAATGCTTCAAGACCATATATGATACAGGCCATTCTATCAGTAATTCATCCCTTACGTGCCATAGATAGGAAACTTCTCTCAAGATGGGCAAGCCTATCAGGTAATTTACTTTTTTTTTTCCTTAAAGGGACACCCCTCCTAGAGCCCTCCCCTACTGTTCTATCCTATTTCTGAAATAGCTGCTTTGTAGGCTTGCTATGCAGTAGTCATTCTAGGGCTTCCATTCACCATCATCTTGAGATTTTCCTTATTGTTTTCCTATGTGGGATTCCTTCTTTGTTGGATCTCATGTTATCTTCATAACGTGGCGTCTAGTTTTAATGTCACCATCAAGAAATCTAACATGAGAAATCTGATGCTGTTCCGAGGCCCATCTTTTTGTATGTACCTTTATATGGTAAAGGGCTTCCCAGGTGGTGCTAGTGATGAAGAACCCACCTGCCAATGCAGGAGATGTACAAGACATGGGTTCAATCCCTGGGTCAGGAAGATCCCCTGGAGAAGGAAATGGCTACCCTCTCCAGTATTCTTGCCTGGAGAATCCCATGGGCAGAGAAGCCTGGTGGGCTACAGTTCCATAGGGTTGCAAAGAGTCAGACATGACTGAGAGAATAACACATACATGGTAAGCTTTTAGAATCTTACCTTTATCCAAAGTGTTCTGAAATTTCATAATTTGCTTTGGTGTGATTCCTGCCCACCCATCCCCCGTCCCGCCCCATTCTTTATAGAGGCCACAGTGAGTCCTAATCTTCTAATCCATCTCCTTCAGGTCTGGAAATTTTTTTAGGTCTTTGATGACAACTTCTTCCTATGTTTATTCAGTGCTCTCTTTCTAGAAAGCCTATGAATCAGAAGTTGGATCTCCCAGCCAGGTCCTATACTTCTCTTATTCTCTCCTACTATCTTTTTTACTTTTTACTGGTATTTCTCTAGCCTTGTTATCTAATCCTTCTTTTTATTTTTTATTCTTACTACCCTATTTTTAATAGATCCTTCACATTCTCTCAATTTCATTAATAGTCTCATATGCTGGCTTCATGGAGAAGGAAATGGCAACCCACTCCAGTATTCTTGCCTGAAGAATCCCATGGACAGAGGAGTTTGGCAGGCTACAGTCCATGGGATCTGTACAGCTTAGTGACTAAGTCACCACCACATTCTTGTTTCAAGACTGCAGTATCCTTCCTGTAAATCTGGACATTAATTATAGTTGTTTTTATATGGCATATTGTCCAAGTTCTTTTTTGTTCTCATTTTCTATTTTGGTTTCTGTCTTTATGTAGGGGCTTTCCTCAAATATCTGGTCTTCACTTCCATATTTAAGTGAAGGAGCATTAAGCTAATCGGAAGCTGTACATGAGGATGTCAGGCTTTTAAATGTTGGGCAGTGCACACGTAGTGATTGGCAAGGAACTTGCTTTTTGGTTCAGGAACCTCCAAATGCTGGTATCTCTGTTAGATCATTTCTTTTGGATTGACCAGTTTCTTTAGAAGAATCTTTCAGTCTTCTTCCAGGAATGATCATAAGCTTAGTTACCAGCTTTCAGAGGGCTAAGAAGATGAGATCTTTGTTTGGAAAAGGATTAGGAGTCTCATCATTCATTACTGGCAACTTTCACTCAAGCTCCCTCTTTTTGGTTTACCACTTAATACCACTTAACCTTCACTGAACTTCAGCTATGGTTGGTTTCCTGAGTCTGTCTATAAGCCTATTGATCCCTTCCAGCCTCCAATAACTTAACCTCCTGGTTTTGTTTTTTTTTTTGCTAAAGCTAGGGGAAAAGGTAGTTTGCTTTACAGGGTGGGATGAAAGGATCCAATTTCTCCTTCCATTTCAACCAGTCTCCATTTTTCAGCCTCACACTTCACATTGCCTTCAGAGCTTTTCTGGGGGGTGATGTGTGAATTAGCTTCGCCTTGTTTGGTCCCACTACAAGGATAAACAAGCTTAGGTTTTTAGCATTCTCTCATGTGCTGACATACTGCTCTCATTTCCTGTTGGCCACAGTCAATCTGCTGTCCCATTCTCTTGTCCTTGTGTATAGGGCTTTTAATTTTCTTTATATTATTTTAGTGAGGCCTGGGCTTGGGGTAGACATGAGCAGGACAATGTTTAACTAAAGTCAATCCTATACATTTTTAAGGTTTAGCTTAGATGCTACTGTCTTTATGATTATATCAAAGTCATCTCTCCTTCCACCTATACTTGTGTATCACTCTTAGGACTCTCAACACACAGTTCCACTGGACAGTAAGACTTTGAGATTAAGGTCTGTATCTCATTCATCTCTGTACTTTCACCACCTGAAAAAAGGCCTGGCATATGGTATATGTGCATTAATGTTGTAGAGCTGAAGTATCTTATGCAGTAGTTGCTTAGGAAATGACTTAACGATCCCAACAAGACAATCTGCTAGAGAAGAAGCCATATGCCTCTTCATTTTTATAAACCCCATAATATATAATGCCTGTTAATAGACAGTCAATAAAATGTCTGTTGAACAGTAAGAGATATTCAGAGCAAGTAGGCTCTTCTTGAGAACCCACATTTAGTAAAATCACACATTTTGCAAAACAGCTCCTAGTCCCTTTCAAAAGTCTCATTCTGGACTTCCTGGTGGAGCAGTGGACTGGAGTCCACCTGCCAATGAAGGGGACACAGGCTGGGTTCAACCCTGGCCTGGAAGATTGCACATGCCACAGAGCACCAAAGCCCATCACCACAATTACCGTGAGCGGCAGCTACTGAAGCCCATGTGCCCGAGAGCGTGTGCTCCACAAGAAAAGCCACCCGACTAAACAGCCTGCACATCGCAATGAAGAGTAGTCCCCGCTCATGGGAATCAGAGAAAGCACACACAGAGCAAAGAAGACCCAGCACAGCCAAAAAATAAAAATAAATAATTTTTTAAAAAACATTAAAAAAACAAAAGTAAAGTCTCATTCTGACTAATTCAGTTGTTGACTCAACAATAGCAACAAAGACAAAACCTAGGAATCTAAAAATAATTTATATACTATATTCAAAAAGTGACAAACTTAAATCTTCTAAAGTGATACAGTATATATTTGAAAAGTAGAGGGAAGAAAAATTATAATCAAATTACCTTCTCTGTCTTTCTTTTTTAATCTTTTTCTCCTCCTGTCTATGGTTGCAACTTCAGACTTCAAAGACATGTAATATTTTCTGATTTCCTGTAGTTTTTCTTGGAGAAAAGAGATTCTCTCTGTACTGTTCATATTATCTAATTCATCTAAAAGGCAAAAAAATAGTTACTTTGGATTTAAAAATTATTCTGTAAGAAAAAAAAGATGGCAGTTCTTTCAAAACTCTGTCTCATAAATCAACAAAAGCTTTAGTTTATTAAAACCTAATAGTACACTAAATAAGGTTCTATAAAAAGAGAAGACATTAAATTCATGAATAAGATTCCTATATACATCCCAAATTTTAACTAAACATATATTACTTAATGATATGTCACTGAAATGATCAGAGAAGTGCAACAGAACATCCAACATACAGCATCTCTTATCTATTAACTGTAGCTGTTCAACCATATAGTGTCTTTGTACTGATGTTTTAGTTATTTCCAACTGTCAATACAACAAAGGATGTTTAAATTTCATCAATCTGTATAAATCATACATGTCTCAATTCATAACTGGAGAGCTTTCTCTAGTCAGTATTTATTAAGTTAATATGTAAGACCCATATTCTTTCATTTATGATAATAAGTAGTGATTATTGATAAGGCAATATTTAGGATACCTAAATAAATGAATTTGCTAATTATTATTCCTTGTTTTGACATTTAAAAATATATACCACTTTGTGATATACATTCAAGTTTTCTATAAGCATCTTACTGAGTTGAAAGCTCCACTTATATGTCCGAGGGGATGAATTCGGATGTTTTTCTTTCTGTTTATCTTTTTCTCCATCTTTGATGTGAGGGGATATCCTTGCAGGGGATCGTGCAAGCTTCTGTGGTTTAGATACACTAAGATGTTTTACTGGGGTACATTTACTTGAATTGTCTAGGACAGGAAGATCTTCACTATCACTGCTTTGTCCTATAAGAAGAAAAAGTTAACTCAGATTATAAATGATAAAAATTTTTTAAATGCAGCAGACCCAGCAATTATATTTTTTGGTATCCTAAAGAAACAAATGCACAAAAGTGCTAAGTTTTATAACAATAAAAAGATGGAAGTAACCTAAATACCCACCAAAAAGGAAATGGCTAAGAATTATATGTTGTTATTGTTGTTCAGTTGCTAAGTCATGTCTGACTATTTGCAACCCCAGGAACTGCAGCATGCCAGGCTTTCCTGTCCATCACCATCTCCTGGAGCTTGTTCAAATTCATGCCCATTGAGTCAGTGATACCATCCAACCATCTCATCCTCTGTCACCCCCTTCTCTTTTTGCCTTCAATCTTCCCCAGCATCAGGGTCTTTTCCAATGAGTCAGCTCTTCACATCAGGTGGCTAAAGTATTGGAGCTTCAGCAGCAGTCTTTTCAATGAATATTCAGGGTTGATTTCCTTTAGGACTGACTGGTTTTATCTCCTTGCTGTCCAGGGGCCTATCAACAGTCTTCTCCACACCACAGTTCAAAAGCATCAATTCTTCCACACTCTGACTTCTTTATGGTTCAACTCTCACATTCGTGCATGACTACTGGAAAAACCATAGCTTTGACTATATGGACCTTTATCAGCAAAATGATGTCTCTGCTTTTTAATATGCTTTCTAGGTTGGTCATAGCTTTTCTCCCAAGGAGCAAGTGTCTTTTAATTTCATAGCTGCAGTCACCATCTGCAGTATTTTAGAGCCCAGGAAAATAAAATTTGCCACTGTTTCTAAATTTTCCCCATCTACTTGCCATGAAATGATAGGACCTGATGGCAGGATCTTAGTTTTATGAATAGTGAGTTTTAAACCAGCTTTTTCACTTTCCTCTTTCACCTTCATCAAGAGGCTCTTTAGTTCCTCTTTGCTTTCTGCCATTAGAGTGGTATTATCTGCATATCTGAGGTTGTTGGTATTTCTCCCGGCAACCTTGATTCCAGCTTGTGCTTCATCCAGCCCAGCATTTCGCATGATGTACTCTGCATATAAGTTAAATAAGCAGGGTGACAGTATACAGCCTTGACGTAATCCTTTACCAATTTGGAACCAGTCTGTTGTTCCATGTCCAGTTCTAACTGTTGCTTCTTGACCTGCATACAGGTTTCTCAGGAGGCAGGTAAGGTAGTCTGGTATTCCCATCTCTTTTTAGAACAAAAATGACCAAATATCCAAAATAGATTATGAAGTGATAAAGTTAAAAAAAACAATAAGCACAGTATTGCCCTATATATGTTTAAAGCAAAACATAAAAACAACCCAAAAGGGGACCAACCCAAACTATACATATGAAGAAGCAGAAAATAAACACCCAGCTGTTAACATGTGTATAATAAAATGTGAACAGGTATTTGGTTGCAAGTCTGCATCCCTCCTCACCAAATCTGCACTGAGAGAGATGCTTCTGGTTTTCATTTAATTACAAATTATAGAGTTTTCTCTCAACTTTTCTGCTTTATTTCAAAGTCTACACCCTACTTCCACCATATTTACTCTCAAAATCCAACTTTGCCTTCTACTAAAAAGGCAAAGTTGTGGGTTACACACCAGAATTTCCCAGCCTCTCCCCTACTCTTTCTGTCCTTTGGCACTTTTTCAGCCTCAAAAAGAGGAGACTGTCAATTCTGGGCAAACTACTATAATATCTTCAGCTATACTCTCGAAACCATTTATTCTCAGCTCCTCTGAAATACCCCAATGTCATTTTATCTTTTCTTCTTTTTTCAGAGTCTACAAACATGCTTAAGGCTTCCCCACCCCTTAGAGAGAGGAGGAGTGACGGAGAGGAAAACCGCCCCGTTTGGCTGGTACCTCTTTCCTTCTCTTTAGGGTCAAATTTCACGAAAGAGAAATTCTTTGTTATCCTGATTTCCATACCTTCTAATCCATCTCCTTCCCATGCTCTTATTAGGGCCCCTAACACTATTCACCAACTTCAATGAATACATTTTAATCCCACATGAATATTCTATTGCATTTGAACCATCTTTCCTATTCAAACCAACAACTGTTTACTGATTTTCATTTATCTCCAATCTGCTTCTGTTCTCCTCTTCCTGGCCCATTTAAAGGGATATGCCACATAATTCCACCCCTGGTCCTTTTTCTTCTCATTTTACAATTCTCACATAGCAGCTTTATCATCTTGTAATCCTTCAACAACTATCTTTTCAAAGCTCCAGAGCCTTATTTCCCTAATATTTGGTACCTCTAATACAACATTCCCTAAATTACTCTTCCAACAATCTGCTGCTACTCCTGTATGCCATGTTAGTTAATCAGTTCCTCATATCATACTACTAATAACTGAGTCCTAGTGATTTTATGGGCTTCCCTGGTGGCTTAAATGGTAAAGAATCTCCCCGTAATGGAGACCCGGGTTCGATCTTGCGTCAGGAAGATCCCCTGGAGAAAGAAATGGCTACACACTCCCGTATTCTTGGTTTCCCAGGTGGCACTAGCGGTAAAGAACCTGCCTACCAATGCAACAGACATAAGAGACACAGGTTCGATCCCTGTGTTGGGAAGATCCCCTGAGGAGGAAATGCAACCCACTCCAGTATTCTTGCCTGGAGAATCCCGTGGACAGAGGAACTTGGCAGGCTACAGTCCATGGGGTCACAAAGAGTTGGACACAACTGAAGCGACTTAGCACACACACACAGTGATTTTATGTCCTAATTCTCTTCATTCATCCCTTCTTTCACTGCCTCAGTTAAGCCAAAGATTCTTTCCAAAAAGAAAAACTGATCATTTCCTTTCGTTTTTCCTTTTTTAACTTTTTCACTTTGAGACAATTTTCAAACTTACAAAAAAGATGAAGAACGGTTACTAAAAAATGTTCTTCTGCCATTTGAGGATAACTTGCCCTGCCATATTTGAGTACCTTATAGTGTTTATGTCTTACAAATGAGAACATTCTCCTTGTTTTAGTTACCTACAAATTAGCCAAAACTTAGCAGTTTAAAACTACAAATGTTTAGTATCTCACATGGTTTCTGAGGGTGGGAATCTGGGAGCATCTTGGCTCTGTGGCCTGGCTCCAGGAATCTTGTGGGGTTGCAGCCAAGCTTTTAGCCCAGGCTCTGGTCTCTGAAGACCTGACTGGAGCGGAATGATATGCTCCAGGATGGCTCACTCACATGGCTGTTCTGAGCATCAGGATGCCCCAGTTCTTGCTGGCTGTAGGAAGGATATGCTTGGGTCCTCACCACGTGGGCCTCTGCATGTACTGCCTGACTATCTTCCCAACATGGCAGCTAACTTTCCCCAGAGCAACTGATCCAGAGGAAAGCAGAGAGGAATCTGTTGTGCCTTTTATGACCTTCAAGTCATACTCCATCACGTCCACTCTATTTTACTAGTTAAAAGAAAGTGACTCAATACAGCCCATACTCAAGAGGAAGGAACTGGGCTTTGCCTCTTGAAGAAAAGTAGATCAACACATTTATGGATGTGTTTTTAAATCCACCACACTCCTAAACAAACAGGTATATTACTGTCATCTAATCCTCAGACTCCACACAAGTATCTCTAGCTTGACCTAATAATGTTCTTTATACCAATAGTATCCAGGTGAGAATTATATACCTCATTTAGTCGTCACATAAATCTCCTTCAATCCGGAATGGTTCCTCTTTGACTTTCCTGACCTTGACAGTTTTTTAAATTATAGGCCAATTATTCTACAGAGTATCCTTCAGTTTGAATTTGTTGATGGGGCCTCATGATTACAGTCAGGTTATACATCTTTGACAGCAATATTACAGATGTGCACTACACTCTTCATGGTGCATCCTGTCAGGTGGTACATGATTTCACTTGATCCCATTACTGGTGGTGGTCATTTTGACTAAGGTAATGTCTGTCCATGCATCCACTGTAAATTTGGCTCATTTTCCCTTTGTAATTCCTGCTATCTTTCTAGCCCATCTCCTATCACTCTTATTCTATACTCTATACCTGTCTTGTTCAGCCATTAGCCATATCTGGTTACTGAGTACTTGAAATATGGTTCAAAGGATTTTTTTTGAAATGCCCTGTCTTAAATTATATGCTCCTTCCTTGGAATATGTATCTACTGTAATCTAGTATTTCCATTTCAGACTTGTATGAAGGCATGTTTTGGAATGTAAAATTGTGATTTGTCAAAATCAACCATGTTTTTTCCTACTATATCCCATACCTTAATTTTATTCTTTATTGTACATACGTTTTTCATATGTATTTGAAAAACATTCTTATGTTTTTCAAATTCTATTTGTTTTATTCTATTCTTATGTTATTTTTTTCAAGATTTCCAAACATATTCCTCTAATATTAAACTGCATTACATAAGAAATGCAATAAGCATAAAAAATAACCACAGCTATCTCAGCTCTAAATAAAATCGACAAGCAAATTTTCAGATGAAAAACTAATGGAAAAATTGCTACTTTTCAGAACAGAACAAACCAAATTTAGTTTTAAGCTGACACAGATGATCAGGCCAAAAAACTGCTCAAAGTACTAACACCATACTAAAGCCAGTGTTGCAAAGCACCAACCTGCTCCATTCTTTTCATTTTTGGCTACAGCACTTGTTCGCTTTGGGGTTCGCTTCTGCTTTTTTGCCAATAATCCACTCGTTCCATCACTTGGCCTTTTCTGACCTGAAATAAGTGGAAACAGAATTAGAAAAAAAAAATCAAGAGCAAGTATGTTCATTCACCTGCCTACATGAATTCCCATGTGTATGTTGTTTTAAAAGGTGGGGTAAAGAGGGAGAGGGGGGAAGGAAGGAAGGAAAAAAGAGAAGAAACACAGGAGGGAAGGAAGAGAACTAGAGAAGGAAGGAAGGAGGGAGGGACAGAAGAAGGAAGGGAAGAAGGGTACTTAACAGATCAAAGCTCCTAAAACTCTTCGCATACTAATTTTGAATTTTAACATAAAGACTGATTTTCTCCCTAGGAAGTCCTTACCCTTCTCTCTGCTCTCTCTTTCTTGAACAATTATACTACAGGTACCAGAAGCAACACTGGCTTCAAATCCATTTGCTGATTCCCTCTCACAGAGACCTTCTTGAGATTCTTCAGCAATACTGTCAACTTCAATAGTTATGTCACTCTCACTTTTTATACTTCGAGACTCATCTTGGCTGAGAGTAAGTGGTGAAGCTACTGAAAAGTTATGCTGTACTACAGGAGGTAGGGCAGGTGGGATAGAAACGAGAGAGTTAGATTCAGAGCTTTCAACTACCACGTCCTCAATGCTGGTTTTATCCTTTTCATCCAAATCATCCAAATCTACTTCATGGCAAACCAAGGTTTCGGGCCCAATCAGAGGCATTGCATCCTCTTCTTCCTTTAGCGGAGTATTTACAGTTTCTTCTGCTGGACCATCACATTTTTCATTAGTCAACTCTTGAACGCATTGGTTTGGCTCTGCTATTAATGATGGCATTCCTTCATTTTCTATTTCAAAGTGTTGTTCAAAATTTAAGTTTTTCATTCCCTCAGACGCAGTGCAATCACTGGTCCTTTCTTGAGTATTGCTAGATATGCTATTTGTCATTTCCATTCCGTTCTCAATTCTTATTCTTTTCTCTGGTGATGACTGTCCCAGTATCTTTCGTTTCAACTTTTTTTCTTTTGCACATTGGTCAATTTCATCTTCAGTAGCAGAAGAAAAGTTTTTACTGTCTAACGAAGAAAATTCTAGACTCTGAGCATCTGTATGAGGTTCAGTTCCTGCTTCATCCTGGCTAAATGATGAAATTTTTATAATTTCTAAAGAAAGATCTTTTGTCTTGCTTCTTCTTCCCTTTCCTTTAGGAGATTTTTCTGCTTCTTTCTTAACTTCTTCTTGCTCCACTTTATTTCCTAAAATCTGTACTATTTGTTCATTCTCTCCAACTTCTAACTTTAAGGTTTCTAAAGGCTGCATTTGAGTCCTATCATTTTCTTTTAATATATGTGGAGCAGTCTTTGGATTTTCTTCATCTAGCTTATCATCATTTAAATTTTCATTTTTTTCTAATTCTTCTTTAATATCAGGAGAAAGTTCTTCATTCATCAAATTCTTTTCTAAAAGGTCTTCTGTTTCACTATCAGATGAACAGGAGTCTGCAAGAGAAAATATTACACAAGTTTCTACTTAATTACCAATGTAATTTATAATAAAAATTCTGCCAAAGACAAAACTCTTAATCATGTACCTCTGAATACCTCCTCGTGGAAATTTCTCATATAAAATAAACCATATATTTGTGCCAAAAATGGGGGAGAGGAGATCTCAAATAAAATTCCATGTGAAAATATATTACATAGAAAAATATTACTGTCTCAATTCTGTAAAAGAGCTCTTTTCCAATTTTTACTAGTATCATATTTAGGCTACAGCAACCCTTAGAAAAATCAAAGGACTAGTACTGAAATATGAAGCTAACACATGAAGTGGTTTGATTTGAGAGGGTACTGATTAAAATCTGAAATGCCCATTTTATGTCCTTAGGAAGGAGTATGACATTCTACTTAATTCTGAAAAGATGTATAAAAATGAGAAGCTTGAATTCTCAAAAATGTAAATATTCCTCTGATTAAGAGAAAGGAAAGTATAGGCCAGTTACCTTTCTGCAAAAGAAACCATTCTCCTTAAGTCAGAGAGGTTTTTTTTTAGAGAGAGTTTTTTAAATAATAAATAATGTTATAAGATGATATAGAAGTTGTGAAATACAAAAATTCTGCCCACATGGTGCTCATATTCTAAAGTGCAAAAAGGCAAGCTTAAATGTACTTTTTAAGTGAAAAGGTATGTAAGTTTTATTTTGTGGTTTTATCATATACAGACTTTAGAATTTTGTCTCATGTTTTTTAAAAAGGTAGTTTTTTTATTTTAATTTTATGAAGCAGTTTAGCAAGAAAATGTATAATTTTGTAGGCTGTACATGTGCATGCCTCTAAGAGCATTTTCAACTTTGTGGAAATCTTGCATTTGTGTATTATGTCAGCCGTCCAGCAGATGGCAGTAAAGAGAAGTAAAGATGCCTTTTCTAACTTGCACAAAAGCTCCACATGGTGGATTCATGGCAACCCTGTGGTTCAGAAAAGTTTTCAAGGGAGGAAAATTCTTATATGAACATTTTCTATATTTAACATTTCTTAAATTACATAGAAAAATATACAAAAGTAGAAAAGTTGGAGAAAAGGTAAAAGCAGAATAAAATATGTTCACTTATATTCATCACAAAACATGTGTCTACCACTTTAGTTTGAAAAACAGTTTCAGATTTATTGAAAGATCCTAGGTGAACAGCAGTGGATTACAGGAGACACCAGTGCATGCTCTGTAGGACAGGGCGGCATACTGGCTTGTCAACCCATGCTCTATTAAAATAGTATATTCCTCTGATACTGTCAAGAAAAGGTATTCCCAATTAAAGTAAAACATCACTGAATTTTAAATAAATAGGTTACAGCAAAATTAACATTTTGTTCAAATCAAATTTTGTAATTTAAATCATGTATTAAAAACCTAGATGACTTCCTACGAATCTCTCACACAACTGGTTTTATTATTTATATGATTGATTTTTTTAACAAAATCAATGATCCTCAAAATTGAGCACCTTCCATTCCATTTGACAGAGGTGAGCTGCCTGGCATATTGCTTCGAGCACTTCTGGTACCTGATTTTCCGTCACTGTTTGCAGTCTTAGACAAACCATACGGCATGTTAGACGAAAGAGTAGATTTTAAAGGAGGTCGTCCCCGTTTTGACTTCTGCCTCTCCTCATCCCTCTTTTCATCCTTTTCACTGTCTTCTTTGTTCTAGGTTACAACAATAAAATGTATGAGAAATAGTATCTTTATGAAAAATAAATACTCTACTTCACCAAGGAAAACTGTAACTCAAAAAGATTAGTTGCATCAACTCCTAATCTGTAGTTATGGAAAAATTAAAATTAAATAGTTTTCTAATGTTTTGTACTTATATGAGTATGATGTTCTACAACTTCAACATGGTAACACTGCAATTATATTGTGAAGGTCAGAGTCAGCACATAAGAGAGGTATATACTACTCAGCTCTCCCCTTGTCTCGTACTATTTCCTGAGGAAAAGAAAGATATGTCATCATCTCTACAGCAAAGGCTGAAAATGGAGGGTGTGGATGAGGATACAACATATAGCCAATGTATGCTTTAAAACTTAGTATTAGCTTCCAGTATTTAAAAATCAGGTTTTACTTTTTAAAAAATATAGTGTCTTGAGAGAAAAAAAAAAATCTAAAATCTGGCAAGCCTGAGTCTGCATCCCACAGCAGAGTGGTTAGTTCCATCCTCTCTAGATGAGGGACATGACCTCTTCTTTGTCACCCTCAGTCCTACTTTACCACTTTTCTAGAGAACCTTGTAAGCCTTTGCATTTGAAGCCTGTGCCCTAGGGGAAGCTGGTTTTTACCTTTCCTGAAATAGTGTGGAAATGTGTTCACAGTTTTTACTTTTTAGCTTCTGGGACGTAAGGGGAAAAGTCACAATTACTTTGAAAGACTCAAAATGATTATATGAGAAAACAAGTTTTATAAAAAACACAGTATTAATACAATATGAACAATCCCTGTTATCTATCTTAAAGGATATAGCACCTGTATACATACTTTAGCTTTCTTCTTCTGTTTTTTCTTTGGTCCACCTTTGTCCAATGGCCAGATTATCCTGTCAGCCTTTACCCATTCATCATACCTTAAAATAAAGAATATATTTTAAAATTCGCAAGAATACCTTATTTGAAATGTATTCACCAAGTACAAACAACAGTAAGACAGACCGAAGAGGGTTACGTTCTAGTGTTGACAGAAGTGTGAAGGGCACAGGTGCTAATCTGCTGGTAGTAGGTGTGCGGGTGCTGTACTGGGCGCCACCAACAGGGCACCGCAGAGAATTCCTCAGGGCAAACAGGTTTCAGAGCGAGAGCAGGGTGGGCAAACTAAATAGATTCAAGGCTGTTTGAACTGCCTTTCCCCCCCCCCCAACTCCCACTCATCTGAGCTTCATTAAGTAAGCTGATTCTGCACTGGAATTCATTCTAGTAACCACATAATGCAAAACAAGTGAGATAAATTCAAACTTGTAGTATGATGAGTTCTAGATTATTTTATCAAGTCCTTTTCAACTCTTTTCCTCCCAGAACTCTCTCTAGACTCCAGTATTTCTAATAAAATTTTATTCTGAACTGTACACCTCTAAAACTGAAATTTCTTTTAGAGGTATTTTAAGTTTATTCTGAAAACTCATTTTCCCCTTTCCCATAATACTGACATAACTTCTAGATTTTAAGAGAGCCAGTCCAAGTTACTAATCAGGGGCAAATAAGAAATTAAACCTCCTAGAACTAAATAACAGCTTTTACATTATATAAGTATATATTTATAGAGCTATCTATAATTTATATGCTTAATGTATATTTACAGGTATTTGTAGAGATGAACCAAAATCTAAAATCTGAACATTTGAGCTGAAAAACAAACAAACAAAAAACTACAGGCAGTCCTTGCTTTGAACTGCACCCTGGTGATGCAAACCACACCTTCACTTTGTAACCCAATCACCATTAACCCATGCAAAAGAAGGACACTGTTCCAACAGGCACAAGTTCAGCTGACACAGTACCATGACTCTACACTACGGTTTAAACATGATCTTCTCATGCATTATCCCAATTTATCTAGCAGGGTGGAAGGCCAATGAAAAACTATTAACCATGTGAATTCCAGCTAGGTTACCAGTTAGAATGAACATGATCATATAATAAAATGACTGTTAAGAAGAGTCATACAGTAAAAAATTAAAAAGATAAAAAGAGAAGGACGCTAGGAGGGGGATATTCTAGAAAACAGAACAGACACGCTGATGATAAGTAAAAGCGGATGGTTGTGAACTAAATAGACTCTGAGGAAAAAAGAAGGCTACATTGGGCGGCATGTGCAAAGCAGGGAGGTCTGTTAAGGTTAAGTGTGGTCTTTATCCCTGAATTCAATACATACAAAACTACTGAGAGATGGACAACAAAGTTTGTTTTTAGTGTTGGCAGAAATGTGAAGGGTACAGGAGCTGATCTGAGGAAAAAGAAAAGAAATTTTAAAGTTTTTTTGTTTCAATTTTTACTTTTAAAATTATTTTAATTGGAGATGAATTACTTTACAGTATTGTGGTAGTTTTTACCATATAGCAACATGACTCAGTCACGGGGGTACATGTGTCCCCCCATCCCGAACCCCCCTCCCATCCCATCCCTTTGAGTTGTCCCAGTATCCCGGCTTTGAGTATCCTGTTTCATGCATTGAACTTGGACTGGTCATCTATTTCACATATGGTAATATACATGTTTCAATGCTATTCTCTCAAATCATCCCATCCTCACCTTCTCCCAGAGTCCAAAAGACTGTTCTTTACATCTGTGTCTCTTTTGCTGTCTCACATATAGGGTCGTCGTTACCATCTTTCTAAATTCCATATATATGTGTTAATATACTGTATTGGTGTTTTTCTTTCTGACTTACTTCACTCTGTGTAATAGGCTCCAGTTTCATCCATCTCATTAGAACTGACTCAAATGCGTTCTTTTTAATAGCTGAGTAATATTTCATTGTGTATATGTACCACAACCTCCTTATCCATTCATCTGCCGATGAACATCTAGGTTGCTTCCATGTCCTAGCTATGATAAACAGTTCTGTGATGAACACTGGGGTACATGTGTCTCTTTCAATTCTGGTTTCCTCAGTGCGTATGCCCAGCAGTAGGATTGCTAGGTCATATGGCAGTTCTATTTCCAGTTTTTTAAGCAATCTCCACACTGTTCTCCATAGTGGCTGTACTAGTTTGCATTCCCACCAACAGTGTAAGAAGGTTCCCTTTTCTCCACATCCTCTCCAGCATTTATTGTCTGTAGACTGTTTGATAGCAGCCATTCTGACTAGAGTGAGATGGTACCTCACTGTGGTTTTGATTTGCAAGAAATTTTAAAGTTTTATATGCTATTCATTCAATCCACACTCTTTTTAAAATGACGTGAGAGGACAGAAGCCAAGCAGGCCTCCACTAAAGAAAACAGCTAACGTTTGCTGAGCACTTAACCAAGTGCCAGGCATTAACTATATAAACTTTCATGCTAATATAGATAATCAGCACTGTTTCTCACAAAATCCCTGCACAGTAGATTCTCTGTATTTCCCAACTCAGAGATGAGGGAACTGAGTATGTAGGGAAATTCTGGAACATCTGGGCTCCAAGCAACTACAGGGCCAGCAGATACAGTGAACACACAAGACTTCCTAAAGGATAGAGAGAAAAGTAGTCCCTGACATCCAGCAACTGGCCTGGTACTATTAGCTGGGCCTTGCTGTTACCACAGAGCTGTCCTGGCCCTCACAGCTAGGGCGTGCTGTTCTCCTGTTGCACATAAACAATCTCACAGAACATCAACATCAGACAGGTCTGCTCCATGACCACGATGGATCAAGACAAAAACAAGACCACTTCCTAGTTGTGTCTCAACACAAAAAACAGGAACATTGTCCAAGCCACAAAAATGACCAAACATCCTTTATACCCTGAGTGACCGCTACTGCTTTACCAATGACAGCATTGTGGTGGTGGTGGGGGGTGTGGTTTAGTAGCTAAATTGTGTCCAAGTCTTGCAACCCCCATGGACTACAGCCCGCCAGGCTCCTCTGTCCATGATTTTCCAGGCAAGAATACTGGAGTGGGTTGCCATTTCCTTCTCCAGGGGATATTCCTGGCCCTGGGATCAAACCTGCATCTCCTGTGTCTCCTGCACTGCAGATGGACTCTTCACCCACTGAGCCATTGGGGGAAAGTCCAAAGATGGCATTAACTTTGGTCTAGTCTTCCCTTCTTACAGGTAAGATTAAGATAACCAATCAGAATTATCCCCAGCTTCTTGACAGCACCCAGTCTAGAGCAAAGCCCCATTTCCTAAACCCTTCCAAAATCACCTAACAGAAGCTCAGATCTAAGTCTTATCTAACATTCTTATTTATTAATTTTCCAATTCAGAACTATTACAGTGCTTGATACAGGCTTGATTTCTGACAAATTTAACAAACAAGTAAACAAGCAAAACCACTTGCAATGTTGGGAGCCATGGGTCTAGCTCCCTAAAGGATGTTTCCACAGAATCCTGAGCTGTTGCTACTCCCAAAGCTGGTACCCTGAGCTTTCATGACCCACCCTCTAACTGACACGCCATGTGGTTCCCTAAGTTAGGTGTCCTCCCTTACTGCAAATGAGTAGCAAACCCAGCTTGTCCAGGTACAGATGTAATCCTGGTCATCTCTGGCTGAAGTACTGACATGGGAACTAAAATAGCAAGAATGTTAGAAGTCCTGGAAAATTCAAGTACAAGGTGTGCTTTTTAAGTGCATATATACTATTTGCTTTAGTTCTTCAAAACATTAAAAGTGATCTTTCTGAACCAAAAACAAATTTCAAGATAAGAAAATACATTTCTTGCTTACCTGACATTCCATCCATAGTAATGTACCAAGTATAAAACTTCTCCATCATCAATTTCAGTGCTTTTAATACTGGCTTCATAGATTTTCTGCGTTTTCCCTCGTCCGTATTTTACTTTCACTTTGGTGCCTGTTAGGCAGGGTTCTGTGTCTTCCTCATCTTCCTCCCCTTCAGAGTCACATTTGCTTTCAGTTTCTTCCCTGCAGTAAGTTATAACACTGATAATGCTACTGATAACTTAATGGAAAACAAAATAACATATGCTAAAAGAATCCAACATGTAGAAGAGTCACAACCTAATTATTACCTTCATAACATGTCAGTGGAGGAGGAGAAGAAGGAGGAGAAGGAGAAGATTTTCATAGACTACTTAGTAAGGAACTGATTTATTATGAAAAGGTGCACTGTACCAAAATTAAATCCGTACTTCTTAAAGGCAAGTCAGTCATCACAGTTAATGGTGATGTGGAGTCAAATAAATCACTTGATAAAGCAAAATTAGAACAACATGCTTTGAAGAAGTCTTTAGGATTCAAGTGCCACCTTATATGTGAAAATGACCTAAAGACAGTTAACTTTCTGCAACTGAAATGTCTTAAGTCTACTTGACTACTACTTTTTGCTTAACGCAGACTTTTTTTTGGTGGGAAAAATAATGAACAAGGGCTAACTACCTTTGTAACTCTTTTAAACTAGTTTATATTTTAAAGGTTTCCCCACCCTCACAAAGAAACAATAGACATCTGGGTATTAGATCACTTGTTATCACTGTGGGATAGCACCAGAAAAACAAAGGTTTTGCATATCTTACATTGGTTCCTATTTGTTTTTACACATCTCCCATCAGTTTTTGTTTTGATAATCATATATAAAGGAGAATCACATAGGGAGGTCCAAGTATTTTTAATATTTTTAAACAAACATTCTTTATTAGCCCAGCAAAAATTCAGAAGAGATTTGCATCAAAGATCATTCTAGTGTCACAGAGTTTTAAAAACCTTAAGAGGAGGTCCTATGTTCTATCATAAACATAGGGCATTATTTTAGGGACCACTGGGGGACCCAACATGAAGAAACTTTGACAACCCATTAGCAGTGGGAATGTTTTCTTTACAAGGGCACCTTCCAATTATATTCTGATAAGGTAATTTCAAAACACCATGAAAAACTACTTAAAACAGAGTCTCTATAGATTAAAAAAAACAAGTCTATTTCCAGGATTCCTGCTATTAAATGAGAATACAGACTGTACATTCAGTTTTATTTAATAAAAGGAAATATTGTCCTTCATGTTCAAGTCTGTGAAACTTTATGTCTCTAAAATAAATATTCTATTTACATATCAATTATAAAGGCTTTTTAAAGCACATGGTGTGTATGTATATATATGCATATATATATATGGTGTGTATGACATAGATACTATAAAACACACGCATTTTGATGCTTATTTTTAACAAATCTTCAAACTATAGTTAGGCCTCACTTTTTAAATAGTCTACCTTTTCTTATTAAATTTACCATCCAAATATTTGAATTACTTCACTCATATCATTATACTCAACTCCAATTATTTCCTCCTACTTTCCCTGATTCTAATCGTATTTCACTACAGAACTTTCTTTATTCACTATTCTAATTCACATTGACTGTGAATGATCCTGTACCTATTTATGTTGAATCATAAAATTACCTCTCCCACTCACCAATCATTACTATTTTTGCAGTTATTTTTTCAACGGTTAATTTTCAGATGGGTGTCAGCCACTAGTTGGAAACAGCAGGCCACTTTTCTCAATTTTGCCTAGTAACTCAAATTTCTAGAAAATTTAGCACTGAAAAATAACTAGAGGAGAGCTTCTACACAAGTAAGTGTGTTATGCTGTTGCTGAGTTCAACTTCATTTTTTAGTAGTGCCTAAAAATTAGTAAATCCATTTGACAACAAAGAAATGGCCACTAAACATAGTTGGACATTACCATGATCTAGCTGGACTGCCTAATCTCTGGTTATTTTTAAGTCAGTTCAGTCCATACGTGTATAATGCATGAAAAAAAAAACAGTTTTCACTCAACAGCAAACAGGATGAACATTAAAAAGCCGAAATTTAATGTGATGTGGGGCAAGAATGAATTTTCCAAACTAGAATCGGGGTGCATGCCACTTATTCTAATACAATAACTTGGAAAAGAAAACTGTCTTAGATAAAGCTAACACACAGAAACATCTGCTAGTACTGTGCACCCATGTGTTTGTTAGCTTTCCCACATTGTACCTTTTTTAAAATGGAATTTTTGCTGTCGCTGTTTCCTCTTGTCCACTTCCTCCATTTTTCTCCAGCTCCCTTCCCTGCTGTCAACTGCAGGACCTTTCTTTTGACTGGGTGGCGCAGCCTTCTTTGAGGCCACTGTTTAGGGCACAAGTGCTATTAAAATGGTGCGACCAGTATATTCTCCAATTCCGAAAGGCGATACACATCATCTTCACAATGTGTCTCACCTTCATCAGACAAGAGGAATGGAAGTCCCAATAAGAAAACATTCCCTCAAACCTGAACCTCTAAGCAGGAACAGAGCACTGCTGCACCCCAGACAGGTGTTTCTGGAGAACAAACATAAGATAATGTACCTCTCTTGGCTTTTCTCTTCCTCTTCCTCTGAGTCTTTGTCAGAATCCTCCTGCTTTCTAATTTTCTTCTCCTTTTGCTTTGGTGTATTTTTTCTCCCCAGTAGTAGTTCGTTTTCCTTCTTCTCTGCAGTTTCATAGTCATCATCTACATCCTTATTTTCTGAATCATTATCTCTTAATTTGTCTTCTGTTTTTTCTTCTTCAATTTCCTTTTTAATAGAATTTGCATCGCGAGCAATTCTCCTTCGTCCCTAGTAGAGAGGATGAAAGTTTTAAAGTAACTATCACTACAAAGGGGAAAAAAAACATAGAAAAATGTTATCTTTTTCTTAAACCATCATGGCAATGACTAGTCATCTTTCTAGCTTGAGACATGATACTGATAACCTGTCAACTCCTGTGTACTTTTCACTTCCTCTCAAAGTAAAAAAAATCAACCCATGTAAATTACTTATGTCCAAATCTATTATGATCCTGGCTACATACTACATAGAAAAATAAAAATTTTCTGTGTTCATTATTTTATCTCATTTTAATATTTCTTGACTACAACAGAAGTTTTTAAAGAATTATCTGTCAATGATATAAGTTAATAATACAAAAAATAAATCAGTCCCTTAAGTTTTCAGAAGTTCTTTCATCTCTAACCCTATTATTTACTAAGATAAAATTTACATTATCACTGTATTTCAATGTGATTACATTTTATTACATTTTAAAAGAACTGAACTGTATTAATGGCCAAAAAGTGAGCTGATTTCTTTGAATCTGGAGAGCTCACTAGGCCAGTAGTAATTTGTTACCACCTCATGCTCAACTGACCAGGAAACTGTTGAGCCATTTCATTTATCTCCTAAATTCTCCTTCCAGTCAACTTCTGCACACTGGCAGAGTTCCCCTCTACTTGAAATAAAGGGAGGATTAAAGGAAAAAAAAGAGCCAACAACCTTGGGAGCACTAAAATATTTACAATTATTATCTCAGTATAACAAATGTTTTGCCTAGTTCCTGACTATGTACTATTTAAACATCAACAGTAGGGAAAAAAAAAAAAAGAACTTAAATTTAAGTTCCATGAGGGCAGGGTCTTTGTCTTACTCACTTCTGTAACCTCAGATCTAAACAGTGCCTGGCACATGGGCAGGTACTCTTTAAGAACTTGTAGGTAAATGAATGAAAGCATTTGTTATCCATACAATTTTAAATTTGTATAACTTGTACCTTTGTCTCAGAAATCTCATTTTTAGAAGTCTTCAGATATTTCATTTTAGAAGTATTCAGATAAATAAGGAGGACATTTTTACAAGTCTCTATATTTAGATAAATTTGGAGGACATTTTTACAAGTCTCTATATTTAGATAAATTTGGAGGACATTTTTACAAGTATATTTACTGCAGTACTTTCTGTAATCATAAAAAATTGGAGAAAATCTTGAGGAAGGTAAATTTATGGCACACAATACTCTGCAGATGTTTCACATAAGATGAGGAAGCTCTTTATGTAATGACAGGCAAGTATGTGCACAATGCATACAATGAGGTATTATTCAGTCTTAAAAAGGAAGGAAATTCTAATCCATACACGGATGAACCTTGAAGACCTTCTGCTGAATGAGATAAACCAGTCATAAAAGGACAAATACTATCTAATTCCACTTGTATGAGATATCCAGAGTAGTCAAATCCACAGTGCCATTAAGTAGACTGGTGGTGCCAGAGGCTGGGGAAGAGAAGAACGAGGAGTGACTGTTCAACAGGCAGAGTGTCAGTGTTCCAAGATGAAAAGAGTTCTGGAGACAGATGATGGTGATGGTTATAAAGTAATATGAACATAGTTAATGCCACTGAACTGTGCATGTAAAAATGGTTAAGATGACAAATGTCATATTTCTTTACCATAAAATTTAAAAATTAAGAAATGAAACAAAGCACTCTGGAGGTTTCATGAAATTCACCAGAAAGCGCCATTTACTAAGTAAATAAAAAATGGTTTCTGAGCAAATCAAAGAGATGACTTCACCTTGTCTTTTATTAAACAAAATTTCACTGAAAAATATGATGTATTACTACAATAACTGAACTCCTCTGACAATGTGGTAAATTTTTTTTTTCTACTTCTAAAATTTGATAAATCCTACTGTGTAGACATCATCAGACAATGATCAAAACAGTGGGTGACAATTCCTGACTTGAATTATATATTAATGGAGAGAAAGATAAAACCAGGATGCATGTGACTAGGAAAGAAGGCAGGGCATGAAAAACTGCCACAAGAGCTGTACAGTGAATTATGAAGTAAAGAAAAAGCAGAGATCCCACCTGGCTGAGGACACAGGTATTATAAACAGGAGATTCATTCACTCAACAATCTAGTAAGTCCTTAATATGTGCAAGGCACTATTCTAGATGCCCGGGATCTCTGAATGAATGGAATAACACTAATTCCTGATATTGTGGAGTGTGATTCTAGTCCAGAGTGTGGTAAAAGAAACAATAAATAATAAACAGAATAAATAAGTAAATTACAGATAGAGCAACATTAGAGGGATTGAACAGGATAGGGGCTTCCCAGGTGGCTCAATGGTAAAAGAATACACCTGTCAAAGGAGGAGATGCTGGTTTGATCCCTGGGTGGGGAAGATACCCTGGAGGAGGACATGGCAACCCACTCTAGTATGCTTGCCTGGAGAATCCCAAGGACAGAGAAGCCTGGTGGGCTACAGTCCATAGGGTCACAAAGAGTTGGACACGACTTAGTGACTAAGCAGACATGCTTGACCAGGATTTGTTTCAGTGAGGTGACACGTTAGCAAAAGACTCAAAGGAAGTGAATGTTTGAGACTGACCTCACTTGAGAATGGCTTGGACAGATATAAATAGAGAACAAGAGAAGGAATGGTTTTTAAGGTAAAAGAAATAATATGTGATATATTTAGAGAAAGGGCATGAGGCTAGCCTGGCTGAAGCATAACTAAATACTACAAAATAAACTAGGTTCATAGGAGTATTTTTGTATATATCTGAAATTGCCTGCATTAAAAAGACTAAAATAACGCTTAAAATAAACTAGATAAAATTAGTATTAAGTACTCACCCTTGGAGATTTTAATTCTACTTCTTCTCTTTCACTTTCACTGTTTGAATCAATATTTTCCTCAGGTTCACTCTTCACTTCTACCAAAGGCATTTCTTGATCTACTTTTGGTGCCTCTTCCATGGATTCTTCTAAGTCTTTTTTTTCCTCTTTTACTTTTGGTTCATGGTGGTGAATAGTTCTGAACTGAATATTTGCAGAACGGCAGTACTCCTCAAAACCATAGAGATACCTAAACAAACAATATTTCATTTTAAGAAATCTTAGTCATTATATTTAACTTGAGTACTATATATTAAACAAATATTTTTTGAAAAGTAAAACTCAAGCCTTTTAATACAAAGTACTTTTCCTGTTACTGGTTTCTTGGTGTTTTATGTAGGATAGTAGAAATACTGACCAGAAAATAAAATTTCTTTCCTGAAAAATCCGAGCTTGTGATAATGGAACACAGCTATCGTAGTTTTAATATGAAGGCTGTTCACTATAAAAGATACAATTCTATAATATGTAATTCAGACAATTAGAGATACTGCCTGTATCTCTAATTTTGAAAACAAAATCCAAAGATGAAAAATGGAGTAAAGCAGACTTGTTGCACTGAAATAACTTTCAATCACAGTATCCACTAACCTAAACCTTTTTATATACTTACTCTTATGTTCTTTGACTAATTTAACTGTTAACCAATTAAATGGAAAATATTCCTTGTGATTATGTATTCTTTGATGAATAAACTATACTACTTACTTTCTATAAGCAGTTTTTACATTGTAGGAAGCAGCTGAATTCAAAATAGGAATGCCAAGGTCCATATAAATTTGCTTCCATACAGCACCACTATCAATCTGGAAAATTAAGTTTTTATTTGTTAACGTTTGCAGCGGGAAATAATCTTTATACTAATATTCTATGTTCAATAAGAAAATGTGTTTATTACCTAAAGTACATATAACAGTGCAACACTAGACAATTTTAATTTTCATTACAGTTTTACTTACATTGTCACATCCACCTTGATGATAAACCAGTCTGAAGAGCTTGAAGAGGTTGAGATCTTTATAGCCCAAAACAGGTGGTTTGTTGATTGGAGTACCTTTTTAATATCGAAGAGCCGAAATACAATGTTAATTTCAATGGAAAATACTAAGTTGAAAACAAAGCTTCTCAATTTCTAATTTCCCAAATATCATTAATCAGAGGCATATATTTTAAAGATGCTCAAATTACGTAAGACAACAGAAAATATTCTCTATATTCTTTATACAGCATTGTGGTGATCTTTAGATTTATTATACTTCCAGAACTAGTAAAATCACCTCTCTAACTGCCACTGAATTTGGATAAAACTGAATCAAACCTTTGGCCTGCAAGGTGTAGCCAATAATGCTGCTGCTTCAAGAAGCCTGGGCAAAAACACACACAATGGAAAGGGCACATTTTAGGCCATGGTTTCATTTTTACTGCTTTAACACAAATGTTAAGACTGTTGGTAGTAATCTGAAGGATCATTTCTGAAGGCCACAAATGTCTAGGACCAGTGTATCTGAGGATTTCCAAGCACTGATGTAATGTCAAGAACTATGATTTATAAAGGCTCTATTTCTTCTAACTTTATTAGAAATCCTACTCTATTTAGATAGGAGCTAATCCAATATGTTTAATTTGTTGAGACCAAGGATCAGACTAGTTTACTTGCCACAAAAACAGCATTAGTAAAGAATGGGTATGTAGATTTACATTATGATTGTTCACTTTCTATTACTCAATTATTATTATAGTATTTTCTGGTTTTATAAGTCTCAAGGAGATAAAATTTAACTATATCACAACTACTTTTCCTCTACATTTGTACTCAAAATAGATAATAGTAGTTGTAGTATCCATTTGTACTCAAAATAGATACTAGTAGTACTAACAGTAGTAGTAGTAATAAAGTAGATGTCTTTATTTCCAATACTTAATTATTATTATTATCAGCTATAATTGATTCTTAGGCTTGAAATACAAATCCACATACCCATGCTTTAAGCAAAAATGATATATAAACAAAGAACATAAAACAGTTAAAAAAAAAAAAAAAAAGTCTACCTTTTGGGTTGGGGGGGACACGATGCTGCACTAGTTCCCAGATCAGGGACTGAACTTGGGCCCATGACAGCAAAAGCACCATGTCCTAAACATTGGACTGTCAGGGAATTCCTAGAAATGTCTACTTTTAAATAATAAGCATGAAAATACCTCTGTCTTCCATAAACTTATAAAGCTGTTGGAGGAAGTTGTCCCTCTCTTCAGGATCAGGTTCTTCCTCAGGCTGCAAAGGTAAAGCATAAATATAAATATATTGAACAATGAATAGAAGGAGGATATACTGTCCTCTTCTTTTTTGTTTTGTGAACCCCAAATTTTACTGAACCCAGAAAATACGCATTTTTTTCAAAATGTCAGATTTTAATTCATACTTTGATACAGCTAGTTTGACGCAACTGTCAATACACAGTCTCTACTCTTTACCCAATCTATCACTTGAAACTTCCCTTCAATAATCACCATGGGGACTAAGGTTAGCCATTTGGAAAAGGTTCTGGAATGAAGTGAGAGTGTTTTTACCTCTTTTTTTTTTTAAATCCTCAAAAAAATAAAAAATTTAAAAAATTAAAAATCCTCAAAATACCATGTGTTCCAAGTGAATATATTGATAGATGAGCATAATAATTACAAACATGTTTCTTTCAAGTAATCCACATACACTAAAATTTTGTTACTGTTGAATGAATATAAACTAGAGGCTGAAAAGTCACATGAAAAAGGTTATTTGTTTGGATAGCACAATGTTTTAAAGAAACTTAAATGAGCCACATAAATTTTGTTTTGTCTCAGACTCCACCAGTCCCTCTTGCTTCACAGTAGCCTGTTTTTCTCATTTGTCTCTCATGCATGGCCTCTGTAATTGACTTTGCGACCCCTTAAAATATAACAATGAACATTATTTCTTAGGGAAGAAAACTAAATACATAACTAAAATTTAGCTCTATGGAAAAAAAAGAAAAACGAATGGAAACATTCATGCAGAAACAACTATTCCTACAAATACCTATTTGTTATGTTTTACTAATTATAGAAACCTAATAATTTCTTCTTACACAGACAAATGGACTATGGGTTTTAATAAAATATTTCCCTTTCTGATAGACTACTTAAAAACTGATATTTGGGAAAATTCTTGAAGTTTAACAATACTATGGAGAAACAAAGAAAATATGGATATATATATTTCTTCCATATGAAACATCATAATTTACTTTCAGAGTACCACTATTTTTGTGTTCCAAAAGAATTCAAAGCCATGCTCAAAGCAAAGGCATGGTCAAGCAATAAACATTGAGAGCTCACAAGTTCAGAGAGTAATAAGCCCATTAAAGTCATGTATTTTCAAAAAAATTTTAATAGCTAATAATATGGCCAAGATCAATAAATATGTAGTTGATTAAAATATATTTTAAAAAATGATGCTATCTAGGTCAATTAAAATATATAATTTTAAAAAAGCATCAGGCAATCAAGGGAAAGGGAGTAAGATCTTTTAGTACAATCTTGTTTTTTCTTTTATTACATTAAGAATGATTTCTAACATTGGAGTAGTTTCACTTTAGTAAAATATAAAGAAACTTAAGTCAAAGTTCTAGTAAGCCTCAAAAGTTTAGCAATATACAGACTTTATAATCACTACAGAGTTAACAGAGGTGTTTACTACACTAAATGCTCAAACCAACAGGTGGCAATTTTTCCCCAAGTGAATTTAAAAATTTTGCTTTTGCAATTTTTTTAAAAATGTATTTCTCTTTGGCTGTACTAAGTTTTTGTTGCTACACAGGCTTTTCTCTAGTTGCAGCAAGTGGGGGCTACTCTCTAGCTGCAGTGCACGAGCTTCTCATCGCAGTGACTTCCGCTGCTGCAAAGCATGGGTCCTAGGGCGCACGGGCTTCAGCAGCCGTGGCACGTGGGCTCAGTAGTTGGGGCTCCCAGGCTCTGGAGCACGAAACTCTCAGTACTTGTGGGGTATGGGCTTAGTTGCTCCACAGTACGTGGGATCTTCCTGGATCAGGGACTGGACCCATGTCTCCTGCATTGGCAGATGGACTCTTCACCACTAAGCATCAGGGAAGCCCCCTTTGCAAGGTTATTAAAACAACTGCCAATGAGTAATCTGGCAGCCTATGAATTATTTCAGATATGAATTTTAAGGAATTCTGGTACGAGAAAAAACAAAAAAAACTTATACCAGACTGGCTGTATGCTTTGCCTCATAATCATAATAGTCTCTCCTCAGACTAATACCTCATTTTTAATATTTATCATCTTACAGAATTTAAAGAACACTGTTGTATCTAGTACATGTAAAAAGCAAAAACTTTTTTTAAAAAAGACACTGATTTGAAACTGGTTCTTCTAAAAGCAAGTAGATAAAATGAACCCATCAAATGCAAATTTGACATTTATTAAGGTTTTACCAAACATCTGATAAATTTTTAATGCTGAAGAATATAGCTTTATAGATAAAAAGTCATTAATTTAAATTCACTGGAATTGAAAGTTAGTGAATATCAAGAGTGCTTTATGTCCATGAGAAACCATGTCCCTAAAACTGTTAAGTTCAGAATGCAGTCATCAGGTGTAAAAACAAGATATAAATGAATAAAGAATTTATTAAAATTAAAAGCAACTGCCTGAGAGAAAATTTATTTCAATTAAAAAATATAAGATGAAAAAATATATATATATAAGATGAGGCTATAAACAAAGTTTTAAATTTACCTGATGGGTCTTTGTAAAAATCAAAATTGCTTAATCTATTAAGTAATTCTTACATAATCACTTTTTAAAAATTAGCTATCTTGTTAGTCACCTTGGAGTAAAATTGCATACGGTAGAAAAACAATGTCTCCAACTAGAAGACTCTGCCTTTGGGACTAGAATATTAGGGCTTGTGTTTGCTATCACAGTGTGCTTTCTCTGCTCACAGTATTCTCACACCTACAGGGTCTATCTCCTGGTCAGGAGCCAGAGGGTGTGCATCCCTCAAGGGTTTTGGAGTTGGAGTCGTAATAATGGGAGGTAAGACTACACTAGACTGCTGATGCGCCTTCTTCCCTTCATTTAGCCAAACATGTAAAGCTAACTATGCATCCAGTAAAATGTCAGCAAAAAAGAGTTAAGGATATAGAAGAGGCATGAATATGATCATAATTTCCAGAAACTTACAGTTTTAGTTAGTAGCAACAGACACTACCTAGTATTACAGGTGGCTGTGTATCTATCTGTTCGCTCAGTCACTCAGTTGTGTCCAACTCTTAGTGACCTTTTGGACTGTAGTGCGCCAGGCTACTCTACATGGGATTTTTCAGGCAAGAATCCTGGAGCAGGCTGCCATTTCCTCCTCCAGGATATCTTCCCAACCCAGGGATCAGACCGTCATCTCTCACACTGCAGGCGGATTCTTTACTGTGAGCCATCAGGGAAACCCTATCTACTATTATTTTATGAAATTTCCAACTTTGGATAGTATGTCTTCAAATGCAGCTCAAACATTTTTGATCATGATGAATCACAGACTTCTACCACAATTAAAATGAGAAGGCACTTTCGGCCTTCCACTTTTGGGCCTCAAGTCTGGCAGGAGGTGGAAAAATATAAAACCAGTCAATTCAACAAAATGTGACACGTGATGATATGGTTTGTTAGATGATATACGAGAATCAGAATTGGACACTGTGCGTAGATATGAGGTTTGAGAGAGCTAAATAAGAATTAGGTCAGAGTTATATTTTAAAAGTTCTCTGCCAAGAATGAGTTTGATGGATTGGAAGGGAAAGGGGAACTACTGTCACACTCTACAATGAGGAGAATCAATGCCTGAATTAGTCTTGCCACCTGATGATGGAAAGATGACCCCTCCCCCTGAAAGACAGAGAAAGAGAGCGCGTGGGAGAGTGAGAGAGAGGTGCTAATGCTAAGTTTGTTTGTACTCCTCCAAGTTTCAATGTGTTAAAATACTCAGTAAGTTCCATGAGGTTAAAGACAAGTTAATTTTAGTCACAATTTTATCATCAATGACTGCCATTTAGTTTTACTATTTTGTACCCTAAAATTAACTTATTCCAAGAGGAATCACGTTTTTATATTCTTTGTTTAAAAAAACCCACTTCAATGCAGCAGAGAATAGATTGGAGTAGGGAAAGCAGGGACAGATGTGGGAAGAACAAGTGGCTGTTGTAGCAGTCTAGCTAGGTGCAAGAGGAGAGTGGTTTGGACTAGGGCGACAGACTAGAAAGAGGCAAGAGTGAGGAGATTAAGGTGACTTTCATTTATTTAGCTTCAGTAATTGGGTGAATGCTGCTTCCATTCAAATGAATTAGGAACAAAGAGGGAAAGGACAGATTCTGGGGAAAAGATGAGTGCAGTCTTGCACATATTGAGTCTGAGGACTTACAAAATATGAAGAAATCCTCAGTGAAAGTTTAATAGAAATGTCTGGAGCTAAGAAGAGATATAAAAGGCAGAAACTAATATAAACTGTAAAGCAACTATACTCCAATAAAAATTAATTTTAAAAAGGACATGAGACATCTTTGATGCACATAAAGATTTGGAGTCAATACATCATTTAGTTAGGAAGTAAACTAGAAGTGAAAGAATTTGAGCAAACTCCATGCGTAGTGAAGGACAGAGGAGCCTGGCGTGCTGCAGTCCATGGGGTCGCAGAGTGGAACATGACTTACCAAGTGAACAACAACGAACAACAAAACAAGAAAAAAATGTAGCATCATGTATGTCAGGTGATTTAAGAAGGCAGGCAAGTCAAAGATGCTGAATACTACTAAGGAGTCAAATGAAATCATGACAAAAATTTGTTGGACTTAGCACAAAAATTTGTTGAACTTGGCACAAAAATTTGTTGGAGGTCACTAGTGACCTCAATAAAGTTGTTTTAGGTGTGGTGAAGTACAAGAGGCACTACAGGAAAACAGAACAGGGTATATAACTCTGAGCAATCTGGCCATAAGGTGGAGGGGTTGGTGGAAGGAGTCTGGGCAGTTTCCAGAAGGTTGGAAGAGATGTAAGCATGTTTTAAAAGGCTGATAAGAATACAACAGAAAGGAATAGATAAAAGATGCTGAGAAGAAAAGGGATATATCACAGTCTAAGACAAGGAAGAAGGGAATGAGATCCAGAGCATAAAAAGAGGCACTCATCTTATAGAAGAGGACAACATGTTATTAACTGTACATTAAGGAAAAAAGAGCAGGCAGGTATGGTTTAGAGCTGGCTCCCAATGTGAAGTTCCTAATCTCTTTCCTAAGTGATTGGAGTAGGGGTAGGGTTGTTGGCATACAGGAGATAAGGATTATAGAAACTGAGAACTGACTAATGGTGTTGAAGGCCCAAGGGAATTTGTTAATGATGAAATTTACAGTCCTATCATTCTTCTCTGTAATGTACACTTAAATAGGAAATTTCAAAAACCACGTATCATGCATGATACATTCATTATGTAGTAAAACACTATTTCATAATTTCAGAAAACAGTTTAACAACCACTTGCCTATAACAAATTAGTAATTTCCCCCACCCCATTTGAAAGAGTTCACTCATCTTACTTTCAGTCATCAAGCTGTGGTTCAGATGCTATTAAATCTAAGGCTTTAAAGTCAGTTATACTACCGTTAACTTTAAGACACATTTTTCTATAAATGCATAAAAATATAACAGTATTTGTGTGTACAAATGTGCAATCCTCATTAATCTGATTAGGTGATTCTAATTTGGTTAGAGTTTTATACTAACACTATGAAAAAAAGGTTTTGCTAAATACATTAGGTCACTTTTGCTTGCTCATTTAATAGGCTAAACTTTAGCAAATAAGTTATATTTGAATGCAAGCTAAAATTTCACTTATTTATTGAAAGTTGGCTTTGTAAGACTTGCTTAGAAATACTTAGTTGACAGCTGAAGTTATGAGATATACCTAAAATAGTAACATTACCTTTAAGTTTTTCTATCAATTTTATTGATTTAACAGTATTTTTCTGAGTTATCAAGCATTTACTATAGGTTTATACCTAAAGTGATCGCGAATGATCACTAACAAATGCCTTTAACGGTTGATCTAAAAAGGGCATAAACACACACAAATAACATTTAAGTATTCAAATTTCCATGAATTAAAAAAATCAGGCACTTATGATTTTTATAATAACGGAATATAATCCTAGGAATTAAAAGTAACTGATTTTTAGAAATTCAACAATTGGAAAAATGTGTACCAATACTTCTAAACAAAAAAGAGCATTTTTTATAAAAATTCACTAAATTCAAATTTTCATTACTAAGTATGAAAGCAGAGATTATTTTTGGGAGGTTCCAACATATAAGCCTACCTATAGCAAATCAAAAGGATAAAAGAGATAAGACTAGACAAATTCAGTCTTCGAAACAATCACCTATTTATTTTATTCTTAGACAACTGTCCTACATTGATCCAAAGTGAATATAAGTCAGGAGTAAATGAGTACCTGATATCATTGTTTGTGTTTACACTGACTTTTCAGTTTCAAAATTCAAAAGGAAATTCAGTAATATCTTTTCTAATATAAAAATGTCTTAACAAAAGACATTTTAGTAATACCCACAAAAATATTCTCCAGAATCTTTTTCCATATAATTATCAATGAGTTAAAGTCATCAATATAGATAGAAACTAACTTCCTATCAGACTCTCAAGTCTCTCCCTACTCAGTAACAGTATGAAATATGTATCTTGTACTCAAATCCTAAACCACTAATGCTCAGAAATTCAAAATAATATTAAGTAAAAAAGATGCTCCTCCATGGTAAATCTCAAATTTCCTTATTAAGACTGTTAGGGTACTCAAAGTATCAAATATAAAAACAATGTCCACTGCCCATTAGCACTGCAGAAGTGTCTAACACTTGTTTGATTCTACTGCATAAAATTTACAAACACCAAATGGCAGGCTAAAGTACTGTTATAGTGGTTATAAAAGCTCTTTTTTTAATCATTGTAAAGCAATTTTAAATCTTCATGAAGAGCATAGTATAGCTACATTTTGGAAGAATGGAATATAATGTAATGTAATATAACAGCCTAGCCTCACTCATGTAGTAAAGGCCTATAATGACTAAGCCAGGTAGGCCCTGGCTTATCAGATTTTAATTCCCTTTTATACCATACCCATTTTTTTCCTTTGCTAAATACAGGTTAAAATGCTATTCAGTTTTACAATACATCAAATTTTAAAAATTACTGTTCAAGACAGGTTAGAATGATTCAGCATCCAAATCTTAAATCCAAGAGCATGAAATGCAGCTGATTTTTTTTTTTTCCAAAGCAACCAAAACCTCACAAGAAAATCTACTTGTATAGCCACAGAAAATGAAGAAATTAGTTTCATTAGGCAATACAATAAAGCATATGCTAAGAAAATTAAAATATGAAAAATATTTTTAAATAATCATAATCAGTGACCACATTTTGTGATTTTGCTTTTTTTTTTTTAGTAGATGAAAAGCATCTTGGTTCATTTAATTTTAACAGGTTCATAATTTAAGTAATAGATTTTAAGAAGACATTCTCCTTACAAAGGTCCTTACCTTTTTAAATTTCTTTACTTACTACCTGCAAACAATAGGTAGCCTGCCTCTGCTCTTCAGTCTTTTTTACTAACATTCACTCACAGCTTAAATAAAAAACATTATGACCTTTATGAAATTAATAGCTATAATAAGAGCACTATTTACTACTTACTATTTTATGGCCATCATCTTTAACCTTACTACAAAGCCTTTTTAAAGCTCTTTGTTTAAAATTTCAGGGTTTTTTTGGGGAGGGGGGGCAGGGAGGGAGTAGGAAAAATGCATTTTGAAAGGGATACCAATTAAAAGTATTAACAAAAATAAAGAGACTAATGTATTTCAGTATTTTGCAATATAAGATCCTAACTTCAATGTTAAAAAAAAAAAGCAAACCCAGACTGCAACAGTTCACACCCTGAAAATGTGGCCTATTTACCCTGAAAACATATAATCTATAAATAAATACAGATAAAAATACAAAAATCACATTTAATATTCAGACTTTAAATCCTGAATTTTGCCAAACTGTCATTATCATTTTCACTTCAAAATCTATCTTATGTTTCAGAAAAATTGCCTTCATCCTCTAATATTCTAAAAATAGACTCCTACTGTCTCTTTTACATGAAACAATTACGCTTAGTTACGAGTCCTACCATATCAGCCACATCATCAATACCTAAAATTCTTATTTAACCTCATTTTTGGCAATCAAAATGGTAACATATATAAAAAAATCTTACCTATATGCTGCATTTTCTTTCACATGCAAAATGGTTAGATTCCCCTTCTACTTAATCAGTACAGTGTCTGAACATCTTTCAGTCTGACTTGCAAATATTTGCTTTCCCTCTTAGGGCATAGCATCCGCAGGGTTATACAGCACTACTTACATTCTCTTCCACATAAAAATCAGACATTACATGAAAGGAAAAGAAAGACAGCCCATTTCAAAGCATCTGGCAAACCTCCATTGGCAACCTGCCAAGCCTCTGCAAAACCTTCCTGTCTTTCCGAGCATGCTCACTTAAAACCAGCAGCACGTTACTATGGCAACTCTGTAGGCAGCCTGTAAGTATGAACCGCCATTCTGATTTCAGAGTGCAAAAAACCAAATACTGCAGGGGAAGTAAAAGGAAAGAAATACCGTATACTCTATATCACACACAAGTATATTCATTTTGCTTTATAAATTCATATTTGTGTATGCTAAAAAGAAACGAGCACTCCACATTTTCCAAACAAATATTTTTGATGCTCAAATAGGTCTTCTTTTTCAGTAAACTCATTCTCTTTGTCTGCCACAAGCCCCTTTACCACAAAACAGCCAAAAATATACTGAATAGTTTATACCACTTAGCAAAACATTGCTGAACAAATAGCAATATTCATGTAAGCAATTATGTGGAGCTTCATGAGCGATTTCCTACAATTACATATACATTCTCAAGAACACAGTGATATTACAAAGAAAACCATTAACACTTATAAAACAGAATCTAAATCTTCTCTATTATTTATCCAACTGCCAAACAAAATACTCTTTCAGTTTAGATAGGATTCTTTTAATCCCCATTATCCTTGAGATACTGTGAAATGTCTAAAAGAGTTGAGATTTCAAAGTTCAGACAAACCAGACCTGGGTTCAAATCTCTGTTCTCCACATTTGAGCTGTGCCATCTGGGGAAAGTTACTTAACCTTTCTGACTCTCATTTTTCTCTTTAAAGTAGAATAGTAACAGTTACTCCATCTAGCAGTAATTTAAATGAGTTAACTAACACATGGAATATACCTAAAAGTTACATTGTCTTCCTCCTTGGTTATTTGGAAAAGATGTTAATAAATGCACTTGTTGCTCATTTAACCTGAAAAGTTCTTCTATGTAATCCCTTGTGTGTCTGTTAAGTCGCTTCAGTTGTGTCCAACTCTGTGTGACCCTATGGACTGTAGCCTTCCAGGCTCCCCTGTCCATGGGATTCTCTAGGCAAGAATACTGGAGTGGGTTGCCGTGCCCTTCCCCAGGGGATCTTCCTAACCCAGGCATTGAACCCATGTCTCTTGTCTCCTGCATTGGCAGGCAGGTTCTTTACCACTAGCGCCACCTGCGGAGCCCCTGTAATCTCTTACCCTCTAAAAATTAGCTCTGATTTGCCTACTAAGCTGAAAGCCATAAAGATCCTCCTTCTCCAAATAAAGCTGAGCTAGAAAAAGACAGCAAGAAATAAACAATCTAACCACAGGGAAAATATATGAAGGTATTATTTTTATAGAGTATTAAACTGTTTCTATATGTTGCAAACATGAAATGTCACCTACCATCTCTTCTTCTTCCTTTTTGGCCTCCTTTTCCTTCTCTTCATCATTTTCTTCAGCTGGGCCATCTTCATCATCACTACTGGATGATTCAAGGATTTCACTTATATCCATTTTCCAATTATCAGGAACAACTCTAGTTTTTAAGAAGATGCTTGCTTTCTGCAGCCCTAAAAGTAAAAATGTATTTCAGCATTTGTTATGCAATTAGCAGCATAGAATAGAAAGCCAAGACATTCAGAGTCAGAAGATTTGGATTCGAATTCAGCTATTACTTCTAAAATGATACAGTAAATCTAAATATATTTCTTAAGTTACAGTATTATGTTAATGTTTTTCTCTAAAGAATACTGTCAGAAATGTTCATGGTAAAACACAAAAAGTATTATAGGTCAAATGCTTTATCTAGACACTAAAAAAGGCATCAAAGAACAGATATCAACTCAAACAGCTCAAATGGTGCCAGAAAATATTGTCTTTAGTCACTAAATTTGCCATTTAGAGTGTCATACCATGAAATAATAGACTGAGTCATCCTTATTTTACCTGGTTTAGCAGAGAGCTCAGATTCAGGCAGATTGAGAATGTCTACTTCCTTGATATCCTTTCTTGCTATAGAATAACTATAATTATAGAGAAGAATAAATGGGAGGGAAACCATTATTAAATAAGAATTATCACTTAAATAGTCATGTTAACACCTAGAAAATATAAATCTCAAAATCAAAATTACTTTACCTATAAATTATTTTAAAAAGACCATGTATATACTAATTCTTAAAAAAAATGGCAAGAGGTAATATAGGCAAAGCTAGTATCTTAATTCTAAAGATGCACATACTCAAAGTACACTAATTTGAGAGTCTCACATTTCTAACATTTCTATTTATGCAAACTTCTTGCACACAGAATGGGGTGTCCTTCCTTATACTATTTTGATCTTTCATATTTCTCAAATTTACTATGCCATTTAGTAAGAAAAATTCAATAGAAGGTAATACTAAAATATTTTATCTTTGTAAAATACATTATGATATCAAATTTTTCACAGAGAATCACAACTCAATAAACAGATAATTCTACAGTTTTTTAGAAAAAAAGCAAAGTTGAGGTTAAGGAAGGCTTCTAAAAAATCTGACTTTTTTAAAATTAAATTTTATTGGAGTTCAAAATATGACTTTTAATCAGAAAACAGTCAAAATAATTATTCTAGTAATATAAATCCCATTAAAAGTAAAGGTCATTTTTCATAATATGAAATGGTACACATGATAAAAATATAGAATTCTTACAATTAGGGAGAAAATCAATACATTTAAAAACTTTAAAAATATTATTCTCACATATTATTCAGTTTTATATAAAAATTTCAAGTAAAAAATAACCTACATTATAAAAAATGAAAAGATCTTAGGTAATAACTTCTCAGGTTCATAAAATGATTAAACTTTCAAACACAAAGTCCTGGTTTTCATTTTTTTCCTCCCAATGTTACACTATTAAGTGATTCATTACTCACAATTTAGAATCGATAAATGACCGAATTAAACACTGGTCTTTTTTCACTGTGATATCATCATTACAACTGGGAGATATTACCTGAAATATAAAATAAGAACATATTCACCATTATTTTCTCTGCTCAAAGAAAGAATGTATTTTCTAAAATAATAATCCTGGATGCCCTAATTTCTTAAAAGGATTGTATTTGACAAGAAATATGCACACTGTCAATAATAAATTACTTACAATCAATTTGTAAGTTTTCTTTAGCATATTGGTTTTCTATATATTTAATTTATACTAATTAAATAATTAATTAATTACCAGTCCATCCTAAAGGAAATCAGTCCTGAGTATTCAAGGGAAGGACTGATGTTGAAGCTGAAACTCCAATACTTTGGCCACCTGTTGCAAAGAACTGACTCATTTGAAAAGACCCTGATGCTGGGAAAAATTGAAGGCGGGAGGAGAAGGGGACGACAGAGGGTGAGATGGGTGGATGGCATCACTGACTCCATGGACATGAGTTTGAGTACACTCCGGGAGTTGGTGATGGACAGGGAGGCCTGGAGTGCCGCTGTCCATGGGGTTGCAGAGAGTTGTACATGACTGAGCAACTGAACTGAAATATTTAATTTACCCAGCCATTATATTATAAAATGAATAATTAATGAAATATAAATCATAATGTGACCACTTTAAAAATATCAGGATTTATTCTAAGCCAAATAATAATTCATTTATTGTTTAAAACACAGAATGTATGAGCTATAATGAAAATAAGGCATATTGTAATTTTTTAAAATAAATTTGAATCAGGATCTATTTTGAAATCTGGCTGTTTAAAATAAGCACCTAAGTTCCCATTTGTACCAAGGAATGCACAATTGTTAGTAATTAAACAGATCAGAGAAAAATCTGAGTAATGAACTTTCAAAGTTTTTAACATTTAAAAATAACAAAAGTCTTAACATTAGTAACTAACCAATCTATTTTTCTACAGCTTAGTATTAAAAAAAATTAAAGTCTAATAAATTGCTGAAATGTACCTGCTCAACATTAGCCCCTCTGTGATCTAGCACCAACCACAGAACGTTATGCAAGATGGAAATGTTCTCCGTCTGCACTGACCAATACAGAAGCAATGAATCACATGGGGGTGAGCACCTTAAATGTGGCCAGTACAACTGAGAGACTAAAGTTTTTATTCTATTTAATATTTATTTAGTTAACAGTTTAAACTTAAATAGCCACATAGGACTCATGGCTATCATATTAAACAGTGTATCTCCAGACAATTAAAAAGTCTTGGAAGGTATATCAGCTGTCTTAATATCAGATGGTATTAAATGTTTCTTTGTTTGGTGTTGGAAATTATTAGACTAATAATATAGTCAGCTTTCAAGGAGCTAACACTGAAATGGAGGGGTAAATACAAAAAGATACACAAGAAGAATATAACCGAGGAGAGGGACACTAGGCATAAGATAAAATAAAAACAACTAGGAGGAAGATCCAAATTATCTTCTGCCCTTGATCCAAATTATCTTCCCAGTCTCATTTCCTATTATGCCCCTATTCACATCTAATATTTGGCCAAAATGGATTCCCAGTGCACAGTTTCGTGTTACTTCTTTCCTGTTATTTCTTATTCTGCTTCTTCTAAGAAAATCCTCTAGTGAACTTTTCTGCTGACTAACTTTAAATCCTTCAAGTCTCAGCTCAAAAGCACCAGCTTCATGAAGGCTTTTTTTTTGGATTTCTTTCAAATAAATGCAAGGTCTCAGGACAAGAAGTCCTAATATTGAATGCAAACTATCTTATATTACAGTTACTTGAATTATCCTTGCATTATACTAAAATCATCAACTGTAAGACTGACTCTTACTCATCTTTTTTCACCTCAGAAATGATAAGCCTGTTGAGTAATGGCATTTATTATTTTTTTAAAATCTCTTGGCAAATTATGATGAGTATTCTGAATCCAAGCCCACTTACTTGTCAGCCTGTACAACTGAAAGGTTCAAAGGACTTTCAGACTTTCCCTATATAAAGTGCATGTACTACATAGGAAATGAGTCATGTATTTACATGCACATAGAAACCTTAAAAAAAAAAAATGCCCTCCGTTTCTTAAAGGAGCCTAATCTAATCTGGGACATATTTTATGCAAAAATTATTATTAGAGATATAAGTGATATCAAAACACAGAGATGAAGGGAGCATACTTATGTTGAAGTAGTTAGGAGAGAATTTGCAGAAAAGGTTAGGACTTGAGCTGAACCTTGAGACATATTTAAGAGGAGAGGAGAAGGAAGAGGAGAAACAGGAGATAGGTATTACCAAGTTTATTGATTCTTCTTGTGAAGTAATTCTCTTGCCCATACCTTCTCATTCCTTCCCCAAGTAAGCAAATATTAGTTTTCTCTACCAACCTACCCAAGATTTGCTATTTCTAAAGCCAAGGTGTAGCCTTCCTTTCCCTAATACTCTTTGTCCTATTTTCTTGTCTACATCAAGTTTTAAAAATTACTATATAATATTTAACTACAACATTACCTTTAAGATGTGTACAGTAAACTCCATGAGGGCAACGCATTACAAGTCTCGTACATCTTTATTTTCTAAGGTGCTTTAAGAAAAGCTGAACTCACTGCAAATCCTCAGTAAATACCAATTGATTTAAGGGGTAAAGGACTGGAGGAGTGAAGGGTCTTATACAGGGAGCAGTTAAGAAAGAGCCTTAAGTAGACAGCTTACAGTGAAAATGGGAAACAAACTAAGAACTAGGGATGACCTCAGATGTCCATCTAAAGAATGCAAAACTGATCCTAATGGAAGTCAGTGCAGGGTTCTTTTCTTTGGAGAATGGGGCTATCATGAATAACCAGTATTGTAAAATTTCTCTAAAAAAAGTTACTTCTAGAAAATTAGTTTGTATTTAGTGAAGAAGGCATTCAGGCATCAAGTTAAGCAATGCTGGAGGTAAGCAGTATATATCAGGTAAAAAAAAGTAATGGGAACGGAGTAAAAAAGAGACCACTGGACACATTTTGAAGGAAAAACTGAAAGACTCCAATAAATACTTGGTTATAGACAATTAAAGAAAGAAAATAACAAAAGACATTGAAGTACATGGGACTGGAGGAGGAATGCTTAATTTTGCAAGGAAGTCCGAACTAAATGTGTGTAACACTCTCAAAATATTTTAAATAGTTTCTAAAAATCCATGTTAAACAAATATTTTAAAAGGTTAATTAACTTGCAAAAAAACTATACTTACCAAAGCAGGATACCATTCACTCTTCTCAGCTGTAGATACCACACTCACAACTTTTCCTAATAATTCGTCATTGAGACGTCGCTTATCTTCATCTTCCTCTTCACTACTTTCTTCTTCTTTTTCATCTTCATTACTAAAAGTTAGAATAACTTTATCATGATCTTAACATAAACCATTTTGATATAGTTACTACCCCAGGGTAATAGTTTCTTCATCCACACTAGAATTGAATAGGTATTTCCCTGGTCCCACAGAAGTAGTTCTGAGCTATCCACTAGATCAATGAGAACCAGGACTTACACTCTAATGCCAGCTACTGGCTGGGACAGAAAAGCTGTATCATCATGAAGTACTTACTGTGCCAAATACATTTTAAGAGACTGCCCTTCGACTTTTTATGCATGCCAGATGCCTGATAATCACTCTAATTTTCTAAAAGGTTATGAAAAGATCTCATTAAACACATCAGAACGTTTATTTAGTTAACCTATCTGGATAACTAAACAATTAGACAAACTCACAATGAGGAAAAGTCTACAAAACAACTGGCCTGTATTCTTCAAAAATGTCAACGTCGTGAAAAGAAAAAAAGGCTGAGGAACTCTTCTAGGCGAAAGGAGACTTAAGAACCACAAAAACTAAATGCAATGCATGATCTTGGACTGAATCCTGGAAACGGGAGATGGTATAAAGACTATCATTGGGACAAGTGGCAAAATCAGAAATACATACTATATATTATTTAGATAATAGCATTCTATCAGTGTTACCTGTTCTGAATTTGATAATCATACTTTAGTTATATAATGTCCATATATTCCTACACAAACGAGGGGTAAGTAATGATGACTGCAACTTCCTCTTAAATGGTTCAGCCAATTAAAATTATTATTATTAAAAAATAATAATATATGTATATATAGAGAGGAAATATAAAGCAAATATGTGAGAAAGTTTTATTAATTTAGTGAATCTAAGATGATGAGTATATGAAAGTTTATTGTATTATGATTACGATTTTTCAATTTGAAATGTTTTTGAAATAGGTTAAAAAAACACATTATTCTCACTTCAAATAGGAAAATCATATCAATTACAGCATTTGCCATGTGCACACACGTGCGCATCTGTGGGTGTGGGGGTGTGTGTGCACGCGCACACACATAAGCATGCACACGCTCAGTTGCATCCAACTCTTTGCAACCTCATGGACTGTAGCCCGCCAGGTTCTACTATCCATCAAGTTTTCTAGGCAGGAATACTGGAGTGGGTTGCCATTTCCTACTCCACGGTTTCTTCCCCACCTGGACTGAACCCGTGTCTCTTGAGTCTGCTGAATTGGTAGGTGGATTCTTTACCACTGCGCCACCAGAGATGCCAAGGAATTTGGCAAAGTAACTCAAAACAAAAATAGCCTGTTTTAAAAAGGGGTTGTGATCATTATTTCTATTACTTTGTCCAAGAATAAAGAAAAACTTCTGCTCAAAGTAGACTGTCTAAAACAAGGATGCAAGATATTATGGAAAGGTCACCCAAACAAATTTGGCCACTGTAGAAAAACCACTTGTTTAATGTTGTGATAACTGTAATGTACATGAAAACACTCACACTGGCAGAGAGGACCTCCTTCCTCTGTTCATCTTCTTTGCAATTACTGGAGTTCCAAAATGCTCTGGATTTGTTAATGGAAGCTGGTCAAGTGTCTGGACAAGAAACAGACAAATTAAATCACTTTTTGCCTCTATATTAGTAGCTGCTGTTCAATTCAAAATGTTCATCCATGGCACCCTACCTCACTCTCAGCAAAATGTCTCTCTCCTTTCAGGCAAAGAGAGGTACGTCTCAGCGTTCTCTCATCACCATCATCAAACACTGCAATAAACAAAAGACATCAGAGAATTTATTCACACTGAATAAAATTTAACTGCACAGAACGCTACTATTGCTATTTACCTGGGGCTTTTTTTTTTTTTTTTTTTTACCTGGGGCTTAAAAGCCATTATGTTAGTTATGCTTCAAAATCTTTTAAACTATACATACCATATTTTGCATTCTATAGATACCAAACAAATACAAGTTAATGGCTTTCCCCAACTGCTAAAGTGTCTTCATTTACTTCTTCAATTTCTACCATTACAGAGCCACCTTCTTAAACCATTAATGACCTAGTCAAAGCATAGATATTAAATTACCTTTAATCCTAGAAGAATAAGCAAAAACCTGGTTTAAAAAAAAGGATTATGGGTTTTTTTTGGCAACAGTTATCAATAGAGTATCTCTAACATCCAGAAACTGTTTAATTTCTGGTAATACTGTTGGATTACCCTACTGCTTCTACTTCTTTGCATGATAACCCACTATAACAGAAATACTTGCTGCCAAATTCTAAAGTCACAAGATTCAACTTGTTTCTTTTGCTAGAAGAGGGTGAAAGATGTTTAGAAGTAAAAGCAGAATCAAGGAGACATTAGAAAGATGAAAAACTTTTTTTAATTCTAAAAAATAAGTCATAATGGCACAGAAACCTTGTCAAGTTTTTACTTCTACTACATTAAAAAGAAATCATACTACTTGTGGAGTATGTGTAAATATTTCAAGGATATGAGGGTAAGGAAGGTAACAGCTCCCAGGTGGCAGCAGTGATAAAGAACCTGCCTGCCAATGAAGGAGACACAAAAGACTCAGGTCCAATCCAAGTCAGGAGATCCCCTGGAGGAGGGTGTGGCAAGCCAACCAGTACTCTTGCCTGGAGAATCCCACTGACCAGGCTACAGTCTACAGGGTCACACAGAGTCGGCCACAACTGAAGCAACTTAGCAAGCATGCATGCTCTCCATGTATCTAGCTATATATATTTTGGTAATTTTATAAGTTTAATTTTTCAGAAACATACTGATTTTAATATCTGATATTCACAAAGAAAATGTTCTCAGAAGACACCTGATACCCAGCATTATGAAAAGATAAAATACAAGAAGACAGAATCCTTATCGCTGATATTTAAAATGCCATGTACACATCAACAAATGTTTATATAGGTTATGGAAAAAGCACATACACAGAAGAGCATACATACACAAAAAATGATCATTAATTTTAAGATTTAATCTTAATTTTTATAATTCTATATGTTTTCCTATTTTGACACAATAGGTTAATGTTAAGAAAGGAAAATTGTACATCATCCTAATTTAATAACATCTTAGAATCTTTACTATGCTATCTATGTAATTGAAATCCTGAATTTTTCTTAAAGGGTTGTTTTATTAGTAAACATACTGTCTTCAAATCATAAACTTATTTTTTTCATGCTAGAAACATAATTATGTAAGAGTGCTCAACTCCTTTAATATTTATCTACCTCAGTCAGTTCTTCCTCTTAGGCTAAAGATACCTAGTTTTAGATTCTCTTACATGCTGGAGAAAATAAGAAAATTAAAAACTCCTGATACACATATTTAAAGAACCATAATGATTACAAGGGCTTCCCTTGTAGCTTAACTGGTAAAGAATCCGTCTGCAATGTGGGAGACCTGGGTTTGATCACAGGGTTGGGAAGATCCTCTGGAAAAAGGAAAGGTTGCCCACTCCAGTATTCTGGCCTGGAGAATTCCATGGACTGTATAGTCCATGGGGTCGCAAAGAGTCAAACACAACTGAGTGACTTTCACTTTCACTTTCAATGATTACATAAAATCATCTGTGTTACATACTGTCAATGATGCATGAATTAATGATCACCTGCAAATACAATGACAAGATAAAACACAATGTTCTCCAACAATTATATCACTAATCTACACTTGATTAACAATGCTCTAAACATTTATATCACAATTACGATTCATATGGTATCATCAATTCTGACAAATAAACCACTGCACTTTTAAAAATTCAAAATCATGAAACTCTCGTATCAAACTTAAAATAATTCATGCTATTATTAATGTAAGTATGCTAAAAAATGAAACCTAAAAGTTCCAATTTTCCTTAATGTCTACCCTATAATACAGTAGCAAAAATGATGACAATGGACACATACGTATACACATATATACCACATATATACCACAGTTAGGACACAGAGGTGTGAGGAAGGAAAATAAGGGTTTAAGACCAATCACTAATATGAAATTTATGGAACAAAATCTTTTTCACAATTTTTATTGTTAGTCAACAGCAGCCTCAAATAAAAATGCCCTGATGAGAAATTTCAACAATTTAATATTATGAGTTCTTTTTTTAAATATACACATTGAAATCTATCTAATTTTTAAAGAAAAAAATTACTTTCACTTCAGCATACGTTATCATGGTTAGAAATGACATAAAAACGAAAGACAACAGTGGTACAAACAACCATTGTACAGTTTTACCTAGGAACCCTTCCAACTTCAAGTGAAACAGAGAAGCAGTTTAAGAACTTTTTTTAATTCATAAAACTATACAAAGATATGTATTTGAATACTTTATACAAGTCTGTTGAGCCACATAATTTCTCAAGATGTTCTAAAAGATAAACAGAAAACCCAACAATATAGTGGACCTGTTTAATCAGGACATCCTTGATTATAAAAATCATGAAGAAGTTCCATCTATCTGAAGTTTTCTCCATAACTTCCATGTTACAAGTATCATCTAAAAGAACACGTAATTTAAAGACACTGAAGAGTGACTCTGGCACTTTGATAGGAGTGAAATAATTAACTGGTGTATATAGTAAATTTAGTTTATTTTTGGTTCGAGATGAATATTACAGCATGACAAGAGAAAAAAAGTCAGAGTATAAGATTCAGTAATTATAAGGCACAAAATGTCTTATACTTGGCAAAAATGGCATGTAAATATATTATTGACTGAGTGCAAGAGAACAGTACAAAAATTATACCTGTCAGTAAATTTTATATAAATACTAAAACCTAAGTTGACGACAGTAACAAAGCTAAGACCTGATAACCTTAATCACACTAGACAAAATAATGCTAATACAAAAGCATACAAAGCCTAACCCTAAATTGTTAGAATTCAAAGAAACAAAAGCAACAGGGATCCAGTCTAACTACTAAATGCAAAACATCTACTGGTTATCACAGCACTGTTAAATGATGGAGAATAACTGATAACAACAACAGTAAATTAACTTTATCTATTCAAAGATACAATTGGCTATTACTTATTAATCTTCCACTATGTCCTAATCCTCACAGCAGCCTCAGCAGAGTAGGCATCACTATCTTCCTTTTATAGATAAAGAAGTCCAGCATTAGAAGGTTAATCTATGAGCTACAATTTAGTTAAGGAGGGGATCAAAATAATAATAAATAGGTACGAAGCAGAGGCATAAAATGAACACTGGTTAGAAAGTTAAGAATTCTGACTCTGATAAACAACAAAGTCGTACTGTATAGCACTGGGTGCTATGTTCAGTATCCTGTGATAAACCACAATGCAAAAGGATATATACATACATATATGTATGGGCTTCCCAGGTGGCACAGTGCCAAAGAATCCACCTGCCAATGCAGTAGATACGAGAGAGGCAGGTTTGATCCCTGGGCCAGGAAAATCCCCTGGAGGAGGGCATGGCAACCCACTCCAGTATTCTTGCCTGGAGAATCCCACGACAGAGGAACTGGGCAGCCTACAGTCCATAGAGTTGGACACAACTGAAGAGACTTAGCAATAGTAGTTACAATTAACAAAACATTTCACATAATAAATACTTTAAAATTATGGATATCCTTGGTAAAAACAATAGTTCTGTTACTTACAAAATCATTTGTGATAACTACAGATGTCACTCAGCAGCTAATATAAAAAAATTAATTAATCCGGAAACCTAAGAAATTAATGTTCAAATGTATAACTATATTAGTAAAATATCATGGGAATGCTAAGTCTCAGAAAAAGCTATTTAAACAATGGGTTAAAGTCTATCACAGGACTGAAGAGATGTTACTTAGTACTTTTTTTGTTAGTGAAACTTTTCTAGTCAGTGGAATAACCACTTGGCTTTGAAAACATTCTGTCGTTGACTTTGGTTATAACAAATTTGTCTTAAGTGAAGTGACAGTCACTCAGTTGTGTCCGACTCTTTGCGACCCCATGGACTACACAGTCCATGGAATTCTCCAGGCCAGAATACTGGAGTGGGTAGCCTTTCCCTTCTCCAGTGGATCTTCCCAATCCAGGGATCAAACCCAGGTGTCCCGCATTGCAGGCTCCAGCTGAGACACCAGGGAAGCCTTGTCATAAGAGGTTCTAATCAAATTAAAAGCCTCTTAAGCCTAGAGAACATTCTACAAAAGTCAGTTCATTCACCAGTTTAATCTTAAACCTCCTCTACTCCTTTAACTTAGAATTTCCATGAGATATGATAAAACTGATATGCAGAACAATAAGTACAAGGTATGAAAAAATCCCAAATCTTAAAAAACATGCTACAAAAATAAGATTAAAAAAGATTTTAGTGTTAAACTTGATATATGACCTACGTACATTTATATATAAATTAAAGCAAACAGCAACTACTTCCTTTACATTTTGCTTGTTTTTCAGTTTCCCTCACATTTTCCTTATTTTTCAAATAAGTGTGTTATTTTTATATTCTAAAAAAGCAAAGGAAGAGTTATAGAATGTCTCACTGACAGTTGTATTTGGCAGGATTTTTGATATCTCCTGAATGACTGGACAGATTAACAATACAATTATATACATTCCTTATCTTTAATGCAAGGATAAGAACTGCCAAATGAATGAACTATGCTACAAAGGCAGTGTCTTATTATAGAAGAGGAGATATTTCCAAGTCTCAACCCCCACCTCAAAATCCATGAACTGGTGTTATTCATCATTCAACACTTAGAGGGCAAGGTAATATTACATTTTTTTTAATTGAGTTATGGTAGATCCATAATCTCTTTAAAAATTTATTAAGTTATAATAGGAAAAATTAATACCTATATTATATAAAGAGTCAATATTACCTTCTCAGATAACTTTTTGGTAACTAATGATTATAATCATTTTATCCTATTTGATCCAAACTAGTAGTGTGGTATCCCCTTTTGTTTCATTTTTTAATAGTTTGACATAATTTCAAGTTCCTTTAAAACCAAAAATATCATTGAGAACATTAATAACACTTTTGTGTAACTTTCTGATTCTACCTATGTTAACACTTTGCTAGAAATCAGAAATCAAGAAAAATTACAAAAGAATTTAATCCAACTGATAAGTAGCCACCTAATCAAAAATACACCAAGTCTGTGATCCATGAGAGATCACACATTTTATTTTGCCATCTTCTAACTCCGATCCTTCTTTATGTGGTCTGCATACTTCAATATCTAAACACTCTTTATAGCAGAGTGCTACATTGAATCTCCTTAAGAGAACAGTTACTCTTTCCATCTTAAAATTTTTTGATCATTGTGTCTCACTACACAGATGTAAAATCTTATTTTGCATTTTTCTCCCAAATTAGTTTCTGTTTCAACAAATGTGGCCTGTTTTCGTAACTATGTACTACCTGCATTAGATTCACCCAATGTGCTCATAAAAGAAATTCTTGGGTTGCCATCCTAGACATGCTAAATTGGAGAGACCTAGGGTCCTCAAATTCTCACTTTCTTTTAAACTAGCACCATGTGAGTCGTATGTACACTGTTTAATACATGAATCATATGCAATTAAGATTCTAAGCTCTTGGAGAAAAAAAATTATACTATTTCTTCTGTAATTACCTGTCACAGAAAATCACCACAGAGAATGCTCAGTATCAACTAGTTTTTTTAAGTATTAATACTAAAATGCCATTCATGTAAAGGATAGAAATTGTTATCCATAATTGAAGTATTATTCTGGGGCGCAGAAGTCCAAAAAGTGAACACCTGAAAAAAAGTATTGCTTCTGTAGAAGCTGAGCATTATATCATTAAAACTTCACTAGCACTGTGACTGTAACCTTGATATTGAGTACCAAATAGGATGTACATTAGTATCTGAACATGCATCATATAATGTCCCATGCTTCTGCACCCATCAACTCCTTTAATTTCTACCACTGCTTTATTTAATACAGCAAAATTGCATCTACCTAATCTATGAGAGTTAACTTTAAGCTTAGTTTTAAATCTCAAACAACTATCAATAGCCACAACTAACCCTCCTAAAAATATAGAGTTCAGAATAATAGCAGCATTGTGAACCAACATCAACTTCTAAGAGATCTAAGAATAAAAATGGTTAGAAAATAATAGATACATAGAACAGATTGCTACTATTAATAAAGGCCACAGCATAAGACACAGAAGTACAATTTTCAATTAAAGATTGTTTTTCACATCTCTGAGCATCAACTAGAGATGAATGATTTTTATCCAAAGCAATAAATCAAGTAAACTAAAAATAAATCTAAAGGGTCATTTCTTTTCCTTCTGCAGGGAAACCACAATATTATAATTACATCTTTTATACCAAGACATACATATAAAAACAAAACAATGCCACAGATGTTCAGTGTGAAGCCAAGGATTGGAAGATATCTGCAGGACTGTGTAGTTTCAAAGTACTGAAAGGAGACTTGGAAATACTAATTGTTGTTATTCTCATCAGCACAATGACAGCAACTACGTGAGTACTATATTTAGGTTTCCATTTATATGTATTGTGACACTTGTTGCTACTCACTAAAGTTTTTTTAAAGTCAGCATAAGCTTATGCATGAAACGTTAAAAATGTATTTACATATATTGTTGTTTAGTCGCTAAGTTATGTCCAACTCTTTTATGACCCCATGGACTGTAGCCCACCAGCCTCCTCTGTCCATGGTATCTCCCAGCCAAGAATACCACAGTGGGTTGCCATTTCCTACTTCGAGGGATTTTCCCGACCTAGGGATCGAACCTGTGTCTCCCATACTGGCAGGCAGATTCTTTACTGGCAGGGAATGACCCAGCAGCATATATATCTTTTTATATATATATATTTTTTTTTATATCTTTCTAGAAAGATGTTAAGAGTCTTGACTACATTGAAAATCAAAAATTAAGCTATGATCATCTAGGCTTGAATCTACTCTGGCCAGGACTTTTTCAGTCTGTGAATTCCATGGTAACATCTGTATTACCCTTATATAAAACAGGCAGCAATACAATAAAAGACTGCAACTATGCAATTTTAATTCCAGAAAAGTTTAAAAGTCTGATGACTAAGTTGTACTGACTTTCTAAAGGAAGAAATATAACCATAGAGTTTAATTTTCTTGAAGGGAAATATCAAGATAACCTAAAAAAGCAGTACACTCTTCGATGAAATAACCCTAAATGGCCAAGTTACTGTAAAGAGATAATTGATACTTACCATCAAGGTGTCATTAAAATTTTACCCATCTATATCAAGTAAATTGACAAGAAAAAGTACATATTTCTCTGCCAACATAATGTTTCAATGTATTTACAAAACAGAGGGATATATATGAAATTCCCCAAATTAAATCCTTCCTATTAAATTACTTAACTACTTACCCACAGTATACCAACTAGCATCTGTCAACTTGCTGATAACAGCTTCCTGAAAGGATCCATCAGATGTCCTTGTTTCAACAATAGCTCCAACCTAAAACATAAAATCAAAATTTCATCATCAAATTTAAATAAACTAAATCACTCCTACCAATCATATAACTGGGTAAAAAAATATATCTATTTGTGGTAAGTCTACCTTATATTCCCAGAGATCTTTATCATTTATAGTGCTCTAACGTTTATCATGCAGTTCCAGCCCCAAAATACTGAGGCTTATGTAAGATAGTTATTATTACCCCATTTTATACATTGGAAATTGTGGCTCAGGAAGAGAAAATAATCTGCAAAGAATTCAGGGTGAGAACCCAGTCTTTTAAGTCTTATTTCAGAGCTTTTTTTACTATATCATATTGCCTATAAGAAAACTGTGGAGTATAAGAACCAAAAACCATAAAGATAATAAAAATAACTTCAATTTTCCTTCATAGAAATATTGACTATTGGATTCAGCATTTATATTGAAGGGACCTTTTAGATAAAGTTTCACCTGGATACAGAGAGATGGACCAACTGAACTTCTTTCAGTTTCCAGAGCTTTGTATATCAGATATTAACTGAAGTGGTACTTTGACATAACAAAGATTTATAACATAAACAAATGGGCAGACATGGATGGAAAACGTAATGTAGGTATTGATTAAATTGAATTATTAAGTCAACATAGTTTACTTGGTAAGTCTGAACAACAGAACATTCAGACTTATATTAGTATAGCACAGTTAACAAGTTATACCTCTGTGGTAACAATATGAAAAACAAAGTATTCAATCCAAGAAATCAAAACAAAAAGCAGTGAAACTCATATTCATATGTATTAAAATACTCTTCTTAAAGACATTTAACATTCTTAACCTAAGGATACAGACATTGTTAATGTCATAATTTATATCAACTATACAACACCTCTGGAGGAGGAAATGGCAACCCACTCCAGTACTCTTGCCTGGAGAATCCCACAGACAAAGGAGCCTGGCGGGCTACAGTCCACGGGGTCGCAGAGAGTCGGACAAGACTGAGCGACTCACACACACACACAAACACACCTCATTTGTATTGTTGTTTTCTAATAACACAAAAGTGTATTCACACATGTAAAATTCAATAAATCACTGTATGAATTTATGACTAATCGTTTTAGATTTTAAACTATACAAAATACGTACTCTTAAAGGACCTTTTACTTGGTCATCTTGCACCAGTTGCGTAGTATTATCCTGTTTCAGGAGTACCTAAAAAACATTTTTGCACGAGTTTACATGTTACTTTTAAAATAATATATTTATGGTAACACTGTAACAAAAATGTCTTTAATCTATGCTTTCTTAGCATCTTGTGGTTACTTCTGGTATGATACTTATTACATTGTCTTATGTTTGTGTTTATTGTCTCTTCCATTAACTGTGAGCTCCTTGAGGGCTAGAATCCTCTTTAATCACTGTATCTGCAACAGTTAGCAAGTATCAATGCATATCATAAGCACTTAATAAATATTTGCAGAATTAACTATACAAGATTTATAACCTGTCATGATTACAGTAAAACCTTATAATTGCCTTAATTTCTTTTTATCAACTAGTCATAAAAGTTCACATCATCACCAAGTATATTACCCCAAAAAATAAAAACAGTATCAAACTTTATCCCCTATATGCAAGGTAAACAAATTAAAAACAGACATTTTCTGGTCCTTTATAAAATAAACCTAAATAGTAATATGATAAGCAATTTAGTCACAAATAAGTGTTCCTTTCTACTACAGATAATCCTACATATATAACTTGTTCTATTAAGAGAGAGGGACTTCCCTGGTAGCTCAGACAGTAAGGAATCTGCCTGCAATACAAGAGACATGCAGGAGATCTGGGTTCGATCCCTTGGTTGGGAAGATCCCCTGAAGGAGGGCATGGTCACCCACTCCAGTATTCTTGCCTGGAGAATCCACTGGACAGAGTAGCCTGGCAGGCTACAGTCCATGGGGTCGCAAACAGTTGGACACGACTGAGCCCCTAAGCACAGCACATTAACAGAGAGGGTTGATGGGAGAGGGAAACTGAAAGGGAACAAGTACCCAATAAGGAGAAACTTCAAATTCTAGGTAATTTATGTATGATAAGACCTCCCAGAACAAGGATGGTATTGATTTTAAATTCAGTAAGTTAATTTATAAAGAGCTATGATGCTAACAATAAGTTAAAATTCTCAAAAGAATTCCAAGCAAATATTTGGTAAGTAGATCCTGTATAGCTGATATTGTAAAAAAAAAAAAAATGGATATAATGAAACAAGAAATAAATGAATGTCAAATGATAGCCTAATAATACGTGAGAAAAGTTTCACCATCAGATGAAAATTTAAACAAAGTTTATAATAATCATAGACAAATCTATCTGTCCACCACACAAATCTCATTCTTCTAGTTCAATGGTTCTCAAACTTCAACATGCATCAGAAACACCTGGGGGCTTGTTAGGACACAATCATTGGACCCACCCTCAGAGTTTCTGATTCAGTAGGTCAGGGGTAGGGACCTGAGAGTTTGCATTTTAAACAAGTTCTTAGGCGAGGCTGATGATGCTGGTCCTGGACCCACTGTTCAATCATTTATTCAACACATTTTAAGCACCCACTATGTAGAAGGCACTAATCTAGGTATTCCAAACAGAACAAGACAAACAATTTCTCCTCTCACAGTGCTTAATTTTTGTAGGAAAGCAAATTGCAAAACTGAAAGTAGATCATGATCCAATGAATAACAGTAATAACAACACTTGTTATCGACAGGCACAGCCCAAGATCTAGAACACATCAAATCTCTTTGGCATACTATCAAAAAGGACTTCTATGAACTTTATTATACAGCTCTAGAATGTTAAAAATGTTTATAATAAGCATGGATTACTTCTGTGGTCTAAATAACTAAGATTATTAAAAACATTTTATAGAAAAATTTCTTGGAGGAAACATAAAAATGATACTAGTATTTCTGAAGTAGACTATTGGTTTTACTCCTTCGGTACTTTTCTATATTTCCAAATACTGTACAGGAATAAGTAACTGTTTTTCTGGCCATAAAAGCATCTTAAAAATAGAATTCTTTTTTTTTTAAATAGAATTCTTAAATCATTTTTAATGCTGTCTTGAAATTATAATTTCCACGATTTTGTTTTTAGTAATCTACTGCTTTTTCTAGCCACCTGAAATTGCCTCTACCAAAATAATAAGAAAGGAAAGAACAGATTATAGCCACCACAAACAGGAAAGATCCAAATAATGGAAAGTACCATGAGTACAATATTTTCATAGCAGCAGTTTGGAGTAATTTCTCATTTTGAGTTCTTTATTTCCCAGTTCCTAATGTGCCTTTCCTACAGTTTTGTATATAACAGTTATTCACATACTAATGATTCAGTAAGCAAAGTAGTGATTCAATAAATAAAGTGTTGATTTGCAGTCTCCTCACCTCTAATTCTCTTCCACTGAGTTAATAAAGCTGTTGCATTAGAAAGAAAAATTACCTTAACTTTTACCAGCCTTTTCACAGTCTTAATTTTGGCCTCACAGAAGGCACCTCGGTACTTGGCACTGACATCAGTCCCCACTGTCAGGTAGGCAGGCTCATCCGCCGCCTGAAGAAAGAAAGATCAAATAGAAAGGTCACTGCTGTTCTCCCCAACCCCAAGTCTCATTGAAAGGTTCCATATTTCAAGTAGTAGGAACTCTAACATTATTGGCTTATTAATATCATTAATAATTTGAAAAATATTCCTAAAGCACTTTGTTAGCAATCCTTTACTTAATAAACTATATCTTGATAACATAAAACATTTTAAGTTGTAACTATAAAGTATCAGTAGGGAAATATAATGTATTCTCATCCAGGTACAAAATGATTCAACAATTTTACAATATATTTAAGAGATGAAAAAATTTAAGAATCCAGAAAAAGTCTATTTATATTATCTCATAGAATTTTAAGTTATTCACTTATGGCCTCCTGAAAATTTTATTTTCAACTTAAAAGAAATACGCTATTAAAATTAATACTAACAAATACAGAATTAAATGTTTTATATAGTTACATAAAGGCAACATCTTGGATACACTATAACAGTATAAATAATGAAGCTAATCTTTTTGACAAAGAGAACATTATTTAGAAAAATCATTGGCTAAGTGCTGCATTTTAGAGCTTCAAGTCTAAATTATCTGATTAATGCAGAGATGTGAACTGATAGTAGTAGTACCAAGTTTATCACACTAATTTTGGTATATATATTTTTTAAGTTTCAGAAAGAAATATCTGCTTTCAGCAAATGGTCTTGATCAGAATGATACATTGAAAGATGTGAGAAATATCATTCCTCCATTCATTTTAATCTTGATAGTAACAGAATGATTCCTATCTCAATGTCACTTCACCAACTTTTTTCAAAAGTTAAGTATATGCATACAAATTCAATTCAACATTGCTAAGTGCAACGGTGACAGTGTACAATTTAGAGAAATACTTTCAAGTAGAAAATGATTTTTCATTCTATTTTCCCAACTAACATTAAAGAAGGTACACTGTCACGTCAAAACTTCAAGGAGATAGGAAAGCAAGAGGAAGTTTGGGAAAATACTGTATTTCAGAGTTCACTATACTGAAAACAGTAAATGAGTAAGAAATCAAATTTAAAGTTAGTGCATTTATGAATAATGCAAATTGATGAGAAATACTTTTTGCAAATAACTATCTGACCTGAAACATTCAATGCCTCAGAACTACAGGTTGATATACCCTCCTTTCCCTTTAAACATCACAGGATGTCTGCAATATCAGATGTCTTCAGAAGAATTTTTTTTTTAGGTTGGGTACATGTTTAAAATATTTACTATAAGTACTGAACTGAAATTAAGTGTTATTAGTTATGATAATAATATACAAAATTTAGTTTTAGTTCACCTTCAAATATATTCTAGCCACAAAATTTCACTTTATCCCCAGAAGAAATGGTATGTCCCTAACACAATACACACATTCCTTCTTTAGAAAATCTCATTGGCACTGGGGAAGAAAAAAAATTCAAAAAATCCCCCAAAGAACCAAAGCAGGACAAAAGCTTTACTTCTGCAAAGGTTGCTGCCAACACAGGAAGTGTTTAAAAATACTAGCCCAATGGACAACAATGGAAGGGCTGCAGCAGCCTTTCCAAAGTGCTAACTGCTTCGGAGAGGGGCCAAACTGACCGCATTTAGACACAATGATCATCTCTTACCCATTCAACACGTCCTCATTTTCAGAAAGCTCTGCTTAGTAGAGGAATCAATTTTGAGTAGCCAAAAAAATGACATTCCATAGCACCAGCCTCACGACAGGCAGTGTCCAGGGCACGAGGTTCCGAGCAGCGTCGACTCCACTTACCTTCATTTTCACTGGCGATCTGTGGGGTTCCAGCTCAACGAGCTATCTTCTCCGTCGCTATAACCAAGGGGAGGAGAAAGACAGGCACAGAATCAGTCAACGGAGGGGAGCGACCCGGGGAAAGAAAGTAAACAAACGCCAGCGGGGAGGGGCAGAACCCTCACCAGGGAAGGGATAAGATCCCCTCCGAGGGCAGCCAGGACGCAGGAGCCGAGAGGGCGGCGAGAACCCCACCGGCGCCAAAGGGCAGCGGGTTCCGCCGCGGAGTTCGCCAGCGGCCCACCGCGCCCCCGCCTTGCTAGCCACTTTGACCCGGAATGCTCAACTCAGTGCCCCCGGACGGGTTGCTCCGGAGAAGGGCAGAGCGCCGTTTGGGCTTCTCCGGGCCCCTCGCAGGCGCGGTCGCTCAGCCTTCTCTCGGCCGCCCCCCGGATACCCCGACTTCGGCCCGCGCCCCGCCTCCGCCGCTCGGCCCCCTCGGCCCGCCCCGGGCCCGCGGTGGCGGCAGCGGAGTGTCACGGCGCCATTGCTCTCCTTCCTCCGCTCTGCACCATGTCAGGAAGGAGAAGCGCTTCTTCACCCAATGGGGCAGGGGCCGTGGCCTTCAGCCTGGAGGCGCGCGAGGGAGGGAAGACCCGCGAGGGGGAGAGGGCTGGGAGAAGGGGGGCGGAGAGGAGGAGGGGAGGTGGCCCGGACAGGGTGTGGGAGGGGAGGGGAGCTGCACAGCGGCAGCCGCCGCCTCCTCCCCGCGCCCGCCTCAACTTTTTGTACAGCCCAGAGCGGTACCAGCCATCAGCCCCCGGGTCCTGCCACGGACTCCGCCCGGGAGGACGCACCGCGGAGTTGGGGGCCGGCTCCCCTAAGCAGTCCGCTCCTCGCCTCGCGGAAGCAAACTTAGCGGCGCGACCAGCCCCACAGCCATTTTCCCGGGGAACCTGGGGAAGCGGCCGAGGAGGTTGCTGCGGAGGCTGTTCTTGCAGTTGCTGCCGCTGCTCCACGTCTTGCCGCTTCGCCGGTGCTGACCGCCCCGCTTGCCAAGCATCCCCCTCCCCACCTCCTAAGCTTCCAACTGCACCGGGACCCCGGGCAGCAGCGCCAGCTGCTAGTGCCGCTTCGTCCACTCAGTACCCTCGCTTCCCTTCTCCCCACCTACCAACTGTGGGTGAAGTGCGCGCTGTCAGCTCCCGAGTCCTCCGCCCCGCTGACCCCCGTGGGCCCCCGTCCGGGAAGCACCACTCCCGGCCGCGGCGGCAGTTCCTGCGCCGGGTTCCCCACTCGCCCGATTTACTGCCACAATCCACCAAATAACAAGCTGTTGAGCAGACTCGCTTCTACACGAACTCCTATTGGCTGCTCATGACGCCGAAGAGTTTCGGATTGGAGTTCGCTACCTGCCGTCCTCATTGGATGTAGCTCTGAAACTTCACGGATTGGTGCGAAAAACAGCAGGTAGGACATCTTCCACTTGTGATTGGCTGTCTCCGAAGACTAATGTTACTGGAGAATCAGGTAGTGAGTAAGCAAGTCCTGAAAAATGATTGGTAAAGACGACTACGGATGTGCTCGACTGAGCACTGATTGGTCAATTGAGGGGTCAGGAAGAGCAGTGCGGCACGAGGATTGGCGGTGGAGTGTCCCATGGAAACCGAACCCGGAGCTGCGGCCAGGACTTGCACGGGGGCGGGGCAGGGTCTTTCCAAGGCGCCTGCGCTGAACCAGCTTCTCGGCGCCATTTTGTCTGGGCAGAGGTGGCCGCAGCTGTATCGCATTTTATGTTTCTGGCGAGAGGAGAGCGGAATCTTTATCCCGTGAATTCATTTAACTGCGGCAGCCACCCGGCGATTCCTCCAGGACAGCACCCAATGAAGGTCGGAAGAGTCTGGATCTCTCAGAAAGGTCAGTTGAAAGCGGTGGTTGTCCGGTGGACTGGGGGATGGCGCAGCTCTAGCGGCACCGGCACCGGAAGTGAGGGGGCCGGGCGGCGGCCATAGCAGAGATCTCCCTGCTCCGGGGTGGGGAGCTGCTCGCGGGCGGGGGTGGGGGACGGGCTGAGAGGGGGCGAGGCTTCGTCTCCCGCGGCCTCAGAGAAAGAGGCGGAGGGGACGTGCACGTCTCCTTCTCCGGGCTGACCGTTTGGGCTCCTCTCGGAAGGATGAGGGATTTCGGGATTCTGCTCATCTCAGAGCAGTGCGTCCTCCCTTTGGAAGTGGTTTCGGCAGCTTGTCGTGTTCTGCGACCAAGGGCCACCAACTGAAGGTTCCTCACCAGTTAAGATGGGAAGGGGAGGGTTCTGAGTCCCATTCTGCGTGGGAAGGTGTTTCCGCGTGCTACTCAGGCGGTTAAGCAATGAAGAGACAGAATGAAACGCTGAGTTTGGGTGCTGAGGAATTCGAATTCCCTTGTTAGCACGACTCTGCTGTTCTGACCTTAGACAAATGGCTGTGCTACAGTGCACGGGGCTCACGAGCTTTTCGAAAGGAAAGAGCAGTGGATTTTCAGGGATTGAAAACACTTTAAATAAAAGGACCTCCCCCATAGGCCTTCGTTAGGCAGCCATTGATTTTGCTTCATGAAGATGATCTTGTGTTCTGTTTCAGAAAACCCTCATTTGAAATGGTAGGAATAGAGTATTATTGGGCAAGTTATTTTAAATATTGAAATAAGAAAATGTAAAGTATCGATAGTAATCCACGTTGACTAAATTTACTCGAGGACATCTTTACTAAAGCTGAATCAATTTTTCACTCGTAACAGTTTTTTCAGAATTATTTGTTAAGAAAATGCAGTGCTCATTAGTATTTTTATTGAGTCACCTAATTACACTGATCTGAATAGCTGCTTGAAATGATTTTCATAATACTTGTTTTGAACCCTATTGTTAAATTGGTGGGGCTCCAGACTAGAAAATGATCGAGTGATTTAATGATTTATTTGGGCTTTTTTAGCAGTTGGTCTGAAGAAAACAGAACAGCTCAGTGACAGACATCTGCAAGTATTCCTGAGGTGAGTACTAATGTCTGTAAAAATGTTTGGAATTGGGGAGAGTGCCTGGAAAGTTTTTTATGGATCAATAAGGAGAGCCATAAATAACAAAATCAAAGAGTGGTAGTTTTAAAAGTCTTTGGTCAAGGGTTCAAGTGAATCTGTGTAATTCCCTTCCTGACAGTGATACTTTAGAAGGAAGTCTTAAAGTTAGGACATGCATGAATTTGTTTACCCACTCATGCTGTTCCCATTTCTAGAAAATTAAGTACTTAATACTTTTATCAAGGAATAATATGGAAGTTTTTATGATTTTTTTCTCCATAGTTAAAAATGTAGCATATAGAAAAGATGTTTCAGTAAGAATTTGGAAGTTAACCTTTTTTTTTTTTTTTAAAGGAAATTATAGATTATGTAGTACTAGTCAACTTCCCCAGGGGGTAATCACCTCTAATGTCACTGCCTGACTTAAAACTTATTATCTGATCCAAATAATACCTGTCAGTGGGCATTTGGAAATTACCAAAAACACAAAAGAGAAAAAAGCGAAATGTATCACCACCACCAAAAGGTGATTATTGCAGTTTATACCTTACTTATATATTATTCAGAGAGATGTCTCTTTTTCTCTGGTTTTGTTTTACAAAATAAAGGTCATTTTGGCCATGCTCATTTTGTCATTCAAGTTTTTTTCTTTGTGAGAAATACTGGGAACATATGCTTTCATGGTTGCATAGTGTTCTGTAGGATAAATGTGCCATATTTTATGTAACCAGATCTTTTAATTTTTATAATAGCAGTAATATGTCTGAATATCCTTGTGCATGTTTTACAAAAGATATTCTCTGAGAACTGAAGGCTATGACTAAAATTTCTATGCATCTAGGTATTTTTTGACATGCCCGATTATTTCTTCAGAATAAATTTCTAGAAGTGAAAATAAAAGGGCAAAGAAGGGACTTCCCTGGTGGTTCAGTGGCTAAGACTCTGTGCTTCCAATGCAGGGGGCCCGGGTTCAAACCCTGGTCAGGGAACAAGATCCCATGTGCTGTAACTAAGACCTCATGCAGTCAAATAAATAAATAAATATATATTTAAAAAAAAAAAAAAGGGCAAAGAAATCATACCACTGTCCATCAAAGCGTTTGCTCTTACTTTTTTTATTGTACTTTTTCCTGTTATTACTCTCTTTCCTCTCCTGCTCCCCTTTTCTCTATATAATTTAGCTTTATTTTTGAGCTTTATCTCCTGGGTCTCTGTGTAGTCAGGTAAAATTATCAGTCTTTTATGTCACCCATATAGTAAAGTAAGTGAGAATTTTTTGGACCTTAGGGGTATTTTCTTAAAATTAATTTATTTTTTTGCTCTAGTACAGTTAGGCGTTTGTACAGTGAAACATTTTGTTACACAAAAGTGACGTTTCGAGTTACTAAAAACAAACTATTTTTATAGTAGAGTTAGTTGAGATTAACTATGTTCCCATGTAGCCTTCCTGAAAGTGAAGTGAAAGTCGTAGTTGTGTCCAACTCTTTGCAACCCCATGGACTATACAGTCCACGGCATGTAATTCTCCAGGCCAGAATACTGGAGTGGGTAGCCATTCCCTTCTCCAGGGGTCTTCCCAACCCAGGTATCGAACCCTGGTCTCTTCCTCATTGCAGGCAGATTCTTTACCAGCTGAGCCCCCAGGGAAGCCCAGGAATACTGGAGTGAATAGCCTATCCCTTCTCCAGCAGATTTTCGAGATCCAGGAATTGAACTGGGGTCATTCCCAGGTGCTTTTGCACTCATAGGACCTTCTGTGTGCCTCTCTCATCACGTTTAATCACTGTTACATTACCCTACCTGATACAGTATATGTATGCTATCACTATTTCTTATGAATCTTTATGTACTTTTATATAGGAAACGTGAAATAGCAGACTTGCTTTTCTTTAACAGTAATTCTCTTCTGAAAATTTGTATTTTACCAGTGCTGGCTTAACTTTCAAATTTTTTTAATGTTTCAGATACCTGATTTAATACTGAGTTGAATTGTAATTGCTCATGTAATAAAGATTTAGAGAACCATTAAGAATAGTTAATCATGACATTTGTCTCTTTTTTTTTTAAGATTTTATGATACTTTAGTGGAAGGTAACTAGAGGTGAATATTAACTGAACACTTACAAATCATCTCAGGAATAAATGAAAGAAAATTAATTTTGATAGAATTGGTTTTTGTAATCTATTTCAGTGAGCCCAAATTGGTAGAATGTTTCTAAGAATCAAAATTGTCAAGTTTTTAATAATGTTTTTATGAAGAAAAACTATTTTGAACGCAGAATGTTTTATTTATTTGGTCAAGGATTCAAACAGGGGTGTAAAATCAGCTTCATGGACATATCTTAGGGGCTTCCCCAGTGCCTCAGTGGTAAAGAATCCATCTGCAGCACTGGAGTTGCAGGTTTGATATCCCTGGGTCAGAAATATCCCCTGGAGGAGGGCATGGCAACCCACTCCAGTATTATTGCCTGGAGAATCCCATGGACAGAGGAGTCTGGTGGGCTACAGTCCATAGGGTTGCAAAGAGTTGGACACAACTGAAGTGACTGAGCACGCACATGTAATATTTTAGACTGAAATCTCAAAATTAGAACATCCCTATGAATTTTTTTTTTTACCCATTGGTGTTCCCATTTCTGAATTTTTAATGACACAGTGAATATTTTCGTGATTTTTTTTTTTTAAACTATGGTAAAACACTTGACATACAAAGGTGTCATCAGGAAAAGTGTTTAGAAATGAAGCAAAACAATTTATACTGTGGGTGTGGGCCATATAGTGTACTCAAAAAAGTCTTTGTCTTCTAGAGGGAGCCTCACTCTGGAAAAATGAAGAAAGGTGTTCCAGTTTTTAAAAGACCTGGATCTGCTATCTGTTGATAAATTTCTGGTATGCAATTTTACTTAAATATTCTTTTGTAATCAAGATTGGTCATGTTACTGTTATGTGTCTGTCTCTTTAAAATAGATAGAATTTGTCCCACTGTACAGTTATCTCTGAATGTCTGTATATTGAAAAATAGAGCAAATTGCTGTGTTGCATGTAGCTGCTTTTCTAATGGTTTCCTTATTTTTTGAAAAGTTACTAAATTTGCTTATTTGCAGCCAAAGCAGTCTTCATAAAACTATATGGTCTTTTGCTCTAGTAGATGTTTTCTTATTTTGATTTAAATCATGGCATATGAGAAAAATAGATTTGTCAAAGTTCAGTATACAGTTAAATCTAATTGTTTTTTGTAACAAATCGGTTTTATAATACAGAACAAAAAAATAATTTTAGCCATCATTGAAGACTTTTCAAGGTTAATGATATGTAATATGTAGAATTAGAAGAAAGGAAGTCTTTCTAAGAGGATGAAGGTTGTGAACAAGGATGCAGTTACTTAAGAAAAACTGTTCGGGACAGCGAGAAAACCATTTTGGAGAGGATGGCTGATTAAAGATTACCTTGGGAATATTGTGTGAAACCAGCTTGTCAAGGTTTCTAGAATTAGTTGCACATCAGAATTATATATAGTGCTTGTGTTGTATGGGTTTGGAAACTTGTAGAGGGCCTTGAGAGCTGGGACGTGAGCAGAAAGTGATTATTTTTTTATTTGTTTTATTTTCAGATTTTACAAATCAAGATGGAATTTAAAAATTACTTCTCATCCCACCCTAACATTAGATTTTTTTAATTTGCTTCTTCCAGTCTGTGCGCATATACTTTTTTTAGACTTAGAGAAATTTTTGTTTTTCTTCATTACTTAATATTGTAATAGGTATTCAATATGACTGCACGGCCTCCACAATAATTTTAATGTCTGAAAGTTTTCCATCAAACTGTTTTATGTCTAACTTTATTTTTCTGTTGCTTACTGATAGAAAAATTGTGCTATAATTATCATCTATGCACATCGAGTATTTTCTGTCTTTTGTATTGTTCTTTTAGGATTGATTTAAAAGGTTTAAATCATGGCATAAAAATATATGAACATTTTTATGACTCTTTGAAATGTTGCCATGTTGTTTTCCAAAAAGAGTTATAATTTACACTGTCACCTTTCCTGTGAGTTTAACTACCAGCATTGGGTAGCCTTTAATTATAATCATTTTTGCTGATTCAACAGGTACAAAATATGTTGAACTCTTTCTTTGTAATATTTTTGTTGTTAGCTAATGAAATGGGACCTTTATCCATAGTTTCACTTACTGATTCTTAGCAGTGGACAAGTGTATTCAAGGCTTTTGTCCACTTATATAAATGAGTTTTGATACTTTGTTCCCTAATTCTTTTGATTTAATTATGTATTTAGTAGTAAGTTGCTGCAGATACTTTTGCATAAAGACTTCCCTTTTGATTTTATTATTTTTGTTGAGGGTTTTTGAGTAGATACAGAATGTATTATTGGAAAATTACTTGGAAACAGTATCCAGTATGACTAGAGAAGTGACCCAGGAATTGAAAGCAGAGAAACCGTTAAGATACTCGGTGTGGGGGTGTCAGCATGAGGTGAAACTCGAATGAGCAGGGCCTAGAGAGAGAATAGGTGAGCACGAGATTGTGAGAAAAAGAGTGGATAGCGTTTGGTTTCCAGTTGATGACAGAAGTAAAGAAGAAGGAAACAAACCTCAAGATTCTAAAAAGTGGGAAATAGATTGTGCTGTTAATAAACTTGGAAAGTCAGAAGAGGCTACTGGTTGGCAAGGAAGGTGAAATCGGTTTTAAACATGCTAGTTAGAGCTTGAACAGTAAGTGTTTGTTCTTGCTTTTGTGAAAGTGCCTGTGAGACTCCTAGGGGATGAGGCGTATGCTGGACCTTGCGTTGTTTTCTGTCTTCTGACTTTCTGGCGTGTGGTGCAGCTTGTGGGATCTTACCTCCCCACCCAGTGAAAGTGAGGAGTCCTAACCACTGGACCTCCAGAGAGTTCCCTGTATTCTGACTTCTAATTCCATTATTCCATTAGATATTTTGGTACTTTTATTAGGGCTTTTCTTAGTTCTAAGTTTTAAAGTACAACTTGGAAAGCAAAGTTGAAGTGTATTATTAAGTAAAATAAACGGAGGAAAAACGGATGATTCTTGAACTAAGTTCAAGAAAGGTAACATGTACATTATATCTCTGCTGCTGCTGCTAAGTCATGTCAGTCGTGTCTGACTCTGTGCTACCCCACAGACGGCAGCCCACCAGGCTCCGCCGTCCCTGGGATTCTCCAGACAAGAACACTGGAGTGGGTTGCCATTTCCTTCTCCAGTGCATGAAAGTGAAAGTGAAGTCGCTTAGTCGTGTCCGACTCTTAGCGACCCCATGGACTGCAGCCCGCTAGGCTCCTCCATCCATGGGATTTTCCAGGCAAGAGTACTGGAGTGGGGTGCCATTGCCTTCTCCAACATTATATCTCAAGTACTTATAACTGGCAGTTTGTGCCTCTTGACTACCCTTATCTAATTCCCCCTCCTCATACTCCCCACCTCTGGTGACCACAAATCTGATATTTTTCTTTGTTTTTGAAGTATAATTGACAAACTGCTGTGTGTTAGTTTCTGGTACACAACATAGTGATTCGATATTTCTATGCATTTCAAAATGAGTACCTTGAAAATTGGTAATTCTAGTTATCATAGTTTTCATTTTTGAAAAAAAATTAAAATATTTATCTTGTATATTTCAAAGACTAAGTCACTTGAGTTACTTGGAAGATTTAGGTCTCCCCAATATCTCCACTAGAATTACAGTTTTAAAAATTATTCAGGAATAACAAAGAAGATACTTGAGCTTTAGAATATGTAGATGTGGCCAGGCTTTTTGTGGGGACGGGTGGTTTAGGGTAGATTTCTTAACCTCTGCCTCAGCTATAAGATAGGGATAGTAATAGAGCCGACTTGGTTAGGATTAGTATTAAATGAGTTAATAGATGTAAAGTACTTATAATGATGCTAGATATTAGGTGGTGGTGTTAGTGTGTGTGTCCTGTTACATAATGTTTGTCATTCCAAGAGAGTTTTATATTTATATACAGAAATAAAGCATCTAGACTCTTTTGTCTCCCCTTCCTGAAGGTGGTTATCAACCTCTCTCAAAACTTACTTCATACTTCCTCCCTTCAGGTATTACTTGCTACAGTCACACTAAAACTATCGTGGGTACCCTGCATAAGCTCTGTATTTTCGGAGTTCTTTGTTTTTATTCATACTTTCCTCACCAGCTAGAATGTTGCCCTATTGTCAGATATTCAAAAGCTGCCTTTTTAAGTGGTGCTTTCTTGATATTTCTGCAGCTATAGGTAATCTGTCCATATGAATTTCATGTATTTCCTTTTGCATAGTTTATGCCACTTTCTATATTGCTTTATTACCTTTTTGTCTACTTAAATGTCCTTCACTAAGTTATGATATCTTAGAATTGTACCTTATTCACCTTTGTAGGTTTAGAACCTGTCACAGACCTTGGCACTTAGAAGGCACTCATTTGTGGAGTAACAGTTTATAGAAAATATAGCAAGCTAAAAGGTGATAGTTAATGGAGAATGCATGCCAGTAAAAATGTGCTTTGTCAGTTTTTGTACACTAGGAACAACCTGCCTGATGAGTTACTTAAAATGAGATCACTTGAGGTTTAGGAATTGGGTCAGATTCCAGAATGTATAGTGGGCTAGATGACTCTGGGGACTATCCACAGGTCAAGGATTTTTGTTAGAATGATTTCCTATTGCGTCATAAAGGCTAGTATGTCTTAATTAACCACCAGAGGGATTGTTTTTCTGACAACCGAATTTTCACAGATCTACCTGCCCACCAGTCTTCCTCGTCTTCAGTGGTCCAAATTTGTGAAAAGTTTGGCCAGGATTGAAGGGTACATCTGCTGCCAATACCAATATACAAACGACCTGTCTCAATCAGTTATTGAACCCATAATCTCTCTCTCCAAGTACATTTTTCTTATCATACCACCATAATGCCTCTAGACGTGAAAGGAGGAGTAGGCTGAAAATAGGAGCTGGGTGAGATAATATTTATATCCCTAAAAGGTTAACTGATACTTAACAACCCCTGAAAATCAGAAGTATCAGACATTGACTTGATAATTTTAGCACTTTCGGAATTTGCTGCTATTCCTGCTGAATGGGTTCAGATTGACAGAAGCTTTAATGTCCTTATCCAATCTCACTGTCTTATATTTAACAAGTGTTCTGACAAAACAGATAACTTGGAATTATAGCTGAGCAAGGTCACTGATTAATTTCATTGTGGCGATGTTTCTGTTCTGTGTATTTGCGTGTACTTCTCATATACATAACAAAGGAAAGTACAGTGCACGCTCTATTTTTTTCCTCCTGTAGTTCACTTTTTAAAAAAATCTGTTGTGACCGACAAATTAATTTTATAACTTACAGATGTGAACCTGCTTTTGAGGAGTAGGAAAATGGACTTGACTAACAGTGGTTTACATTGATTTGGTAGGTTTTAACATTTACAAGGCACTTTGAGATATTGCTATACCCTTAAGTGTGATAGCTTAAAAGTGAAGGTACAATGTAACTGTTACCTGAAAATGCTTCTAGTTGTTATCAGCAGCAGTGAAATTGGGTGTAGAGGGTGGCAACTGGAAATCACGGGGGAGGATTCTTTTTTACTTATGGTATGTTTGATAGTGTGTTACTGGTTCTGCTAATCCTAACAGCCCATTTAAGGGTGTATATTTATTTCTAGTTAGGATGAGTCTTTGTGTTTCTCAGTCTTTAGATCCAGTCATAAAACTCCTTTTAGTGTTTGTATAATTTTGGTGGCTTAGTTTTTGGTCAGACAGGGTGAGGAGGGGGATTCTTAAATGAAGTAACATAAAAGGAAAACCATCTTCCTGTTTCTTATTTCTCTATGTATCATGTGATACTGTCTTTTTAAGACCTTTGAAATGCCAAGGGAAGCTTGGTAACCAAGGCAAGGTTTTGTTGTTTTCTTCTCAAATTTGTAGTTCTGCATTTTATTACACAGTCACGAAGAACTTAGTCTGTTACCAGTAAAAACTGAAGCCGCAAGACTTGCGTCTCTATGCTGCCAAGTACTTCCTGTTTTGTCAGATTTCCATTTAGGGAAAAGAATGGATTTAGAGTAGACAAGCCTGAAAGCATCTCTTCTGAAACTCATTTTGAAAGCGGTCCAAATACCTAGATTGGGGGAGAGGGGATGGCACATCATGTCTTCACATGAAGTCATTTGTCAGAAAGCTTCGTTTGGCTTATCATGAAAGGGTTGCCAACAAGGCAGAAAAACTTTGTTGCCAGAAGTAATTGCTAAAGTATAAACTTGCCAACATTGGTGACTTGCCTGTTAGGCTTTCCATGTCAAACGTGTTTCAGTTTGTTGAGTGAATCATTGTATTGCCTGTGAAGGAGGTTTTATCTGTGTTCATTTCTAGTAGACCTTTCCTCTAGAAATATGTAAGAACTGCATTCAGCCACATTTATTCTGTTTACAGTAGGGACAGGTGAAAGAGCAAATGGTGATTAATTGAAATGGGCTACCTTGTGAATATTGGAAATCTTCGGGGGAAAGGTTGCTGTAAAATGATGTTAATCTCTTGTTAGTTAAAATAGTAAATAACATTTATGTAAATAGAATTATCTGTCACTTATTCTTCATCCAGGTAGCTCAGTGGTAAAGATCCACTTGCCAACACAGGTTTGATCCCTGGGTCAGGAAGATCCCCTGGAAAAGGCAATGGCAACCGACTCCAGTAGTCTTGGCTGGGAAATTCCATGGACAGAGAAGCCTGGTGGGCTGCAGTCCATGAGGTCGCAAGAGTCAGATATGAATTAGTGACTAACTAGCAGTAACATTTTTATTCTATGAAATGAACTTCAAATTAGGTGTTAATAGACATGTAATAGAACATGTCAGCAGAAAATGCTTTCAGTGTAAACCTGAATCCCTTCATATTGCTGCTAAGGGAGTCTTCTGTTCAGGTCCTTTGCAATTGCAGAACTGAGCCCACATGTAAAATTTTCTTTGACCATACTGACCTGGCCTGTTTCAAATCAGAGCTATTTTTCTCTCTTGACCTGTTTGTAAAATATAAAAGATGCTCTTTTTTTTAAGTTGCTTTTTAATCTCTGAACTCTTACGCATCTTTTTTTCCTTATCAGCTACCTGGCTGTGTCCCCCTTCATGTTGAAGATGTTGAGGGAACGGACGTTGAATCAATGAGATATTAGAAACCATCTATTATAAAGTTTCTACCAGATACTTCTTTTTTTCATCTAGTTATGTGCTCCTATTTCTGAAACATGTTACTTTAAAATCCAGTGGAAAAAAGTTTTCCCAAGTACCCATCATGCCCTACAGCTTCATCTTCCATTTTGTTATACATCAGAAATCTAATCTCTTAAAACCCTTTAATAACCATTTGTTGCCATATTCTTTTAATAAGCTGTATCCAAATCAATGATTCTCACATTTTAGTGTATTCAGTAGCGTTACATCAGGTACTTGTTCAAAATAGATTGATGGCACTCAATTCAGATCTCATGAATTCACTTCTGTGGAGAATTATCATGCAGGTGGTCTCTTAACCAGACAGAGGAACGGTAATCTGCTGCATGCACGCCCATTTGTCATTTCTTCTTCATATTCTTACATGAATTATTCTTTTTACTTTGTTTGAATTATTGACATCTCACTTTTTTTCCTATTAATTGTTTGACATCCTTAGTTTTTCTCCTAAATTCAGTGGTTGGAGAGTTTATCCACCAGATATCCAGGAAACTGTCCAAGATTCCTTTCCTTGTTTGTCAGGATTTATCACTTCCCCCACTTCCCCTTCCCAAAGCATACAGGTTTGGAGGTCAGTATATACATACTGGCTATGTGTACCTAAGCCTATTGACTTTTCCCAAAAAATTAAGTTTTTAACAAATTCCATATTGATTGTATAGTTGAACTCCTTATTTAAATAATTTTTCCTAAAATTCCACTTCATGGTTCCACATAGTAAAAAATCAAATTCCAATCATACACTTAAAACACAAATTCAAGATGTATTAGGACCCTTGCTCTGGAACAGTCTTCATAACTACACCAGCATTTAAGAATTGTTATTTAAAAAAAAAAAAAAAATTTTCTATTGACTGGAAAGGTAGGTGTGTGTGTGTGTGTGTGTGTGTGTGTGTGTGTGTGTATAATGTGGTGATTACCTCTTGCAGTATTAGGATGGTTAAAGAAGGAACATTAGTTTTATTTGTGATACAAATTTGAGTCTTTTTCCCATTTTTTAAAATTGGGTTGTTCAAGTTTTCAGAGTTTTTATACATTCTGGTCAGGTATCCTTTGTCAGATGTGATTTATTTTCTCTAGCATCTTTTCCTTTTCATCCTCTGAAAGGAGAGCAGAAACTTTTAATTTGGGTGAAATTGTCATATTTTTTCATTTATGTATCATGCTTTTGTTGTATGATAGTATCTGAGAACTCTTCTTTAAACCAGGGTCACAAAGATTCTTTTTTTCATCCAGAAGTTTTAGACTTTGAGGTACATTTTGACTTACCATCACTTTGAGTTAATTTCTGTATATGGTACAAGGTATGGTTTGGTTTTTGGTGTTACTGTTTGTATACAGATGTCCCGTTGCTCCAGCACCATTTGTGAAAAAGCACTGTCTTTCTTCATTGATGCATCTTTTCGCCTCTGTCACAATCAACCGTGTATTTAATGAGTCTATTTTTAGACTGTTCTTTTCCATTAGTAATATTACATTAAATTTATAGCAAGTCTTGAAATCAGATGGCATAGGCCTTGTAACTTTTTCTTTTTTGAAAATGTTTTGACTATTCTAACTTCTTGTCCCAAGTAAATGTTAGCAGTAGCTTGTTGATTTCTTTACACACACCCCACCCCACACATATACTCCCCAAATAAACCACTTGCAAATTTGATTGGGTTTTACATTAAATCTATAAAATCATTTTAGAGAACTGACAATACTGAGTCTTCCCATGACTTTATTTAGCTCAGTTTCTCACCAGCATTTTTAATTTTCAACACAAAATCTTGTACAAATTTAAATTTATACCTTAGTATCCCTGTTTTTGATGTTACTGTAAGTGGGCATAATTATTTTATAAGTGAGGGAATAAATAACTTGCCCAAGCTGAAGTGGCAAAGACAGTATGAAACCTACATTAGCTTATTAAACCACTATCCTGGTTTTCATTATGATACTGGTTTTCTTATTCTGAAATCATGGTTATAGTGGTGGCAGAGAGGAAGCCCTAGTTTTATGGCAAGAAAAATCCCTTACCATGCATCTAGTTGATTCCTCTAGAGTTTATGATTTCCTGAGTTTAGGTTTTCCAGATCTGCTCAGATCGTAAACCATGCTTGTCTTAATTTAGAAGCTTCTGATCAGTACAGTTGTGAACTAGTGTTTTTAAGTATATCTTACCCTGTAGTTAACTAGTATGAATTATTTCATTTTTAAAAATACATACCCTTAGCATTTGAATGCCTACCGTGTGCTCACCAGTACAGATACAAAGATGGTTTCTTGAACAACTCCCATGGGAGGCTAGGTGGGGAGGAATACATTTATTATAGTATTATAGTAAACACTGTAATAAATACATACACATGGTCAGTGATGGAACAAAAGCTTTTACTTGGTTGCAATTAAGAGTAGCTGTACTGTTGTTTCATGTTTTAGAATTCCTTTTAAAAAATAATTTGAAAACAGTTAAGTGGAAAGCATGTAAAGGGCTTTGAGAAGGAGAAATCTGTCAGTCATTTCATAAGGATTGCTTTTGCACTTGATGGGGAATCCTTAGGAAAGACTAGTTAATAAATAACCTAGGCATGGTAAATACAATATGGTGTCATACAGTGTAGAAAAGTAAAAAAGGTTCAGTATGAGTTTCATTTTGAAAGGTGAGGAACAATATTTGAGTTTTTACGTTAAGCCTTCATTTTTTTCATTTGTGGATTTCTTCTGACTTAACAGCATCTTGATAAATGTATTAACTAATCTGAATTTGCTCTTCATATCTTGAGTATTCTAATGTTTCAGTCAGTTAAATATATTGAGGATTTACAACTTAATTTTTGTTTATTTTTCAGATTCCCTTGTGAATGATAGAAATGAAAGTGAATGGATAGTCTTATCAGATAAGTATGTTTTAAGTCTAAATATATTTGATTTTTTTCCATAAGATGGCTCTACTAGTACTTATCTTTATTTGAAACAGTTTTGTTACATTGTATCATGACAGCTGGCATATCAGCATGCACTTCAAAAAATGTTATAAAAATGGGTGAATTTTTGTGTAGCTATATTAATACTGAAGATGGAAGAAGAAAAACATTTTCTGCATATTGTGCCTTTTTATATCAAGGAAGGTAAAAATGCTACTGAAACACAAAGATTTGTGCAGTGTATGGAGATAGTGCTGTGACTGATTGAAAATCTTGCAAGTGGTTTGCAAAGTTTCATACTGGAAATTTCTCACTGGATGATGCTCCCACTTAAACCAGCTAAAACTTGATGAAAAGTGTCTGTAATTAGTCAATAGAAAACGCATAGTCTTCCATCAGGATAACACAAGACTGAATGTTTGATGACCAGGCAAAAACTGTCTCAGCTTGGCTGGCAAGTTGATTCATCTTCCGTATTCTCCAGACAGTAAGCCTTCAGATTTACATTTAGTTTGATCTTTAAAAAATTATCTTAATGGAAAAAATTGCAATTTCCTGGAAGACTGTAAAAGGCACCTGAACAGTTCTTTGCTCAAAAAGATAAAAAGTTTTGCTAAGTTGGAATTAAAAAGTTGCCTAAAAAAATGTCAGAAGGTAGTGGAATAAAACAGTGACTACATTCTTCAATAAAGTTATTGGTAAAAATGAAAAATGTGTCTTTTTTTTTTTTTTTAATAATTAAAAAATTGAAGGACCTTTCTGGCCAATCCACTATTTGTAATCTGTAAATCAAAACGGTATTCTTTAAAACGTATTTTTTTTTTTTTTGATAGAAGTGTCGAGATTCCTGAAAATAAATTCGTAATCTTGTCAAAGCAAAATGTACCTGCCATTTTTTTTTTTTCTCCCCAAGACTGGTCATACCTCAGTTAGAAAGTGCCCATGCAGTTGTACCTAGATTATCTATTAATCCTCTGTATAGTATATATGAAAATCAATTGCTTTCCTAATGGCTGAAAAGCTAGATAATATCTGCTTGGTTTTAGATTTATCTGATGTTTTGAGGTGGCTTGTTTTGAGGTGGCTTAACTGCTCAAATTTAAATTTCATTAGAACCCCTGTTATTTTAAAGAGGATTATTGGCTATTCCAGTGTGAATTTAAGAACAGATGTTCTCACAGTATAATGAAAATAGAAGATTCATGTGCCATTCAGACTTGGAAGTAGGAAGTATAGAATGGTCAGACACTGGCTTAGGGTATTAAGCTTATTATCCAATTTAATGTTCTTTAGGTGTTTCTCCAAGGCCACTGGGGTCATTCTCAGTTAAATACACAAGTAGTAAAATGTAGCAGATAATTTTACATAAAAGCAGCCATGATAATGAGAACTGGTTTTGAGTTGTTTGTATAGTAGTTAACTATTCTCGCATGATTTGCTGTTTGAACTATACAAATGTTCAAAGTCCAGCAACACCCTACTGCCAAACTCTGACCTCAGAAAAGTATGACAGTTGAATGGAGTGATACTGGCGTGAGGCCAGTATAGGGTGTGTGTATACCTAGCATAGTTGGCCTGAGTTCAGATTGTTCCTCCTGGGAGTGCTACTGTTCCTTGAAGGCCACAAAACTGATTATAAACTCAATAACAGTATTTTGTTTACAGAGCACTTACACATGCATTCTAATATATTCTTAAGCATAAAATATGGCTTTTTTAATTTGAACTTACAGATCAAGAAATTTAAGTGACACAATAGAGACTTTGTGAACCCTTAAATCCACTCCTCAAAATAAAATAAAGTTCTAAAGGTTAACAGTGGCTGTTAACCAACAATTACTTCACTAAACACAAAACTGAGCAGTGGTATCAATTACCTATGAAGCTGGTAGATGCAAAACACGACAGTTCAGCAGGATATGATACAGATGAGTGATGGGGTTTTAAATTAATCTGATTCCAAAGCCTCCATCTACAGTATTTTTAACTAAGGAATTTTACAGCAGGCATAAAGCTACATCTTAATGCTGAATAAACAGGTGCTCAATTACCCCCACCAGTTCTGTCAGGCAAATATTAACCAAACTTGAATCGTTATAAGACAAAAATTTAATGAAAATTGGTATGTAATAATCCAAAGGGCTAAATAGTTACATGGGACTGTATTAGAAATTTAATATACAAGTAAATGTTACATGTTATCATCATCTGATTCATCTTCTTCCTTCAAAGATTCCTGGAAAGAGAAAAAGTGTTTAAAGTCAATTTTTAGCACTGCTATAACAACCTGAATCTAAGTGCTTGTCATTCAAAATTCTTTATAAGTAAAATGGAACACTGGTTTAGAATGTTAAACTTTACTTGAATGTCTTAAGTACATCCTGCTCTATCAATGACTATATTCTTGATAGGATACACACAGTATGAAAGCATTAAATATTCTCAAAAAACCTTGCCATTTTCACATGCACAAAAAAAATATTTTGGAACCAGGGCAACTTTATCCCCATTGAGGATAACCTAGAAAGTTTCGTTTAGTTCACCTCAACTCTTAAGTGTTATTTAATAGAATTCAACATATTTCCATGATGCTTTTACCTTGAGCTGTTTTCATGCTATGGCTTACCTTGGCATATTTCTCTGCCTCTTCCCTTATATCTTTAGGAACTATTTCATGTCTTCCATTAGTTACTGTAAATTAAGTCATATATTTAAATGAATTAAAAACGAGAACTGTCACTGTGATTTGAAAAGACTAAACAATCTAGCCAATCCATAGGTAATACCAGGTTCTTTGACTTCATCTTTGTGCTTCATAAGCTCTTACAATAAAGAAATTATGCTATGATTTATCCTGGTGCTATAAATCCTGAGGATTCATTCACATATATATATTCACAAACACAGTCAAAGCTATGGTTTTTCCAGTAGTCATGGCAATGTGACAGGTGGACCATAAAGAAGGCTGAGTGCCAAAGAACTGATGATGCTTTTGAATTGTGCTAGAGAAGACTCTTGAGAGTCCTTTGGACTGCAAGGAAATCAACCCTGAATATTCAGTGAAAGGACTGATGCTAAAGCCAAAGCTCCAGTACTCTGGCCACCGGATGTGAAGAGCCAACGATATGGAAAAGACCCAATGCTAGGAAAGGTTGAAGGCAAAAGGAAAAGGGGACAGAAGAGGATGAAATGGTTAGACAGCATCACTAACTCAACATGAATTTGAGCAAAGTCCAGCAGATAGATAGTAGAGAACAGAGGAGCCTAGTATACTGCGGTCCATGGGGTTGCAAAGATTCATGAGTTAGCGACTGAACAACAATTTATTCACAGCATGATTAGATTTTAAAATCTGTCCCTGAAGCCCTATGGTTGCCTTCCTAAAAAGAAAAAAGGTTACTTCCCAATAATACTGTATGCAATGGATGTTTCAAAGTAAATAAACTACTCACAACTTTATATAGTCTCTTATTAAGCAGAACTTAATATCCCTAAATTTATTCTAGCTTTGTTTGTATTAGAAAGGCACCCAGCAGTCAGAACACACTGTGGCCAGTACTGCAATTGAATGAAATGCTTATTTCATGATCCAGCAGTTCCACTCTTAACATATATTTCTAAAATGCTACTACATATGCATGCCACAGTAGATGTAAAGGACATGCACAGCTGCATTATTCATTTCAGTAAACACTGGAAACAGCCCAGTTGACTATTGGAATTCAAGACAGTGGTTACCTTTGTGGACAAGGTAAGGATTGTTGACTTAATGGGAGGCCTAAGGGTTGAGCAATTTCAAATCCTAAAATAAGATGCTGTGAAAGTGCTGCACTCAATATGTCAGCAAATTTGGAAAACTCAGCAGTGGCCACAGGACTGGAAAAGGTCAGTTTTCATTCCAATTCCAAAGAAAGGCAATGCCAAAGAATGCTCAAACTACTGCACAGCTGCACTCATCTCACATGCTAGCAAAGTAATGCTCAAAATTCTCCAAGCCAGGCTTTAGCAATATGTGAACCGTGAACTTCCAGATATTCAAGCTGGTTTTAGAAAAGGCAGAGGAACCAGAGATCAAATGGCCAGCATCTGCTGGATCATCAAAAAAGCAAAAGAGTTCCAGAAAAACATCTATTTCTGCTTTATTGACTATACCAAAGTCTTTGACTGTGTGGCTCACAAGAAACTGTGGAAAATTCTGAAAGAGATGGGAATACCACTTGTCCTGCCTCTTGAGAAACCTGTATGCAGGTCAGGAAGCAACAGTTAGAACTGGACATGGAACAACAGACTGTACCAAATCAGGAAAGGAGTATGTCAAGGCTGTATATTGTCACCCTACTTATTTAACTTATATGCAGACTCCCGTCTAATGTTGAGGCTGAAACGCCAATAATTTTTGGCCACCTGATGCAAAGAGCTGACTCATTTGAAAGGACCCTGATGTTGGGAAAGATTGAGGGCAGGAGGAGAAGGGGACACCAGACGATGAGATGGTTGGATGGCATCACCGACACAAAGGACATGGGTTTGGATCGACTCTGGGAGTTCGTGATGGGCAGGGAGGCCTGGCGTGCTGCGGTTCATGTGGTCGCAGAGAGTTGGACACGACTGAGTGACTGAACTGAACTGAAGTGAAGGGTAATTTGGCAGGCTGGTCTACTTGGTCACCAAATTAGTGTTTACACTAATATATTCATGCTGTTTGTTTTTTGTGTACTTTTCTATGTGTACAAGCCATTACTAACTTTTTTTAAGATTGAAAAAAAAAGGCACCTATAGTAAATTAGGTTTGGTACTGATGACTCTGATAGCAAATAAGTACAGAGTAATCACTTACTTTCACCAACCCAGCTGAGCTCTAGTTCAAAAGCTTTATCCTTAACTTCATCGTGGACTATATAAATTCTAGAACAGAAAGAGGAAATTAACATTTGGCCATCTACATAGTTCACATACCCACTCAGCAAATCAACATCCATTCCTTATATAAGTATTTATAAAATTATACACACAGTATACATAGTCTATAATATGAAAATTAATTAGGACTGATAAAAAACACTATGAAGGATTCACTATACCATATACCTTTATACAACCCAAGCTGTTCATTCTGATACATTCTTTCAGAGACAGAACTAAAAGATGTCTCATAAGGAACATTCAAATGGGAGAAAGCTATTACCTGTGCCTTTCCAGGATATTTGGTATTTTCCATTCATTAACTGATTTTTAAACAAAAACTAATTTATTAGCTTACAGAAAGTCTTCATTCTGCACTTTATTGGCAGGAATATTTTTAAACCCCTTTACTATTCTGGATGTCCCTAAGCCTGGCCTTTAAACAGTACAAGACAAGCTGCAGCAAACAAGGAAGCAGTGTCACACAATATATTAAAAGTAGAAGTAAAAACAAGGCTTCCCTCGGACTCAGTGGTAAAGAATCTGCCTGCCAATGCAGCACATGGGAAGGTCCCACATGCTGCAGAGCAACCATACTATGGGCCCCAACTACTGAACCTGTGCTCTTAAGAGCCTGGGAGTTGGAACTACTGAAGCTCCCAGGCCACAATGAGGAGCCTGTGCACAATGAGAGAAAAGCCTGAGCAGCAATGAACACCCAGCACAGCCAAAAAGAAAATTATTTTTAAAAAACAGAAGTACAAAGTTATCAGCAAAGCTTTTTTTCTATTTTATACTTTACCATCTTTCACAACAAAGTAGCAAAAGTAATTTGGAGGGTATTCCTAAAGCCTTGCTATAACAGCTGTAACATAAGAAAGCATCTTAAACTTTCTAGAACTAAAAGATGCGTAGTACTCCATTTTATTAAATGATCAAAGAATGGCTTTCCTACACAGAATATAAACATAAAAGCTGTGGTAAGAACTGATATCCAGAAGAGTTCTCGAAGGAAAAAAACTTGCACAATTCAATGAGGATTATTTACTTTTTATTAGTTCTATCATGTTACAGTTGCCAGTGTCCTCTAGGTTGTCGTTATTAATAAAGGACAATCACAGAATGGAATGGATTCCCCTTCACAAGAAAGGGCAAGGGTCTCGTGGTAAAAAGGCAGTAGGGGAAGGAGGGTGTCAGTAGCAGGAGAGTGGTAGATTAGTATAAAATTATAAAACACTTGTGATTTTAATATTTTGTTACAACTATCAGTATAGAGATTAAGAGTATCATTCAAATAATAGGTTTATCATCATATGATAGACCCTCCTGGACTTTTTTTCCCCCTTGCATGTATTATTAGATGTAAAACCTGCTGACTAGACAATGATGACGTAGTTCTAATGTGGACAGAGGTGTTATGAATTCTCTGGAATATTACGTTTATTACTCTAACTCTGAAAAGCTGACTAAAAAACTAGCATTTTATCAGATTTTTTGAAATACTAGATGCCTGCATCCTTTGATCTAAAAAAAATAATGTATTTTGAAGCATGGTCACTGAGATTTTACTGGCATTATTGCTGCTTACTACTACTGTTACACAGCTTTCTACCCTAGGTATCTGTAACATAAACTACTTTAGGCTTTCTTTAGCTATTTCTAGATGTTTTGAAATACTGCTATTCATCTTGTTACAAGAACTTCAGCTGTAGACCTTAAAGTTGTAAGCTAAGGTTGATATAATTGGGACTTTTGAGATTTAAGAAGTCGGAAGCTAGCAAATGAAGTCTCTAGAGGTTCACTATATCCTCCAAATCTTGAATTCTGTCAACTGAACAGGAGTGTATTTTAATCAAAAGCTGTTTTTTCCCATCCTGTTCACTGTCACTTAAAATGAAGCCTCTCAGAATGCTGGATTCACCTTCTAACGTTAATGCAATAACTAATTTCCAAACAAAACAGCCTCTTAGGATTAATGTATAAGGTAAGGTCAAGTGAAATATTTGTCAATACTAAGGAAAATTTCAACTTACATTTTTGCAACTTCTTTAACAACATCACGGCAGGTCATTTCTTTCATCTACAGAAAATAAAATATATATTCATTATGTTATGAGTCAAAGGAAGAACACTTTCCACTTGTGTAACTTTTCAGATTCTTTTTGCAACTTTATTTTTGCAACTTTTATCAGTAACCTATGCTCTTAAGATTCTTAAATATAAAACCAAGGAAAATAACCTGAAATTCAAAAAGACCAGAACTTAAGTTTTTTATTGTTTAATTTTTTTAATGATTATGCAAAAAAAGCCTTGGGCACCAATAATTTTGTGAAATATATTAAAGTTTATAAAAATCTAGACTCCTTTATGAATTTATTCGCAGGACAACCCTGACATTTAAAAGATTACCAAGAAATTTTTTTTTTCTTTATAGTGAATTCAGGATAATAAAATGCAAACAAACCACAAATACTTCTCCATGCTAGATAAACAGGGATAAATTATCCTTCATGAAACTGTTCAAGACAAAACTGCAAAATGTCAGGTAAAGCTCTGAAGAACCAAGATCTGAGTGGAGTCTTGGAACACAGATTTATCTGATTTAATTATGAGGAAGATAAATGAACTGCAAAAGTGAACATATGGAAATCAAGGCAGAAAAATAGCCTTTAGATGCCTGGCAGAAAAGTCTGTTACACTAAAGGTACAGCAAGTAACCAATGCAGAATTTTTTTAGTATATGTGTTTCTGAACACATTTGACAAAATTTTTAAAAATGCGTAAACCTGGTGTTCATATTCTGAATATGTGGAGGATGGAAAATAGTGAAAAAATAATGAACAGTCATAAACAGCAATCCAAACTTGAGGTGGTTTAACTACTGTATCTCTAAATTAAGCTTACTAATATTTTATTTTTTGTATTTAATATTTACAAATCTTGATGCCCCAGCTCATAGAAATAGGAAAAATATTGGAAAGCAACAACTGTTCAATCTAGACAGAGATGTTTGTTGTATGGTATTTTTTCTGATTGAATTTCTGATTAAATTTTTTCATGGCAAATTGGGGGTGAAGAAAAGGAAAATACCAATATTCATATTTTTGTCTTTATAAGTTTAAGTTCTATATTTAGTAGATTAATTGTAACATACAAAGGCAAACTTAAACTTGAAGCGATACATCTTAAATATCAAATACATTTTTACATATGTTGGTAAAGTTTATTTTATAAAATTATATTCTTGGTAAACAGAACACAAGTAGAAAAGCAGACCAGAGTCATGACTGAGAGCAGGGGCTGGCAAACTCTCTCTGTTAAAGGGCCAAGTAGTAAATATTTTAGACTTTGATCATAGGGATAAGGTTTTCAGTCTCCATTCCAACTACCAAACTCCACTGTTGTACTAGAGCAAAAGCAGCCAGTGACTGAATATGGCTATGTTCCAATAAAACTTTAAAAAGCACTGCAGCTAGAGATGATCATACAGAGTAAGGTAAGTCAGAAAGAGAAAAACAAACACCGTATACTATCACTTATATGTGGAATCTAAAATATGACACAAAGGAACAAAACCAGACTCACAGGCATAGACAACAGAGTTGTAGTTGCAAGGGAGAAGGGGGCTAGCGGAGGGATGGAGTAGGACGTTGGGGTTAGCAGATGTAAGCTATTATATATACAGAATGGGTAAACAGCAAGGTCTTACTGTATAGCACAATGAACTACATTCAATATCCTATAAGCCCTAGTAGAAAAGAATATATGACAGAAAAGACCACTGGTCTAAGAGTTATAAGGTCTTGGATTGTTTGTAAGCAATAGTCTATGACTCTAGCCAGTGTGGTGTTTTGTTTTGTTTTTTTTTTTTTTCATTTTATTTATTTAGCCAGTGTGTTTTAACCCAGGCTTGGACTTGGGCCAAGTGATCTCTAAGGTCCTTTTGTCAATTTTATCAATCCTAAAATAATTGATTAGGCTTTTACAGGTCTAGAACTTGGTGTTAAGTTCCAAGCACTAGAAGCCTGGTATTAAAAAAGCTGAATCAGTGAATTAGTTGAGCAAAGTTCCAGTACAGCATTAACATTAAATGTACAAGAAATTTTTGTCACTGTAATTTACCAAAATACTGCTAAATCATATGCCTGTCTTTTAAGGAAGTTTCTGATAAGCAGTGAAGAGCTGGTGGGTACTATTTCAATGTCAAGTTGATCAATTTATGGCTAAAAGGAAAGCCAGGAAATTTTTAAGAAACTTTTCCCACACTAATAGATGTTGGGAACAAAGGAAAGAGAAGCAAAGGAGCAAAGACTTTAATGTGTAAGACTTCAGACAAAAGCCGTTTTCTAGATGAAAGAAGTGATAGAGTAAAAGACCAAAGTTCTGAACCTAAGGGGCACAGGGTTTGGTGAATGGGTCTCAAGGATTTTGTGAAATTATATGAAAAAAATTTTTTTTAAGATTAGACAGCCATCATGGGGAATACATGTAAATCCATGGCTGATTCATGTCAATGTATGACAAAACCCACTACAATATTGTAAAGTAATTAGCCTCCAACCAATAAAAATAAATGAAAAAAAAAAAAGATTAGACAGCCATCAGAATCAAAAGAACCCATGATACAACTCTAAAGATAATATGCTGCCAGCTTTCCTGCTCAACCAATCTAGCAGCTTCAGAAAGCTTGACTTAAAATGGCAAACCACACTTGGACCAAAAGCTTTAGTCTGTGGTGATGAAACTTAACCACAAGAGAATAATGGTATACCAGAATTTTAAACAACAAAAAGGTATTACCTGAAGCTTTTCAATTTCTGTCTTTGCAGCCTGCCTGGCTTTGCCAATGGCACAGCCCCAATAACCCTATTTAAAAAGAATATACACCAAAAAAAAAAAAATATTATTAATATACTATCATAAGTCATTAATGACTACTGTTTCTATTTAAAGATTAATAAAAGGATGCTAGATGACATTCAAAAGCACATATGGAGAAATACAGTAAAAAGACATTTACTGAAATGAATAACAAGGGACTCAAAAAGTTTAAAATATCAAACTTAAGTATAGAATGACCTGGATTATTTTCAAGAAATATCCAAAGGAAAACAAATTATATCATTTTACACACACACACACACAATTTTTGAAAGAAAGAATTCCTAAGAGTTAAATACTTAAAGCCTTCTTAATGTATATATACACATTTTTTGGCAGCACCAGTGCGGCTTGTGGAATTTTCAGTTTCCCAAACCAGCAGACAGTGAAAGCATGGAGTCCTAACCCATGGACCACCAGGGAATTCCCTAATTTATATTGTAAAGTTTTTTTTTTTTTAATTAAGTATGCCCATTCATACTTGTATAACTATACTTGTATGTAATGACAAAACCTAAAGAGCCTTAATTTTGTTAATGAGTATAAAAACCATTAAAATCTCAGAAGACACTTTAAGAAAAGATTATTAGAGAAAGATCCAAGAAATCCCACTTAAAATCCTTTGTACTGGGGAATTCCCTGGCAGTTCAACAGTTAGGACACAGGCTTTCACTGTTATGGACCTGGGTTACATTCCTGGTTGAACTCTTGTTTGGAAAACTTAAGATCCCACAAGCCATGTGGTGCAGCCAAAAAAAAACACCCCAAAACAATATCAAAAAACCCAAAAAGCTTCAAAAGGGAGGGCATTATATTCATTTTAGAGACTCTGCTAATATTTATGGTAATAAAATAGCACATATTCAAAATTTTATGTTGACTATGCAGTTTCTACATGGCAACCCACTCCAGTATTCTTGCCTGGAGAATCCTAGGGACAGAGGAACCTGGCAGGCTATCAGTCCTTGGGGTCACAAGAGTTGGGTATGACTCAGCAACTAAACCATGCAGTTTCTACAGTAGCATATTAAAAGTCACAAATCTGGGACTTATCTGGTGGTCCAGTGGTTAAGAATGCACGCTCCCAACACACAGGGCACAAGTTCAATCCCTAGTCAGTTCACTAAGATCCCTCATGCCATGCGGCATAGTCCAAAAAAAAAGTCACAAATCTTCACTGTCTCATACCCATAGGTTCTCGTTATTAATGTTAAATAAGAAAATGTTAAATGAGTATTAAAGAAACATATAATCTGAATATGACTTAAGTGCTAATGAGAGACCATTAAACTGGAAATAGAATCTCAGATGATTCAAAATTAACTCACATATGAAACACCCGATGGGTCAATCATGTAGAGTTGTGCACCGTCATTCACACTGTAAGACCCTAACATGAAACTGCACAAAAGTAAATTAGTAATTTTAAACCATGGTTCTTAATACCAGAAAAGTATTAAAAAGTACAATGATAAAAATACAATTTACTTTCTAAGATAAACATTGACTAATACCCATATAACTGACAGTAAGCACTTTGATAATATAGTTTGGATAAAAATAAGTATATACTTGAAAATGTTCAAAATTCATGTGCCTTGGTTTAGTATTAAACTTTCTAATCAACCTTTCCTGCAAGGATAGCACTGCAGGGAAAGGAGTACTAACAGACAGACAAGTAACATGAGGGCCCAAGAGCTAAAGGCATAAACATGAAAAAGCCAAGGGAACAAAATTCTTGCTATGAACACACTGAATCTACCTCAAACTCTTGTTCCACCCTTCATTCTTTCTTGGCTATTCCCCAATATTCCTCCAGTTATTTTTCTACAATAATCCAAATTGATTCAGTGTATTTTTTATATGCAACAAAATTAAAGTTAGGGTATTGAACAATCATATGAATTACTGATTTTTTTGAAATTATAAACAGAAAGCAGCTTCATATTACTACTGCATGTGCAGAATACCATATAACCAATTCCCATTTAAGTGCATTTTACCTGTTGCTTATAGAAGACAAGACAGAAACTAATGAGAAAACTGAGATGTCAGTACCATTGGCTACTTAATAACAACAAATGGACTCTATTTAAAATCAGTTTGCAGGGCTTCCCTGGTGGCTCAGTGGTGAAGAGCCTGCCTACCAGTGCAGGAGACACAAGTTTGATCCCTTATCTGGGAAGATCTCACATACTGTGGAGCAACTGAGCCTATGCACCACAACTATGGAACCTGTGCTCTAGAGCCCAGGAGCCACAAGCATTGAAGGCCGTGGGCCCTATAGCCTGTGCTCGGCAACAAGAGAAGCCACCACAATGAGAAGCCCACGCACCACAACTAGAGGGTAGCCCCTGCTCTCCACAACTAGAGAAAAGCCTGCACAACAACGGAGACCCCAAAATAAATTAAATTTTTAAAAATCTTTTTAATAAAATCAGTTTGCAACTTCCTGAAAATGTCTGGATCTAATATCAGAGAATTCCATCCCCCCAGTTTTATTAATAAATAATTGACATGCATCACTACATTAAATTTAAGATGCACAGCATAAAGGTTTGATTTATATACACTGTGAAATGCAATGATTACCACAGGTTTAGATAATATCCATCATCTCACATAGATACAATAAAAAAAAGTTCAAGTACTTCTTGATGAAAGTTCATTTCTTAAGGGTATAAAAGGCTAATAAGATGCTGGGAAAACAGATAACTATAGTACAGATATCGCTGAATATCTCACTAAATTTCATACCTGCAGCCAAAAGGTCTAACAGCACTGTAGAGTGTATATGCGTGTACATACATGGCCACTCTGTCTGCAAGATGCTGAGGGGGGAAAACAGAAGAGTTTATTAAGATTTTTCTCTTGTTGTTCCAGAGGCTCCTCAACTGTTACCAACTTACTTTTAGTGGAATGTTATATCCAAAGTTAGATCTAAAGTTGGAAGCCTCTTCTCTTGCAATGTCTGCTAAAGAACGAGCATCTGCCAACAAACCTGCTACTGCCTGAAAAAAAAAAAAAAAAGTACCAATTAACATTTCTATCACAAATGAAGCAAAAGTATGTGATTGTGATAGACTTAACTTGATATTTTTAACAAGCATCATCATTAGAATAAATTAGTTTGGCTTAAAGGTCTTTCAAGAATCAGACACAACTTAGTGACTAAACCATCATCTTTGCAAGGCATTCTGGAATTTCGATGCTTGAGTATGGGATAACAATTTGGAAATTTCCCAAAATTGTGACTTCATTCTTTTGTCAAATGATGACATTAAAAAAACTCCATGTCTCCCTATTTCCAACTTCATTATAAAGACTAAAACAACCACAAAGAAGAGTAAAACCATGAGTTTTGGTTAGAACTGGTTTTTAATTTAAAGCCATTCTATGTTTAAAAAGTTATTAAAAGTTTTGATTTAAAAGGCGTAGCCTCAAACCTCCTTTCTTTTTCAGCATACTAATAAATTGTAATGCAAAACCAAAACATGACAAACCACAAATCTAGTGGCTTAGAACTGCAATTACCAAACCACATGCTGAGATATCCCAGGAACTACAGTAAACTCAGAGTTGTGGGGTATTTTAAGTTTTTGGGGAAACACATATTGAAGTAGTTCAGTTTCAACATCAGACCATTCCACATTCCTTTCAATGCCATCGGATCACTGAGAAGCTGGGGCTGCCGTGATAGAAAATAAGCACTGTGCAAAAATCAATGTGAAACAGGAAGCAGGGTGGGGTGAGGCACAGCATCTAATCCAATTCCAAACTTTAAGAAACTGAAGAGTACACATTAGTAGTTGTGGTTGTTTGAAAATAAAAAATTTTTATTTTACTGTCATATGGTGAGGTTTTGTTTTTATAGCTACTAAGTTTTAAAAACATAAATCATGATTTAGACCTACATATATAAAACACAGAACCACTGGGTATTTCCTTTGCGCTAGGGAAGCCATGAAAACAGACATGTTGAAACAGTTACAGGTACTGGAAACCACTGACATAAGAAGATTTGCAGAATAAATTCTATCAAAAATTTTAATAGCCTCTTCTACTGCTACCTAGTAATAGTAATGATTATGAAAATCCTTAATCCATTACTGATCACTCATAACATGCTAAGCAGGTGAGGAAACTGGAGTTTAGAGTAACTCAGTAATTTTCATGATTTAAATAATCTTCCATTGCATAAAACTCACTGTGAAGTCTAATAATTTGTCAAATCACTTGAAGATGACAATTGTGGAGACAGACTATCAATCCTTCTTTTCTCCAACCTTCTTCAATGTCTAATGTTTTACCAATTTCCAGTTGCAAGGAATGCCATCAGTTTTTAATAACAAATGGGACAAATCTGAAAATTCTAGGAAAATCTTTCCACCACTAAACTACCTATAGGCTTATATGATTTCAAAATACATCTACCGAGAGCTATCTTTTTTACTAAGTAAAAGAAAGCAGAATTCACTAATTCCCTTCTACCAGTTAGGTTACAATCTGGCCAAGTTTCAGGAAAACACCAGTTTCACTGGCAGTAATAAATCTGTTCAGGAGAGAAAACAGATTCAGAAAAACTAATAATTGAAGGAAAAAAAAATGTATCTGTAGCTTTATAGTTTACTGCTTATATTTTGCTAGTCCTTTCTGTGTTATGTGTAACACATCTTATTTAGAAATACCAATAACAAACCTACCAATACTTTAGCAGAATGAGTGGACCCTACAGAATCTCACCCTGAAGAACGGGCTCTAGAGTAACACACAGACCATGAAGACTCAAGTACAAATCCCAGCATATTTCATTACCAGCTGAGTCTGTTTCCTCATCTGTAAAAATGGGATTAATATTACTTTCACTGGTTTGTCAAGATTACATGAGATAATTTATAAAGAACTTCTGGCATATTACCTAGCACACAGAATACATATTCTCTTTTCTTCCTTGACTTTACAGAAAGCAGGGTCAAAAATCACTTTTCTCTTTTTTCTGGACTGTTATACTTACTGAAGAAAGTCTGATATTGATATAGGATGACTTCAGTATACCCCAGTAATCTATTTATGTCATACCAGCTGCATGAAATAAATATAGCTGCATGAAATAAATATAGTGACGCTTATGAAGCTACTAAAAAGGATGTGCTCACTTTTCCTTTCATCAGACATCCTTTCCTGATACTCCACCTTACTATAAAGGTATTCTCTTTTTGATAAAACTTCAGTGTGACAGTTATCCCCAGAAAAGAGACAAAAAACTAAAGACTTACTGCCTCTCAAGCATATGCCTTGACTGGCAATCTATGGTGCCAAGATTTTTTACCCAATCTTCTCACACCTCTACCCTCCTCATTTTCTTCAACTTGGTTTTTCGTATGTATCTCCAATTGGGTTATAAGAATGCTACCAGTATTCTTCCTGGAAAATTCCATAGGCAGAGGAGCTTGGTGGGCTACAGTCCATGGAGTCACAAAGAGCTGGGCATGACTGAGCAACTGAGCATGCACGCATGCACCTTTCTTTTAGACAGTGAACTGTTCATAAACCAGTAACTTTCTGATTATTTCTATGGCTGCTCTCTGATCTGTTTTTGCCTCAATGCTAAAGTAATAAAAGGTTCTTATAATTACATTTTGATATATTCCAATTAATTACATCACAAGAAACTGGACAAGGCAAAAAGGAACACTTTTAAATGTGACCTTACCATTCCAACGTGTCGATCAACATTAAAAAGTCGTTTGTTGGAACCTTCTTCATAAAGTTTAGACAGGACTAATTTTTCTACCCCAAAGACAACGCCGTCTTTACATCTGATTCCAATAGCTGTACTGAAACAAGTAGAAAAAAAAAATCAATTTTTTTAACTGAAAATAAAAGAAACTTTGTAAACTCAAGTTAAAAAAAGAAACAAAAAAACAGGCAAATTTGTTTCTTAGAACATATCAAGTTTTTAAAGCAAACACATTTGAAAACTAGAAAGGGCAAACATCCTAAAGTGTGATGAATTAGATCCATATAAACAATCATGTGACCAAAAGAAAAAAAATTTCATATCATGACATGGAAAGATAATAATACACAAATGAAAAAAGATCCTAACAAAATGTGTAAAAAGTGGCACAGTATCTAGCATATGCTGGCTATCTTATGACAAATGCTGACTAGTCATGTCCATTAAAAATGGTACATAACATGCATATAAATGATAGGCTACGTACAAAAGAAAGAGTTAACAGTTTCTAATCTGGGTGGATTATTCTTTTCCTTTCTTTTGCCTTTTCTGCATTAACAATGCATTGCTTACAGTAAGTGTAAAAGAATAAACATTCTGTTCAACTGTTTAAAACAAAATTGATCAAAAAAACAAGTAAAATGTGGAGAAATTATATACCGCCATTTCAAGAAAAAATAATTACTTTAAATCTAATTCTTTTAACGAGAATTCTATAAGAAACCACCAGAAAAATGAACTGAGTGACATGCACAAATTTTGTAAAGAATTTCAGACACTCCTTCCCCCACACTTCAGGTACCTCTTCAAGTTTAAATTCCTTGGTCCGAATTTCCTAACTCCCAAGAATCTGCAAAGCCCATCTAGCTAATTCAATTTCATATTATAAATCCTGTGCTCTGCTGAATTCAACCTCATTGTCGTCCCTCAAACACCATTTTTGCTTTCAAGTCTTTATTGAAGTTATCCTGGGTACTAGAATACAATTCCTCCTCACCACAGCACATTTAAATAAATTTCCACAAACTTTTGCAAGTTTACTTGAATAGTCTCAGACAGCCTTTCCCAATTATTACAATTTCTCATCTTCCACATTTTTCAGAATCTAAAATGTCCTTTTCCCTAAACCAAAAGTTCTCAAAGTATGGTTTGTCAGGTCAAAAATATATTTATAAAAATACAGAAACATCTCACTTGACTTTCTCCATTGTGTGGATGTTTGCACCAATGGTACTGGCTGACCATAAACAGTAGCAGTAAATACCATTCATTGTATTTTTTATTGCTATGCTGTTTGTTTTTTTTAAAAACCATTTTTGGTTAAGAATGTCCATGATAAAGTTGTAATTAATTATATTAGACATTAATTCTTAAGTATCTGTCTTTTTATTATTCTAACAAAAATCAAGTTAGCCAAACTTCTGCTGCACATCAAAATATGATGGTTGCCTGCGGGAAGTAACACTGATAAACTGCTTTCAGGTGTAAATTTTTTCAAGGAACATCTGCTATTACCATCAAAGAATAATAACTACGGTTATTTTCACTTAGGTATGTGGCAGACTTTTTTCTAAAATGAACAAAATGAGCCTGTCACTTCAAGGAAAACAAGTGAGAGTATTTTCTTGACAGTGATAAAATCTGAGTTTTCAAACACAAACTGGAGTTTTGGAAAACATATTGGTGGTGATATTAAAAAATGTGATGTTTCTAACAGTTAATAATGAAATATGTCTACTTTGGAAGGTCTGTTATAACTCAGTGAACCAGTATTTTCCAAATGGCCAACATACAGTGTTACAAATCATGCATGGATAAAACATGCAAAGTACAAGACAGTGCAATAGATTTTAATAATAGTACAAAAAGTTCATTATTACGTTTTCAGACTCCACACTGCAACTAACCTTTACAAAACTAAAATTTGTCCAGTATGGTACAGTATAAATAAACAACATGCATAAAACTATTAAATGACTCCTCTCTTTTCCAACTATGTATGTATATGAAGCCTGATTTGTTGCACAAACTTCAACAAAAGTTACAACATACTAAAGTAGTAGCAACTATGAGACTCTGCCTTTTATTAAGATTCAATTCATCACTGAGATTTTCAAGAATGTAAAACAACGTAACTCTTCTCACCACACTTTTTCCCCATGTTTTGGAAAAGTAATTTTCATTAAAAATGTTATTGTTACTTAAGTATTTTAATAAATGTTAATGTAATTATTTGTTAACATGCAATTTTATCACTGTTATTTAAATAAATTAAGAAGTATTTTTTATTTTTTGGTTTTAATTTCTAATACTGATGAACCAATAACCTGCATAAATAAATGCTCTTTGGGGTGAGCATTATGGTAAATACTTATAGAACCTAAGAGCCTACTTAATTAAATACTCATCGAGGTTCTAATGATTTTTTTTTCCAAGTATAAGGATGTCCTAAGACCACAATTTTGTGTACATTTTTGTTCTAAACAATCTAGTCTCACAATTACGTTGCACAATCTTCCTTTCATATCTTGTCCACTCAATGTGGATAAACTGAAAAATTATAATTTAACTCCTTTTTTTCTTTTGCATATTACCTTCTAGGGGCATACTTTTATAAAATAGTTATGATCATCATATATAGGTTTTTTTAAATGTTCTTATTTGTTTTGGTAGTTCCTGTCCCTAACATAACAGCTACTCAAAAATATTTGACTTTTAAATCCCCAAGATTGAATTTCTTTCTTTGAAAGAATTTATCTTTAGGACTTCCGGGTCGTCAAGTGGTTACGACTTCACACTTACACTGTAGGACACACAGGTTTGATTCCTGGTTGGGGAACTAAGATCTGGCATGCTGTACAGACGTGGCCAAAAAATAATAATAAATAATGAAAATAAAAACAAAAATAAACAAATGGATCCTAATGAAGCTTAAAAGCTTTTACACAGCAAAGGAAACCATAAAGAAGATGAAAAGACAATCTCAGGATGGGAGAAAATCATCTGCACAGGAAGCAGTGACAACGGGTTAATCTTGAAAAGACACAAACAGCTCATGCAGCTCAGTATCAACAAACCACCCAATTGAAAATGGGCAGAAGGCCTAAATAGAAATTTCTCCAAAGGAGAAATAAAGATGGCCAACAAACACATGAAAAATGCTCATCATCATTAGTTATTAAAGAAATGCAAATCAAAACTACAATGACATACCACCTCACACCAGTCAGAATGACCATCAACAAAAATTCCGCAAACAGTAAATGCTGGAGAAGGTGTGGAGAAAAGGGAACCCTCCTACACTGTTGATGGGAATGCAAACTGGTATAGCCACTAAGAATAGTATAGAGGTGCCTTAAAAAACTAAAAATGTAACTACCATGTGACTAAGCAATCCCACTCCTGGGCATATACCTAAAGAAAATCATAATTCAAAAGATACATGCACTCCACTGTTCACGGCAGCACTATTTACAACAGAAAGGACATGGAAGTAACCAGATGTCCCATCAACAAAGGAATGGAAAAAGAAAATGTGGTATATACATACATACAATGGACTATCACTCAGCCATAAACAGGAATGAAACTGTGCCATTTGCAGGCATGTGGATGGATCCAGACACTGTCACACCGAGCGAAGTAAGTCAGAAAGAGAAAAACAAGTTATCATATATTAATGCACACATATAACGCTTTCTAGTGAAAGCTAGGGACAGGGGAGCCTGGTGGGCTGCCATCTATGGGGTCGCACAGAGTCAGACATGACTGAAGCGACTTAGCAGCAGCAGCAGTGAAAGCTAGAAAATGGTATAGATGAATTTACCTGCAAAGTAAAAATAGGGACACGAACAGAACAAACATATGGATATTAAGGGGGGAAAGGGGGAAATGTGGATTGGGATTGACATATATACACGACTAAGAAGCAAGAGAATTTCACAAAAACGTCTATTTCTGCTTTATTGACTATGTCAAAGCCTTTGACTGTGTGGATCACAATAACCTGTGGAAAATTCTGCAAGAGAGGGAATACCAGACCACCTAACCTGCCTCATGAGAAATCTGTATGGAGGTCAGGAAGTAACAGTTAGAACTGGACATGGAACAACAGACTGGTTCCAAACAGGAAAAGGAGTACGTCAAGGCTGTATATTGTCACCATGCTTATTTAACTTATATGCAGAGTACATCATGAGAAATGCCGGGCTGGAAGAAGCACAAGCTGGAATCAAGATTGCCGGGAGAAATATCAATAACCTCAGATATGCAGATGATACCACCTTTATGGCAGAAAGGGAAAAAGAACTAAAGAGCCTCTTGATGAAAGTGAAAGAGGAGAGTGAAAAATTTGGCTTAAAGCTCAACATTCAGAAAACTAAGATCATGGCATCCGGTCCCATCACTTCATGGCAAATAGATGGGGCAACAGTGGAAACAATGGCTGACTTCTTTTTGGGCTCCAAAATCACTGCAGATGGTGACTGCAGCCATGAAATTAAAAGACGCTTACTCCTTGGAAGGAAAGTTATGACCAACCTAGATAGCATATTAAAAAGCAGAGACATTACTTAGTCAACAAAGGTCCGTCTAGTCAAGGCAATGATTTTTCCAGTAGTCATGTATGGATGTGAGAGTTGGACTATAAAGAAAGCTGATTGCCGAAGAATTTGTGCTTTTGAACTGTGGTGTTGGAGAAAACACTTGACTGTCCCTTGGACTATACTCCAATTAAATAGCAAAAATAATGATACACTAAAAAACAATTTCTCTCCTTTCAATGCATGCATATAATCTCATTTAAAATTATTTGGTTAAATGTTTTCTAAGATTCAGTCTTTATGTCTCACTTTTAAGAAGATTCACACCTAATTTTTCTCTTTTCCACTTAGGGAACGGCTACCCACTCTAGCATTCTGGCCTGGAGAATTCCATGGACAGTATGGTCCATGGGGTCGCAAAGAGTCGGACACAACTGAGCAACTTTCACATTCACTTTTTCAAGCTCACAGAACACTTTAAAAATTTCCAATTTCATTTTTCTGGTGAGGTATGGGAAGTTAGATTAGATGTCCGCATCCCAGTTTTACAGACAAAAAAGTGACATTCAGGGGACTGAATACTGGAACCTTATGTATTATTACCATTTGGCAGCAGCTAGCAGGAAAATTCACATCTTCTGATCCTCATCCAATATTCTATCATACCAGGTGACATAGGTCCCTTTTAAAAAGGAACTTTCCAAGTAATTTTTCTTTATGTAGAAAAATACTCATTTTTAATGTTTCCAGTTTTTTAAATTATATTTAAGCTTGCTTAAATGTAACTGCTCACATGACCTTCCCAAAATTAAATGTAACTGTTTAAGGTCATATTTAGAAATAATTTATAGAAAACAAATTGCTAAAATACACAGACCTCACAGCCCAATCTCAATTTTCTCAGTTACAGATAGCTTCAAAATGTATCTCCAGTTCTTCTTAGTCAAGACATCTCCTACCAGTTTTTTAACACCAATGAAAATGCAAGGACGCAAAGGAGGAAAAGGAAAACAATAAACTTCCTCAAATCTTTCTCCAACTCATTGGCCAAAAAGCCTATCTTCTTTTACCAACGGGGGAAAAATGTCAACTTTTCTTGAATTTGACTCTCTTCTGAACTCTTTCAGGCCTTGTACACAATGACAAATACAGTTCAACCTAAAATTCTTAACAGCCTCACTTCTACTGTATTATCAGATACTGACAGTTTGTAAGTACTGCTATCTATAAAACTATAACATTTAAACACAAAATCAACTAGCTTCACTAACAAATCCCATAAGACTCAAAATGTATTTTTGTTCAAAAATTTTAAAATACTATTTCATAAACCATTAGAAATCTATACATCTTGTTTCTACCACCAAGAAAATGGCACACAAAAAATAAACATCTATTTATTCAGTATCTACTGAGGGCTATGGGGCTTCCCAGGTGGTACTAGTAGTAAAGAACCCGCCTGCCAATGCAGGAGATCTAAGAGACGCGGGTTCAATCCCTGGGTCAGGAAGATCTCCCTGGAGAACAGCATGGCCACCCACTCCAGTATTCTTGCCTGGAGAATCCCATGGACAGAGGAGCCTGGCGGGCTAGTCCATAGGGTCACAAAGAATCGGACACGACTGAAGCAACGTAGTATGCACACACTGAGGGCTGTGTGCCAGCACATGCAAAGACCAGTTACTATCTGTAACCTTATGAAAATCCCATGATCGAATACTGAAGGTATTAGCAGAAAGTAAGAAAACTACATCTACACATGGGCTTTTCTAATATTCTCAAAACATTTTCCTACCACACAACTTTTCATTACATTCAAAACATTGAGCTCAAACATCAACACAGCTTATTTAGTAGCAATAAAAAAAAAATTTTTAAGAGAGCTGAATGACATGAAAGAAAAATTTTTAAATCTTTTATCTCATCCCAAAGCTGCTTTATATTAAAAAATACAGTGATTACTTATATATATATTATATAGATATATGTATAACTCAATCACTGTGCTATACACTTGAAACTATGTTATAAATCAACTATACTTCAATAAAAAAATTAAAAATGAAACCTGCCTTGGCAGACTTTATTCAATTAGAAGTGATTTTTTTTAATGATCATATAATTGATTATAAAAATTCTTCAATATAAGACTCAGAATTTGTCAACAAGCTGGTAATTCAACTAAGATGTTATAGTGGTCATTTTAGTGAATTACTCTAAACAAAAAAGACAAGAGTGTGGAGAAGGAAGTGGTAACACACTGAGGTATTCTTGTCTGGGAAACCCCATGGACAGAGGAGCCTGGTGGGTTACAGTCCATGGGGGGTCGCAAAGAGTGGGACACAACTGAGCGACTAACACAAACACTTGCACGCTCAGGGTGAGTTTTCTAGCTCCAAGTCACCCTTTAAGGAACTGCCTAGTTTTGTACTGCTTTGTGTAAAAATAAAGATCATTGTTTAAGACAAAAAAAAAAAAAAAAGAGTGAAGGAAGTAATCCAAAAGGAAAATATCTTGGGTGGTCCTACACCTTTTGGAGTATAACAGCAGAAGAGAAAAATAAAAAATATCCCTCCTGAGATGATCATGTGACCAACTGCACAGGGCACTGAAAACACAAGGAAATAAAAGATTAGACAGTAAAGTCACAAACCTATTGGCCAAGGACACCAATGATGTAAGTCAAGAATCTGAAAAAGAGCTAGCGAAGATGTTGATGAATTTGGCTTTATACACTTGAGACATGGTAGAATGTGTAAGTGTGTAATTCTGGAGTCAACTGGAAATACAGTCATATGGAGAGAGCTGGCATAAAGAGAAATCTGGAAATGACTAATAAATTGAGATTATTTTAGGGCATGTATTATTTGTGCCAAAGTAACATAACAAAGCCTAATTAACAAAAACAAAGAGGAGACATTTAATACCTGGCTAAAACACACTAATTTCAAGTAAAACACTGTTTCTTACCTACTATTTTCCACAGCCTTCATAGCATATTCAACTTGAAAAACTCTTCCATCCGGAGAGAATGTAGAAGCTGACAGATCATACTACAAGGAAAAGGCAATAACAAGCTTAGAAGGATGCACCTTTGGCAGTAATAACAATTTTTTCCTAAATGGCTTACACATCAGAAATGTGTGTTCAATCTCAGTGAAGATTCTGCTTTGAAGAGAAAGGGAAAGCATGTCAGAGCAGGAACAGCAGCTAAGAGAAAAGTTATACACTTTAGATTTCTGCTATTGACAAGCAATGAATACCAGTCCTGGGTAAAGTCAGAACTTTTCCCACACAGAACATGGCTCATTTCTGAAAAAATTACCATGGTAGAAACAACACTGGCTTCTCGTTAGCACTTAAGTATTTTAATTCATAGCTGTGGCAGTAATGAACTAAAGGAGCTTGGACACAGCATTTAGCATTCAGATATTTAATAAGCGTCTATTATATGTCAGTCACTATGAGGAAATACAAAGATTACTCATTCTTAAAGTCCTTCATTTTCAAATCAGACCTCAAACAGATCCAGGTGCTGGAGATAAACAGTTCTATGATGAAAAATAAGACAAAGTGAACTTACGGTCTCAGGGAATACCACAGACTACCTGATCAAGGAAGGCAATGCTATAGCAATTATATTTATGTTATTTAAGCTGAGCCAGACCTAAAAGACAAGTAACTACTCATTTAGAATATAGAGAAAGAGTGTCCTGGCATCTGGCATAAAAGACCTCAGGGTAGAAATACGAGGAGCAAAATTAAGAAAAGGAAATAATGCCACTGCATCTTGAGCACCATAAATGGTAAACAGAAGAGTAAACTATATTAGAGGCAAATAAGGGCCAAGTTATGCTAAGTCTTTTATTTTAGGCTGGAGCAAGAAGTTTTCATTTTATTCTAAATGCAACAGAAAGTCACTGGAGTTTAGGTAGGGTGAGGGGAAGAGGTTCTAATTTTTTTTTAAAATGCTGTTCATCTGGTAAATGAATTATAGAGAAAACAAGAGTGGAAGCAGAGATAGGGTATTACAAAGGGAGTGTCTTAGACAAGAGAGAAAGACATGGAAGGTGTTATTCTTTGAGGGTGCAGTCAAAAAAAACCGTGCTTAATGGATTGGCTTTAGGAATACAGTAAAAAAGAAATCAGAAGTGCATCGTAGGTTTTTTTTTTTTTTTCATTTAAGCGACTAAAATTGAACCATTCACTGAAATGTAAATTGTAGGAGATGCAAAATGGCAACGGAAGAAGAAAAGAGATCTACTCTGGACATGTCATTTGAAATGCCTATCAAACAATCAAGTGGAGAGAAATACCAAGACAGGTCTTCACATCCGGAGTTCTTGGGACAAGACAGGTGTTAAGTCTTAAACAGTGGTGCTTCCTGCCTCTCAGCTTGTTGATCTGTTAAAGGAAGATCTTTAACTCTACCACGGTAATACCCAAATATCTTACCTATTTATATTATTAAACATTTTTAAAGGGTTTGTAGAACCTTTCAGAACACTATTAATCTAGGGTAATTGGTCTGCTAAACGAAGATCTTTACCACCGTTAATACTCAAAATTTCTCACCTAGTTATATTATCAAAAATTTTTAAAAGGTTTGTAGAACCCTTCAGAACACTATTAATCTAGGGTAACATTAATGTAGTTGCAAAGTCAATTTGCTACAACATGCATTACTGAGCATCAACTAATCCAAAAACGGTATGACAACCTTAGTATAAATTGCCTATTATCCAACTCGGAAAACCAGTATTTGGGCCTAATGGTGAGAATCAAAATCTTATGCACAATGGGAGTAAATGAACTGAGAAACCCATTACCCAGTGCCTCTAGTGGAACCAACCAATAAATATTTCTAAACATTATGTTTTCTATACCAACTCGGAAAACCAGTATTTGGGCCTAATGGTGAGAATCAAAATCTTATGCACAATGGGAGTAAATGAACTGAGAAACCCATTACCCAATGCCTCTAGTGGAACCAACCAATAAATATTTCTAAACATTATGTTTTCTATATGGGGAAATACATAAAAGGAGCAAGCCGAAGACTGTATATATGCAGTACGTTTAACAAAGAAAAGTTAGTAGGCCGAACAAGTTAACCAATCTAACTCCAAAATCCTGCAGTCTGTCTGTTCAAAGAAGCGGTTAAGTACGTAGCTAATCATTTAAACGCTTACGGTACTGAGACCTCACAATGCTTTTATTTCTCTACGAGAAAAGCTGGGACAACGGAAAAAATGGAAAAGATTCTTCAGATTCCGCTTTTTAGATAAGATTTCCTTATCAGTTCTGAGAAAGTTCCAGGGACTCATACAGAGAGGTCCATCGGTACCCTCGAAGCTAAGACAGAGAATCCGTGAGTCAGCAGCACCCCAGGAACTGCAAGGGTGGGGAGGGGGGGAGAGGTTCTTGGAAAGCGGCGTCACAAACTTTGGACTCTGAAGGCGCCTTGCCTCAGTGGTGCTCAAGAGCTTAATTGTTGTCCAAGTCCTTCACAGCGTGCGCGCACACACCACTTCAGGCCTCAAGAGTTTCCACTTTCGGTTTCCCTAAGTGGCTAAAGAAAGTGACTCAGCAACCTAAGCGGCTCCAAATCTCAATGCTGCGCGGCCAAGCCCGCTACACCTGAGCTGAGAAGCGTCAAGTCACAGTCACCGCAGGCGCGGGCCTACACCGCCGGGCACCGCACAACTGGAAGCGGCCCACCTGCCCCCAGGCAGTCCCGGAGGACCCCGAGTCCGCGCACCCACCGCGGTCTGTCCGCGTTCCCTTCCACGCTAACCCTTAGACTAGACTATCACACAGAGAAACAAAGAACTCACCCCGGTGCCGATTGAGCTCATCCTGCTAAAATCACTGGGACGCTTACGGCTTCAGGCCTAAAGCGATCCCCCAACACCACAGCAAAAGACTAGTAACAAGCTCTCTCATTGGCTATTCTTTCAACCAATAGCCTTTTCTGTAACTCGTTCCTGGAGCATTGGTCCACGGAACAGAGGATTGTGGGAAAAGGGAGGGGGGCGGGGGCAAGGGCGGGAAATGCACCTGGCGAGTAACGCGCTCGTACAAAAGCAATCTCGCGGGGTTAGGTAGGCTCCTGGTTGTTTCGTCTCCGGTTTAGATTTGTAGATGTCGTTCTGTCTTCTGGTTGCTTGAGAAGCTGCGCCAGTCCTTTTCCTGGGAATTATTATTTATCTTTTATCCGTCTCTTTCGCTTCCTTATTTTTTTTTTTAAAGCAAAACGGAGAGATGTTCTTATGCTCTTACAAAGGCCAGAGAAAACGGTAGGGGAGAGGTCCCTCTCCACCATTGGCGGCCTGGTTCTAACCCAATATGTTGAGGCAACCCCATCATCCACATATTCTAACAAGAAGGAAGAAAGTTGCATTCTTGCTTTCTAAGGGTATCACCTCTGGGCTTAGGTCGTAATTTTACAGGATTAGTACTCTTTGTATAACTCTAGTAGAATTAAGGATAAGATTGATTAAATATTATTTGTTGAGCGCTGTATGTCCCAAGTACTCAAGTTACACCCTGCTGATGTAGCGATGAAAGAGACAGGACCTCATCCTTTACACTCAATGAGAAGAAACAGGCAACGGAGAGTAAATAGGCAAATAGTTGCACCTTTTGGTTAAAAAAGAGAGACAATGGAAGTTTGAACTTTAAACCTGTTACTTAAGGAATGACTTTCCAAATGGGTGATACTTAAATTGAGATTTGGGATTGTTATTTCAGTATAAACTTGTCTTATTATAGGAACTGTCAGGTCCGTATGGCCTTAAGGGGAGAGTGACAGATGAAATCAGAGAGGTGGATATGGAATCAGATTTCATAATGGTTCGAATTTTAATCTGATTTTAAATGGAAAGCCGTCAGCATTTTTTAAACTGCTAAATACTTACGTGTGTATTTCCCCAAAAAGAACATCATTTTACATAGCCACACTATAACTGTGAAAATCAGAAAATTACCATTTCTTTTTTTTTTTTAATCTACAGACTTTGTTTACAGATTTTGGCAAATCCCTCAATAATGCCCTTCACAGCAAAAGAAAATCCAAGATCACGTTTTGTATTCAGTTGTCATGTCTCTAGTCTCCTTGAATCTGGAAAATACAGTTAATATTTCTTTCAATTTCATGGCATTAATACTATTGACGAAAAACATTTACTTTATATGATATTCCACAGTATAGGTTTGTATACTGTTTTTCATGATTCAATTTGGATAAATGCATTTTTGTCAGGAATGCCACAAAGTAACATTCTATTCATATTAGAACCTTATGTTAAGAGGCACATTGTGTCAATTTGTTCCACTAGTGATGATTTTTTTTTTTTTTTTTTAGTGATGATGTTAACTTTGATCACTTGCTTTAGATTTCTTCACTGTGGTTTCACTTTTGGCCTTTGTAATTTATAAATATCTTATGCAGAAATACCTGGAGACTATGTAAATATCCTACTATCCCTCCACCTTTTACCCACTAATTATAGTATCCAATGAGTCTTACTATGATGATGGTTTCCAAATGGTGCTTTTCTAATTTTTCTCTTTTCTTTTGGCTTTATACTATGAGATCATCACAGTTCTGTAAGCAGAATGATATAATTATTAAATGAAGTCTCTTGCTTCTATATGGAGAATGATAAATATATGAAAGAGTAGAAGCACAGAGACATCTATGCATTATTGGCATTATACTATGAGATCATTAGCAGTTTTTAAGCAGAATGATATGATTATTAAATGAAGTCTCTTGCTTCTGTGTGGAGAAAAATAAATACAGGGAAGAATAAAAATACAGAGAATGGTTAGAAATCTTGCAATCCAGTGTGCAAGCAGTAATGGAGAGTGAGTAGAGTCGTCGCAGTGGAGGTGGAAATATGTTGATGGATTTTAGATGTGCAGGCTTGCTGAAAAATTAAAAGTAGAAAGTAAAGGGAAAAGGAAATTCAATTGCTTCTTCCTGTTAATGAAGCATTATAGTTAAAAGTTTTTATTCATGAATAAATGGATAAAAAGGATATGGATATACTTGGAAGACTAGCAGTTTAATTTGTCTAACCCTCACTGAAATATCCTAGTTGCAATTTTTTCATGAAGGGTCCTGAGTTAGACCACTATAGGCCAAGAAACGGAGAAGGCAATGGCAACCCACTCCAGTACTCTTGCCTGGAAAATCCCATGGGCAGAGGAACCTGGTGGGCTGCAGTCCATGGGGTCAAAGAGTTGGACACGACTGAGCAACTTCACTTTCACTTTTCACTTTCATGCACTGGAGAAGGAAATGGCAGCCCACTCCAGTATTCTTGCCTGGAGAATCCCAGGGACAGCGGAGCCTGGTGGGCTGCCGTCTAAGGGGTCGCACAGAGTCGGACACGACTGAAGCAACTTAGCAGCAGCAGCAGCAGGCCAAGAAAAGACTTCTTCCCAGGTGTTACTAGTAAAGAACTCGCCTACCAATGCAGAAGACAGATGCGGGTTTGAGGCCAAGAAAATGCTGAAGAAAGCTAGAGTATAGTCCTAGGAGGGTTCACCTTGAAGGTAAACTACAAGTACTCCAAACTTGTTTAAAGATCTAGTGAAACCCTTAATTAACTTCCCTGTTTGTATGTGATAAACACAATTTGAGTGCCTAGGGCCTACTGTGTATTCATTAACAATTGTGAATTTGGAGCTCTTTCTGAACCCATTATCAGATGAACTGTTTATGTGGGGACTGGATTGTTGATTTATCTCGTACCTTGGAAAAATGCATTGAGTTATGGTCTAAGCTTCGTGATTGTTTGCCTGATTCATTAGAAAACTTAAAAGGTGTGAGTATGGATGTGTTTTAATTACTTTAAGTTACTTTTGGAAATAGTGCATATAAAATCAATATGTAATCTACGCATATATCTTTCTTATAGGGTGATAAGGCTTTTGAGGTTATCAGAGTCTGTATACTTCCGTCTAGTGGAATAGTGCTTTGCACATGGTAGGTACTTAATAATTGTGTTGAGAATGCAAATAAATACAAATTCACTTCCCAGGTACATTCTGCCAAGTTATAAAATTGTTACAATACACCAGAATTTGCAACTGCAAGAAAAAAAAATTGTTGGTGAATAACTGCATTAATATTTCAAGCTTGAAAATTTTAAATATTCTGCTTAAATCCTAGGGGCACTTTGAGGAATCTAAACATAGTTTATGCCATACTTTATTACTCAGTTTTAAATAAAATAGCCCTGGAAACATGATGCCCAATGTGTTTAACTTGTAAATTCTGTGTTTTAGGGTTTCAGAAATTACTATCTCTAAGAATTCTTTGTGACTCTCAGGTTTACAATTAGGTTTTATCTTGCTGTTCTGAGCAGTAGAATAGACACCACTCCCATCACAGAAATCTGCAGATTTCCTTATCTAGAGAACTGCACTAGTATCTCAGAATATATATATTTCTGTAGATTATTCCATTATCTTAGCTTGTCATAATTTGATCAAAATTAGTTCTTTTCTCCTAGATTTAATTCTTTACCATAAGACTCAGACTCTACAATCCTTTCCTCTCGGCCTGTCTTTTGTGAGGGATGTGTAATAACAGCTTCTGAAGGTCCTCTCTCTGAATTGTCAGGCAGTTATGGGAAAGGGGGCTAATTTTAACTGAACCGGTTTCCTCTTCCTCAATTTAGCTTTCCTTGACTAGATCATATTAAAGGGAAATAAGTAAGCTCCACTGTTCTTCTGCGTGTGTAACTAACTTCATTAAAAACTTTGTATTCATGCTGCGTCCAAAATGGTAGGAATCCATTATGGCATTCGATAGAAAGTGAACAGTCTTGATACGTGTTTATGTAAAGAAGACAACTTATTGGGTCGTAAATATTTTTAAACACTTCAGAAAAAAGATTCAGTGTTTCTGTAATGACAGACACGTAACTCTTCAGTGCTCTTGTGATACACCCACGCTAAAAAATTACTAAATATAAGTACAGTTAAACAATTGTTTTAAAGAATTTTTAAAACCAGTTTGGAAGTTAACATTTCATAGCATGACATAAATTTTTTTAATATCAAAATAGAAGTATAAAGAAACAAAAATCAAATATAGTTAAACACTTTAAGAGGAGAAAAATCAAACCGTTCACCCAGGTGCCCGGCTAGCTCAGTCGGTAGAGCATGGGACTCTTAATCCCAGGGTCGTGGGTTCGAGCCCCACGTTGGGCGCAGACTGTGTTTTTGGTTTTTTAATTCTCTTTAACATTCAGAGGTCTCCACAGCATTGTAACACACGAGGGTTTTTTCTAAACCGCTTTTAGATACTGTCAATATTAGCCAAATCTCTGGAAAATAGACGAGTTTGCAAATTAAAGAGTTCTCAAATTGCGCTTGCGTACTTAAAGGAACACGTTCCTATTCCTTTTTCCTATCCCTTCCTAGCTCCTCCTTTACCAAGGAAACCGAAACGGCCAATGTTTACAGTTGAAATTGATTTTCTGTGTTACTGTGCCTTCCTGCATTATTGCTGTGAGAGGGCGGTTTTTTATTTAATCGGAATAAAATCAGGAGCCTCAATACTGGCAACTTTTCTAAAACTTAAGCGATGCCATGGAAAAGCAGGGAGTCTGCTTCGGAGGACTTCGAAGTTCTCCCTTGTTTATTTTACGTTTTTTCTTCTCAATATAGGGCTTTCCTGGGGTAGGGATGGGGAAATGTCTTTTGGAGAAATATACAGTGAGAAATGTTCCATGCTGTTTTGAGAACCAGGGCACTATCAGGTTTTCTTCCACTGTTCGTGGGACTTATTTGGAATCTCTCCATCCAGTTGGATAGATATTAGCAAGTTAACATTCCGGTAAAGGGGAGGCTCTTTGAAACGAAAGCACAAAAGAACTGAGATGTGAAACTTCGAAAGGGCAATTATTACTAAGTATCATGGAATGTAGGACTTCCGTTTCTTTACCCTCTTCACTAAGAACTTTGAAATAATCAGGAAGAGAACATGCGCACCACAGCCAGTCCCGTTCCGGGATCTCACTCACCGGCCGCTGTAGGTGAAGGGCGCAGGCTCCAACTTGAATTACTATTTCCCGTACGCCGCGTGTTATCTGCTAGCTTTCCTCCTACTAAAGGACCAATTTGTCTCTCTCGGTTTTCCCCCTCAACATACAAACATGCTGTTAATTCTCTATCTTAAAACAAAACGAAAAACTGACCTAGTTTCCCTACAAGCTACCATTTTACCGTATTTCTCTTCCTCTTTGGAGCAAGTTACCCCACAGAGGCCCAAGTTCACCATTCTCTTCTCCCACGTGACAATGCCCTTCAGCCAAAGACCAAAAAACAAACTCCTGTAGTTGAACAAGTTTGACTTATAACCCCTTGCAGCGAGGGAGACCTGTGGGGTGTCTCAGTAAGAGGGTGTTAGAATCTACTACAGGATGTGCGTTTTAGTCAGGGAATTTGGGAGAGGGTCTAAGGAAACGAGGGCGCCTTCTGGATTTCTGGTGTTCCCAGGAAGCAGGGGCCATTCTTTGATGCAAATAAATCTTACCTATAGGGAAAAGCAGACTAAAGGAGAGATAAAGCTGAAACTGATAAAGTCATTCATTTAGGACAAAAAGCTGTTCAGTGTTCTGCCTGGGACTGGGACCAACTTGTCTAAAGTGAATGTTCTATGAAATGCGGATTCCACGTCCAGGCCTCCCCAGTTTGTGACCAACCCACCATAAATCAGGGGTTCCCACGGTGTCTGCTGAGGTTTGTTCATTTCCTAGAAGGGCTCACAGAACTCTGGAAAAGTTTACTTATTCCTGTTGTATTATATAGGATACAACTCAGGAAGAGCTAAGCAGGAGAGATGCTTAAGGCAAGATATGGGGAAGGAACATGCCCCTCTCCCAGCACCTGAACATTTTCACCATTCTGGAAGCTCTGTGAACCCTATATGATAGGGATTTTTATGGAGGCTTCATCACACAGGCATGACCAATTATTGACTCAATGGAGAAACCCTGTCCTCTACCTAGAGGATGGGGCAGGCAGGGGTGGGGCTGAAAAGTTCTCCTTCAAAACATCACTTAAGACTCTGGTGACCAGCTCTCACCCTAAAGTCATCCAAAAGCCCTCCAAGAGTCACCTTTTGGTGAGAAGTACAAAAGGCACTTCTATTACCCAGGAAATTCTAAGGGATTTATTAGCAGCTCTGTGTAAGCTGTTCCTAACACAAGGATTTTAGGAGCCCTGTGTCAAAAACTATAGGCAGAGGCCAAATACATTTCTTGTGTCGCACTTGCCTAATTTCTCTGAGTCATTATAAGCCCCTCAGTCACCCTATTCTAATTGGCAATTAGCCCCCCCGCCCCCCCGCCCCATTCACCTCATCCTACATTTTTTTTTTTTCTATAGAAGATATGTTCTTTTGTTATTATTTGCTTTACTTTCACCACATCCTTGGAACGTAGGTCCACAAAAGCAGGATTTTTGTCTTTGTTCTCCAATGTATCTCAAGCACCTAAATTAGTTATCTGGCAGATGTTCAATAAATATGTGTTGAAAATTAGTGAATTAAGAAGGCTGTATTGGTTTCTTAAAGCTGCCATAAACAAAGTGCCCCAAACTGAGTGACTTAAAAGAAATGTACTGTCTCCCAATTCTGAAAGCTAGAAGCTTGAAATCAAGGTGCAAGGAGAGTCATGATCTTAAAGGCTCTCTTGAAGAGTCTGTTCTTTACCTCTTTCTCTTCGCTTTCTTGTGGCAGCAGCAACCCTTGGTGTTTTTGGTTTGTTGGTGCCTAACTCCAGTCTCAGTCTGTTGCTACATTTTCCCATTTCTCTCTCACATGGCATTTTCCTTTTTGTATAATGACACCAGTCCTAGCGTCTGATTAGAGTCCACCCTAATAATCCCATCTTAATGTGGTTATACCTGCAAGTAAGGCCACATTCACAGGAGCTAGAACTTATAACATCTCTAATGCACACAATTCAACCCTTAACAGAGGGCTCCATTTCTTAACCTCAATCTCTGGTGTCTGCCACTTTATAGTATCTATAAAGTTGTATTTCAGCTAGAGACCTTATGTTTTATATTATTCAGTAATGAAAACCTCTGAATAAATCATCCAATGCTACAAAAGATAACTTTATGTTTACAACAAGAGATAATGTTAATACTGAATCCACACAACTGACTATTAGTTGCACACCTATTCCTGGCCTAGTACACTTAGAGATTTCAAAGTTAAGAAATGGAGCTTGGTTCTTATGGAGCTTATATTCCAGAAAGAAGATAAAACGTGAATAGAAGCAAATACAAAGTGAAATTGTAAGTGCCTTGTTACAGATAATGTGCTTATGGGAAAGAGCACTACTTTGGGGAAAAGGGTGCTGTGGAAAATGGTAAGTTAATGAATACATTGGGAAACTGAATTTTCAATTTTATTTACTGGTTTAATATGGCTTTCAAGTTCTTTGTGGTCTAATTGTAAATTATTTTAGTAATGCCTCATCTCACTGCCAAATGCTTTAAGATTTTGTGCAGAGAAAATCAGTTCACTTAGGCTGGAGTAATCCCCAATTATGGATATTCTCATTCTTCAGGAACAAGGTCAGAAACCTCCTCTATGAAGTTTCCTTGGCGCACTGGTCAGAACTAAATACATCGGCAACAAGCAATGGATCCCTTGATGGCACATACCACATTCTGTTTTGTATCATCAGTTGTGTACACATCCACTTCTGCTAACCTGTAACCCTTCCAAGGGCGGAGGTCATGTCTTTCTGTTGTAGCATTTACAGGATCTAAAACTATGCAAGGTACACAGCAGACAGTCAATAAATACTGAATGAATCATAGTTTGGGGCGACTAAAATAGGAGTATACGGTGACAAAGTAAACCTAGATGTATTTTAAAAAGTAACACACACACGAAGATAAAAATGAATCCTTTCCTATTCTTAATGCCAGGAACCAACTCTTTCAAGTGTTTCTTGGTGTTAGTATCTTCATATACAGAGCACATACCAAAACTAGGAAGGCTATAGAAAAAGGACAAACAAAAGGATCAAACTATGAGTAAAAACAGACTTGGGACATATAGTCTAAAAAATGTATAAATTCTTACTCAGTCTTCAGGACTACGAGAATACATATATATTTCCCATCTTCACAGGTACTTAGAAAGAATGAAACCAGCAAAATTCTAGTAAGAGGTAGTTCATTAAAAACAAAGGAAGAAAAACAAAAATAAAAAAACAATGACTGAGTACATATTACAAAGAACCCTGCTTTTAGAAAATAAAAAGCACAAAAGATTAAAGACATTATGAATACATGTTTAAACAGCAGTTGCATAAAAATGCATGAGTATCTTTGCATTAAAATGAAATATCTTTTTCCTTAGAAATTCATAAACTATAAAGTTAGGAAAGTGAGCATTTCCACATTTTGCTTACCAAATGCTTAACTATGCTGCCCAAAATTATCAGTCCAAAAATAGCATTATTATAACCTGAACACAAACATCAAAACAAAGGATCTTAAGACACAAACCCATGTAAATATTTGAAATAACTAGAAATGGTAACATTATTCTTTAGATGAAATAATTGATGACAATATGAAATTAATGAAGTCTCTGATGCCCAGGACAGATTATGTGAATTATGGAGAGATGCTTTTCCTCTTTTTAAAAAATGAACTTGTAACAAATCTCCAAAATGAAACCACTTTAGTATATTTTATTGATATAAATACAACTAATTTCATAAGCATCAGCTACCATTCTACCATTACACAAGAGAAACCAGTCAAAATGATTAAATATTAATGTGCCAAATAATTACAGAAATGCTTTCACTTCTACTAAAGTCGTCTCTAACAGCATTCTATATACTTTGTACAATTTGCTTCTAATTGATGAGATACTTGAAAAGAAGCAAAGTTGAATTTTAATCAAACTTTCACTTCTCAGTGGAAAATGCTCTCTTCATCAGAGGTGGCTGACTCTTCCCAACATCGAACATCATTTCTAAAGGTGGATTATTAAGAGAACACCAATCAGGTATACGGCCTGTCTGGTTATAATAATCCTTTGAGACTGAACGGCTCCCAAGTATGTCTTGCAGTGCTCCAAAAATAGCTCCTGTGTGGTTAAAAAAAAAAATTTTATAGCTGATATGAAAACTTTTACTAGAAAATTTTATGTACATACATATCCACTTCATTATATGACAAGAGAGAATGGGTAACATTCAGTAAAGCATATTCCCAGTCTTTAGATGAATTACAGTTAAGCTGTTCTATATCCTATATTTTGAAAAACAGGGTAAGCCAAAACGCTTGTGTTGAAAATAACTTAAATGGCCTAAACTAGATTATAGTGAAAATGATTAAGTGTTACTATGTTTAAATGCAGGTAGAGGGAACTCCCTGGTGGTCCAGTGGCTAAGACTCTGCCCTCCTGATATAGGGGGCCTGGGTTCAATCCCTGGTCAGGGAACTAGATCCCACATGCCACAACTAAGACTCTATGCAGTCAAATAAATAAAAATAAATGTTTTTTAAAAAAATAAATAAATGCAGGTAGAGTAAGGTGGAAATATTTTTAACTCTGTACACAAAATAAATAATCATCTTAGTTTTCTTAGCCAAAACTCTATACGTGGGATGACTTTAATTGGAGAGAAGTTAATTTTTAAAAAATCAAAGTGCAAATGCCAAGAGAAAATACATACATAATTCTGAAAATTAATAATTTAAGGAAAAGTAAATGGTCAAAGAAAATTGATTAATTAGTTATTCTATTAGTTAACTAAGTAGGCAATTTCTAATAACGAATCATCTATAACCATTAGTCATGTCATTCAGGAACCAATTACTATATAATCATTATTTTAAAAAATGGAATTCTTGGGAATTCCCTGGTGGTCTAGTGGTGAGGACTCTTCACTTATACTTCTGGGGGTCTGGGTTCAATTCCCAGTCAGACAAGTAAGATTCTGCAAGCTTCAAGGTAAGGTCAGAACAAACAAACAAAAAAATTCTTACCTCCCAGCCATGCTACACAATTAGCCTTTGCAGGTGGAGTATGAATCCGGAATGTCTTGGTGGCAAGCGTTTTTTTATATTTTGGTTTTTCTACCAAATACCTTATTTCTGCAAGTAGTCTGTGAAGGAAACCTGGCAACATAGACGTGCCACCTATGACTACCAAATTCTCTGCTAGCTGCTTCCTGGTGTCTATTGGGCACTGTTAGTAAAAAGAAAAAAAAAATATAGAATTAACTTTAACCGTATAAATAATGCCTGATTGAATTTAAGAAAATATACAGATTATTAGGTGATCATTTGTATCACAAAAGAGGGTCACAGCAAGGTTTCTTTAACAAGGGATTTTGTCATGTGACAAATATACCAGCATGATAATATTACCATGTACTTAAATAAATCCTTAAAGATTTAGAAAGCTAATAGTGTAGAAATTTAAATTCCAGAGGGCATATAGTAGTAATATGGAAGCATTCTCATTTTCAGGGTAGAATGTCTGAGTCGAGCAAAAATCATAATAAGAAATAACTTTTCATGGAAACCTAATTTTTCGAAGGTACTATTTCCATGATATCCAGAGTCAGCTGTCAAGAGATAAGATAACATTCTTGGAAAAATTGTTTCCACAACAGTTCTCTCTAAGCATCAGGAATATTAAAGTCCTTCACTAATATTATGACTTTCAAAAAAGTCCCCAAGTGGAGTAGGAAAAGTAGATAATATCTCCCAAAGTATTTTATAGGAGTTCTATGGCCCCACAGTCATTACATAAAAGAGCCATATATACCCTGTGGAATGAAAAATTTAGTACTACACAAACATGCATGTGAAGAAACTACTAAGTACAAAATAAAAATCTGGTATTGTCATTATAGAAAAGAATTCATGATACGTCTATAGCACAAACTACCCTGCGTGTGAAATGCTGTCGGTACCACATCTCAGTGCTAAAGTAAAACTCAGTAAAATTTCACATAAAAGATAAAAAATGTAACCAAAATTAAAAATACAAATTTTTAAAAATTCTTTATAAAGGACTGTAGTCATAAAAAGAAACCATTTACAAAATAAAAATACCTGCATAAGGGAATCCAATATTAAAGTGGCAACTGATTTCTCTTCATTATCTTGCTCAAAAAGGATTTCCACAACAGAATCTCTAATGAGATTAAGAACAGAGAGTGTTTTGTTGGCATCACATAACACAACACAGTACGATAGGTCTACAGACATATTTTTAAGTACTATGTGAATATAGAGCAATGATTAGAACACAAGGTATCTGCATTTGTAAATGAGAAGAATAACAGTATTAGCCTCACAGGTGTTACAATAGAGACTCAGTGACATACTAGAACAGCGCCTGGCACATACGAGGTATGCCCTAAGTACTAGCTGTAACTATCACTATGTATAGATTTTGGGGGCTTCCCTAGGGGCTGAAACAGTAGAGTCTGCCTGCAATGCAGGAGACCCCAGTTCAATCCCTGGGTTCAGAGGAGCCACAGAAGAAAGGAATGGCAACCTACACCAGTATTCTTGCCCGGAGAATTCCATGGACAGAGGAGCCTGGAAGGCTATATAGTCCATGGGGTGGCAGAGAGTTGAACATGACTGAGCAACTGTCACACACATGTATAGATTTACATATATATTGTCCACCTTAAACCTAATAACAAAAAGGAGTGAAAGTCTGTAAAAGTTAATGGAATTCAACAAACAGATCAATAGTGATACAACAGATTTAAAAACAACAAGACCTTACCCCACCCAGCCAAAAGTATTTCTTTGTTGGTAAAAACAATACGTGGCAAAGATGACTAGTTGCCTAATAAAATACTCATTGTCCTGTTCGTTCTCAAATTAAAAGAACTCTATTTTTGGTAGCACAAGGAAAATCTTTGTTATGATGGAATAGTTCTCTACCTTGATTGTGGTGGTGGCGAATGCAGAAACCTACACGTGATAAAATCACAGAACAATATATACACATTGCACCAATGTTAATTTACTGGTTTTAATATTGTACTATGGTTATATAAGATGTATCCATTGGGAGAAACTTTGAGGAGTTACATGGGACCTATCTATATTACCTCTGCAACTTCCTGTGAATCTATAATTATTTGAAAATTTAAAAAAAGATAAAACTCCATTTTAAGCTGGATACAAAGCCCCTCCCCAGTTGAAATAATTTAACAGCCTCTCTTGCAGCAGAATGTAGCTAAGCACCAGACAATGAGATGGAGGCAAGGTACCTGGGACTGGTAGACAGTCTCCTGTACAAGGAAAGTACTTCTCTTTCCCTCCCTAGGACTGCATGCTTGGAAGACACATGTAGCAGCTAACTCCAGCAACCACCCTGGAACCCAAGAACAAGGGCTACGCCCCCAAAGACGAGAGGTAGGAGGAAACTCGGGTCCCTGGTGGCAATTTTTATCCCATCCTTGGAGTATCTACCTCTGAACTTCTTTTAAGTGAGAGACAAATTCTATCATGTTGAAGCCAGTATTTTCAGGTTTGTATATCTGGTAACCAAACTGAACCCTCACCAATGCAATACAAAACTACACATATAAATATGTTAAAATAAAATTTAGACCATACTATGCATACTACTTTAAAGTTTTTTGAATCTTTTTCAAAACATAAAATTCTCTTCCTGATATTCAACATACTTCCTAACTGTCCATTTCACGAGTACAGGACGCTGAGGCCTAAGTATGCTGAACACCCATTCACTCATAGTCAGCCACCTGCCTCTAGGCCTGTACACTTTTGCTTCTACCAGTTGAGCTGAATACTTACAAAGCATCAGTTTTCTTTTTCCAAATCTTTGTCCGTTAATGTGATATTGAAAAGACATAATTTTACAAGTAGTACTTAAGCAATACAGGCTTCCCAGGTGGCTCAGTGGTAAAGAATTCACATGCCAATGCAGAGACACAAGTTCTCTCCCTGGTCAGGAAGATCCCCTGGAGAAGGAAACGACAACCCACTCCAGTATTCTTGCCTGGGAAATTGCACAGACAGAGGAGCCTGGTGGGTTACAGTCCATGGGGCCACAAAGAGTCGGACACAACTGGGTGACTGAGCATGCACAGACTTAAGCAATGAAATGGTAGGGTAGAAAATAAACACTTGTTTTCTTCATTTCTTGTTCTGCGCTCCAGTAAACAATCAGGAGAAATTTTACAACAGTAAATAAGTTAATATAATTTAAATAAGAGGTAAAATGATAAAAAGTTACTATCAAATAGTATTACACTGTCACTTTTTTGTTTCCCCAATCTACTGTATTTAACATCTGTATGTTTATGTTCATCCTTTTAGTATCTCAAACTCTATGCTAATTATCTCAAAATCTTAACAGGATCTTCCATATTTATGTAATTCTTTTCTGTGCATTTTCTGATCTAATATTTTACAGATGAAACTTTTATAATACAAATTTCATATAGCTTGGGTATAAACAAAAGTTACACTGTTACCAATATAATTATGCAAGTCCTTGGCAACTTACATTGCATCATCAGATTGAAAAATGAATAATAAAAAGGTGAATTACTAACTGGTCCTAAAGATTCAGTATCTTTGGAAGAATGCATTCTTTCTAACTAGACAGTATTTTAAAACAGGAATCAGCAAACTATGGCCTGCAAGTCAAATCCAGTCACTGTATGTTTTTGCAAATCAAGTTTTATTGGAATGCAAGTCATGCTCACTCATTTATATACTTCCTAGATCTCCTGGAGGAGGAAATGGCAATCCACTCCAGTATTCTTGCCTGTAAAGTCATTAGGAGGAACCAAGTGGGCTACAGTCCATAGGGTTGCACAGAATTGGACGTGACTGAACACACACACACACACAGACACACATGCTGATTTTGCACTCCAACTGTAGAGCGGAGTAGTTTCAACAGAGACTATATGGCCCACAAAGCCTCAGGTATTTGTCATTTGGTCCTTTATAGAAAAAGTCTGAGGGCTCTCCTGATGGCTCAGAGGTAAAGAACCTGCCTGCCAATGTAGGAGACACCGGTTTGATCCCTGGTCCAGGAAGGTCCCATATGCTGCAGAGCAACTAAGCCTAAGCACCAACTGCTGAGCCTGTGCACTAGAGCTTGGGAGCCACAAATGCCAAGCCTGTGTATCACAACTACTGACGTCTATGCGCCCTAGAACTTGTGCTCTGCAACAAAAGCAGCTATCGCAACGAGTACACTACACCTAGAGAGTAGCCCTCACGCACTGCAACTAGAGAAAAGCCCACACAGCAACGAAGACTCAGACAGTCAGAAATAAATAAAATTATCTTTTTTTAAAAGTTTGGAAAGATAAAAACCATATGATTATCTCAATAGATGCAGAGAAAGCCTTTGACAAAATTCAACACTCATTTATGATTAAAACTCTCCAGAAAGCAGGAATAGAAGGAACATACCTCAACATAATAAAAGCTATATATGACAAACCCACAGCAAGCATCACCCTCAATGGTGAAAAATTGAAAGCATTTCCCCTGAAATCAGGAACAAGACAAGGGTGCCCACTCTCACCACTACTATTCAACATAGTGTTGGAAGTTTTGGCCACAGCAATCAGAGCAGAAAAAGAAGTAAAAGGAATCCAGATAGGAAAAGAAGAAGTGAAACTCTCGCTGTTGGCAGATGACATGATCCTCTACATAGAAAACCCTAAAGACTCTACCAGAAAGTTACTAGAGCTAATCAATGAATATAGTAAAGTTGCAGGATATAAAATTAACACACAGAAATCCCTTGCATCCCTATATACTGACAATGAAAAAACAGGAAGAGAAATTAAGGAAACAATACCATTCACCATTGCAACAAAAAGAATAAAATACTTAGGAGTATGTCTACCTAAAGAAACAAAAGACCTATACATAGAAAACTATAAAACACTGATGAAAGAAATCAAAGAGGACACAAACAGATGGAGAAACACACCGTGTTCATGGATTGGAAGAATCAATATTGTCAAAATGGCTATTCTACCCAAAGCAATCTATAGATTCAATGCAATCCCTATCAAGCTGGTATTTTTCACAGAACTAGAACAAATAATTTCACAATTTGTATGGAAATACAAAAAACCTCAAATAGCCAAAGTAATCTTGAGAAAAAAGAATGGAACTAGAGGAATCAACCTGCCTGACTTCAGACTCTACTACAAAGCCACAGTCATCAAGACAGTATGGTACTGGCACAAAGACAGAAATATAGATCAATGGAACAGAATAGAAAGGCCAGAGATAAATCCATGAACCTATGGACACCTTATCTTTGACAAAGGAGGCAAGGATATACAATGGAAAAAAGACAACCTCTTTAACAAGTGGTGCTGGGAAAGCTGGTCAACCACTTGTAAAAGAATGAAACTAGAACACTTTCTAACACCATACACAAAAATAAACTCAAAATGGATTAAAGATCTAAATGTAAGACCAGAAACTATAAAACTCCTAGAGGAGAACATAGGCAAAACACTCTCCAACATAAATCACAGCAAGATCCTCTATGACCCACCTCCCAGAATATTGGAAATAAAAGCAAAACTAAACAAATGGGACCTAATGAAACTTAAAAGCTTTTGCACTACAAAGGAAACTATAAGTAAGGTGAAAAGACAGCCCTCAGATTGGGAGAAAATAATAGCAAATGAAGAAACAGAGAAAGGATTAATCTCAAAAATATACAAGCAACTCCTGAAGCTCAATTCCAGAAAAATAAATGACCCAATCAAAAAATGGGCCAAAGAATTAAACAGACATTTCTCCAAAGAAGACATACAGATGGCTAACAAACACATGAAAAGATGCTCAACATCACTCATTATTAGAGAAATGCAAATCAAAACCACAATGAGGTACCATTACACGCCAGTCAGGATGGCTGCTATCCAAAAGTCTACAAGCAATAAATGCTGGAGAGGGTGTGGAGAAAAGGGAACCCTCTTACACTGCTGGTGGGAATGCAAACTAGTACAGCCACTATGGAAAACAGTGTGGAGATTTCTTAAAAAACTGGAAATAGAACTGCCATATGCCTCAGCAATACCACTTCTGGGCATACACACTGAGGAAACCAGGTCTGAAAGAGACATGTGCACCCCAATGTTCATCGCAGCACTGTTTATAATAGCCAGGACATGGAAGCAACCTAGATGCCCATCAGCAGATGAATGGATAAGGAAGCTGTGGTACATATACACCATGGAATTTTACTCAGCCATTAAAAAGAATCCATTTGAATCAGTTCTAATGAGATGGATGAAACTGGAGCCCATTATACAGAGTGAAGTAAGCCAGAAAGATAAAGAACATTACAGCATACTAACACATATATATGGAATTTACAAAGATGGTAACGATAACCCTATATGCAAAACAGAAAAAGAGACACAGAAGTACAGAACAGACTTTTGAACTCTGTGGGAGAAGGTGAGGGTGGGATATTTCGAAAGAACAGCATGTATATTATCTATGGTGAAACAGATCACCAGCCCAGGTGGGATGCATGAGACAAGTGCTCGGGCCTGGTGCACTGGGAAGACCCAGAGGAATCGGGTGGAGAGGGAGGTGGGAGGGGGGATCGGGATGGGGAATACGTGTAACTCTATGGCTGATTCATATCAATGTATGACAAAACCCACTGAAATGTTGTGAAGTAATTAGCCTCCAACTAATAAAAAAATTAAAAAAAAAAAAAACTTAAAATAAAAAAAAATAAATAAAAATTAAAAAAATAAATAAAAGTTTGATGAATCCTGTTTTAAAGTATCATACTTTATCCTCCAACTCAAAGAATGGCTAATTCTGAATTACTCTGAAGAACAGAAAAAAAAATTTTAAGTTTTAAAAAGTTGAATAATAATGATAAAGTGTGTTAGTCACTCAGTTGTGTCTGACTCTTTTGCAGCCCCATTGACTGTAGCTGGCCAGGCTCCTCTGTCCGTGGGATTTTCCAGGCAAGAATAATGGAGTGAGTTGCCATTTCTTTTTCCAGGGGATCTTCCTGATCCAGGAATCGAACCTGGGTCTCCTGCATTGCAGGCAGATGCTTTACCATCTGAGCTACCAGAGAAGCCCCAATGATGAATGATGAAGCTTAACAAAAAACACATAATTAGTAAATTAATAATACTAAAGGCTTAAAAAATATCAAGGCCATAAATTTATTTTAGTTCATTATTTTGCTTGTAAAAATTAAGGTCTAACCTGATTGATCCAAGGACATGTAAAATCTTCTCTCCATCTAATGGGTAGTCAACATTTGGGGGTGGTGAGGGACGCTGAAATATAAATATCACAAGCATAAGTATACAAAGTACAAACTACAAAAAGAATATACATTTCTTTTTCAGTTTACCTGAGTGTTCCCATCAATATTAAATTTTGCTGCCTGGATATTCAGTCCACGCTTCAGATCACTAACAAAGCAAGTGCGCACTTAAAAGAAAAGGAGACATTATTATGGTTTGTGATTGAGTCAATGTCCCAGTTAAAACAATGCTACTCAAGTAAACATGTTAATCATCTGTTCTTTCCAATTTTATAAACTAACTCTGTCTTTAGTTAACTTACAATTTATTCACATCTAAAAAGCTTTTCATTCACCACAGAATCATAAGACATGTTCCATGTTCCTGCCACAGAGCCACATTAAAAGAAGTCTTGGTTGGTCAGAACACAAAGCTAAATTTTGGCCTTAGCTGCAGTAACACTCATTAGTTCATGGTTTTTTTCTCCCTCTTTGCACACTACATCACCTTCTTTTTTTCATTTTGAACATTTACTCTTTTAAATATTATTTCTGCTGCAAAGTACCTTTTACAATTAAGTGGCTTCAAATTATTTTCATAAATAGGTAAAAAATAAAAAATTTTTTCATGTAGGGACAAAACTGACATTGAGAGGAAGAAATCTAATGATCTGGTTACTTACTTACAAAACATGTTGACATAAACATTATATTATACAGAATTCTTTACATTTACTAATTCAAAATATACTTGTTAAGAATCTAAACTATGCTAAGGACCTACTGTATAGCACAAGGAACTATATTCAATATCTTGTAATACCCTATAATGGAAAAGATTCTGAAAAAGAAGATGCACAACTGGGGACTTCCCTGGCAATCCAGTGGTGAAAACTCTGTGCTCCCAACGCATGAAGCACATGTTTGATCCTTGGTCAGGGAACTAAGATCCCACATATATCAGGGTGTGGCAAAAAAAAAAGAAAAGATAAAGAATATATATAACAGAATCAGTCTGCTGTTCCCTGAGATACTGTAAGTCAACTATACTTTAATTAAAAAAAAAAAAGGAATTTACGATATGCTAATATGTTAGACAGTAAGCTAGGTGCTCAAGTTACAACTTTAAGTCTTCATTAACTATTTAAGAAATGTAAATACTCAGATCCTCAACATCTTACATACTTAGCATATGAAGGTGTTCTTCTTTAAGGAAACTAAATTCACTGAATTAAAAATCTGAGAACAGATAAATTACACTTAAGGATTTTAAAATAATTGAAAAAAACTTAGGTATTGCATAGTGACATAGTAAGTAGGTGAGAGTAAGTGTACATACTACATATTTGTTTTTAATGGGTTTCTACTACACATATTTTCCAGCAACATGCTTTTTCCCTTCATATTTTATTGATACCCTTCCAAATCAATATATCTATCTCCTCCTTTTTAAAAGTTATATGGCTCCCACCTGGGGTACCCAATAAATAAATAAAAAGCCATATGGTAATCCGTATGATGAAGGCATCAAATTTCATTCAACATTCCCTCTTGCATAGGGTGCATATTTTTCAATTTTTATAAATATGCCAGAGTGCCTTCCAAAAAGGTTAGTTTTCAATTCTTACTAATAGCAATATATTAATTTTCCCATAATCTCACAAACACTAAATGTCTGTCTTTCAAATTTTTGCCAATCTGATGTTTGCCTGGCTAATGGAAACTTCTTTTTACAAGTTGGAAGCTATATGGAAAGAAATATTCCAAGAAGTTATCAACTGTTACATTATGGAGAATAGGACTAGAAGAATGGAAGAGAAACTATTCATTTCACTTTAGATATTTCTTCTATTACTTGAGCTTCTGCAAAAAGAATGAATGACTGAAATTTTATAATAACTGAAGAGGTTTTAGATAATTATGCCACGTAAGTAAGCAATATAATGAAGAACAAGATCCATTTTGCAGCCCTAGCTCTCACCTTACCTATTGTGTGACAATGAACAAATCATTTACTATCTCAGGGACCCAGTTGTACCAGAATATCTCCAGGTCCCATTTAATTCTAAAATTCATTATTGTCTAATTCTCTATTAAACATTCTAGAGTATTAATTTTACATGACAGTTTTAGTAATGAAGAACATCACAGTTTAACTGATTTCCTGAAATGTAGTCATTTCCATGAAATGAAATGTATCAGTGAATCAAGAAACCAGAAAACTCAATTTAAACATTATCATAAAAATATACTCTAGCAAAGGAGGAGTATTAATAATGTATCTTATTAAAGTGAATCTAATATACTTTACCCAACTGTAGAATTTCTGAAGTCAGTAAAATGACTTTTTTAACATCATAAAAATGCATTTAAAATACTAAAGTATTAAAAAAAAAGCTAAACAACATAAAATGAGTGGCTTTCGTATGCAGTATAATTATTAATTCATACTGTGAAAAACTAATTCCCTAGTAACTCTGTATACTCTATCACTGAGAAGTTTTTTTAATGCCAAAAGGTAATTCTCAGAAAGTCCAGTGGTTAGAACTCTGCATTCTCATGGCCAAGGGCCTGGGTTCATCCCTGGTCAAGGAACTAGAATCCCACAAGCTGGTGGTGTTGCCAAATTTAAAAAAATAATAATACCAAAAGCTACCACAAATCTGAAGAAAAACCAAAATTTTATATACATTATTCCACAGCATATATGTTAAGTAGTTTTAGGTTACTGCATTATAAATTTAATACATTTTGTATCTGTATAAATACTTAGAAACATGCCCTCCAAATGAATACTTAATGATGAAAGGGAAAAAAAAGGAACTTAGCTTACCTTTAATGTCCTCCAAGATACCTTCTGGAATTGAACCTAAAACAAAAATTTTATTGACAACTATAGAACTTTAATAAGCAGAAACAGTCTATTAAATTGCACTCACATTTCCATTTTCCATTTCAGCAAACTATTAAAAAGTACTATAATTTTTTTTTTAACTATAATTTTTTTTAAAAGACAAATAGAAAAATCAGGTTTACTTTTAGGGAAGAAACATCAGCATTCAAAGTCAAGCCAAAGCACAGAAGTTGAAGCCAGATGTACACAAAGTACTAAAGAATGTGACTAATACTCATAAATTTGATTAAAAAAAAAAAAAGACCTTAAAAATATAGCAGAATAAATGGCATTGGCTAGGAACTGACCAAGGAAATCTTTTCTACCACAAAAAGATTTGCTGGTTATCTTGTGTTAAAGTACTTAGAAGAAATAGTAAGGTTTAAAAATGAGCTACCTACTTTTCTTTTACAAAAAGTGAAGTTTCACGTTTTCTTATCTTTCCTATGATAATAAATGACTGTCAGTGAGTGACATACTAACTAAATACATATTTGTAAAAAGGATCATGCATAGACAATTTTTTTCTTCAAGGTAAATGTGACATTTTAAAAAATGAGTGAGAAAGTACCTATTATATAGATTTCTTTGAAATTTTAGAAAGATTTTAAAAGATAATGTTTGGATATGTTATCATTGTTATGTAATTTTGTTGCCAATAAATTGAGTTTTCCAAGTCAGATTCAAAAATTTAGAATCTTTGAAACTCAATTTTTAACCCATTATTAAATATGTAAAAATAGTCTCATTAATTTGTAAGAACAAATTATTTATGTCAAGGAAGACAGAAATTTATAGCTATAAAAGGAATCATGATTTAGTAAGGGTAATCTTGTACGTCTTCCATCTGGAGTTACATATCTTGTCAGTTACTGAAACTGAAAGAATTAAAATTAAAAACCACATCTTTAAGATGTTAAGCCATAATCTTAAAAAATTAATAAACTATTTAATCACACTTTTTTGAGAGGTAGCAAAAAAAATTTACCATTAGTAAATATGACCTTGGAATTATTATTTTACCTTTATTATATGGTCCTTTCCAAATTCTTTTGTGTTTCATAATATAGTAATGATATACATAAACTTTATAAATTAGTATAAACATAAGTATGTATTGCAGGTACATATACAAAATTTCTTCACTGGTGCAGCCAGTGTGTGACCAAAAAGATTGAAGACTCCTAATAAATGTTAAAATTTATCCCATGAAGAATATAAAGATTTCCAAATCAATTTAAACCTGGCTATATATAGATGAGAGAAATATAACTGGATTATAAAGAAAGTACAAATTTAAGAATAAGTGCTAAAAACTGTAACATTTCACATGTGCTAAACTCTCTCTAGGAATATTCAAATGAATTCCAACATGTGCCAAAGACATTTGGTAATGTGAAAAAGTTTTCTCTAGGCAACATGGAAGGCAAGCTTGAAAATAAAAGGCTTATTTTAGTTAGGAGTAGATGCTGGCTTTGGGAAGGAGCTTCTCAAGCTTAGCGGTTTAATCACAGCCATTTAAATGCTGCAAATGAGGCATTCACTGGCTCTGGCTTTGAAAAGTCATTATTTAAATTTCAGCTAATTTAGAAAAATAAGTATAATATTTTACATATAATTTACTTTTCAACTACACTTTTCAAATCAATGTATTTAGTCTTTGTAAGTTTTAAGTTAGTATATTCATTCTTTTTTGAGCAAGGTTCTAAATACTAAACAAAGAAGTCACTTAAGGATACCCAAGTATATGTAGGACTTAGATCTAATATTTGCCAAAACCATGACAAGAGATATTTAAAATATATTTGCATTTCTGAGCCTAAGTGGAAAGTAAAAGTGTTAGTCACACGGTTTTGTCTAACTCTCTGCAATCCCATGGACCATGCCCGCCAGGCTCCTGTGTCCATGATTCTCCAGGTTAGAATACTGCCGTGGACAGCCACGCCCTTCTCCAGGGGAGCTTCCTGACCCAGAAGGAAACCTGAGTCTTCTACATTGCAGGCAGATTCTTTACTGTCTAAGCCATCAGGGGAGCCTCCCTTCTAAGTGAATCCTTCAGCAAACAGTGATATGATTCAATTCCTCAACTACTGGGCATGTATGGCTAACTATGACAGTCAAGATTCTGGGGCATATGAGAAGGAAAGATTAGAATCAGACTTCAAAACAGCTGGTTAAGAAAAGGGTGTCCAATCTAGATGTCCATCAACAGATGAATGGATAAAGCAGCTGTGGTACATATATACAATGGAATGTTGCTCAGTCACAAAAAAGAACGAATCTGAGTCAGTTCTAGAGAGCTAGATGAACCAAGAGCCTGTGATCCAGAGTGAAGGGAGTCAAAAAGAGAGAAATACCACATATTAATGTGTATATATATGGAATCTAGAAAAACGGTACTGATGAACTTATTCGCATGGCAGCAACAGAGATGCAGACATAGAGAACAGACTTGTAGATACAGCAGTGGAAGGAGAGGGTGGGACAAGCTGAGAAGTAGCACTGATACATATACATCACCGAATGTAAAACAGACAGCCAGTGGGAATTTGCTGGGTGACACAGGGAGCTCAAACCCGGTGCTCTGTGACAACCTAGAGGGGTGGGATGGGGTGTGGGCAGAAGAAAGGTTCCAGAGAGAAGGAAAATATGTATATCTATGGCTGATTCCTGTTGATGTATGGCAGAAACCAACACAGCACTGTAAAGCAATTATCCTCCAATTAAAGATTTAAAAAAAAAAAAGAAACAGTGTCTAAGAACACACAGTTCAGAATTTTCAGGAAAGTTAAAGTCAATTTTAATGAAGACTTTTAATAAAAATATCTTGGGGGATATCTTCCCTCAAGTATCTTCCCTGGTATCCAGTGGTTAAGACTCTGTGCTTTCACTGCAGGGGGATGGGTTCGTGGCCTTGGTTGGGGAACTAAGATCCCACATGCTGTGAACCAAAAAGAAAAAAATCTTGGGATGCTACACTGAACTACACTAAAACGGTAACAAAGTTTATCTGAAATGGATAAATAAGAATCTGATCTACAGAATAAAGAATGCTATTATCTTAACTATCTAAAGAACAACAGGAAACAATATATGTAAGGATAAAAGTCCTAACAACCTGCCCTTCTCTCTCCAACATTTATTCAATGTCCAGGCACTTGAAAAATAAATAAGACAGGGATTCTCAAAGTCTATTGACAGAAAAAGTTAAAATGTACTATAATTAATACTGCTGAGGGTGTAACAGAGAGGGGAGAGATCAAAAGCTCAAATAGGTAAAGAAAAACATTCCAGGTAAAGAAACAGTATAAATGAAGGCGCAGGGTTATGGAAGAACAATGGTGTCAGGACCATAGCCTGGAAGAGGTATGAAATTTACTGCAGCTGAAATAAGGTGCAAAGGGTTGAGTTTAGTAGTTAAAGCTAAAGCTAAGTTTAAGTTAAAAGGCAGAATACAGTTGGATTGTGAAGAAACATGTGTATCAAACCGATAATTTGGATTTTAACCTGTGGGGATCAGCAAAAATTCTCAAGCAAAAAAACAATGTAATCAAATTAATTCTGTGAAAGTTATCCCTGGCAAGAGTATGAAGTAGACTAAATGGGTACAATGAGTAGGCTCCAGGAAAGAAGCAATGAGGACCTAGTTTACAATGTCTTTGTTTCAAGTGTTCTGTGCTACGGAGGACAGAAAAAAAAAGAGAGACAAAAACCAGATTTCTGAGGGAGAATTGAAAGGATTGATACACTAACTTCCTAAAATGTGAGCTCAGGAAGAAATTATCTAACAATGATTTGTTAGAATGAATTTAGGGGAAGAGATAATGTGTTTACTTTTAGAAGCCTTAAGTTTGAGATGCCTAGAGGCATGTGTAGTTTCTATCTAAAATGAGCTGAAAATATGAAGTTGAGAAGGGTCAGGCTCAGTGATATAGTTAAGAATCAGCAGCATACAGATGTAGCTAAAGTTACTGAAACACATGACATCACATGTTTAAAAAGCCAGTAGGAGAAAAAAAGGAACAAAAAATGGATCCCTAGAAGAACATCAGCAGGGAAAGAAAGAGCAGAGGAAACTAAGAAGGAATAGTTGGAGAAATAAAAGAAAACCACAAAGGAAGAAAAATCCTGAAAGCTAAGGGAAGAGATAGTATCAGGAGTAGATGACAATCCAGATGCAAACTAGTACATATAGAATGGATAAATAACAAGGTCCTACTGTATAGCACAGGAGACTATATTCGATATCTTTTGATAAACCATAGTGAAGAATAATATGAAAAAAGATATATATATAACTGAGTCACTTTGCTACACAGCAGAAATTAATATAACATTGTAAATCAACTATACTTCAATAAAAATTTTTTAAAAGACAGAGTATATGATAAGCCATGATATCAAAAGTTCTGAAAATAATGATTAAAATTTAACTACTAGATCTGGTGATTAACAACAGTTCAATAATGACCTTATAATTGGAGCCAGGACATCAGAGTGATGTGAGAAAATAAGAATAAGTATGCAATGTGGGGGGAAAAAAATGAGTTGAATGAAAACCACTCTTAAATAGATTAAAATGATTTTACCCATCACAGAGGGAAGGCTCTGTTCTTTAGCAGCACCTGTGTCAACAGTACATTGTTCCAACAGTTGAGTTTCCAACTCCCTGAAGATGAAAAAAAAAGTTACTGTAATTAAAATATTGCAATTGATATCCTTTTCCTATTTAATACTTTTACTTCATAACAGAACATGATGCTTGAAATAAAAGTGGTTTTACCCTTAAAAGATGAATATACTCACTGTCAAAAAATTAGCATCTTTTTGTTGTTATTTTTTATTTCTTTAACATCTGCCTTTTTTGGCACAGGTGAAGCAATGTGCTAAATGCTAAGAAACTTACTTGTGAAGAGCTTTTCCTCCTAAGGGGAGTGCTCCCCAACAATTCAGTACTGGGATTCCTTCATATATCTATAAGGTAGTCAAGGATATTACTATTTGAGGAGGTAAAAATGTGTTTCCCTCACCTCTGCACTACTATTCTACATCAGCTTGGCTGGCTAAATTCTTAAGGAGTTACAGAAAAATCAGAGCGCCTTTTTTTCTTCTCCAAAGAAAATAGCTAAACACACACACACACATACACAGTAAACAACACACACAGAGAGCTCATCTGTTACAGCTCAGGTGTCCAATGAAGTAGCCACCGTCCACATGTGGCTATTGAGCACTTGAAATGTGGCTGGTTTGAACTAAGATACACTATAAGAATAAATTCCACAACAAATTTAGAAAACTGAGTAATAAAAAAAAACCTATAAAATATACCACTATAATTTATTGTGTTAATTATATATTTAAATGATAATTTTTAAATATATTGGACTAATACACTACTAATTTCATCTCCTTCATTTGTATTTGTAAAATTTGTAGCTCTCAGAAAAATTTTAAATTATATATGTCTCACATTATGTATTTCTATTAGAGCTGAGAGGACAGTGAACGATATTGTACTATGGATTTGCTACCTTATTTTACATGTTGTTTTTCCTGATGTTTTATAAAGAACATTATTTACGAAAAGCAAAAAGTCTATGGGTAGGAACACTGGCTTTGGAGACTAACATGGGTTTGCATCTTGGCTGGACACTTCTATTAACTTGGGTCAGCCACCTGTCTCAACTTTCAGCTTCTCAATATAATACTTTTTGTCACAGGGTTGTTATGAGACTTACACACAAAATACTTTCTATTTTAAAAAACTACTGCCTAATTCAGTTCCTGAGCAGCTAATGATCCTTGATTTCCTTCCCATGATTATTTCTTCTAAGAAACATACATACAGATCTCAAAATTCCAAGAGTGTTGCACGTATGTACTTCAAATTCCTTTTCAAATGTAGCAAATATCTACTCTAATGTTTATAAGAAATATTTATACCTATACTCTACTTAAATTCATTTAATGACTGGGAATGGACCAGTTTATAGTCAGTAATTTCATTTTGAAACAGCTGAAATCATTAGGGAGTTCTTCCCAATGGCAAATTATACAAAAACTGTAGCCCTTACTGTGCGAGTTATGTGCCAGGTTCTACACTAAACACTTTACACACACGATCCCACTCTAGTCACACAATGCCCCATGAGGTGCAATTATTACAATTCCCATTTCACAGATGAGGAAACTGGGGCCAAGGGGAGATTAAGCTACCTGTCCAACATCATACAAGTAGAAAGCTTAGCTGAGACTTAAACTTATGTATTTGATTCCAAACCCCAAACTCATAAACCCTATGCCATACTGTCCCCATGAGAGCCTCAGGAAATTGAGAGGAAAAAACAAGGAATTTACTTTTCGACAGTGAGCCCTTCAGTTATTTGAAGGCAGATCTCATGTTGTCATTAAGTTTTAATTTTTCTTGATTTAACTTTCTCATTTGTTTACAATTACTCTTCATATGACTTATCTTAAAACCTGACTATCCTATCCAACTTCTTTGATCCTAGATCTGATCTCTGGAGTGTATACGGGGATCAAGCCATAATGACGATTTCTACAGGCAGTACATTTAAATCTCAAAATCCTGTGAGTTTTTCCCATATATGTCATATTTGTACATGATAATCCAAAATAGCTTGATGCAACAAAAACAACTTGTAGTAAGCCTAATTATTTCAAACTAGAGTAAAAACTGCAAAATTAGCTGGTTTACAAAAAAGATACAGGTAACACCAGGCTCTCCCTATATCCACAATCTAGGACCATGGCAGAGTTTATCCCAAGTGTAAGAAGGGCCATTAGATGACTTGGAGCAAGCAAGACAGACGGAACCTAGAGAACAACAAAACCAGAATGAAAGTCAGTAGCTGAAGGTGTTTCCCTCACATTTCAAATATATTTGAAAAAATTCATAATTATGATTCTTATTCAACCATTTTATAGCACTAAATAACTAACTGATTTACTTGAATTCATACATAATCAAAATATACTGTAATACATAAAAACATTCTTTAAGTTCTATAAGTTGTTTCAGTTTGAAATGACAACTATAAAGCATTTCTATTAACTCAGTTCTTTCTCTTTTGGAGGAAAAACAAAGCAATAAAGAGATGGTCCAGAAACATACATTCAAAGAAAATGCTAAATTTAAAAAATAAAAAATTAAAAAAAAAAACATTTTTAAATGTTATAATATAGTAGTTAAAAACAAAAGTGAAGAACTACAAAAATCCTTAGTTCTAAGTGACACTTTTCAGTGAAAATCCTGCCAAATCTAACACCCTAAATATCAGATAAATGTTCAATCAAAATATGGAAGTCCATCATAACCAAATGGCAAACAAAATAATGGATATATTTCCCTTGTCTAAGTACAGCAGGTATTCTGGTAATATACCAGATAAGAACACAAACATAAACAAAACTCAAATGCTAAGTTCCAGTAAAAATACAGAAAATCATCTATTTTATTTAGGTAAGAGCTGAAGTAACTTCTTATTATGTTTTGCATTCTCTCTACTGCAAACCGAATTCTTGATTTAGTGACATCAGTTAAGTACAGGAGGATATGTAACCTGTTACTCTGTATCTGTCCTACTAAATTATAACTTAGAAAAATCAACTGCCCTTATCTCATAAATAAATTGTGATTTTTGATATATTTTGTGTTCAGTAGAATGTATGAAAATTACATTTACATGTGCTCAATTTCTTACATATTGTACACATTTTATATACTCTTGCTAAGAAACTTTAAATTTCCAAGGCAGAGATTTTTAAAATGTTAAATAATTTTGGCCTACTATGAAATGTAATCATCTTATGTCATAATTTTGGTCTTTAAAATAATCTTACTTAACTCATATAAAATGATAGTTATGAATAATATCACTAATATCAAGATCTAAGAGTCATTCCTGGCATTGTCCACTTGCTCTATGGGAAACATTATCTGAATACTTCATTTAATAGGAATTTAAAGCCTATGAAATGAAAATAAAAGAGCTGGAAGATTTAGAACAGTCAGAAGATTTAGAACAGTCAGAGACTAGAGAGACCTGGAAGAAAAACATCATAAACTTCACCAAAGAAATTTTCACTTCAGGAGAAAAAAAAACCAACCCCAAACTTAAAACCTGTAGTAAAATAAGAGAAAGAGCAATAAAGAAGAATCTTCAATTATCCGATTATCTATGTATTAGATAAAATGCTAATTATGCATGAAATAACCATACAAAGAAAACAGATGGTCAGTTTATTTTGTCATCCAATTCCTCTTTTCAATGAAGGAAATAAAATGAGGACCTTTTAGTTTAAGCTTTGAGTACCTACTAAAAACAACATAAAAAACAGGTACCTCAAAATACTTGAAAAGAACACGAGTGAGTGTCTCTCTGAAGTGGGAAGGACATAATACAGACTCGATAACCACGACTCTGCGGTCTCTGGGATTCACCAATAGATGCCTGAAAAGTAATATTTTTAACAGTTTAAAAGTTTGTAATTTTGCACATAATGCAATTTGTTAAGGTTAAAGAAACTGTACCACTTCACTTAAGAAGCTTTATAACAAAAAGACATCTTCATTTTATGATCCACGAAAGACAACGTTTATCACTGAATATTTTCATGTTCTAAAATTTTTAATTCAATTTTTAAAGGTTATTTTCCATTTACAGTTATTACAGAATATTGGCTATATTCCCTACATTGTACAGCACAGCCTTGAGCCCATCATTCACCCAAAAGTTTGCGCCTTCAACTCCCTACCCCATGTGGCCCCACTGATAACCTTTAGTTTGTTCTCCTTGTCTGTGAGTCTGCTTCTTTTTTGTTACATTCACTAGTTTGTTGTATTTTTTAGAGTCCACAAAGAAGTGATAACATACAACCTTTGTCTTTCTGTCTGACTTGAGTCACCTTGCATGTGTCAGTCACTCAGTCATGTCCGACTCTACGAGACCCCATGCGCTATAGCCCCCCAGGCTCCTCTGTCCATGGAATTCTCCAGGCAAGAACACTGGAGTGGGCAGCCATTCCCTCCTCCAGGGGATCCTCTTGATTCAAGGATCAAACCCAGGTTTCCTGCATTGCAGGCAGATTCTTTACCGTCTGAGCCACCAGGGAAGCCCTCACTTCGCATTATGCCGTTCAAATCCATCCATATTGCTACAAATAGCAAAATTTCATTTTTTTGGCTGAGAAGTATTCCATTGTATATATCAATATATATGCCACAGAAAGACAACATTTTTGATCTCTTATCATATGCCATGCACTGTGTCAGGAAATTTACATCTATGTATTCATTTATCTCAGATAACAAAAACTACAGCCTATTATGAATACTAACGAGTAATTAAAAAGATGTTTTCTTTTTTTAAGCTACAAAAGTAGCACACACTCACAAGACTCCAAATATTATAGAAGTTTATAACTTGGAAAGTACAAAAATACCTTATACCTCTTCTAACCAGAAACTATTACTAACAGCAGTTTGAATATTTTCATTACTGTTTTGTTGTTTAGTCGCTAAGTCATGTCCGACCCTTGCAACCCCATGGTCTGTAGCCTTCCAGGATCTTCTATCCATGGGATTTCCGAGGCAAGAATACTCGAGTGGGTTGCCATTTCCTTCTCCATCATTACTGTGTATGTATATGTATATATTTTAACAGAAATATTCATCCCATAGATGCTGTTCTATGAGATTTTAATTAACAATATCTAAGACATTTCTGTATCAGTACATATGGATATAAAACTTTTTTGACAATATAGTGTTTCACTATATGGATGTATTAATACAGTAATTAAATTATCCAATTCCCTTTGCTAATGGACACAGTATTTCCTTATGCTTGCCAGTTTTCTAGTCTTCAAACATGCTTCTGAAAAGATTGGAAACGAAAAAGTTAAAATGGCAATTGGAAATTAACCTTTTCTTTTACATTAGAAATAATATGACCAAATATCACTATTATGGGCACTAGGAAAAGCTGGAGGGCAGGGGGCAAGGAAAACACAATTGCATTTTACCTGAAATACAGTATATGGATGAATTCCTTTAGGTAGGAATATAGTTCTTCTGTGTTGATGTTATATTGTACAACTTTGATAGGCTATAAAAAATTTAAATGATTTATTAATTTATAGCAATAAAATAAGCTCAAATTAAACATGCTTATTTATTTTACAAATGAATTTTCTGGTAATAAATCAAAAGCGATTTGTATTTAGAATAGATGCAAATATTTAAAATAGATTAATCACTTAAATTAGAAATCTTTAAGAACTGGCATGTCCAAGATGACAAAACATTTTGGTTTACAGAATAAGTCTGTACACACAGTGAGTAAAGCTCATTACATTTTTCTTTCATCTGGCATTATTTTGGCATCATCAGTAAAAAGCAGCATCAACTAAAAAGCATCAAAGGCTTCATCAAATACTCCAGACTTGGTTCAGTTCCTGTTATTTAGTCCCAAAGCACTGACACTTGTCTTTTTGTAGTATCACTCCACTTGATATATTCTCTTTTAGTTGATATAGGGACAGTCCCAAAGTAAATCAGCTCATAAATATGTGTGGTAGAATAAAAACATACACCATTAGCAATAAAGCAAACACTACCAAACCAGGGTGCTAAGTCAACGCTAATACATCACAAGACCTCCATTCACTGCATCCTGCTCCAACTTGTGCTTTTATGAAAACAAATATGCTCATATTCGTTAATAAGGGAATAATGTCTATATAATAAGGAAGGTTATACAGCTCATATTAGGCAAGAGGAGCTGAAATGATAATAGCAGAGTTATAACCTTCATCAAGGTAAAGAAAGTCATCAACTCAGTGGTCACAGAAATGGGCATTCTTTCAGATTTATTTTTAAAAAGTTTAAATGATCCAGTGTACCAGGGGCTACCATACCAGAGTGAACCCTTCCAAGACCTTTTATTGGGCTGCATTTCTTCCTGGTCCCACCTTAACAATAGCTCAAGAGGCTCAGAGCTCACTTCTGTCTCTTCATTGTCTCAGCAGCCATCAACCAAGTTTCAACTATTTCATTTTATTTTAAATATCCCCAAGAGAGCCTTCAGCTCAGTTGCATCTTAAAGTTATTCTGATTTTTTCCTGAGGTATTAATTTTTGTTTTTGCTAGGGCTCGGATTACAAAGTTACATGAGTTTTAAATTATCTGCTCCAACCCTATTTTTCCCCAAAACCTGTCTTTGTTTGCAATCAAGGAGAGGTTTTTCAGGAATGCAAATACTGAGTTATGGTAGAAATATCTATATTTGATTTTAACAAGCAAATCTTATGGCATGCAAAATTATTTTTTATAGTTCTACAATTTCTTTTTTTTTTTTTTAATATTTATTTTATTTATTTGGCTGCACTGAGTCTTGGTTGCTGCACGTGGGATCTTTTAGTTGTGGCACGTGGGATCCTGTTCCCCGGCCAGGTATCGAACCCAGGCCCCCTGCATTGGCAGCGTGGAGTCTTAGCCACTTGGCCACCAGGGACGTCCCTGTTCTACAATTTCTAATCTGCAAAATTAACTTTGGCAAGAAAGTTTCTTTTAAAAAATGTGTTTTTCACAGGTCCTTTGAATTACAGATAAAGAAATGAGAATCTGGCTCATATTTTTGAACAGGGTAAGAATAAAATGATTCTATAATTACATTACAAAGCTCATGCAATTATTTTACTAAGTTTAAAAACTTTCTCTTAATGTTATAGAATTACATTTATATCCAAGTTGTACAGAAAAAGCAAATCTATAGAGACAGAAACAACATCCATGGTGGCGTGGAAATGAGGATCAACTATAAATAGACATTAGAAATCTTATTAGAATGATAAAAATGTTCTAAAACTGAACTGTGATGATGGCTGCATAACTTGATATATTTACCAAAAATCACTGAATCGCATGTTTAAAGTAGGTGAATTTTATGGTATGCAAAATTAAACCTAAATAATCAAAAAAGTTTTCTTGGGTTATAGTCTAGGCTATACATTTAGCACTGTTCTAATCAATCTTATTTGAAGTCACATTTAAAAATATTTTACAGTACAGCATTTATTTTGCTAATTTGTTAAAAAAAAAATACCTTAGGCATGCCAGCTTTTTTAATCACACTGGGAATTATACATCTTGGACCAGTTTCTCCAGCAAATCCACACCTGTAAATAAAATAGAAAATTGATACAACTATTATAATATTCTTTCTATTTATTTGTCACAGAAACAAGGTTTCTCTGTATTTTTTTTCAAAGCAGTGGTCACAAAAACATCTAGAAACATTTCTGATATATTCAAAGGGGCAAAAAAACTAAGGAAAAGTTAATAATTGCTGTGTCCTACTCTTTGCAACCCCATGGACGTCCATGGAATTCTCTAGGCCAGAATACTGGGGGGTAGCTTTTCCCTTCTCCAGGGGACTTTCCCAACTCAGGGATTGAACCCAGATCTCCGGTATTGCAGGTGGATTCTTTACCAGTTGAGCCACACGGGAAGACCTAGAATACTGGAGTGGGGAGCCTATCCCTTTTCCAGCAGACCTTCCCGACCCAGGAATTGAACCAGGGCCTCCTGCATTGCAGGCAGATTCTTTACCAACTGAGCTATCAGGGAAGCCCATTCATAAATAAACTAAAGGTAAAAAAATAAAATCACTTTGAATTAGTACTAGTGAAATAAACCAGTGTATTATTTGATGGTAGCATTTACTTTTCAGTTTTTAATTTTATTTGAATTTTAGGTAACATGAGTCTGAACTCCAGTTTCTGATTTCATTCCTATAGTTCATGTTACTCATAATTCCATTATTCTAATATTATGTTTCCATACTGAAGTTTCCTTTGGTCTATTTTTAAAACTATGCATATCTGACATAATTATAATCACACTGTTCATATAACATGAATTCATAAAATAAGCTTCTGCCCAAACTATTAGTTCTCACCACCATCATTCTTTTAATTGCATAAAATATTTCATCCTTTTTTAAAAAAAAAATTTCTTTTTTGACTATTTAAGCATTTCCATTTCTGTTTCCCATAAAACAAAACTTTGCTAAAAATGCTGTTAAAAACGATTACCATGTAAGTTCAGCCTCAGTATTATCTCTTTTTGTCCTGTCTGGTTTTCAGTACTCATCTCCTCCTATTCCCAAATAGCTTTCTCCACCTTCTTTTAGTTACACCCCCATGTTTACCTGTATCAGTGCTCCTCAAACTCCAGGATGTAACCCACTGGCTGGATGCATAAACCCATCTCATCACCTTCCTGTTGTCTTTGTCAATAACCATCCTCCTATATACTAGCATTCCACTTCTCATTTCCTCACTACACCTAAAGTAATTATCTTTGGGTGTCAGCCTCAAGGTACTTACTATGCTATTAAAATAAACCTTTAAAATAAGTTTAACAATGCATATGTGGGAAGATCTTGCATAGAACAGTAAGAGAATATCATGAACCAAGAACTATGTTTAATTCAATTATGGAGCACCTGATGTCCAATTCTTTCTGGTTTTTTGTTTTTTTGGCCATGCTTGGTAGTTTATGGGATCTTAGTTTCCCAACCAGAGATTCAACCCAGGCCCTTGGCAGTGAAAGCACCAAGAACTAACCACTGGACTGCCAGGGAGTTTCCTCCAATTTCTTAAACAGGCTCTTCTGACCACTTGTTCAACAAATACTTATTAAACACACACTGTATGTCAGGCACTATTCAGGAATAAACAAATTTTTTTCAAATAGTTTCCATTATATATATGCAATTCTGGCTGTCACGTTCCTTTTTTCTTGAGAACAGTGCAAGGGTTCTCAATCTGGACTCCACAGACCACTGCGATGGTCCACCAAGCCCTGAAATTGTATTTTAAGGTTTGTGTATTTGTGGCTTTCTTTCGGCCATCAATAGGATTGATGTCATCCAAAAGGTTGAGAACCACTAATCGAGTGTTTACAAACTGCCTTTTAAAATACGGTAAATTTCCTAATCTAAAAGCTGTGGGGAGGGAGGTGGGGGACAACAAAGGATCTCTAGTATCTACAGGGTTTCAGATTGTTACACATTCGTCTTCCTAATTCAACGTCCCACTCTTGGGAAGCAAGATACATTTGAATTTCCAGCACTAATAGCATCTCTGTTCAATAAAAGTTTAATAATGAAAGCCGTCATCAAGCATTACAGTTCGGCTGCCACCTTCCTAAGGAGATAAAACTAGGATAAGCGGGGCCTAGGTCATCGCTGTCATCCCCTGCATATAGATGACCCCAAAGGGTCCGTTCAGTTTGGGGGTGACGACAGGGGCGGCAGTGAAGGCAATTCTCTCGAAGCCTCCTGGGCCTCTCTGGGAGTCAGAACCAAACCGCCCACCGGATCCCCGGGATTCGCACCGCCCACGGTGCAGGTAACAGGGGCCGTCATTTAAGGAGGTCCCGGGGGCGAAGCGGAGGCTTCAACAGCCGTCCCCGAGACTGCGGTGAGGGCCGGGGCTGGGCCTGGGGCTCGGCTACCCGCCCTCCCTTCCGGACGCGGTCACTCACTTGGTAAAAGCCTCTCCCAGGTCTATCACGACCGCCGTTTTCTCCCCGCCGCTTCCCAGACCCTCGTACAGCGGCATGGTAGCGAACAGGCCGGTAAGACCCCGGAGGCCCACCGACCCGGCAGCCGACAGATCTCGGCGCTCGGGGGGCGGGGCCGGGGGACGGCGAGCGCGCGGCGGCGCCGGCGGGGACCTCGCGTGGGCGCGGCGCACGGGGCCCGGGCTGTCCCTGGCTGTGCCTCACTCCGCGTCGGTCCTGAACCCTCGCAGGCGCCCGCGTCCTGGGCACTGGGGAGCTACGGGTGCACGCGGCCGCTGTTCCGGACACAGGTGGGGTGGGGGGTGGGAAACACCGAGGGCCGAGGCGGCCAGGCGCGCCGGGCGCCCCTAGCTGGGGCGGAGCCAAGCCTGGGTCCTTCCCTCCGGACCGCCCCTTGGGGTAAAGGTCTTAGGAGCGCTTTTGTGGCTTAGGTCTCAGAACGCATCCGCTGCCGAGCTCTCTCAGAGAAGACACGACCCCAAAAGCTTTGATTCGTGTCGTCTTGGGACAAAATGTGCTGTGCCAGATGTTTTGCCTATCATTTATTCTTCGCAAGAAACACAGAAAGTTGGTTACTTCCTTGCCTGTTCGAACCTCCGAATGTTCCCAGTGCCCCCATCTAAAGCCAGGATTGGCCCTGAAGACTGATTTCAAACCCTGTGCTCCTTATCCCTTAGAGAAGAACAAGTAAAGACAAATTTCTATTTGGTAGTCATTCGGCTGAAAGTTAGTTTTAATCTTAAAAAACAACAGCATCTACAATACTATCAAGGGGGTTTAATGGAAGGAACATTGAACCAAGGGTCCTGTTTAAAATTGAGAAAAGTTAGTGAACTATCTTTCTGTGCCCACGCATGCTAAGTAGCTTCAGTAGTGTTCGACTCTTTGCAGCGTTATGAACTGTAGCCCCCCAGGCTCCTCTGTCCATGGGATTCTCCAGGCAAGAATGCTGGAGTGGGTTGCCATTTCTTTCTCCCGGGGATCTTCCTGACCGAGGGATCAGACCCGGATCTTTTCTGTCTCCTGCCTTGACCTGGGAATTCTTTACCACTAGCGCCACCTGGGAAGCCTCTGTGCCAATATGAATACACAATAGAAAGTCTGTGATACAGACTTGTAACTTTGTCATTTCACAGCTCTTTTCCTTCTGAAATTGCCCATGAAAACTGGAGTCAGTGGTGTAGGTTGCTACCTTGTCTCTCTGACTATAGAAAGAGAAATTATCTGTCTTCTGTTTTTCCCCAGTGTGTCTTTCTTACTGTAGATGCCTGAGCCTGCCTACCGAGGGATACGTTCTTTCTATAAGAGTGCATAAGCTTGTCCAGTGTGACAGTAGAATTCACTCATCAGTAGTCTTCCTGAAAGTGAGTTGCTAGAGGTAAGAGGCTGTAGTTGGAGTTGTGATGAGGAAGGAAACTTCAAAAAGAGAAAGAATGAAGCATTTTGCTCACTAGAGTCAGTGTTTGAATAGGACTCTTCTCTTGGATTTAAGTTCTGTTTCTGTCAAGAGTCTAATACTTTTGATCATCCATTTTCTTTCTTTCTTTTTTTTTTGTCATTTTCTTATCTTGTAAACTGTCCTGCCACTTCTCAAGGTATTTGAGAAGATCACTTGACATTCTGTTTTCGCTGACTGCTCACCAACTGTATTATTTTTCCAGGGATGCCATTACAGAGTACAACGAACTGAGTGGCTTGAAACAATAGAAATGGGGACTTCCCCGGCAGTCCAGTGGTTAGGATGCCACACTTCCACTGCGGAGGGCATAGGTTCTATCCCTGGTCAGGGAAGTAACACAACACATACCCTGTGGCACAACCAAGAGTAAAGGTTAAACAATACAAATGTATCCTCTTATAGTTGTAGCAGCTAGACGTTTGAGACTAAGGCGTCAGAAAGGCCGTGTTCTCTGTGAAGGCTCTGGCCTCTTTCTAGCTTCTGGTGGGTGCTGGCAGCCCTTGGTCTTCCTTCATTGGTAGATGCATCACTTCAGTCTCTGTCTCTGTTGTCACCTGGTTTTCTTGTGTCTCTGTCTTCATGCAACATTCTCTTCCCAGTGTTTTCACATTTTCCTTCTTGTAGTTCTCTGAGTCCAAATTTCCCTCTAATCAGTCTAAACCAGTATGATATCATTTTAACTTGATTTTATCCACAAAGATTCTAATTCCAAATAAGATCACATTTTACGTTTTCCAGTGGAAAAGAATTTGGGGGGAATACTGTGCAACCCATTTGGGGTTGGGCAAATGTTGGGCAACATTTTGCCCAACAGCTAAATGTTCTCTTCCATAGCCCTGCCCTCAGACTCCTTTCTTCTTATTGTATACTCTCTTTTAATAACCTCTTTCACTCCCCTGCATATACCTAGAGCTAATATTTGTTGAGTTCTATTTGCTAGCCCTATTTGTTGTATGTAATCCCATTGATTTCTCACAATAGCTTTATGTGCTCAGTGTGCGTCAGTCATGTCCAACTATTTGTGATCCCATGATCTGTAGTCCACTGACTCCTCTGTCCCCAGGATTCTCCAGGTAAGAATATTGAAGTGGGTTGCCATGCCCTTCTCCACAGTAATTTTCTCCATCTTACAAATGAGGATACTGAAGCCAAAAGATATTAAATCAAGTGCCCAGGGCATTTCAACCAGTTAGCAATAGAGCAGGAATTTGAACCCAGACCTTCTGACTCCAGGCCAAAACTATATGGCTAGATTATAATGCAGTTTTATATTATTTCAAAGAATTATATTTTATTGTAGAATTGTGCAATCTTAGTATCTGAAGTGATATAAAAGTTTTTCAAGTCTCAACTCCAACCTGATATAGGACTTTAATGTCCATCTGTGATGAGAATTACCTCCTTGGATGATTCCAGTGATGAATAAAGAACTCATGACTGGTTGGGATCTACAAGATACTGAAAATACATTTGCTATTACATGTAAAGTTTTAAAAAGAAAAGGGAAAATGCTACAGGAATCACTTTTCCCCCCTTTGGCTACACTCTGCAGCATGTAGGATCTTATGCTGTCAATTGACAAGAAGTGATGGGCCCAAATCATTAAGCCCTTTAATAATATGCCGGCGAGTTTTTACTTTATGCTACAGTTATTAGTCACTGTTCAAAATATGTTATGTACAGGAAAGACAGTGTCAAGTTTGTGTTCAATTTAATCAGTTTGTGTTCATTTATTGTGAAGTGGGATAGACTAGGGTGAAACCAATTTGCAAGCTATTACAAGAGTCCATGAGAGAAACGGGGCTTCCTAACTGGCTCAAGTGGTAAAGAATCTGCCTGCCAATGCAGGAGATGCAGGACATGCGGGTTCAATCCCTGGGTCTGGAAGCTCCCCTGGAGGAGGAATAAATGGCAAACAACTAGTATTCTTGCTGCCATAATCCTGTGAACAGAGGAGCCTGACAGGCTGCAGTCCATGGGGTTGCCAAAGAGCTGGACACAACTGAGCAGACACAGAACAGGAGATAAATGATGACTCTTAATTAGAGAATTGTATATGTGACAAATTACCTTTAAAACGTTATCCATTGGGAAAGATGTAATTCTTTATTTATTAAGAATAAAATTGTAATAAGGTATTGATCACAGTTTGGAGCTGTTTTCTCAAGCACTGTTAGAAAAATAATATTCTGATTTAATCAACCATTAAGTTACATGATCAGAGAGACTTTATAGTTCCAATTTTATTATGCCTCCTAATTAATCCTTTCTAAAGTACAAGATGTGATCGTAATTGCAGATCTCATAATGTAGCTTTATTTTTAACCTCTTTTTCAACTACTTCTGCAGGCTATATCACCAAAATGAAAACAATAACTCTTGAACCCATGTTAACAAACTGTTCATTCTTCATCATCAAAGCCCTCCTCAAAGCTAATGATCACTTCTGTCTCCAGGAATAACTCACTGGCTTTAACTCGGAGGCCAGTTTTGGGTCTAGAGTGTCTGGTAAGGTGGCCTAACCTTTAGGCTTGTTGAGTACAATAGAAAAGCACTTCAATTTTTAGTTGATGAACAAGAGTTTTTGCCAGCACCAATATCTCAAGCCCTTGCATTTATAGCCAGAAACCTGTGTCCTAGTCACCTGTCATTCAGTCTTTTCCTATCCTAATCAGTTGCAGAGTCCTGCAGTAAGTTCAGTATAAACCTAATCTGCTCCACTCCTACTCTGCAATCAAGATTATGACACTAGCTGCTTAATTGGCCTCTCCATCCTCTCCACAGTCCATTTTCAGTATTGCAGGCAGAATGAGCACTCTCATGTGTGAATGCAATCATGACACTTTTTGCTTCAAGTTTTTCTTTTTTTCTTTCTTTTAAATCATTGATTTACTTATTTGTCTGTGCTGGGGCATCATTGTGGCATATGAGATCCTCAGTCTTCGTTGTGGCATACAGGATCTTTAGTTGCAGCATGTGGGATCTAGTTCCCTGACCAGGGATTGAACTCAGGCTCCCTGCATTGAGAGTGCAGAGTCTTAGCCACTGGACCATCAGTGAAGTCCCTGTTGACTTCTGCTGTTTTTCAGATAAGGCAGCAGCTATATACCAACCTGCCAGTTTCCCAAATATATCCTGCTGCTTCACACCTCTCATAATGAGCCTGGAATGCCTTCCTTATCTGGCATCTTTTTTTTTTTTTAATCTTTCCAAACTCTGCTGAGGTATCACCTCCTCTGAAAAACTTTCCCTGACCTCTAGTTTATTAGTATATTTAGATCCTCTTATCTGGGCCTTCATGGCATCCTATGCACATTACAGCACATTAAAATATTTTTGTCTGCTTAGGTTACTGTTGTAACCTAACAGTGACGTAACAGAGCACCTGGCATATAATAGGTTCTGGATAAATATTTGATAAGTGACTAACACTTATTACTGTAAAGTGATCTCTTATTTACTGTGCCTTCACCCAGACAGCAGGGGGTTTGTAGACTAGCACCTAGTATAGAATTGACTATGGAGCAGCCTGGCCCTCATTCATGTTTTGAATGGATAACAGTGGCATTGGGGCTTCCTAGATGACTCAGTGGTAAAGAATCAGCCTGCCAATGCAGAAGGCTTGGGTTTGATCCCTGGGTCTGGAAGATTCCCTAGAGAAGGAGATGGTAACCCACTCCAGTATTCTTGCCTGGGAAATCCCATGGACAGAGGAGCCTGGTGGGCTACACTCTGTGGGGTCACAAAGAGTCAGACACAACTGAGCCACTGAGCACGCAGGCAACAGTAGCCTGGAAAAGTAGCCAGCTGAACTGCTGCCAGCCTGCTCACCTTGTAGCTGGTTAGCTAAGGACATAGAAAGCTGCTCTAGACTCAGCATGCAGCTATCCATCTACGTGATTGACCACAGTAGTGCTTTTGAAGCTGACCTCTCAAAGAATATTTCATGCCACATATCATGAACACTCATGACACATTGTAATAAAACTTCAAGTAATGAATCAGAGCTTATAATAGGCTGGAATTATGGTGGTGTGTCCCCTTTTACTAAAGGGAAGCAATTCACTAGAGAATAGCACCAGGAACTGTGTTAAGGTCAGGACACATTTAGGTTGATTTATCATACTTTTCATTTCTGAGGAACTACATAATGAAGATTTACTGCTAATTACAAGGTATGGCAAGATCCTAAACCATCAATCACAAAATCAGTTGCCCAAAGCATATTTAAACCTGTAGAGGCAGAGACAATCACCTTAAGTATTTAACACAGATTTTAATAAACCATACATTAAGCATAAAAGTATGTTTGCTGAACTAGCAACCAACTAGCAACTAATTAATTTCATTAATATTCTACTATAAATGATTTTCATTCTGTGCCTACAAATGGATGGGAAAAAACGGAAGTTTTCTGGTTTTCCCACAGGCATACTTCAGGCCAGGGTCAGGTTTGGAATAGAACCTAAGGACTTGAAATTTTTGGGACATTGTCTCTAAAATGAGAGAATGAGACCTTTTTTTGTGTGTGTCTTTTTTGATTATTTTTGTCTGTTAGTTTCAAGCAGAAAAGTTTGGTATTTTATTCTGAGAGGATAGAATAGATAAAGATGGTTGGACTGAACTGATTTTAAAAAGTAGATTCAAAATAGAATGATTCAAGAGTGTCTATCAGTTACAATTCTATTACTGTAAGCTCTTTTTTACATTCAAGACAATGTAAAGTATTTCTTAGCTATCTGATCATGTGTAGTAACAGTATGGTTTTGTTGAAGCATCAGTAAGAAATAATACAGCTAAAGAAAATCTGTCATTGGGGGAAATTTTGATAAATTATACACTTTTATTATAGAAAAATCCTCTTTTGTTACTGATAGCTATGATTTCTTCATGCAGGCATAATGCTAGATTCATCATTTCATTTAATCCTCACAAATCCTTAATGGCCAACAAATGGGAAAAAAAATTCTTGCTCAGAGAGGTGAAGTAACTTGTATAAGGTCATGCGGCTCATATATGACAAAACTTGGGATTGATTATCCTATTGCCTCACACAACCTTTTGAGAAAAAAAAATGACAGCTAAATTATAAATGTGGACATCAGGCATGCCTAAAGGGAAAAAAATCCAGAGCCAAAATATTTAAATAAATGTGTCAAGATATATCTAAAATTAAACAGTACATCAAAGGGTGTGTTTTATTATAAGGGTGTGATTTATTCTGCTGCAGAAAAACTATTCCCAGACAGTCTAGATTATGTCTGTAATCAATATGCTTAGTGAGGGAAAGATATATTCCATTTTCTGAAAAAGATCCCACACATTTTAGCTGCAAATAGTTAATTAGTCATTTCATATCCAAAAGAGGAGAGTAATCCTCTAATGTCCATATGGCATATGTTTTCCAAGCTTATTTTTACATTCCCTTCTGTCCTTTAAAACCCCAGCCTGACAAGATCACTTGGCAATATGAAGAAATGTTACCTCATGTATTCTATCAAGACGTGCATGGAGCCTCTCTTCTCCAAGTCTTCATCTGACAGAGGTTCTTTTGCCATCTGGGCTGGCTGCTTTCAGTTACAAATTTGAATTACAGGAACAATGACTGGAAAATTGATGTTAAGAAATTATAACATTTTAGATGTGATCATGGTATTGTGGCTATGTTATTACAAAAAATTATCTTGGGGAGTTGCATAATGAAATATTTATGGATAAAATTATGTGATGCCTGAGATTTGCTGCAACATAATATGGGAGGGCAGAATTAATTTGTGTGTGGGGGGTAGAATTCATTTGTGGATGGGGCAGATTGGCCATGGTTTGCTGGTTGTTGTATCTGAATGATAGCTACTTGAGGGCTTTTTATACTCATTTGTATACTTTTGTGTATTAAAAAGTAAAAGTTAGAAAAGTAAAAAATACAAAATGATTGAATCACTTCTTGGGATATGTATTCATTTTATGATAACCTTACTTTCAACCATTTAGGCTGTACATGCAGCTCTCAAGGTATGTTCTGAGAGGGTCACTTATCATCCATGGACATCAGTGCATATAGGACAATGTTTATATTAGGACATTTTTATTCCTATTTTGGCATAACCAATGTCATTCGTCTTATTAGGTCTCCCCCCATACTGTCCCGCCACCCAGATAGCATCATTCTTCCCATTATTTCCTGGGAGGTTTTATTGTGGTGGCTATCATTGTCATTGTCATTATTGTTTTGTGCTGCTATATTGCAGTGGCCACAATTTCAGAGTATGTGAGTTATCCTCCTGTGATTGTGGCAGGTATACATCCTGTCACAATTTGTAAGACACTGATGTGGTGACTGGGTCTGATCACAGTATCTTTATCTTCACCAATTCCCCCCAGCTTACTTTATCCTTCACCAAAAAGTTGGCAAAGCCTAGCTTCACACTCTCTAAAATTGTAAATAGGCATATTGAAAGAACTGAGAGAAATTTGTCAGTCTAGATTCTGTCCCTCAGGGTCAAAGGGGGACGCAAAAGCAATGTAGCAAATGTTCAACTGGTGAATAGTTAAGTAAAATGTAGTGTGGCCATACAAAGGAATACTACTCAGCAATAAAAAAGGAATGAACTGCTGGTTCATGCTACAACAGGGATAAGCCTAAAAGTCAATTATACTGAGTGAAAGAAGCCAGCCAAAAAGACCACCCAAACCATATTGTATGATTTATATAAAATGTCCAAAAAGGCAAATCTGTAGGCATGAAAAATAGACTTGTAGTTGCATAGGGCTGGTGTAGAAATGGGGATTAGCTGAAAATGGACCTTAGCTTCTGCTTGCCTCTTATTTGTAGAAAAACTTAAGTTTTCCAGGCCTGCCCTCAGTCACAAAATGCTGGGTCAAGAGTTAATGACCAGAAGAATGTGAACTTGTAATAATAATCGATAGCAGTTGGGTAAGAAGAACTGGTAACAATTTGAACAAACGGAACAGCCAAATGGTAGAGTCACAGAATCTTTAGTCCCTCCCTGAAGGACATACATAGTGTCTAACACATTTCTGAGTTGTTTTACAGATACTAAAACCTCCACCAGATGGAAGAAGCCAACTGCTTGAAGAACAGATAGACCCCAGACTGGCTGGAGCCTGAGGACTGGTGATATTAATCCCTGTGACAGATCACCCTGTTACCTCATCATTAACCAATCAGAGAATTGTGCACGAGTTGATCATGCATCCTCCCACTTTCTTCCTCACTTTGTCTTTAAAAACCCTAAAATCCATTGGAGAGTTTAGGTCATTTGATTGTTAGCTGTCCATGCTCTTTGGTTGGCCTTGCAATAAACAATGTACTTTCCTTCACTACTCTGGAGAAGGGAAAGGCTACCCACTCCAGTATTCTGGCCTGGAGAACTGCATGGACTGTATAGTCCATGGGCTCACAAAGAGTTGGACATGATTGAGTGATTTTCACTTCACTTCCTTCACCACAGTCTGGTATTAGTAGACTGGCTTTACTGTGCATGGGCAAGCAGACCCCGGTTTGATTTGGTAACAGTGACACTTGTGTAATTTGATAAATTTACTAAAAATCACTTAAGTGTATATTTAAAACTGGTGAATTTTATGACATTTACCTTAATAAATATTTTATGATACTTAGTAAATTATACCTCAACTAAGGAACACTAAGGACTTGGTTTTCACTCTTCTTCTGACATTGCTGAACATGTGAGATGTAGCAGTTGTCAAAGCTGTAAAATGGGATGACCCAGGGAGACAGTTTGCTTGTCACCTCTTACAGCATCACACATGCCTACTCTCCACCTGATTTGGAACTCCAGCACCAAGAAGCTTTGTATCAAAAAGTTTTGGTGGGTGGTGGATGTCTCATAGAAATACATTTGCATGACTTTCTACTTATCACGGGAAACAGGCTGTGACAGCCCTTCTTTTATCCAAAGTTAATCCCTCCGGTTGGGCTCTGGACCTCATCCCCCCCTCCTCTTTGATGGCCACACTTCTTCAATTATCTGCCTTCTTCTTTTTCTCAGCAGTGCACATGCGTGTGTGCTCAGTCGTGTCTGACTGTTTGCCATCCCATTCACTGTAACCCACCGGCCTCCTCTGTCCCTGGAATTTCCCAGGCAAGAATACTGGAGTGGGTTGCCATTTCCTCCTCCAGGGGATCTTCCTGACCCAGGGGTCAAACCCACATCTCTTGAGTCCCCTGCATTGACAGGTGGATTCTTTACCACTAGCACCACCTGGGAAGCCTAGTCTTTGTCTTAGCAACATCTTTCCAAAAAAGAAAATCCTCTCTCAACCTACTGTCTTCTCTAGGAGCAACCTTATACCTTGTTTTCCCTTCCTTACTTCATTGCAGTATAGATTTTGCCACTTGACCAAGATTACACTTGCTTAACACATCAGTGATTTTAGTTGGTAAATCCAATGGACACATCTCAATTTTTAACAAACATCACTTCTCTTCAAGTTTTCAAACTTTTTCTTTTGGAATTGATTTTAGAATTATATTATGTATTCAAAATTCTGTTAATAGTTTTAAGACTTAAGAATTCCCTCCATATATGATATATATTAACTTGTATAGGATGCACAAATATACATGTGCAATTTATCAGTTTATCAATTAACAGAGAGAATTTATCAATTAAAAAACAGCAAGTCTACATAGGCTCCTGTTTACCCCAGAACACGTTCTTGGAAACTGCATCAAAAAGTGGATTATTAGAAAGCCAAGTGTTCTTTCCGCAGAAACATTAGAATCAGGGGCCCTAAGGAATTCCCTAGCTGTCCGGTGGTTAGGACTTGGCGCTTTCACTGCCAAAGGCCTGGGTCCGTCCCTGGTCAGGGAACTAAGATCCCACAAGCCGGTGGCATGGTCAAAAAAGAATTTGGGGTCCTAGTACTTCAAAATTTTGGCTTCAGATAAATCATAGTCATAACTAACAATTCTTGAAGCTTTCTCTTCTTTCAGCTTCTATAAAAATATATGTTATGTGGAGAAGGAAATGGCAACCCACTCCAGTATTCTTGCCTGGAAAATCCCATGGACAGAGGAGCCTGGAGGGCTACAGTCCATGGGTTTGCAAGAGTCGGACACGACGTAGCGACTAAACCACCATCGTGCACAGCAACAAAGACACAGCACAGCCAAAAATAAAGAAATAAATAAAAATAGAGAAATAAATTTAAAAAAAATAAAAATAAAAATAAAAATAAAAATATATGTTATGCTCTCTATATGTTATATAACATATGCTCTATATATGTTATATAATATATGACATAATATGTACAATATATACATTGTATATATACATATATATATAATATTTATTAACATATTTTATGTGTATTTCTTTGAAGATTTCTGTTATTCTATCTCCTCCTTAATGCAAATTCCTACCATTTGTCCTGAGAATTGTTATCTTTCGCTCACTTCTCTTCTCGGTTCTACACACTCTCCCTGAGTCATCTCTTTCTCCTCAACAGCTTCATTTACCATCTAATACTCATGCCTACCCACTTGCCCACTCTCAAACAATCTGTACCTTCAGCCCAGTACTACTGCCTGAGTTTAAAAGCTATGTTATCCAAACTACGTATTGATCTTGGTGTATGTCTTTCAACTGTCTTAAACTCTGTATGTCCCAAACTTAACTATTTGTAATCTCTTGAAAAATGGCTCCATAGCCTGCTTTTCTTGTCATTTTGAAAGACCTCCTTTCTAGGAGCCTAAACTGGAAACCCAAAGTAATCATTCTCGATGTCTCCCTTCCTCTTACTTCCCACATTCAGTCAGTCTTGAAGGCCTATGATTTCTCCTTCTTGTATATCTCAGTCTGTTACCCTTTCTCTATCCTTGCTACTACTACTGCACTAGCCGTTCAGATTAGTTCAGATCTTCGTTATCTTTCTCACTCTTTCTTTACTTTTGCTTGTTCTACAAGAACTGAATGTAGCCTCAGAAGGAGTCTCTGGGTTCTTTGCACTGTCACTTGAGTCTCTATGATCACTAAATCCCTGAGAGTTAAATTTGGTGAATCCAATCTCATTGCAGAGTTCAGGGGTCTGATAGCTGCCGGACTTGGAGATGGCATCAAATATGGCTTTAGCAAAGCTGCCCAAGTAGAAGTATAGCTCTTAGCAAAGTTCCAGCAGTTGTCCACATCAGTCATTAGCAGCAGTGTCTTAGGCACAAGAGCATAGAGATAGTGTAAGTTGTTTTAGAAACAAGAGTAAGATGTGCCCGTAATGAGACCCAGCGCCCTGTCACCTTGCAAAGAGAATGTCCTGGCAAGAATAAAGCACTTATTGATTTTTGTTTTTCCCTACAGTTGCCTCATCCCACAGAATTAAGGTGGTTTGGTCAGAATGATGGCACCATGGACGATAGTTTCACTTTCTTGGGGCATTTGGACTGCCAGATCAACCCAGTGGTCACAAATTCCTTCAACCTCAGTCATTTACTTCCCTGGGTCTGTTTCAGAATGGACAAGACCTTCAGGACCTTGAGGGATTTCCCAGGGAAAGAGTGAAAAAAAACCTCAGACTCTTAAGATGAGCAAAGAGAAGAAATGTCCTTCAGGAAAGTAACCTCCATAGCCTTGGCCAAGTGGGCCACTTTGTATAAAAAGTACCACTCCTGGTCTTTGCCTTTGCCTCCAAAGGCCTGGCCATCACTACCAAAGGCTTCCATAAACTGCCTCAGCACTGTCCTCCAGAGTTCCTCCCAGGGCCTCAGGGTCCAACCAGAGGACCAGTGTCCTCATTTGTAACTTGATATATTCTTTAAAAACTAAAAGTACTCATCATCCCCTTCCTATGTTACTGCAATTTTTCTACCTTAAATAAATTGTCCTTCTCCTTCACATTTCTCACAGTGCTGCCCAAGAGATCTCTGTAAAACCTAATCCTGATCATGTCATCCTCTTAAAACTGCTTAATGGTTACCATTAGAACAAATTCTAGATTTCTTAGTATGGTGAACAAAATCTGTCAGAACCACCTAGTTTTAGACTTCCCAGAGATAAGTACTTTTGATGTTTGGATTATTATTCCCTCTTGCATATGAGAGAAGGCAATGGGGAAGATAACTAAGGAGAACTGGGTTATCTCAATGGGTATCATGCTGCTTAACTTTACACACTTTTTCTCCTGGCTGTAGTCTTTTTTTTCATTTACAGATCAATGTATTCCACAGTGCAAATATATCATTAAGCATATCATTCTGAGGTAGCACTTCTTTTTAATTATATCAGTTAACTGATTCGAAGTTTGTTTCTAGTTTGGTAAATAGGACATGAAAAAATGTCAAACTAAATACACTTGGCAGATGTTTTGCCTTAAACACTAAACAACTTTTTTTCCAAATGTAATTTTATTTTTTTGGAAAAATTCAAAGATGCTTTGTAGTTTTTGACAATATTCAGTCACCCTTTTTAAGTCCAAAGGATAAAAACATCTTTTCAGTTCAGTTCAGTTGCTCAGTCATGTCCAACTCTTTGAGACCCCATGAACCACAGCACGCCAGGCCTCTCTATCCATCATCAATTGCTGGAGTCTACCCAAACCAATGTCCATTGAGTCGGTGATGCATTCCAACCATCTCATCCTCTGTCGTCCCCTTCTCCTCCTGCCCTCAATCTTTCCCAGCATCAGGGTCTTTTCAAATGAGTCAGCTCTTCACATCAGGTGGCCAAAGTACTGGAGTTTCAGCTTCAACATCAGTCCTTCCAATGAACACCCAGGACTGATCTCCTTTAGGATGGACTAGTTGGATCTCTTTGCAGTCCAAGGGACTGTCAAGAGTCTTCTCCAACACCACAGTTCAAAAGCATCAATTCTTTGGCGCTCAGCTTTCTTTATAGTCCAACTCTCACATCCATACATGACCACTGGAAAAACCATAGCCTTGATTACATGGACTTTGTTGGCAAAGTGATGTCTCTGCTTTTTAATATGCTGTCCAGGTTGGTCATAACTTTCCTTCCAAGGAGTAAGCATCTTTTAATTTCATGGCTGCAATCACCATCTGCAGTGATTTTTGAGCCCAGAAAAATAAAGTCAGCCACTGTTTCCACTGTTACCCAATCTATTTGCCATGAAGTGATGGGACTGGATGCCATGATCTTAGTTTTCTGAATGTTGAGCTTTAAGCCAAATTTTTCACTCTCCTCTTTCACTTTCATCAAGAGGCTCTTTAGTTCTTCTTCACTTTCTGCCATAAGGGTGGTGTTATTTACATACCTGAGGTTATTGATATTTCTCCCGGAAATCTTGATTCCAGCTTGTGCTTCCTCCAGCCCGGCATTTCTCATGATGTACTCTGCATATAAGTTAAATAAGCAGGGTGACAACATATAGCCTTGACGTACTCCTTTTCCTATTTGGAACCAGTCTGTTGTTCCATGTCCATTTGTAACTGTTGCTTCCTGACCTGCATACAGGTTTCTCAAGAAGCAGGTCAGGTGGTCTGGTATCCCCATCTCCTTCAGAATTTTCCACAGTTTATTGTGATCCACACAGTCAAAGGCTTTGGCATAGTCAATAAAGCAGAAATAGAAGTTTTTCTGAAACTCTCTTGCTTTTTCAATGATCCAGCAGATGTTGGCAATTTGATCTCTGGTTACTCTGCCTTTTCTAAATCCAGCTTGAACATCTGGAAGTTCACGGTTCATGTACTGTCGAAGCCTGGCTTGGAGAATTTTGAGCATTACTTTACTAGCCTGTGAGATGAGTGCAATTGTGTGGTAGTTTGAGCATTCTTTGGGATTGTCTTTCTTTGGGATTGGAATGAAAACTGACCTTTTCCAGTCCTGTGGCCACTGCTGTTTTCCAAATTTGCTGGCATATTGAGTGCAACACTTTCACAGCCTCATCTTTTGGAATTTGAAATAGCTCAACTGGAATTCCATCACCTCCACTAGCTTTGTTCATAGTGATGCTTCCTAAGGCCCACTTGACTTCACATTCCAGGATGTTTGGCTCTAGGTGAGTGTGAGTGATCACACCATTGTGATTATCTGGGTTGTGAAGATCGTTTTTGTACAGTTTTTCTGTGTATTCTTGCCACCTCTTCTTAATAAATTCTGCTTCTGGTAGGTCTATACCACATCTTTTATTAACATTTTTTTCTTGGAAAATATTCATATGTACAGAAATATATCATGTAAAATGTTCTCTTTCCTCCCGCATAGGTATAGATACATACACATTATTTTACACAAATGTAATCACTGGTTCTAAAACTTATTTTTCACATAATGTAACTTGGAAATTTAATTAAGTCTGTAATACACTTTCACCTCTCTCTTTTTAGTAGCTATAGTATCTTTTTTTTCAGAGACATATTGTTGACATTTAGGTTATTTTTAGCTTTCCACTATTATCAAAAGCTAATGAACATCCCTGAATGTTTGTGAACATGGACAAGTATATCTATGGGATAAATTTCTAGAAGTGGAATTGCTAGTTCTGTTTCAGTATCTATCTATATAGATAGATATATCCTTTATGTATCCTCCAAAGTTGTACCAATTTACACTCCCACCAGTTGTACATAAGAATGCCCATTTTCTCATCTTCTCAAGCACAAGGTATCATCTTTTTATTCTTTGCTTATTTGATAGATGAAAAATGGTATTGCATGATTTTTTAATATAATTTTCTATAATAATGATTGGTATTGAAAACCACATTGGTTATTTTATATTGCCTATTTATGCTTTTTCTAATTATTTTACTGAAATGATATCTTACCAGTGGCAACACCAGAATTTTCTATATAGGAAGAGCTCAAAGGTAAGAAATTTTGTTGGAAAGATTAAAGCTAAGGACCTTGCTTGCAATTGTGATTGCACAGTACTTTACATAAGACTGAGAATAGTCAATTGTCCTTATCAAAGAGTGGAGAACAGGGAATGGAGATAGCCTGTCAATCTCCCAGTTCCTCCTTTATTTCATCACTGCTTTTATTTTTATAAGAGCTCTTTGTTTATTAAACAAATCAGTACTTTTATGTCATGTTTGCTGCAAATATTTTTCTTAGTTTTTCCTTCAACTCTATTAAAGTAATTTTTACCTTTAAGAATTGTAATTAAAAAAAAGAATTGTAATTTTTATGCAAACTATTTTATCATTTTATGGCTTCTGGAATAACTGTAATATCTAGACAATATTTCCATAATGCAAGACTATAAAAAAAATTTACCCATTTTTTTTCTGGTACATTTATGGTGTCATACACTTAATTTCTGGTCCACCTCGGATACATTTTTGAAAAGAAAGAATGCAGAGATCCAGCTTTTTAAGAGTGGTTAGATGGTTATCTCAATGGCTACAATTTTTTAAAAGTTACTTCTGAAATTCTACCAAGACCTAACCTGAGGAAGGAAAACACATGAGCTTCCTTTCAATGCTATTGCTCAGAACTGGTTTCTGTCGCTTTGTAATATGTCAGTGATGACACTATATATCCAATATTTATTCTGGTTCAGAATATATCTTAAGACAAATTAAATGCTGTCAAAATAAAATAATCTCGGGAGAATAAAATATAAAATGGCTAGATACCTACATACAGTGTAGTGTAAAATGAAGTTGGATTTAGTATCACCAATACAAGACAATTCTTTATGAGCAAGATTCTATTATTGTGTGTGTGTCTGTGTGTGTGTGAGCGTACGCATGTGTGTGTGTGTGTATCACTCAGCAAACTTGCCTAAAACAATATATAATCTAACTGGTAAAAAGATGTTTTCTCCTTGGAAGAAAAGTATGACAAACTTAGACAGCATATTAAAAAGCAGAGACCTTACTTTGCCAACAAATGTCCACCTGGTCAAGGCTATGGTTTTTCCAGTAGTCATGTATGGATGTGAGAGTTGGACTATAAAGAAAGCTGAGTGCTGAAGAATTGATGCTTTTGAACTGTGGTGTTGGAGAAGACTCTTGAGAGTTCCTTATACTGTAAAGTGATCCAACTAGTCCATCCTAAAGGAGATCAGTCCTGGGTGTTCATTGGAAGGACTGATGTTGAAGCTGAAACTCCAATACTTTGGTCATGTGATGTGAAGAACTGACTCATTTGAAAAGACCCTGATGCTGGGAAAGATTGAAGGTAGGAGAAGAAGGGGATGATAGATGGTGAGATGGTTGGATGGCATCACAGACTCAATGGACTTGAGTTTGAGTAACCTCTGGGAGTTGGCGATGGACAGGGAAGTCTGGTGTGTTGCAGTCCATGGGGTTGCAAAGAGTCAGACATTACTGAACGACTGAACTGAATTGAACTGAAGATGATATATTTAGGTGATTTCTTATTGGTCTCTTTAAAAGTAAAAAAAATAAAAGCTTATTAGTGTATATGATTCGTTAGGGAGGAAATATGTTTTATTGACTATCACAGTGATAATAAATAATTTTGAATAAATAGATGAATATTCAAGCTGTAAGTTAAATATCTTAAAAAAGTAAATTTTCAATCATTAAATTTGGAATTTAGAATTTTAAAAAGTGAGGTAGTTTTCAACCTGTGATTGGGGATCTTCTGTAACTTTTTCTTTTACTAAAGAGGAAACCTATGTCATATTCATATCTAGAGTTTATATACTGAGCATATTTTAGTTTAAAATACATCAAGAGTTGAAAGATGTTGTCCTTGGATACAAAAGAACCCAACCAGAAGAAAGTCTTCATTTATTAAAAGAATGACAAGTAGGACAGATTAGTCAAGACAGCCCTCTCCTCTGCTGAGTCTTGGGAGTTAACAACTTAGGACAGGAACAAATAAACCTATGCCCTTGAGGCTGAGGGACCTTGACAATGGTATTCAGCAGTGGGAGGAATTGGGAGAAAATAGACTGAGCCCTGATGATCTGAGCATTCTGAGCTTGCCATTTGATATTCCTCATAGGTTAATGCCCCAAGACTTAACCTAACTCCATTGGTCCTCTCTTGAACTGAAGAGATGAAGCATATCCATGGCCTTGGTTTAGGATGCTTTATCAACATCACTTCTGTTTTGAGCCACTTCTAACCCTGGGGAAAGCGTGAGTTGGTGGTCTTTCTATTCTGGGGCCAGAACCAGGATATTGGGTAATGGCTTATTGGTGTCATTTTTCTATTTCCCTTTTCATCTATACATATACTAAATGGAACTTCTCTCTTTTTTTAAGTGTGTGATTCTAGTGAGTGTTTAATTCAGTTTGATCATTCAGGTGGGCTTAAAAAAATACAACAGGCTGTAATTTTATTTTATTTCTTTTGTCATCCCACAGAAGTTGTCAAATGAACAAAAACAACCTTGGCTTCTGCTAATGTAGGCAGTAATTAAGATGAAGATGTAGGCTTTTTGCTTAAATTACTAAGAGAGTTTCTTTGATTTTCCTTACCAATGGAGCATTAAACAGGGAGAACAATGTGGTAAGATTTTTGACTTCTCAGTTTCTGAAGAAAAACTTCTCAGGGACATAAAAACCACTCTCATTAAGTACCAACAATTGTTTATCTGTTCACATCTATTTGCTGATTTTTATGTATGTTTTGATGTATGTAAGATATATGGTTTTCTTTATTAAAAAGATATTTTCTTACCACCCTTTCCCTATTATCATACAATGGAAAAGTGTTCCTCAGTCATTAATTATTACCCCCAGGTCTTTTAAAATGTCTTCTGTGGCTTTAGTTTTAATTACAAAATTAATACATGCTATTAATAAAATAGTTGCAATACAAAAATGTATAAAGTAAATTTAAATACTCCTTTTCTCAACCTACTTCAACTCTTTAGAAGTACTCACTGATAGGTAGTTTGCTGTCTTTTCAGATATTTTTCTATGTGTATAAAAACATTTTAAACAGAACTTGTTCTTTTTTTTTCATAACTCCACTTGTATTGTAGAGAAGAGACATCATTACTTCTGGGGGGAGATTTTTTTTAATTAATTTCAGAATTATAAGAAAGTTGCAAGAACAGTACAAAAGCTCTTCTACACCCTTCACTCTGATTCTCCATGTGTTGGCATTTTACCATTTTTACTTTATGATTTTCTCTCTGTCTATATACAAACATATTATTTTCTCTGAACCATTTGAAGGTAACTTGTGCTCCCCCTTTCCCTAAATACTTCAGTGTGTACCTCCTAAAACATTGTCTCTCCTAACCAAAGTACAAGTATCAAAATCAAGAAGTTAACATTGATGAAAATATTGTGCAGCCTTTATTCTATTCCTCACTTTTGAAATGCATCATCTTGGGATGTCCCTGGCAGTCCAGTGGTTAAGTCTCTGCCATTTCACTGCAGGCGGCTCAGGTCTGATGCCTGGTCAGGGAACTAAGATCCCATATACTGTGATACATGGCCAAAAGTAAAATAAAATGCATTGTCTTCTTTGAAAGGAATATATTAACAAATAATGTGCCTTAGGGGCTTCCCAGGTGGTGCCAGTGGTAAAGAACCTGCCTGCCAATGCAGGTAGATGTAAGAGACACAGGTTCAATCCCTGGGTCAGGAAGATCCTCTGGAGGAGGGCACTATTCTTTACTGGAGAATCCTATGGACAGAGGAGCCTGGTGGGCTGCAGTCCATATATATAGTCACAGAATTGGACACGACTGAAGCAACCCAGCACACACAATGTGCCTTAATTTTTTTTTTTTTTTAACAATTGTTCAAATGAGTAGCTATCCTTATCATTTCCTGGACTTGGCTTGCCCCATGCTGTGGTTCACATCGTCACCCTCAAATGTTGTCTTCATTCCCCTTTTCTGGCTGGCAAAATTTCACTTCACCTTCAAAGCCTCTTTCTGACACTCCTTACAGACCTCAGTTCTGCTTTGCTTCTGTTCCCTCAGCTTTCTGTCCAAGGCTGCTTTATAGTATTTCCCATTATAGCATCACTGTTTGGATTTCAACCTGCTACTCATGCTATTTTAAACTTACGGAAACCAGTACCTAGTTCAGGGCTCAAAATAGAAAGAATTGTCAATGAATGCTCATTTAATACTGAGTGATCTGTAAATCTTTTTTTCTCATAGGTGGATGCCAACGAAATGAAGGAAACATTGATTGCCTTCCTGTAAGTTTTACTCCTTTCTTATTTGATCTAAAGTGTGTCATACTAAGCAAGGGAAGAAAAACATTATAGTTTAAGAACCTACCCAAGCTGAAAATTACAAGACATTTCTGAAAGAAAGAAGACTGAAATAAACGGAAAGACGTACTGTATTCATGGATTAGGAAACTTAATATTGTTAAGATGGTAATACCCCTATTTACAGATTCAACACAATCCCTATCAACATTCCAAAAATGTTTGCAGAAATGGAAGAGATGGTCCTTACATTCATATGCAATTGCAAGGGACCCAAAAGGCCAAAACAATTCTGAAAAAGAACACAATTGTAGTAATCACACGTTCCAATTTCAAAGCTTATTAAAGGCGACAGTAATCAAAATAGTGTGCTGTTGGCATAAGGATGGACATATAGACTCAGTCAGTCAGTCAGTTCAGTCGCTTAGTTGTGTCCGACTCTTTGCGACCCCATGGACATATAGACTAGTGGGACAGAATTAAGAATTCAGAAATAAACCCATTCATCTATGGTCTATTTTTAAAAACTGTGGTAAAATACATGTAATATAAAATCTATCTTAACCATATTTAAGTATTCAGTTTAATGACAATGAGTATACTCACATTGTTGAGGAACTATTGCCACCATCCATCTTTAGAACCCTTTTCATCTTGCAAATCTGAAACTGTATACCCATTAAACAGTAATAATATGACCAATCAATCTTTGACAAAAGCAGCAAGCCTATTCAATAGGGAAAGGATCGTCTCTTCAATAAACAGTTCTGGGTCAGCTGGATTTCTACATGCAAAAGAGTGAGGTTGAACCACCCTACCTCATACCATATATAAAAATTAATGAAAAATGGATCAATAACCTAAATATAAGGGAAAACCTATAAAACTTAGAAGAAAACAGAGTAAACCTTGATGACTTTGGATATGGCACTGAATTCTTAATTTGACACCAAAAACATAAGCAACAGTTAAAAAAATAGATACACTGGACATCATTAACATTGACAATTCTTGTCCATCAACAGGCATCAAGAAAGTGAAAGACAACCTACATAATTTGAGAAATTTGCAAATCATATATCTCATAAGGGTTTAAAATACAGAGTATGTAAACAACTCCTACAACTCAACGACAAAATGACAAACAACCCAATTTAAAAATGGGCAAAGGAGTTAAATAGATATTTCCCCTGAGAAGGTATACAAGTAGCTAGTAAACACATGAAAAGATGTCAACATCATTAGTCACTGCAGAAATGCAAATTAAAACTACAAAGAGGTACAACTTCACACCTATTAAGATAATTATAATTTAAAAACTAGAAAACAAATGTTGTTTAAGATGTAGAGAAAGTGGAACCATAGTACATTGCTGATGGAAATGTAAAATGGTGTAGCCTCTGTGGAAAATAGTTTAGCAGTTCCCTAAAAAGTTATCACCAACCCAATGGACGTAAGTTTGAGCATGCTCTGGGAGATGGTGAAGGACAGGGAAACCTGGCGTGCTGCAGTCTGTGGGGTTGCAGAGTCAGACATGACTGAATGATTGAATAACAACAAAAAATTAAACACATATAACCTGGCATATTACCATATAACCCAGCAATTCCACACTGCGGGATATACTCAAACTACTGAAAAGAGTCATTCATTCATTCAGATACCTACATGCCAATGTTTATTGAAGAATTATGCACAATAGCCAAAAAGTGGAAAGAACCCAAGGGCCCATAAACAGATGAATGGGTAAATAAAATGTGATACACCTCCAATGGGATATTGTTCAGCCATAGAAAGAAATGAAGTTCTGATATATGTTACAAGTCAGATGGACCTTGAAAACATTCTTCTTTTGCCAAGCAAAAGAAGCCAGACACAAATACTGTATGATTCCATTTACATGAAATATCTAGAATAGGCAAAACTGTGGAGGCAGAAAGTGGATTAGAGGTTACCAGAGTTGAGTTGGGGGCAGGTGAAATAGAGAATCATTGCTTAAAGGGTACAGAATTTCTGTTAGCAGTGATGAAAAAGAAAATAAATGGTGGTGACGGTTGCACAACATAATTTGATATCATTGAATTTTACACTTAAAAAATAGTTAAAATGGTATGTTTTATCTTGTATATATTTTGCCACATCAAAAAGAATATATGAAAAAAAAAAAAAAGAATATATGTGAACCTACCTCAGTCTGAACTGCATGTGGTTATTAGAGGCAAGTTACTTTCTTTAGACGGTGAGTCATCAAGGTTTACTCTATTTTCTTCTAAGTTTTATAGGTTTTCCCTTATATTTGGGTTATTGATCCATTTTTCATTAATTTTTATATATGGTATGAGGTAGGGTGGTTCAACCTCATTCTTTTGCATGTAGAAATCCAGCTGACCCAGAACTGTTTATTGAAGAGATGATCCTTTCCCTATTGAATAGGCTTGCTGCCTTTGTCAAAGATTAATTGGTCATATTATTACTGTTTAATGGGTATAGAGTTTCAGATTTGCAAGATGAAAAGGGTTCTAAAGACGGATGGTGGCAATAGTTGCTCAACAGTGTGAATATATCCTTCTAAAATCTAGAATCTGAACCTCTCAGTTTCCAATGTTAGTGTGCATCAGATTCCCCTGATCCAGATGAGTTATCCCTACCAATAAAGATTCTAATTCGTTAAGTCTGAGGAGAGCTGGCCACTAGCATTTTTAACAGGCTCCCCCCAGATGAGTGAGAGGCAAAAACGGTGAAAAGAATTTGTCATCTGCTATTGCCTGGGAGAACCTGCCTGCAAGATTCCATCGAATGTTTGCCCTTTCAGTACCAGACTCAGGTTCCTGCTCTCACAGTCCGTCCCAGCTCACAGCGAGGGCTCCGGACTTCCATCTGTGCCCTCAAGCCTGGGTCCAATCAGGTCTGTCTTCCACTGACTCAGCATCATGTCACAGTGACTCAGCATCGGGTCATAGCTGTTCCTCCTGCTCTGATCTTGTCACCCAGCTCCAGCCTTGCTCCCATTTTCTATCCCAGTTTTGATAACTGGGTCTTTGTTTTGTCACCAAACCCTGGTCCTTTTCTCACCGGTTTCCTCAGGGGACACTGTCCCTGAATCTTGGTCCCAGGACAAGATTTTCCTATTTTGGCTCTTTTTTTTTTTTTTTTTAATTGAAAGCACTTGCCTTCAGCACTTTATAAACCCCACTCTCTTCCCCAATCCCTCCTCATTCCCATTCCCTCCCTCTATACATATACTTCCTGTTTAAACTCCCTTCATTTTCCATGTCATCTCCACGTGTTTGGGACCTCCGTTGGGGCCCACTTCTGACTCCATTCACCTTCCTGTGAACATCTGTGAACAAGCCCTGCAGGCTGATCCCAGCAAGCTGTTTGCCAGCTGTGAAGGCGTATCCCCGGCACCCTGGGACCCTGCCCTAGCCTTATTCTCCAGGCCTTGCCTTCTCTTGGTGTCCCTGGTCCTGGGACCAGCCCAGATGCCTGATGGAAAATCCTATTACCTCCACTGCTTCCTTCTTGCTGCCCACTGAGGAAACATAAAGGGAACTAACAGCTATGGGCCTCTTCCTATGTTTTGAGAGTTTGCTAAAAGGCATATTGCTGATGGGGGTTTTCCAGGTGGCACTAGTGGTGAAGAACCTGCCTGCCAATGCAGGAAACATAAGAGATGTGGGTTTGATCCCTGGGTTGGGAAGATCCCTGGGAGGTGGGCATGGCAACCCATTCCAGTATTCTTGCCTGGAGAATCCCACGAACAGAGGAGCCTGGCAGGCTACATTCCATAGGGTTGCAATGAGTCAGACATGACTGAATTGACTTAGCACACATGCAAGCATTTTTCTGATGACATTTAATGTAACACATTATTTTAACTTTTTTGGCGGGGAGCAGGGAATAAGAATATGACACAGAGGACTTCCTTAGTGGTGCAGTAGTAGTTAAGACTGGTCTCCAGCTTTATTTCTTTATTTAAGCAATCTGGTTTTCAGCTTTATTTCCTATGACTCTCCTATGCAAATTAAGGTACCAGAAAACATATGTTCTCACTCCTAGGCCTAGCTGGTCCCATTCCCCCGACTTGAACACCCTACCCTGGTGACCTTGAGTCCTGTTTCCTGTCATGCTAGCTCAAGCCGCACTTCTCTGTGGGGAATTTCCCTATCACTTCAGCACACAGTTGTCTCTGCTTTCTCTCCTTCTCCTTTGTCACGTAGATCATACACATACTCTACATAGCACAGTGATCCTGACATATAGTAAGTGTTCAGTGGAGCAGACAAGAGGATGGACTCTGGAGCCAGACTGCCTGAGTTGGTATCTCAGTTCTGCTGCTTGCTTGCTGTGTGACCTTTGACAACTTACTTAACCTCTTTGAGCCTCAATTTCCTTGCCTGTGAAATAAAGGTAATAAGTATACCTCATAGGGTTATTATATTTAAAATTATTTATCCTTCTAGTCTGATATTCCATCTTCTTCACCTAATGTTTGCTTTTTGAGGGTAGGTATTAGCTACTTGGGTTTCCCAGGTAGCTCACTGGTAAAGAATCTTGCCAATGCTGGAAAATGCTGGTTCAATTCCTGGGCTGGGAAGATACCCTGCAGAAGGAAATGACATTCCACTCAGTATTCTTGCCTGGGAAATCCCATGGACAGAGGAGTCCGGTGGGCTACAGTCCATGGGGTCAAAAAGAGCCGGACGAGACTTGGCAACTAAACAACAACAATAATTAGCTCCTTATGCCACTCATCCCAAACACCTCAGAGAGAATTCCAGTTTAGGTACAAGGATATAATATGGAGGAATACATGACCGAGAAAGCACTATCTTGCAAATTTAAATTGTGGGATAGCACTGGTGGGGGGAAAAAAAGTTCAAAAGAAGAGGAAACAAGGCTTGGCCCTGGAACAGAGGTGGGGAATTCAGAGGAAGGAGGGATGTCAGCAATACTCCTGAAGGAAAGGGATTTCAGATCCTTAGAGAGGAGAGAGGAAAGGATTTTGGCCAGTGGGTTTGAGGCCAGTTTATTTCCTTTGGAAAGGGAATGCCTTTGGCCACCTGGAGGGCTGACTGGCTGCTCATGATTGGCTTGAGGCTGAAGGGAGCAAAGGGGGAGAGAGACCAGTTTTCCTTCTGGGATGCCCAGCCCTGCTCACTGGACTTGGAGGGGAGACAATGGGATAATGTAGACTGTGGATTCGACCAGTGTGTTCCTTGGGCTGAGTCACTTAGGGTGCTGTGTTGGGCATATGGGTTGGTGCTGGTGTTAGGGATACTGGAATGTGTGTGTCTGCATTGATGAGGCCGTTGCATGTGACAGACATATGTATATGTGGGTGGGGAGCACTCATGCTGGGGAATAGTACAGGCTGGGAGGAACACAGGCCGGGGGAAACGATGTTGCGGGGTGGGGGTGGGGGGGCAAAATAGGCTGCAGAATGATTCCAGCTGGGGAGATACATCCTGGTGGAGGATGTAGACTGAGGGGGATACACACTGGGGAGATACAGGCTGAGTGGGGTTGTGTTAGTTTTCTACGGTTGTGTAACAAATTATCACAAATTTAATGGCTTAAAACAGCATCCTTTTATTAGAAGTCCAAGGCACGGTGTGGCTGAATTTTCCGTTCAGGGTATGACAAGGTTAAAATCAAGGTGTCAGCCGGGCTATATTCCTTTTTAGAGCTCAGGGTCCTCTTCTAGGTTTCACACAGCTGTTGGAAGAATTCAGTTCCTTGTGGTTACAGAACAGAGGCTCCTCTGTTCTTGCAGGCTGTTGGCAGAGGCCACTCTTAGCAACTAGAGGGCATCTGTCAATCCTTGCCATCATGCCACCCTCCCTGTACCTTCTCATGCTTCACATCTCCCTCATTTCTCTGTCTCCAACCTCTAGACCCAGATTTAAAGGGTTCATGTGATTAGATCGGGGCTTCCCAGGTGGCTGAGTGGTAAAGAATCCCCCTGCCAATGCAAGAGACACAGGTTTGATCCCTGGGTCCGGAAGATCCACTGGGGAAGGAAATGGCAACCCACTCCAATATTCTTGTCTGGAAAATTCCAAGAACAGCGGAATCTGGTGGTGTACAGTCCATGGGTTTGAAAAACAGTCAGAAATGACTGAGCATGCATGCATGCACATGATTAGATCAGGCCTACCCAGATAATCTCTCTGTTTTAATATCAATTTGGGACCTCAATTACATTTGCAAAATCCCTTCACAGCAGCACCTAAATTAGTTGGATTGAATTCATAGGAGAAGGTGTGTGCATATCAAAGGCCGGGAATCTTGGAAGCTGTTTTAGAGTTTTTCCTTTCACAGGTGATAGAGGCTGGAGGGTTAAGGTGGGAATATACAGTCTGGTGGGGAAAGATGCAAACTAGGGTACATTGGGATGGGAAAGGATGCAAGCTGGGAGGGATATGGGTTGGGGATATGGACTTGTTGGAGAGTCATATTGCTGGATGGGGAATATGTTGAGGGTGTGGAGGTTGGGAGGGATATAGGCTAGGAGGATAAAAGCTGAGAGGGATACAGGTTGGGGAGTGGTACAAACTTAGGGGGAATACAGGCAGGGGCATGATGCAGCATAAGGGGAGGATGCAAGCTGGATTCAGGTAGCAGGCTTCGCTCAACACCAATGCAGAGACTGGGTACCTAAGAAGTAGCTATACTGAACCTGAGTGCTACAACACAGCTGGGTCCAGGTGTGACGGGGCCTGAAGAAGGGCACTCAGACCAGCCTGGGTAATCAGGGACAGTTTCCTGGAGGCGATGCTGCAGGTGAGTCCTGAGGAAGAACATGCATCCATAGCCAAAGGAGAAAGGTGCCACAAGTGGGCAAGTCAGAGCAAGAAGAGGAGCCCAGGCTCAGACGTGTGTCAACACAGATGATGATGCTTCGCTGTAAGGCTAAGTCTTTGATTAACAAACAAGTTTCTCACACTTTGAAACAAGTTCATGTCACTGAAGACAGACTGTGTAGGACAGGAAGAGTCCCAGACTACAGATCCAGAGGCCAGGATGGGCTTTTCCCAGGCATCACGCAGCTTTGTGCAGTTTCAGTCTCTCATGTGATAAATAAGGAATTTGGAGCAGAGACATACCTCCAAAACTATAAAGTGTTCTGAGAGCCCTAAATTAGATAAATATATTGAATGTCTGTAATAGGCCAGATGGGCTTCCCTGGTGGCTCACCAGTAATCTGCCTGTAGTGCAGGAGACACAGGAGACACAGGTTCGATCCCTGGGCTGCGAAGATCCCCTGGAAGCGGGCATGGCAACCCACTCCAGTATTCTTGCCTGGAGAATCCATAGACAGAGGAGCCTGGCGGGTTACAGTCCACAGGGTCGCAGAGAGTCGGACATGATTAAAGCAACTGAGCATGCATGCATGCAATAGGCCAGATACTATTACAGTTCCAACCTATTTTCAGCGATGTAACTACAACCAATGTAACTGTTGTAGTTGTAGTTAAGCGCATTTTCATAAAATGCCAAATCATTTTAAATGATAGCATAATCTCAGCAAATTAAACAATATTTTCTCCCTATTTAAGAATATTTCTGAAAAAAAAAAAAAAAAGAATATTTCTGTTTGGGGAAAACTTTATGTTAATGAGAAGATCCTGGTGGACATAATCCAAACTCCTTAGTTAAATTTGATAACTTTATTGATTAAATTTCTTTGGTGAAATTCCAAGAAAATGCTACAGAATTATATCAAACTTATTACTTTAAAGATCTAGGCCCAGAAAATAATTCTGTCCATCAAACTCGAAGTTTAAAAAGCAGAATGTCAATAGGCTTACTTCTGCTCTCAGAAAGTTCCTCAAAAGAAAAAGAAAATCCATTAGCCATCAACTCAAGAAACACCTCCTTTTATATCTAAAAATCAATAGCTCATCAACTGGGTCTGCACTCTGTTTCAAATAATAGTATTTATTGAACATATAATGGGTACTAAGGACACTGTGCTAAGTACTTTCCACACTATCTCATTTAATCCAACAATCCTTGGCTAGCAAAACTATTATTATCCTAATTTGAAGCTTAATGCACCTCTTGGTTCCTAAATATTACTTCTACTTAGGTTCTAGAACACTTGTTTGCTCTCTTAGGCTAGAAGGCCAAGAATCTCCAGGTAATCCATGCAGCAATCATGAACAACCCAATTACAAGCACTGAAATTGAAACTGTGATTAAAAATCTCCCCAAAAACAAAAGGCTAGGACCAGATGACTTCACAGGTGAATTATAGCAAACATTTAGAGAAGAGCTAATGCCTATCCTTCTAAAACTCTTTCAAAAAATTGCAGAGGAAAGCTCTTTCCCATCTTGCAAGGTAAGAATGGCGGTATCTCTTTGCAGGACTAGGTTTCAAGATCCCAATCCTTCGCCATCCTAGCTGAGAGGGTATCAAGTCGACATCTGCAGGGGTCAGACACGCTCGGGGCGTACTGAGAGGCCTCCCGGATGCTTCATTTCTCTCTCTTGGATTTACGATGGCGGGTGAAAAGGCTGAGAAGCCAGATACTAAGGAGAAAAAACCTGAAGCCAAGAAGGCTGATGCTGTCAACAAGGCTAAAAAGGTGAAAGTGGTGAAGAAAGTTAAGAAGGGGAAGCCTCACTGCAGCTGAAACCCTGTCCTGGTCAGAGGAATTGGCAGATATTCCCGATCAGCCATGTACTCCAGAAAGGCCCTGTACAAGAGAAAGTATTCAGCAGCTAAATCCAAGGTCGAAAAGAAAAAGAAGGTTCGGGTTCTTGCTACTGTCACAAAACCAGTTGGTGGCGACAAGAATGGTGGTACCCGGGTGGTCAAACTCCGCAAAATGCCTAGGTATTACCCTGCTGAAGATGTGCCTCGGAAACTGTTGAGTCACGGCAAGAAACCGTTCAGTAAGCATGTGAGGAAGCTGCGCGCCAGCATCACTCCTGGGACCGTTCTCATCATCCTCATGGGGCACCACAGAGGCAAGAGGATCATTTTCCTGAAGCAGCTGGGCAGTGGCTTGCTACTTGTGACTGGGCCTCTACCCCTCAATCGAGTTCCTCTGCGTAGAACACACCAGAAATTTGTCATTGCCACCTCCACCGAAATCGATATCAGTGGTGTGAAAATCCCAGAACATCTCACTGACACTTACTTCAAGACGAAGAAGCTGCGTAAGCCGAGACACCAAGAGGGTGAGATCTTCGACACACAGAGAGAGAAATACGAGATCACAGAGCAGCGCAAGGTTGATCAGAAAGCTGTGGACTCACAAATTCTGCGAAGAATCAAAGCTGTCCCTCAGCTCCAGGGCTACCTCCGCTCTGTGTTTACTCTCACAAATGGAATTTACCCTCACAAAGTAGTATTCTGAACTTCTTGCAAAGAACCTAATTAAATAACTTGTCCATTTAAAACAAAACAAAACAAAACAAAAAAATTGCAGAGGAAGGAACACTTCCAAACTCATTCTATGAGGCCACCATCACCGTAATACCAAAACCAGACAAAGACAACACACAAAAAGAAAGCTACAGGCCAACATCACTGATGAACATAGATGCAAAAATCTTAAACAAAACTCTAGCAAACAGAGTTCAACAACACATTAAAAAGCTCATACACCATGATCAAGTTGGGTTTATTCCAGGGATGCAAGGATTCTGTAAAAATGCAAATCAATCAATGTGATACACCATATTAACAAATTGAAAAGATAAAAACCCTATGATATCCTCAATAGATGCAGAAGAACCTTTTGACAAAATTCAGCACCCAATTATGATTAAAACTCTTCAAAAAAAAAGGGCATAGAAGGAATCTACCTCAACCTAGTAAAGGCCATATATGATAACCCCCCAGCAAACATTATTCTCAGTGGTGAAAAACTGAAAGCATTCCCTCTAAGATCAGAAGCAAGACAAGGGTGCCCACTCTCACCACTATTATTCAACATAGTTTTGGAAGTTCTAGTATGGCAATCAGAGAAGAAACAGAAATAAAAGGAATCCAGGTTGGAAAAGAAGAAGTAAAGCTCTCATTGTTTGCAGATGACATGAAATTATACCTAGAAAACCCTAGAGATACTATCAGAAAATTACTAAAGCTAATCAGTGAATTTAGCAAAGTCATGGGATACAAAATCAATACACAGAAATCACTTGCATTCCTACATACTAACAGTGAAAAATTAGAAAGAGAAATAAAGGAATCAATTCCATTCACTATTGCAACAAAAATAATAAAATATCTAGGGATAAACCTGCCTAAGAGACAAAAGGAGTGTATACAGAAAATTACAAAACTGTGTACAGAAAATTACGAAATTAAAGAAATCAAAGGTGGCATAAACAGATGGGAGAGATATTCCATGTTCCTGGGTAGGAAGATCAATATTGTGAAAATGACTATACTAATAAATGAAAACTACAGATTCAGTGAGATCCCTATCAAATTACCAATGGCACTTTTTCACAGAGCTAGAACAAAAAATTTCACAATTCATATGGAAACACAAAAGATCCTGAATAGCCAAAGCAGTCTTGAGAAAGAAGAATGGAGCTGGAGGAATCAACCTTCCTGACTTCAGATTATACTACAAAGCTACAGTCATTAAGACAGTATGGTACTGGCACAAAAATAGAAATATAGACTAATGGAACAAGACAGAAAGCCCAGAAATAAACCCATGCACCTATGGGTACTTTATTTCTGACAAAGGAGGCAAGGATATTCAATGGGGCAAAGACAACCTCTTCAATAAGTGGTGCTGGGAAAACTGGACAGCTACATGTAAAAGAAAGAAATTAGAACACTTCCTAACACCATACACAAAGATAAACTCAAATGGGTTAAAGACCTAAATGTAAAACCAGAAACTATAAAACTCTTAGAGGAAAACACAGGCAGAACACTCGATGACATAAAGCAAATCCTCTATGACCCACCCCCCAGAGTAATGGAAATAAAAACAAAAATAAATGAGTGGGACCTAATTAAACTTAAAAGCTTTTGCACAGCAAAGAAAACTATAAGCAAGGTGAAAAGACAACCCTTAGAATGGCAGAAGATAATAGCAAATGAAACAACTGACAAAGGATTAATTTCCAAAATATACAAGCAGCTTATACAAGTCAATACCAGAAAAACAAACAACCCCATCAAAAAGTGGGGAAAAGACCTAAACAGACATTTCTCCAAAGAAGACATACAGATGGCCAACAAACACATGAAAAGATGCTCAACATCTCTCATTATTACAGAAATGCAGATCAAAACTATAAAGAGATATCACCTCTCACTGGTCAGAATGGCCATCATCAAAAAGTCTACAAACAATAAATGCTGGAGAGGGTGTGGAGGAAAGGGAACCCTCTTGCATTGGTGGGAATTTAAACTGATAAGGCCACTATGGAAAATGGTATGGAAATTCCTTAAAAAACTAGGAATAAAACCACCATGTGGCCCAGCAATCCCACTCCTAGGCATATACCCTGAGGAAACAAAAATCAAAAAAGACACATGTATCTCAGTGTTCATCGCAGCACTATTTACAATAGCTAGAACATGGAAGCAACCTAGATGTCCACCGAGAGATGAATGGATAAAGAAGCTGTGGTACATATACACAATGGAATACTACTCAGTCATAAAAAGGGACACATTTGAGACAGTTCTAATGAGGTGGATGAACCCAGAGCCTATTATACAGAGTGAAATAAGTCAGAGAAAAGAAAGATAAATATCATATACTAACGCATATATATGGAATCTAGAAAGATGGTACCGATGAATTTATTTGCAGGGCAGCAATGGAGAAACAGACAAACAGACATAGAGAACACACTTATGGGCACGGGGGAGAGGGGAAGAGATGGTGAGATGTATGGAGACAGTATCATGGATATTACCATATGTAAAATAGATAGCCAATGGGAATTTGCCCTATGATTCAGGGAATCCAAACAGGGTCTCTGAATCAACCTAGAGGGGTGGGATGGGGAGGGAGATGGGAGGGAGGTTCAAGAGGGAGGGGACATATGTATACCTATGGCTGATGCATGTTGATGTATGGCAGAAAACAGCAAAATTCTGCAAAACAATTATCCTTCAATTAAAAATTAAATTAAAACAATTACGCAGTAAGTTCTACTTCCTTCTACAAGGCCCAGGCAGAACCCAAAGTAGGAAGAGCCACTTTGAAACAAAGATGCCACTGTGGACTATTTAGTCTGAAAATGTGCTTTTGGAGGAAGAAGATCTTTCTCATATTCCCTCTCTAAAGATGTCACTGTTCTGCTTTAACCAGAGAAGTTATTACAAATAATTCAAATGGTGTGAGCATGATACTAACCAATCAGAAGTGACCCCTGTCTGTGCCAGGCATTACCTGCCCCCCACCTTTTAGTCTGGGATGATGGGGAGGTGGTGGAGGAGTTGAAGCTAAGGGGAGAGCTTGGAGTAACAGCTTGGGATCATGGCTTTTCACCAACTGATAAACGCTTTAACAACCAGTGTGACTGTCCCAGTGTGTTTTAAAGGAAAACTCCACAGTTGGCTAACCCCACTGAGCTTTCCTGTAGAAAGGGCAGGTCTCAGGCATATCACCCCAGACCTAAGCTGCACCTCCTCAGTGTCTACCCTCAAGGTTGCTCCTAAAGAAGGCAACAAGAAGGAAAGCAGCAACCTCAGAGTTCCTGCTCGATCCCCTAACTCGAGTGCCTCCTTCTTCCATTTCTGTGGCCGGAAGTCCAGCTCCCGGGCTTGGAAGAAGGAATGGAGAAGGAGGAAAAGGGTGGCGGTAGTCCTCTTTGCCTTTGTTTCTTTCTTTGTGATGGGGAGAATGTTTCTATATTCTAGTTTTTTTATTTCTCCCATATCTTTTTCATTAAATCATCTGCCTGTGATGCCCTCTTGTCTGCCATATTTCCTCCTCCCAGGTAGAGGAGGTGAAGCCAGCTGCTGAGATTGTGTCTTGGGCAAAGTAGTGGGTCTGTCAACTGCTCATGGGTGAACAGGGCATTGCACCACACGGAATCTGGCTCTTGTCCTCAGACTGCCTCAAACATGGCAGCATACTGGAATTCAAGACTCTAACAATGGCTGGGAGGCGGGGCAGTGAAGCCGGCAGCCCTGGTTCATGATTCGGGACAGGTTTGGTTTTCTGGTGGCTCTGTCTGTCCATCTGGCCGAGGGTGCCCTCATGGCTGACCCAGCCAGTCAGGTGCTCCTGGGCCTGGTCTTACCGTCCCAGCAGTTTATGTACATGAAGGTGCTCCTCCAGGTAGGGTATAAGCTGCTTTCTCCAACGACAGGACGAAATATTTTGGGGTGGCAAGTCTGTCAGCTTCCTAGTCTCATTTATTATGCTCAGCATATTGCAAGCATCCTTGGGAAGCATGGGTTGTTCACAGGCTTAACTCCAAGACTGTGTTCAGAGGTCCTTGGAACTGTGGTCCATGGTAAAGTTTCACAGCATTACCAAGAGTGTGACAAGGCTAAGGAATTAGGATCTGGAAGTGTACAGAAAGAAGTGTGATCTTCCTTTGACCAGGTTATCGGGGAGATGGTCTGAAAGGTGATGGCTGCTTCTGCTGCTACTGTCATCACACATCCCTTCCATGTGATCACTCTGAGATCTATGGTATAGTCCACTGGCAGAGAATCCAATACTATGGATTTGCTGACTCCATAGCAACTATCTATCAGGAAGAAGGCATCCTAGGATGTTTTCTGTTTCCACCATGAATGAAATGAAGAGTTACTCCCAAGCTGCCACGGATTTTTTGTCAGTATGTTGACCTGTACCTTTGTGCTTGTCTCTAATCTTATGGCTGTCAACCACTGTGGGCTTCTTGGTGGATGCCTCTCTACTCCCTAGTATATTCTTGGATACATGGCTGGTGCATTCTACAAAAAGGGGGAAATATGAGCCAAGGAAATAGCTTGTGTTTCCAGAAGTTCCCCTTTGGGAAGACTTACTGTTGTGACCTGAGAATATTCATTTGAAGATGTGGGGCAGGGACAGTGACATTTCTACAGTCCCAGTTGCACAGAATTATGGGACAGAATATTGATTTCCATATTATTGCTTTGAAAATAATCATTTGATCTTGGGAAAATGAGAAAAAAGACTATGAGATCAAAAAGGATCAGGCCAAAGTGCCCAGACTTGCCTCTTCAAAACTAGGAATAATATACACACTGGAGAAGACAGTAAATTACAAAAGCAGCAGTATGGAATCTAGGAATTAAGCAGAGGTGTGATAAAAAAAAATCAGAGAAATAGAATTTACAGGAAAAATGAAGTGTGACAGGAAAAAAAAGAAGTCTTATGTTTTTGATGAGCTAAGCAGAATATGATCTGAGTGAAAAGTGCTCGTCCATGGAAGATGACTGGTGAGAACAGTGTCATAAAATGAACATTGGTTGGCAATGATAAGTGCCTTAAAATGCCTTTTACAAAGAGAGAAATGGAAGGAAAGCAAGACATGTCACTAGGCCTGTAAACCCCTCATAGAAAGCTCCTAAAAGCAAAAAGAGAAAAGGGAGAACATCAAGTGATCATCCTACGTATCCTTACTAGGAATCTTTTGGGGACCAATTTATTTCTTCTTTTGTGGTGATGCCTCACACTTTAGATTTAGACCAATCCAAAAGTAAATAATTTTTTCTGTGTGAAATATATTTTCAATCACTCTGATTCTGAAGGAAATTTTTTTCCCTTTGGCTATTTTTATACACCAGTTACGGAGGAATTGCTTTGAACTGATTCCGCAAAATGCATCTTTTATGTCCGTTTTATATTGTAGGTCATGACAAAGAACAAATAAAAACAAAACCTATTGCTCTAGCTATTTCAAGGGATTTGGGCCTGGATAGAATATGAGTTCTGAATTCAGCTTGAAGCAGTTTTTTTTTTTTTTAAATCTTATTCTCAGGTTGTATCTTGTTTTCATATGCAGCTTCTCCTTAAATGAATGTGAACTTTACCAGTGAAAAGGATTGCAGACTTGTGTAGGAAGGTGAGTTGATATATCAATTGGCCTAGTCCCCTGGTTTCAGACAGAACGTATACAAGCAAGGAATAATTCCTTCTTATAAGATATAAAAAATAATTAAATCCTGAGTCTCAAAGCCACCTCCATTGAAATGTGATGTGTGTGCCCAGTCACTCAGTAATTTGTGTGACTCTGTGTCCCCATGGACTGTAGCTCACTAGGCTCCTCTGTCCATGGAATTTTCCAGGCCAGAATACTGGAGTGGGCTGCCATTTCCTCCTCTAACAGATCTTCCCGACCCAGGGAGCAAACCTGCATCTCTTACATCCTCTACATTGGCAGGTTGATTCTTTACCACTAGCACTACCTGGGAAGCCCTCCATTGGGATACATCTTCCTAATTTGCTTGGGATTAATATATTTCATTCTGAAGCTGGTCAAACTTCCTTTTCGGTTAGTAGTTTTAGTTTGTGCTTCACAGTTGTAAAATGATTAGCATTACAGTGCTTATTTTGGTAATAGGCTTATGGCCATAATTAAATAGTCAACAAATACTTTTTGAACAGCTGCTGTGTTAAGGCAAGGCACTGCCATAGGTGTTGTGGGAGATATGAGACTGTATAAAACACACTGTCTTAATTCAAAATTTACAATTTTAGGGGGGAGAGGGGAAGATGGTTTTATATGGCACATGTACTTACTATATTAGGGCATGGCCTTTCTGCATAGGCTTCCACATAGGTTTTACCAGCTAGTTCCTCTCTGCAGTGGTATCATGAAAAAAGATAATAAAAATCAGTGCCGCTCTTAGATTATTGAAGAAGCATATGAGGAAATTTTATATTATGTATTATTCATAATGTTTTTGTGTGTATAACTTTTTCCTCTCAGCTAAACGAACATCTGTGAAGAAAGTTAAGTTTGCCTTAGATATCCTTACAAGAACCACATTCTTTTCACAAAACAAAAACACATGCTGATTGATTAACCACAGAGCTAAACTCAATGCCAAGATAAATGCATAGCCTACATTAAATGATGTGCTTCTCATTGCTTAATGACTGTGAAACCTGGACTCAATTATGCTATTTCTTAGACAGTGTAGCCAGAAGAATTAACTAAAATGTATATGGACAAAGAATTTATCAGGAGGTTAAGTGCTATACTGAAGGCAAATCTTTTTTTTTCTTTTTGCACTTACATCCATGACACATTTAAACCTTAGTAAATCAATGTTCAAAATGTTCAAATTGTTGGTACTATTCTGATTAAGAGTCTCAAGAATGTCTTCATTGTAATGGTACTGATAACCCCTTCATCATATCCTGTTCTCTGCTTTTGCTGTCAGTGTGCTACAGACTGATATAATGTATCCTGAGTCTGATGTTAATACCCAAGTCCCATGTTTAAAATGTGAGATAACATTTGTTGGAAACCAGATAATGAACAACAATGCAGTGAGCCATAGTCAATATATTTGGTAGTTTTCCCACACTTAAACCTATCCCTGTAATTTCCTTGTTGAGTGAGCTAATGGTGTTTAACCAGAAACCCACATCCCAGCCAAAATAAAAATTATCCTTTTTTAGAAACCTAGAACAAAAGAGAATATATAACCTCTTTAGCTAATCTATTTCCATCTCTAAGAACTTTCTTTGATGAGAGTTGTTCCTTGGACCCGAGTTTTGCCATTCCCAGTAAAGCCATTTTAAAAAATTTTATACTTGATAGAGGCAAAAGCGAGTAGATTTTTCTTTGCAACATAGGCAGTAGGTGTGTACACTTACACGGCTTCCCTAGTGGCTCAGACAGTAAAGAATCCGCCTGCAGTGCTGGAGACTTGGGTTCACTTCTGGGTTGGGAAGATCCCCTGGAGGAGGGCATGGCAACTCACTCCAGTATTCTTGCCTGGAGAATCTCCACGGACAGAGGAGCTTGGTGGGCTACAGTCCATGGGGTGGCAAAGAGTAGGACAAGACTGAGCGACTAAGCACATAGCACATATACATGCACACCTATGTCAATAATAAATATCTCATGCTCATTATTTAATATAATGAATCTATTAAAGTCATTGATTTAGCTATCATTAGGCATGTAAAAAAAGAAAAGATGGAGCTAAAACTCTTTGTCTGACATTGTAAAAGGCAATTCTTATCTTTTCTAGAGTTATAGATGTCATTTTTGAATAGAGTTATTCATGAGGATCAACTCACTTAGGATTAAAGGGTATATTCCACAGAAGACATTAGATCTTTGATGTTCAAATCTCTTATTTTTTATTTTTTTTTTACTGACAGTCTCACAAGGACATTATTTATGGCTGAAAAAAGAAAGATTTATTTCTTATAAATGTTTTCACCAATGACTTTATCTAAAAAGTTTCTTTTTAAAGAGCTGTACTGGTGAACATTTTGCTTTTGTACCTACATCAGTAGCTCTTTCCTCTCTGATCTTGCAACAGTCAAAATTCCACTTGTTAGAACAGAATCAGAAAGTTCAAGGCGTAAAGAAATCTAACCTGAATAAGGGAATATAGAAAATAACAGATTTTAAAAAGAAGGGACTATAAAGCATATAATACTCTGCTTCAACAATTATAATAGGTTTCTTAGGGGAAAGCAGAGAAACAAGAGGATTCATCTGCGTGTTTACATAATAAGAGTTAAACAATAAAGGTAGGCAAATATTATGGACTTTGTGTTGACAGTTAAAAGCAACTACAGTGTACAAAAATTTGCTGTTACAGAAACAGACTCGTAGACATGGAAAACAAACTTAGGGTCACCAAAGGGAAAAGGGGGTGGGAGAGGGATAAATTAGGAATTTGAGATTAGCAGATACTAACTACTATATATAAAATAGACAACAAAGTCTTACTGTATAACACATTGAATATCTTTCAATAAACAATAGTGGAAAAGAATATGAGTATGTACATATGTAAAACTGAATCACTTTGCTATACACCAGAACCAACACAACATTGTAAATCAACTATACTTCAAAAAAAATTGCCGCTCCAAAACTTTGCTTAAAGAAAATCATCTTATTGGATTTATTCTACCGACTTGTCTTCCCAATAAACTTCATTTTAAACACATAATTTAGTACAAGGTAGAAATCTAAGCTCCTTAGTACTGAAATAGATCCTGTCAAGTGTTTGAAGGTTTTGAATGCAATGAAAACATGTATCAGAATTTCAACAGCTTATTCTAACATCATTACCATTATTTACTACATCATCACCACAACCATCAAGTATTTATTGAATACCCAGAGTGAGTTGATTATACTTAGCATATGGAAGTCTATTCCTAGGAATTTCAACTTAAGAAATTAAAAGCAAACAGAAAGCCCTTGACAGAGAATTTGAGTCAGGGAGGGCCTGGGGAGAAGAACACTGCAAGATGCTGCAAAACTCGTATTCATAAACACTTAGGAAGGCCAGGAAGAAAAGACGGTCTTCTACAGTGAGAAGGAAAATATCCAATATGCAAATGACTGTGACTCTAGGAGCTCCTGTCCTTCTTCTGTGGCTGGATCTCTTTGTTGGCTGCCTTGGGAGACTTATAAGAACAACAAAATCCAAGGAAGGAATTTTAAAGGGGTCAAAAATAAAGGAAGGGAAAATCACTGAAAAACAAGAACTTGCAGAAAGTTGAGGGAACTATTTTGAGGAGATTCCAGGGAAACTCAGCCTTCCAAGGAGAATTTTTTTTCATGTGCCTCTTTCATTTCATCTTGTTCTGTTGCCTCACATGGTTGTCGCTGGTGTAATTTCAAATGAAAACAAAACAAAAATAAACAAACAAAAAACATCCTCTTCGAACAGCGGTGCAGAGTTTGGGGAAGTCTGGCTTCTGGTTTTCAAGAGCCCTTAATGCGAGCCCTTAAGTGGTACTTCCCTTGATGATGTTACCTTGGTTACAGACACACACAATCCAGCTCACATACACTCATTTCAGCAGTGCCTTATGGGCAACATACATGAGGGATCAAGCTGTCAGATAGAGTACTTGGTAAAGAAAATTAGGTGCTGTACTGTGGAGCATTTCTATTCAATTTACTGATAACCTTACCAAGGACACCACAATGCTCAGATCCTTATTGCAAAGACTCACTTCTGGGTGGTATTTACATGGATATTGTCCACTTCTGGCTCTTGGGGTTGGTTATCCAGTTCTTCATGTGACCAGATCCTGATACAGAGGTTTTTATCAATCAGAACTAGGTGATGGCCTAATACAGCAAAGATGATCAGATAAAATAGTTAAATTTGAATTTTGGATAAACAAATCATTTTAGCAAAAGTATGTTCCAAATATAGACTGGAGATCTTCTATTTTAATTTACTAAGTCTGGCAACCCCAAAACTGTCTTCCTGAGCTTCTTTTCTTGTTATCTTGATTGGTGTTTTGGGTATTGCCAAACTCTTTTAATGTACACATACAATTTCTTGCTTTATTAGTAAAAGACTAACAACATTCATTGTATGTGGATTTACTGATTAGAATGTAACTTTCCCTGATTTATAGTTTGTGTGTGTGCTGGAGTGGAAGAAAGGATCTTATTATCACTGCCACGTACCCACAGCAGTTGTTGAGATAAATTGCATTCATCAGAGTTGTTTAACGCAATACAAACCATTGACGGGAGGCTAAAGGAGGAGTATAAATGGGTTCCAATAAAATCACTGTAAAGTAAGCTGAAATAGTTTGTATCAAGGAAAAGGTGAATAGGAATTCTACTATGGGAGAAGGGTAATTTTGGAGAATGGAAAACTTTGAGAACAAGGCAGCCTGGGAAGCAGAGTTCTGCAGCAGGGACTTAAGAAAATCACAGGTGTTTTAGAAAAACACTAGGATGCTTGAGAGGGTTGCAGAAAGGGAGCCAGGAAGATGTCAGAGAAACTGAATATTTCAAGTTCGTGTGTACGGCTGGCTCTCCCTGCATGGGGAGCTGGATTCCCTTTCTCCTGCTTGCTTCTCCTATTCTCCTTGATTCTTTGGTCCACCTGATTGATTCTTTTTTTTTTTTTTTTATTAGTACTATTATTTAACTGCATTTGGGTAAATAGAATCAATTTTGTGGTCCAGCTGAGAATCTCACCATATAACATTATTTTTATGAGATGTGGTCTGAATTTCAGACAGCTTACATAAAAACAAAATGTTAAAACGCTTCCTGGTCAGACTGCATGTGTAGCTTATCCACCCGGTGGGTCTTGAATCCAGGCAGAAGGCCTGGTCACGCAGGATAATATATTATATTGTATGACACTGAATACATTTCAAAAACAGATCTTACAGATTCAATTCAGTCACGTTAAAGAACTCTTTGACTACCTTTCCGGAAATACAAACAAAATACTTTAAAGAGAGGTGGAATAGGGAAGATAGTGCAGAGTTGTGCAGTGTTAGATATGGAGGTCAAAGGGGCAAGACCTTGCTCTGACTTCAGGACGTTTACAAGTAACTACAAAACGAACTAAGCTATTATAAAGCAGAGAGTTAATAAGTAGAAGAGATGATTCATGTGGATTGCAAACATAAAGTGCTGTGAGGGTTCTTTTAGAATGGCTTTTGGATTTCTGACACCTCCTTCTATCCAATATTAGGAATATCAGGTAAAGGAAATTGAGTCCTTCAGGAACTCAAGAAGGTAAGTCATGAATTCCCGGGGCCCACGTTAGCCATAAAACCTTGGGCAAGTTCACAGCCTTCAGCCTCAGCTCCCTCCTTTGTTAAGTGGGGTTTACCAATATCTATCTTTTAGGGTTACTGAGGAGATTATTAATAAAAGCAGATTCCCTTGCGGCTCAGCGGAAAAGAATCTGCCTGCCAATGAAGGAGACGCAGGTTGGTTCCCTGGGTCGGGGAGATCCCCTGGAGAAGGAAATGGCAACCCACTCCAGGAGAATTCTCTCCTGGAGAACTCCAGAGACAGAGGAACCTGGTGGTCTCCAGTCCATGGTGTCACAAAGAGTCAGCCACGACTTAGCGACTAAACAACTACAAATAGTGAAGCTCCTAGCATTGCGCCTGGCAGAAGTACGGGCTCAATAAACCGTACTTATTACTACTTATCTGACTGAGAAAGGAACACTTGGTGTGGGGCTACTGTACCGGTTCCTACTTAAGGGCACGGCTAAGAGTCCAAAACCGTAGTTTTCACCAGGAACAACCTGCGGCCTCGGACTTGCGCCCCTCGACCCAACCAAGGACCAGAGAAATTCGGGCTCTTTTAGAGAAAACACTGGCCTGGTCTCTTCTCTGGAGGGAATAAGGAAGAACTGCCGCGAAAGCCCAGACAGCGAAGAGAGGCGGAAAGGCTGTGTGTCTCAAAGGGGTCTCGTGAGCCCGGACGCGGGTAAGACCCGCCCGAGCGGAGGCGGGGAAGTGGGCGCGGAGGGGCGTCGGGCGACTGCTCGGGTTGTCCGCGCCCGCCGAGCCGGGGCGGGCGCATCTTCTTGCCGCCCAATCCCCAGCCTTAGTCGCGGCCTCATGAATAAGCAACAAAGCGAAGCGCCCTCCCCCTGGCGTCCCAGACAGCGGAGGGAGCCGCCACCGCTGCAGGGGCCGCCGCGGGGATGCCGAGCGCGGACGCCGCCGCTCTCTTCTGCGCGCTGCTCTGCTGAAGGTTCACAGGTGAGGACGGGCTCGGCTTCCGCCACTCGGGCGGCCCTGGCTGCAGACGGGGCGGCCGGCTGAGACGGAGCCGGAGTCCCTGGCGGCACGGGGCCGCCCTGGGAGCTGTGCGGTCGGAGGAGCTCGGCAGCCCGGGGCGCCCCAAGCGTGCGCCCCGCGCCGCCGCCAGAACGCTGTGCCCCGGCTCGGGGTGCGCGGGGGCAGCTCCGAGAGCGTGGGGCGCGGCGCGCAGGCCTCCGAGGACTAGCCTTACTCCTCTCTTCAGCCCAGCCTCACGGCTCCGCACCAGCGAGCGGGCCTTTGTGCTGCCGGAGCTTGCAGGGCTGGCTGCTTTTGTGTGGGCTTTTCTTTCTTCTCTCCCTCCCCTCTCAGTCTCACAGCGGTGGTAGAGAAGTTCCCGAAGACTCAGATCTGCTCCTTTGAAAGCTTTGATTGCAATGTCCCTGACGCCAGTCAGTGGTCAGCAGCCGAGGAGCGAGTGGGGGCTGCAGTGGTCACCGAAGTGTGTTACTTTGCAGAGAACAAACAGTTGAGTGTTTCGCGCAGGGATGTCACAGAACCTCCTTGCTCAGACCCTGACCGGTCCCCCAGGACACGGCAAGAGGATGGTCCTTGGAAAGGTCACTTGATTGGAAAGAGGGCCTGTGGGTTAGACTCCAGAATGATTGTAAGGTGCTACCTGGAGGTGCCCAGATGTCTCCTGTGCGTCCGGGTCACTGACAGAACCAGACTTGCGTACATTCCGAACGTGTAGAGCCTGGCTGGCGGAAAATCTGCCAGGCGCTCAAAATATAGGACCCACAGGAGTTTGGAGTTCTCAAAGATGAGAAATCTTTGCCTTCCCAAGCTGATGCCAAGGATCGGCCAGGATCTTGGATCCTCATTTTAGTGTAGAGCTGCAGTGGAGGAGAGGATTTAAAGGCTGATTTCAGAGTCTGCCTTCTTTCTATGAAAGTTTTAGTTTGCAACTTAAGGGAATGGGGGAGTGGCTCACAAGACCATCCAAAAAACTCGGAAGGATTTTTGCCGTAGGGAGCAAAATGTGTGGCCAGAATTTGCACGTCTCCCCTCCTTTGTGAATTTTCTTGATCACAAGGGATACTGCTGGGCTCCAAGGAGTCTTGTTTAAATACCTACAGAGTCAGTTGCTGACCCGCTTCCTCCTTACTTGCCGGCAGAATCCCACTGTAGCATCTATTGGAAGAAACTCAAAACTAGGTGAGATTTCACAGTATCAGAGCATTTACACACAGTAGAAATTTAAGGGTAGCCTGACTTACTCTTATGCATGAGGTGCAGTTGTTATATTTGTCATATTAATGAACCAAGCACTTATGCAACAGACTTGATATTGATTGTGTTTATTCACAAAACTCCCAAGACTCAGCAAGTCTAAGGTAGCTACAGCAACAGAGCCAATTAAGAAGATGTGGATGTCTTTGTTTTCACGGGAGGTTCTTAATATTATATTCGGCATTTCCTGCTAGACCTTTCAATATCATAATTTGGTTTTACAGAAGTAGTTTGATGCTAAACATAAGTATAGGAGGATGTGGAGGATGGGCTTACCTGTTATGGAAAATTTCTACTCATTAACTAAAAGTGGTCTTCACTATTTATTCTGCAGGTGTTTGCCTGAAAACTTGTGTAAGGAATTTTTTCTTTTTTCATTGAATTCTGTTTAGTCTCACTTAGGGAAGCTGGCTATTCAGAGAGAATAATCTGAGTTTGATCTCTGTAAAATGAAAGCTTACTCTCTAATTAAGATGTGTAGTCAGTCCTGTTCTTTCACGTAGTGTTTACTTGGTGATTATAAGAAAAGTATCTGAATCAGGTTTCAGCTTGAAATACTAGATATTTTGTTTATTCCTTGAAATGTCTACCTGGGGATTACTTTCTCCTGCTAGCTGGTATTTAGAGATCTTTTTAAGCAAATGAGGTTTGTGAACTACAAAGAACAGAAATGAAGTGTCACATTGGCTTGTTGAAAGGAACTGTATAATGGATGGACAGGAGCTTGTTGAACAAGATTGATTAGGATGGAATTCTGCAGACATCAGACAATTCCCAGGTCACTTTGTCTACATGAAAAGTTGAAAGGGGAAGCTCCATGGAAATAGCTTGAGGGGAAAAGGGTGTTATGGATCTTTCAGACTGCTCACATTTCTGTATTTTGAGGGGAGTGCATGGTAGTACTGCAAAGATTGAAGGCAGGAGGAGATGGGGACGTCAGAGGATGAGACGGTTGGATGACATCACCGACTCAATGGACATGAGCTTGAGCAAACTCTGGGAGATGGTGAAGGACTGGGAAGCCTAGTGTGGTGCAGTCTATGGGGCTGCAAGGAGTCAGACATGACTGAGTGACTGAACAACAACAATACATCTTAAATTGCTTGATACATAAACATTTTTTTCAAACCATTTTTATGTCTGTTATCACCGATTTGGTCCCTCTTCCATCTTTGAAGAAAACAGAATGAACATTGTTATCTCCATTTTGTAAAGAGGAAATTGAGTTTCAGTGATTTGCCCAAGGTAGAGCTGGAAGTCGAAGCCAACTTTTAAATCTTTAAGTCCAGCTTCTTTTACCAGGAATAGGGTGATGCTCTAGAGTGATACACACTGCTATCTTCCTTTGTCTATATTGCTAAATTGTAGAGAATAAAGCTTGTGGGCTTGATGTGTAGAACTTAGTTGTGGTCTGCAGGAATGGTAAAGCACTTTGCTGGCAGTTGCCAGAGTAACCATCTCGACCCCAGCCTACTTACCTCTTCCCAGTCAGCCCATGCCTCTTTCCTCCTGTGGGTTACTTTGTGGTTACTCTGTTCTCTCTCCTCCTACTGTGGTTGAACATGCTACTGAAAGGATCATCTGTCATCCCAGCCACTTAATTTATAGTGAAGGATGAGTGGGGTCAGATCATCTTAAAGCCAATAAATCAGGCCAGTAACAGTCACCCAAAGCACAGTAAATCAGAGATGGGGTACCTTAATGCTGTGTGCCACAGCTGGGTTAATAGGGTCAGTCTTGATAAGCTCCACTTCAGACCAACGGATCAGTGTTGGCAGTGAGAACCTTAACAATTAAAGGAAAGTAAGACAATGACAAATAATCATTAAGGAGCAGGAAAAACACAAAATGGAGATATTAAGACAAAGAAGGGAAAGAGTTTTCTTCTTCCATTATCAATCAAAGAATTACTGTTACTTAATTGGATTTTGAAAGGTGAAGGGGTAATTGGGAAGCAAGTTGACCTGAAGCTCTGAAACTTATTCCTCTGTGATCTCTCTGTCTCTTTTTAATGAAATAAACTCTGAAAAAATTTGAAGTACAGGAGAAATGAGAATACACAAATTACTACTGTTATTAAAATCACACATTGAATAAGTAGCCAAAATTGACTAGGCGATGAACAAAACATAAGCCATGAAATGTTATTGAAAATCTTACAGTGTTAAAGAGAGATTCCGAACCTTCTTTTTCACATTCTTAAATGGTTATTCCTGATAACTCAGTTGGTAAAGAATCTGCCTGCAATGCTGGAGACCCCAGTTCGATTCCTGGCTTGGGAAGATTCACTGGAGAAGGGATAGGCTACCCATTCCTGTATTCTTGGACTTCCCTGTGGCTCAGCTGGTAAAGAATCCACCTGCACTTCAGGAGACCTGGGTTTGATCCCTGGGTTGGGAAGATGCCCTGGAGACAGGAAAGGCTACCCTCTCCAGTATTCCAGCCTGGAGAATTCCATGGACTGTGTAGTCCATGGGGTCCCAAAGAGTCGGACACGACTGAGTGACTTTCACTTTCAAATGGTTATTTATATTCATTTCATACCACTAAAAATTGAATACCTCTCCCATGTGTCTACCATGATTAGCAATTGTGTGGCAGAGGAAGCTGAAAGACTAGTGTTTTCATGCACAGAAGTTAACCTTATTTGAGGTGACGAGACTTAACAGATGTGATGGTTTGTGCTGGAGAAGCTAGGAGAGGGGCAGGAAGAGAATGGACCAGGCAGTTTTGTGATAACAGTCAGTAAATAGGACATGACCTGGTGGACCGTGGATTGGATACCAGGGGTAGGGAAGAAGGAGAGAGCATTCTGGCTAGTGCAGTGCCGTGAGCAAAACTTAGGAAGCTGAAATGAGCAAGGCACGTAAGAGGGCAATATATCCAACTGGCAATGGGTTTGTACTGGGCACTGATGATATGAAGTTATAGATATGGAGGTTGGCAGTTATATGTTTGGGAACATTAAATGATGTGTTTGGGGAAGGTAGAGTTGTAGTCGCAAAGACAGGAAACTTGATGACTAACAGACATGATTACACAGGTAAGTTAATTAACCTCTGTAAGCTGGTAGTTTCTCACCAAAAAAAAAAAAAAAAGAGAGAGAGAGAGAGAAGGATAATGATAATGCCTGTATCATTAGGTTGTTGTAAAGGATTAAATAAAATAATTTATATAAGACACTTAAAACACTTGGCATCCCTGAATGGTAGCCATGTCATTTTTGATTGATTATTGTCATTTCTTTCCTTAAGACTAAACCATCTAGATTGTATAAAATGGATTGGAGAGGAGAGAATCTGATCAGGATAATAAATTAAGAGGCAGATAAAATAATGACAACCCAGTGTTCCCAAAAAGGGACAATTCCAAGAGATATTATGAGGGAAGGACCTGCAGAAATTGTGAATCTAGAATGTATAGGAGAGAAGAGTTCAAGACGACACCACAGTTTAGATGAAGATAGTGTGTTTGAAGTAGCACCCAAATAACAACAAGGAGACGATGGAAATCAAGGGCAGCTTTTTCCCCAAAACCCCACCCCAGGTATTTATGGTATTCGTGTTTATCCTGCAAAAGGAAAATATCAGGCGGATTGTCACCAGTTGTTGTTGTTTTTTTTTTTGGCATACTCTACAGGCCTCCTGTGTCTTGAGTACCCTTAGGGCAGTGCTCATGTTCCTTATATATTATACATGAAACTCAATTTGCTTTGAAAAAATTAGCTTTGTCACTGATGAAATGATTGAACACACTGGTTCCCTTTTGTGTCTGTGTTTCGGTAACACTGAACAACAGCCGCATACTGTTAGGTTAGAAAACTATTGACCAAATGTTTGAAAACACCTGATTAGTAAGTCTAACAAGATGGTTAAGGCTGTATTTTTTTATGTTGTCTTTCATTTGTCTTTGAAACTTGAATATGCCTAGACTTGACAAAGAGATTCTGGACTGTATCTATTTAAGATCGTTGAAGATAATGCTTGACAGAACAGCTTATCTGCTCACTGGTGGCAGAAATGCAGTAAATTGTTCAGAGGACTGCCAAGCCATTAGGATACCTTGATAGCGAATGACAGACAAAGTGCTATGACTGACTCAGAAAAGGATGCTTTTTAAGCTATTAGAAGCTAATATCCACTATTAGTGCGCAACTGGGTTAGAGTTCATGTATCTGAATTAATTTGCACTGATGGATAGAGTGAAAAGAAAGGAGCCTCCAAAGTCACAGTGTAAAAGGAAAAGTCAGAGAAATCTTTTGTTTTATTTGTTAAATATTCTGATATTTGAGTTAATTTAAAATAATTAAGACGTAATTTCTAATAAGCAGTGAAATCTCTCTCTCTCCTTCAGCAAAAGGGCTATAGACATTGATTTGTTTGTTCAGCCAGTATTTACTAAGCATTTCCTCTGTGCCAGGCACTTTGCCAGGGAACGGAGATAATGTCGAGGAAAAAAAGAAAAGACCTATAGCCTTTAAAATGTCATTACAGATGGTTACTTAGGTTTGGAAATATTGTCACTGAATTGACAACAGTCAGTCTTTCCTTATTTATTCTCTACCATCATGCAGCTCCCAGTGAAGGACTCCAAACTCATGGGAGTGGCTGTGTGAACCTGTGCTGTGCTTGGAAAGACAGAGAAAGATCTGGAACTTGAAGGTCATCTACCAATTTATCTGAGTTGCAGATGTGTTCCCTACTGCAGTTCCAACAGGCTGTCTTTTCTGCCCCTCTTAAAGTTCAGGCGACACTTTGAATAGTAGGGAGAAGGAGCATATGGCTGCAATACACAGACATAGAATAGGCGTGCAGTTCACCCCACTTTTTCCTGTTGTAATTGAATTTAGAAAGCAGGTGGCTGACACTTAATAACAGAAGGAAGGTCTTTTAGAGCCATGGCAGAATTCCCTTCACACAAAAATTCTAAAGCTAAGGTCTAGACGAAAATGAAACCTTGAAGGAAAAATCTGTTTTGGAAAGGCAATAGAGATTATATTACATCTTTTTTGTTTGTCCCTTCTACCCTCCAAATCTGATTTGTTCATAAAATTCTCCTCTCAGTCCACATGACTCCAGAACATATGAATAAAATGTGAAGCATTCATACAATCATTTGGGTGCCCTGCTTGCTTGATGACAAAGTTGTGGGAATATGAAAACATTTGCATTTTTCTTGTGTGTTTTATAGATAAAATAAGAAAATGGAATCATGGAGATAGAGGGATTTCAAAGATTATTTTTTTTTAACTCCTTATTCTGTCAAAGGAGAGACTGAGGGTATTTGTCTAGTGTCACATGGCATGTTTTATCAACAATAAAGCTATGATTCATTTTTCTCATGCCAGTCTATATCCTTCTAAACTCTGCTGCTGGGAATTCCCTGGTGATCCAGTGGTTAGGACTTCGTGCTTTTGTTGATTGCAGGAGGTACAGGTTCGATCCCTAGTCAGAGAACTAAGTAAGGTCTCACACACTGTTCCATGGAGACCCAGCTTTTAGGCCACATCGTCAGTCTCCTGACGTAATATTTCATTGAATGGAAAAATATTTGTTTAGAAAAGAGCAGATCTCTGAACAGGTCACAAATGAACCAGAGAGTTCTATAGCTTTTGTGTAACTTTGACTATATAATTTACAGTTCAGCCTGTATGTTCAGAAATCAAAGGTATATGTCATCAGCTGTGAGCACTCTTGTTTTATAGCTATCATAGGTTTTTGTTTTAAGGGAGGAAAATAGAGGCCTCGGGCCAAATACTGCTGCCAGTCCTGCTGCCTGGCTGTGAACTGGGCTGCATTATGGCTCATCTGAAGTATGGGGATAACTAATTCCCAGAATGTTCACATGCTATTCCCTCTTTTTAAAATATCTTTCCCAGATTCTTTCCTTTTAAAACAATGTGTTTAAACAATGTATGCTACCTGTATGTAATTTAATGTTTTAATATAAGTGCTTCAACCCCTCATCCTACAGATGAGGAGATTTAGCATCCCCTTCACTATCTGAAGAGTCTTGGGTGGGGTGGCTTACATTTCTTCTAGTCATCTCTGGATTCAGTTTTCTTCTGCTTCTAAATTTATGGTCTCTGATATGCTGTTCCTTTTTTGCACATGCCATCTCATGGTATCTTCCCATTCCTATGTTCTCCCAAAGTAATTTTTTCGGGTAAAAAATTATTGGTGGCAATAAATATTTATGGTCTCATCCCAGGTCTGTGTACTAGGAACTTGGCAGTAGCTTAGTTGAGTGGTTTTGACTCCAGGTCTCTCAAGAAGTGGCAGTCAAGATGGCAGCTGAGGCTGAAGTCATCTGAAGGCTTGACTGGGGCTGGAGAAGTTGCCTCCAAGATAATTCATTTGGGTGCTGGTAGTTCAGCAAGAGGCCTCAGCTCTGAATCCATGGATTCCTCTTTCCTCATGTAGATAAATTCAACCTTCTTTTTCTCTTCAGCTATCTAGATCTTGCCCTTAGTGCTTGACCTTTTCTGTCTCAAAGGGGCCTGGAAGGCTAACTGAATTAACATGTGGAAGGTTCAGACTTCTTAAGGGAAGAAGACCCTATGAAAGTATAAATTTTTACATTTTGTGTGTGCACATCATAAGCTTAATTAACCCTGATAGTTTAATGATTAGACATAGGAGAAAGGAAAAGTATAACTTTTATAAAGATAAGGGTTTTATTTTTAGATTTAGAATTTTCATTCCTAGGTTTAATTTTCTAGAAAAATTGCAGTATCTAAGAACTTTCTGATGATGGGGTAGATAAAAAGACCTAAAACCCTTAAGGTTGGGGGGAGATTAGCAGTTTTGATATAATTTTAGTTGTAATGACAGTGTGAGTAGTTTTTTTTTTAATAAATCTTAATCTTACAATAATGTGTATTCAGTAAACATTGATAATTTAAAATGTGTTTTGGTTCTCTGAAAGAGCTTCCCCCCCCCAAAATATGCACTCATTTACATTAACTATTTTACTTTTTATAATTGTTTTGAGACATGAAGATTTTGCCTATAATTTTTATAGTTGTTGCAGAGAAAACAAATGCTTTAAATATTTTAAAGATAAATTTTAATTGTGAGTCATTTATACACTTTAAAAACTCTTTAATGAAACTGGTATTCAGTATTTTATGATGATATTTAGTAAGTTTTAAAATGTACTTAAAAGGTTCTGTGAATGTAATATAAATAAATGTTAAGGTTTGCTTTTTATTTCCCTAGACATGTTGCTATTTCTGCAGTCATTTGACTCTATGATTAATAGAAGAATTGGGAAGACTATTGCAAATGTGATTTCAAGGGTAGTTTATTTCAAGTAGATATTTAAAAAACAATGAACTTAGTACTTGAACTATGTGTACCCTTTGCTAGAGAGCTGCAAGTTAAATCAGCTGAAAATTCAATAGGGAAAAATGAACTGGGTTATCCAAGTCTCAAAGGTACAAAGAAATAGAACATTCTTCTCCTATGTACTGTCTCTGAACAGAAGTCAAGGAGATTATTTTACTTACGGTTTAATTTAAAGGGGCTTATTTACAACATATATTTATATGATGGTTTGATATGCTTTATTTTTCTGCAGGACTCAATTACTGGAATTGTCAACTCGACCAATTTACGTGCACATTTCTCTTCCACTATGAGCAGACCAATTGAATTACACATTTGTCTGGCTTTCTGTAGCCTTCTACTTCTCAACTTTGCCATACAATGCCTGGCTTTCCCCAACGTGGAAAGAAGGGAGATAGTACTTCTTCATGCAGAAAAAGGACAGTCTGAGAGGCTAAACACAGATGACCTAGAAAATGACTCTGTTACTTCAAAGTACACTCCGGTCTCTGGAGATCCAATGATAGTGTTAGCCGGATCATCAGCAATGTCTTTAAATAAAGTATTCCCTAGTAACAAAGAAACCCCTCCTGTAGGAGCTGGGCTCATGCGGGCTGATGGTTCTAACATTTACACTGCTACTGAGCCAGAGGTCCCAGCAAGGGAAGAAGTGTCCGGTTCTAGCCAGCCAGAGAGAATGTCTCCCCAAAGCCGACCTTCCAAGGCCACGTTAACCAACCCTGTCACGCCAACTGCTTCTCTGAATATTGATGAGAGGGAGGAATCCTCCCGTGGTACTATCATTCAGCCCACTGTGGAAGGAACCACTGAAGCAACACAAGGTTTTCTGAGCTATGTGGATGATCAGTTGTTTGCAACTGAAAGCCCGGAAGGACTTAGTCTGGGGCATTCACCTTTATCCCTTGTGAATACTAAAGAAATGCTAACCACCAGTCCAAGGACTGAGAAATTTGAGGCAAACCCAGAACATAAGACCACTTCTTTTCCTGGCTCTAAGCTCACAGCAGGCACTGAGTCTTCCCAGATGACAGCTGATAATACCCAGGCTACTGCCGCCACTAAGCCCCGGCTCCCAACCTCGGAGTCCATCCTGAGTGTTGACCCAGAAGCTGACAGCCTGCTCGGAGCCCCAGCAGTCACGATGAGTGTCAGCACAGCTGTTGCAGCTGCTCCTGTCGTAAGTGATGAGTGGGATGACACCAGATTAGACAGTGTAAGCCAGATAAAGACCCCAGAGCTTGGAGACAGTACAGAGACACAGGTGAGACTGGAAATATCTCAGACAACCCAAGCAGCCGATGTCAGTCTGGAAGGCATGGAAGGGGGCGAAGCTTCGACAGAGGCTGCAGATGTGAGTCTGAAGCTGCCTGAAATGGAAACACACATGGAGACCACCCTGCCAATGGCACGTGGGGGTGAGAGAGCATCTGATCAGAGTTCCTTTACTCCCCCAAGTCCAATGGGAGATCCGAAAGTCTCTGTCATGAACCTGGTCCAGGATACTGCGGACTTTGTGGAATCCACCAAGGAGAACAGTGCCATGTTCTTAGAGACCACTGTTTCCATCTCCGAATATGAGTCTGAGGTGCATCAACCATTGGGAAATAGATTTAAAGGTAAAAGAAAGAAAAGTAAGCTTTGTTTAACTTGGAATGTTTCTGTTTGATTTTTTTAAAATTGAGATATAATTGAAACATAGCATGGTATTAAGTTTTAGGTGGTTTATGTTTTTTTAAGTGACAATTTAGAAGTCAATTAAGTTTTAAAGAAAAACAAAAGTAAATAGATAAAAATACATTTTGTATAAATGTATTTGTATAAAACATTCAACTATAACACCTGTATGTAGACCAGTGGTGTTTAACAGGGAATAATTTGTCATCCCCCCACCCCCATAATTTGACTTACATACAGCATGAAGTGATCACCACAGTAAGTTTAGTGAACATCCATCATCTCATATAGATACAAAATTAAATAAATAGAAAAACTTTTTTCCCTTGTGATGAGAGTTTTCAGGATTTACTCTCTTAATTTTCATATATAACATATGGCAGTATTCACCATATCTGTCATGTTGAACATCTCTACTACTTATTTGTACCTTTTGATCACCTTCATCCAATTCCCCCTTCCACCACTCCCTGCCACAAATCTGATAATTTTTACCACAAATCTGATCTCTTTTTCTATGGGTGTTTGTTTTGTTTTTGAAGTATAACTGACTTACAATACTGTGTTAGTTCCTAGTGATTTGATACTTTGTACATTACAAAATGATCACCATGGTAAGTCTAGTTACCACTTGTCACCATACAAAGATGTTACATATATATTGACTGTATTCCCCACAGTTTACATTTCATATCCTTGACTCATTTATTTTGCAAATGGAAGTTTGTACCTCTTAATCTCCATTACCTTTTTCTGGAGACACTTTGGGTTGTCACAACAGAGGGCGTCTAGTAGGTAGAGGCCAAGATGCTGCGAACATCCTACAGAGCATAGCACAGCCCCCAGCAAAGGTTTATTGGAGCCAAAGTGTCAGTAGCTCTGAGAAACCCTGATATAGATTAATATTTTTTCAAACCTTTTATTATGAAAATGTATAAATATATATAAGAAAATGTGAAAAAAATAGCTATATGTTTAAATGGTATAATCAACAATGTCAGATACTTATTTACACATTGTTGTAAAGAATACTCACATCCCTGATACTACCAAAAAGCCTTAGGTAAATATTTATCTCATAGTATTAACTATATAAGTTCTTTGACTTTGTTTTCCCAAAAAGAAACTCATCTAGAAATAAGGGGGAACCCCCCCCCCCACACACAATACAGATAAATCCTCTCTGCCGGCTTAATTCTGTACTTTCTACTTCCTCTTGGCCTCTACATCTGTGAATGTTATGAGATGTCAATCCTTGCATTTGTTGGTGATAAATGATGTTTTTCTTTGATTGTGTGTGGTTGGTCAGACAACAGCGTGGGGAAGGAAAAACCTAGTGTAATGGGCATATGCTCATTCCAAATTGTTTTGGAATATGTACAGCTGTTACTTCAGCTAAGTAGTCTAATTAATGGAAAATATCAAATTAGTAACATGTTTTATAAAGTGTTTTGGAGATTGAATTAAAATGATAAAAAATTGAATTTTACATATCCAAGCTATTTTTTAAAGACTATAAGACCTAGTATACTGGAAGTTTTCATAGAAGCTTCCCAAAACTGTTTTGTAAGTTGGCTTTTAAATTTCATTAGAAAAGTTTGGTCCAAATGACTGGGATGATATTAGATATGACGAAACAAGAAGTTTACTTCAGCTCTCCATAATACTTTAAGATATTCCTGGAGCATTAAATCACATAGTCCCAGATAATTTACTGCACAATTGAATCCATGATTCTTATATACTAGATTTGCCTTAGCTTCTACTAATGTAACTTAAAAAGAAAATAAATTTGACAATTATCTGATTTTTTAAAAAAATTATTGAGTATGCTCCTTACTTAGTCATAATTGCCTCACGTAACTACAATATTTTAATAGGCAGCTTCTTTTTATTTCTAGCACATAGAACAATATATGGCACATAGTAGGTACTCAATAAGTATCTTTTTGTTGGATGAGTAAATGAAGACAGAGAACCATCCAGACTAGAATTATACAATCTGCCTGCCTGCCTTGTCCAAATTAATCAAAAAGCCTCTAAATATTCTTGGTAGAGAGAGAGAGGAATGTCAAATAATTACTTTCAATTTTTACTTTTTTGGTTGTTTCGTAGTATTAAAAATAATGTGAAAAATTGAGATTATTGACGACAGTAGTGAGAGAATAGTCAAAAAGTTTGTCTGCCCATTTCCTGGTGATTACAAGTACTTTTCAGAAGTCAGCCACTCAAGTGCCAGTCATTTTAGGGCCCAGGGACTACTTAGCACATTCTCTTCTTCAGGGAACACAATGATTTCTTGGAGTTTTTGGGTATTGTGAATTGATGAGGATCCTGGGGTGAGAGTCAGTCCTCTGATTCATCTGCTTCTTCAGCTGTTCACTTGGAGATCAGGTTTTAGGGGACTTCCCTGGTGGTCCAGTGGTTGAGATTCCATACTTCCACTGCAGGGGGCGTGGGTTTGATCCCTGGTTGGGGCACTAAGATCCCACATGCCGTGTGGCATGGCCAAAAAAAAAAGATCAGGTTTTAAAAGTAATCTATAATAATTATTGTATATATATTTTTTTCTATAGGAACTGGAAAGAATGAGAGATGTGGAGAAATTTTGAATGTAACTTTAAAAATTCCCATTACTATTTCTAGCTCTAACTTTCTTTAACAGCAGTCTCTTATTTAAGTGCTATGCCCTTTTTATATTTCTTACTGTTTTGTGAAACTGTGACCATAGAGTGAACATTTATTTTGACATATTTTTTCCTTAGAAGTGTTCATTATGCTTTCAAAAATGAGGGCAACATGGAGAATGCATACTGCTTTAAATGGTAAAACTATGTATTATCTTTTTATGGCAAATAGAGCATTGTCCTAGGTGCTGAAGATACTAGTATTATTTCAGAAAAAAAGAAAAAACTTAAATAGTGGCACAAAGAGCAAATATGAAGCACATGTAAAGTTGTCTTATAGCCAGGTATATCAGTCCTTCAAATATAAAAATCTCCAGTTCAAAGAAAAAGTAGCCTAAACTGATTGGGGACCAAGAAATGGAAATGCTTGTACTAAAAAAAAATATACAAACATTATTTTAAAGCAAATAATTTCTGAGGAGAAATCTTTTTAAGTAATAGGAAGAACAATGATGTCATTAATAAAAACTATGCAAAAACCTTTCAGCTGATTTTAAGAATGCTATTTTTTATTACATATGGTAATATGCTGAGTATCTAGAATTACTGTTTAAAAAAAGAGAGATGATAAAGTCTTCTAGAAATTATGTTTTCCAGGTGGCTCAGTATTTGAAATTTCCAACATAACATCTCCCTAAGAAGGGGACAAATATTAATCCTTATAAATAGTCTATAATCTAAGTAACTATAAATAGGCTTTAATAATGTATTTGGCAGGATTATAATGTTGTAAAGAAAGTGGACCTGTGATAGATACATCCTACCCCACAGGTGTATTTCATTCTTTTTCATGTTGAAAAGCAAATGCAGATCTTCTGCATAGGCCACTCTAAGTTGTTCCTTGGGCAATGGCAAGGTTTCCTTTCTCATGGCTGAATAATGTCCTGTGTGTGTGTGTTTGTGTGTGTGTATCTCGTCTTGTTTATCCATTCATCTGTTGAGGATAAGTGCAGTTAGCACAGTGGTTAAGAGGGCTAGCTATGTAAACTTAGCCAGGTTCCTTAGCTTCTCTACACCTAAGTCATTTGTAAAATGAGGTAATACTAGCTGACATTTATTGAATACTTACCAAGCACTGGGTGTGTACTGAGTGTTTTACATGTGTTATCTAATTTAATTTTGGTAAAAACTCTATAGGGTAGATCCTATTATTATTTCCACTTTACAACTTAAGGAAGCTCAAGGTCCAGAAATGTTAAGTAATTCATTCAGAGTCACACAGATAGAAGATGGCTGAATCTGAATTGATACTCAGGCAAATTGGCTCTGGAGCCTGTGTTCTTGGCCACTATGATACATGGCTTCCATGGAATGATATTAATACCTCCCTCCCCTTACGTATGGAAGGATAAGATAAAGCTCATCATGTGCTTAGCAGTATGTGTGTATGGCACATAATAGAAACTCAGTAAACATTAGTTACTGTAACTAGTATTCCTTTAATTCAAAATGCCAACTTCCTGTTCCCTTCAGGGATGCACGTGTGAATATTAATATATATAAATGCTTCTGAGAATTTTTTAACTTAGTTCTGTATAATGTTTCCAAATAAACTGACTGTGTTGATATTCATAAAGGGAAACTTAACTGTTGATTTCTTGTTTTAAATTTTATTTTATGTGTTTTGTATTATTGTCTACTTTTATTTACTGGCAGTTCATTTCTGAGCCATCCCTCTGCCTTCTCATTCCCTGAAATGACAGTCTGCTTTTCTTTAAATTCTTATAGAGAGACTTTTTCAGGTGTAGGGATTTAGTCTATTTAAAAGTGTTGTTTCTTCCCTTTTAAGACATCGTCACTCAAGAGATGACAACAGCTGTTCAAGCAGCAGAAGCCGCTGTGTCTTTGGTGACACAGGATCAGCAGGTTTCTCCCCTCGAGGTCACCAGAGGCGAGGACGAGACCGGGGGAGGGAGGGAGTTGCCCTCTGCCACAGCAGATGGTCCTCACGTTACTCAGCTGTCCAGAAGATGGGAGCCTCTGGCCACTGTGGTTTCAACAACACCCATCCCTGTGTCTTTCGAAGTTACTCCTGCTGTGGAAGGTCTGTAACAGAGGGAGCTGAACTCAGCGTTTTGGGGGTGGATCTTTTCTGAGTTGATAAGGAATAGAATGAGTGAGGCAAATGGCCTGGGGGTGAAACCAGCAAGGACCTGGGGAATGAAACCAGAAAAGACTTGGGTTTGTATCCCAGCGTTGGCCCTCACTAGTATTGTGGCTTCAAGAAAGTTTCTTAATGTCTCCAAGCCTTGGTTTGTTCATCTTTAAATAAATAATGCCTACCTGTCTTATAGGTTATTTTCAGGGTTTTAACAAATGTATACAGAGAACTTTTTATTAATGTATAAGAGACCCTCAGAAGCTCTGAGATCTTAGGGACAGTGAAGTTTTTGAATCTGAGTGATCATCAGAATCACCTGAGAATTACAAAAATTATTATTATTATTATTTAGTTATTTTTGGGTTTCCTGTCTGTTTCATCAGTGGCCTAAGTATTGGATTGGCAAAAAAATTTGTTTGGGTTTTTCCATAACATCATATAAAAACCCAAGCAAACTTTTTGGCCAGCTCAGTAAATCCTACTTTTGTTTATTACCTGAGTTATCTTTAACAATGTAATAAATACCTTCTAATCGTGCATGCCTGCCTCTCCCCACAAAACTGCTAGGATCTTGTCAGTAACCTGCAGGTAACCCCATGATCCTTCCCGTCTAAACCCCTTCCTCCTCTGTTAACCATTAGCCTGGATCTTCATTTCCTTGGCTTCCTTTTCGTTTCACTGTGTCTGAATGTACTCCTGATATTATACGTTTAAAAGTTTTAGTTTTTTTACTTTATAAAAACAGTATTGTGCTGTTTTTATCAAAAGGATAGCCTTTTGGGGACTAACTTTGTTTTCTACTTGCTGTTCTATAGCTACTATTTATTTACTGTGTTTCTTTTGGTTTGACTGCTTGTAATATTGCTCTATGAAAATATATCACTGTTTATTTCTTCATCTAGTCTTTTCTAGTGATTTGCATTTGGGTCGTTTGCAGGTTTGGCTATTGTGAACACGGCTGGCATGAATATTCTTTTACATACTCTTCATTGCATGTGTGTAGGAGATTCTCTTGGGTGTATATTTAGGAGTAGGGCATATGAATATTTGACTTTAGGAGGCAATGCCTCACTGCTTTCCAAAATGATTGCTTCCATTTATACTGCCATCAGCAATGTATATGATAATCTGTGGACCCATATCCTGGAAGCTTTCACAAATGGCTTCTCAGGCTTCATCACCAAGGAGGTTCTGATTCAGTTAAGTTAGGATATGTAGAAAGCATGAAAATCAACATTTCAAAATTACCTCAGAAGATTATGATGATCAGCCAGGCTTGGAAAAATGCTGCTATGCTAGAGCCTCTAGGTTTGGGGATACCTGGGGCTAATTTGGCTGCTTTAAATTGAGCATATTCCAGACACAGATCTAAACTTTTACTCTTTGACTTGACTTTTGAAAGTTATCTTCTCATGCTAATTCACTTCAGTTGTGTCCAACTCTCTGTGACCCCGAGGACTGTAGCCCGCCAGGCTCCTCTGTCCTTACGATTCTCCAGGCAAGAATACTGGAATGGGTTGCCATGCTCTCCTCCAGGGAATCTTCCCAACCCAGGGATTGTCTTATGTCTTCTGCACAGGCAGGCAGGTTCTTTACATCAACCAAAGTCGTCTTTGGTGTATATTTAAATAGATTTTGTTAAATTTTTTATCTTTAGTAATAGATTATATTGTTGTTGTTCAGTCGCTAAGTTGTGTCCAGCTCATTTGGGACCCTATGGGCTGTAGCCTACCAGGCTTCTCTGTGCATAGGATTTCCCAGGCAAGAATACTGGAGTGGGTTACCCTTTTCTTCTGCAGGGGATCTTCCCGACCCAAAGATCAAACCCACGTCTCCTGCTTGGCAGATGAATTCTTTACCACTAAGCCACCAGGGAAGCCCCAATAGGTTATATAAAATCCTACAAAATCCATAATATTGTCAATAGAATAAATGGGAGATTAAAATTTGAAACCAGAGTTCTGATTTGAGGTAGTGTATTTTCCTGGAAGAGAAGTATTTGCCTTGGGTAGCTGAATCGATGCACTGTGGGAGATGGAACTGGTCTAAGTGCCAAATCTACTGTATATGAGATACTGGTTTCATTAGTCATTTCTTGCTTAAAAAGTAAAAGCATATATTTAAATATATACATTTCTCATTCGGGTCATCTTTGGTCAAGTCATATCTCTTGTGTTCGGCAGACCTAATGGACACAGTCACAGGGCCGAATGAGGAGTTGTTCACACCAATTTTGGGTTCTCCAGTGACGCCCCCTGGAATAATGGAGGAGGCCCCCAGCACTTCCCCAGCACTTGCTGATCCTGAGGCATCTTCTGAAAGAAGAACTGCGGCTCCATCCTTTAGCTATGTTAACACAGCTACCTCCTATGGCCTGGACCAACTTGAATCTGAAGGTATCCATGCTTTGAAAGGGGATCTTTTCTAGGACAGATACAGTGAGTCACCGAGCAAATGTTGTTTTTGAGAAAAGATCAAGGAGAAGTGTATTCAGTCTGTAGTGTCGATGAGGGGTCAGTAGACTGTGGCCCAGCCAACCAGGCTGACATCTATTTTTGTATGACAAGCTCAGATTGATCTTTACGTTTTCAAATGATTGGGAAAAAAAAAAATCAAAAGAAGAATAGTATTTCGTGAGATGTAAAAGTTTTTATAAAATTGAAATTTCAGTGCTAATTATAGCTGTGTTGGAATGCAGCCACATTTGTTCATTTGTGTGTTGTCTGTGGTTATTTATGTGCCAGCGTGGCAGAGCTGAGTAGTTGTGACAGAGACTAACTGCCCACAAAACCCAAAATATTTATGGGATGGCCCTTGCCTGAAAAAACTCACTGACCCCTGCTCTCCATCAGTAACTCTCAATTATGGTTGAACTTTAGAATCACCTTGGGGAGTTTTTAAAGGATTCTAATACCCGAGTCCTTCTCCCAGTGATTCTGATTCAGTTGGGATGAGATCTGGCATCAACATTCCCAAGAGTTTCTTGAGATGATTTCTGTGTGCAGGCTGAGTTGAAAAACTGGTTTAAATGGAAAACTTGAGTTTCCCCACTGGATTTTCTTGGGCGAAAATTTTAATGTGGATTGTATTTTTGTAATAGTGCTCTGGTGGTTAATGCTGGGTCATTTTCCCTTAATTATATCTCTGGGTTAGATGTTCCACTTTTTGGAGATGGGCAGTCTTCTCACCTCTTAAGGCTGAGAAATTCATGCCAAATTTTACTTTGCAAGACATTGGCTTTGAGCATGAAAAAGATGCTTGGGGTACAGCTGCACATCCACAAATGAGAAAATGGAGATATAATGAAAGGTCGTTTAATTAATCAGCACTTCGGCAGGTGAACAGCTCCTAGCTAGATTGAAAAATGCCCAGTGATTTGTAAACTAATCTTGGAGATAGGTAAGCTCTTGGGCACTAAGATTAGTGCCCAAGATTAGCCATGGGTTTGAAGCATTGAAGACATAGGGTGTGCTGTTATTTTATATTTTTTCTACTCTGTAACAGGGAAGGTGGTTCAGCCAGGTTTTCAGCAGGCTCTATTGCAGACTTTCAGGGTAATACTGGTAGTTTTCTGGCAAAGAAACATGACATTTTAGGAGGAATGTGAATTCCATGGAGTGCTGGTTTAAGAAATGGATCAAAGCAAGCTCAGAGGCTAACAGCTCTTGCTCTCCACATTAAGATAAAAACTTGGAATGTAGACTCTTATTAGCTGTCTGCCCTCCTTGATACCATCTGGAAAGACCAGGTTTCCCCAAATTAACCAGAGTTGCAGATGACAGCTTTCCCGGCAGGGCTCATTGAATCAGAGGAAAAAAATTGGATTTGTGAATAATCCTTACTTGTGAAACTGCAATAATTTTCTAAATTTAGTTGATGATGGAAGTTGTATTGAGATGTGTGAGAATTTTCTTAACTTGCCTAAAATGTCCTGGAGTTTTAGTGCTTTTCTTCTACACGATTCAGTTTCAGCTTCTTTTTGAGAATATATTTTGTCAGTTTTGATCTAAGCTATGATCCTTGTCAAGGCTTTGAAAGATGTTTTTGGTTTAAAAATATTCTTTCTGCTACGTTGTTGGGCTTAAGACAAGATTTTGAATGAGCACACCTTTTCTCCTAAGTGAAAGGGAATGCAGTTTTTGTATTTAATTAGTATGTGTTAATAATGCCATTAGTTTTATGCTGGTCTATCAAACCCTCTGAAAGCAGAAGTGACTATACTTATTTAAATTGATAAATCGATAGATGCCTAGAGGCCTCCATTTTCAATGCATGTTTTTCCACCTTGTCCAGGAATATAAGTGCAGCTTGAGGCTCTGCCTGGGTGAAGCATTTTAATTTTTCCATAGCAATGGACCCAGGGGAGGATAGTTTATTTTTACCTAGAACAGGATCATGTGAGGTAAAGTTGTCTGCCTTTCAAATTTGAATCTCTGTGATGTGTTGATAAATGACAGACAATTCTCCAGTTTAAGGTGTGTGTTTATTTAGTTATGTTATTAAAAGCTCTCTATATACTTATCTGAATGCTTTCCTTCCCACGTGGGGACAAGAACACTTCTCCAGAGAATGGGGTATTTATCTCAGTGAGATATAATGAGAAACCTGCCCCTTTAGACACCATACACCCAAGAGGCAAAAAATTCTGAAGAACTTCCTGAATGTTTACCCTTTAAGGGAAAGTCATGGCCCAGATGAACCTAAAAGTTGTTTCCACTTGGTACACCATCTTGTCTTTTCCTTTATATCACTACAACATGATGACTAAGGGTGTGTATCATTTTCTAGGACCACTGTAACAGAGTACCTCAAATGGGGTGATTTAAACAATAGACATTGTTCTTCCGTGGTTTTGGAGCCTCGAAGCCTGAAATCAAGGTGTAGGCAGGGCTGTGCTCCCTCCAAAGCCTCTGGATGGGGATCATCCTTGCCTCTTCCAGCTTTTGGTCCTTCAGGCATTCCTTGGCTTACGGCAGCAGATCTACAGCTTCTGCCTCCTTCACATCTCCCTCCTTTGTGTTTCTGTGGCCAAATTTCCCTTGTCTTAATAAGGACATCAGCCATTGGGTTAGGACTCACCCTACTAAGTACATCTTAACTTGATTATATCTGCTGGTACACTATTTGCAAATAAGATCATATTCACAAGTGTTTGGATTAGGACTTAAACACATATTCGCACTGGTGGAGTAGAGGTGGGTGCACAATTCAATTTGTAATAGGAAGTCTGCTTCTGAGGAGTTTTCCAGTTGGCTCTGAAGGCAGAACACCCCCTTGAGAGGTATGCACTGGAAGAGTGGGGAAGTTTGGTGTGTTTTACATTTCTCAAGCATTGAAGAAAGCCTGCTTCTATAAGTGCATACTGCCCTGTGCCTATTTCAATGAGTCTTTTACCTTGTCAGCACAAATGCAGTTTGATTTTTGAAGATAATGGTTTATCTTTACTTCTCTGTATTTTTTAAGGGAATGCTTTCAGGATGATAAAAAGTGCATTATACTTATCTCAGGCATAATTCTACTAGGGCTGTATTCAGCATCTTTGGAATATAAACATGACAAAGTGTTGTCACTTTTAATTCAAAATTGGATAATAGCAAAGCTTCCCAGGTGGTGCTAGTGGTAAAGAATACTCTTGCTAATGCAGGAGATTTAAGAGAGGCAGATTGGATCCCTGGGTCAGGAGGATCCCCTGGAGGAGGGTACGACAACTAACTGTAGTATTCTTGCCTGGATAATCCCACAGACAGAGGAGCCTGGAGGGCTATAGTCCATAGGGTCGCAAAGAGTTGGACATGACTGAAGCAACTCAGCATACACAGTATATATATATGTACACACACACACACACACACACACACGTATACATTTATATATATGCACATATATACACATAAACTAATTTTTGAACACGATCTGTGTTTAGGTTGGTAGCATTTTTTGGTTGAATATTAATGTCTTTCTCTGCTCCAAAATGGCAGCTTAAAATTTCTGATTGCTTATGAAAACCTACTTGGAATATTTTCATTTGGGTTAGCTGTTTTTAAAATATTTTGAGACTAATATCAAATGACATAGAAATTTCAATATTTCTTACCAGAAGAAATTCTACTTTATTTATTTTAGAAATCCAACTGAGGATATCTAAACAAATCAAACTTATTTGTTGTTGTTCAGTCACTTAGCTGTGTCCTACTCTTTGCAACCCCATGGACTACAGCATGCAGGCCTCCCTGTCCTTCACTGTGTCCCGGAGTTTGCTCAGACTCATGTCCATTGAGTCAATGATGCCATCCAACCGCCTCATCCTCTGTTGCCCTCTTCTCCTCCTGCCCTCAATCTTTCCTAGCATCAGGGTCTTTCCTAGCTGACAACGAGTCAGCTCTTTGCATCAGGTGACCAAAGTATTGGAGCTTCAGCTTCAGCATCAGTCCTTCCAATGAATATTCAGGGTTGGTTTCCTTTAGGATTGACTGGTTTGATCTTCCTGCTATCCACGGGACTCTCAAGAATCTTCACCAACACCACAGTTCAAAAGCATCAATTCTTTGATGCTCAGCCTTCTTCATGGTCCAACTCTCATAACTGTACATGACTACTGGAAAACTTATTTTGGCCTTTCCTATATTTCCACAGAAGATGGAAATTCACCTGTGCTCTAAAACTGTAACAATATTTCTGTAGGTGGAAGATTGTGGCTTTAATAGTTCGATACTGTTACTCATACCAGGTACTAGGTTTTAAGAACATGTGGGAAATAAGAGAACAAAAATGAAGGTTTCTCAGATGTTGTGATTAAGGTTTTGGTAGTCCTTCCTCGCATCCCCAGCACTTCCTCCCATAATGTCTGGAAGCCAGTACCTGGGCTTTCCAGCCAGTGGGCAGTGGGAACCTGCTTGGTGCTCCCCATGGTGCTGACCGGACAGACTTGGGAGCAGGGTAACTCTCCCAAGATGAGCCTGTTAGCTTATGGCTTTTCTGCAAGAGAAGAAACACCAGTGTCTTTGATCTAGAGGATGTGAATTCTTGATTTGACCGGTCCTATTTACTGTCTTTCTATAGTTATAATAGACTGAGTATTAGGACTGTAAAATCCTATGCCCTTATTCCAGACAGTTCCCATTTCCTTATCTGTTTCAACATGCCTGTTTATTACAGAGTTTATGGAACAAACTCATAGTAATTGACGTGCTGGGGAATTATTCCCCCTTTTGTATGTATGATGCATGTTATATGCAAACATGTGACGTGCTACTTTTAAAAAAATACATGAAGAGGTTTTTAATTCTAGTTTCCAATAGGAAAACCATATTTAATTTTTTAATATCTTGATTAAAAAGTGAGACCAAATATATCATTTAACTTCAATTTTCTCTTTTCTGACAGCTTTTCCCTTGTTTTTTGAAGGTCATTTTGACTGCCCTTATATTTAGGTTTTGAAAGGTTGTATTTTTGACATCTTTTCCCAGCGAGGCAGCGCACATGGGGCAGAAGGCTGTCATTGCTCTGTCACTTGTTTGATCTATTTCAGTGACAATCCATTTTCCTCCCTTCATGAATAGTTGTGTGTGCACATCTGTGTGTGTGTGTGTTTAATTTCATGGATGTTTTTTTCCCACAGTCCTCTGAGGGCATTTCCTTCATATATGTATATATTTGTGACACCTCTTAATTTCCTCTGCTGAAGTGGTAGTGATATTATCTCTCCTTTCTTATCTGGAATTCTCAGTTATGCCTCTGTCCTAGGATTCTCTCTATAATAACATAGGAATTTCAGGAGAAAGTCATATTTGAAAAGCATGCCTTTGTTCAGATGATATATCTTTTGGCAGTGTGGGGGGCCTTATAATTGGTACTGAAATCAACATGCTTAGTTTCGTTCTTTTACTGGTAAATCAGAAATGAATGGGGAAATGCATTCTTTAAGCGGCATTGTGGAGAAGCCTCAGAGATATTTGTCTTTAATAGCTCCATTGAGGATTCTTAAGAGCTCATGTAATTTTTATGAGAGAAATGTTTGCTCTTCACCTACACTTTAACTCACAAAATCAATTTTTTTTTGGTCTTCCCAGTATGCACTTCTTTTCAGAGAATATTTTCTTATTATTTTCTCAATCCTCAAATAACTTTTCAATTCGGAAGGTAGCTAGAATGGATGAATGAGAAAGTCAAAGAGGAGTCAAAGATCTCATCTCAAGGCCACGTTTATGAAGCCAAGTTTATGTGACTTATCTTTGGGAGCTGCTATGTGGGTATAATATTAAAGATCCAGGAGAGTCTTGTAAATTTGAACTGTTCACTGTTACTTATGATACTGTAGTAAGAGGTTAAGGAGGTTCATGCTGCTTTTCACTCTGATCATGTTAAGAATGAGTACAAATTTTGGCTTTTCTTCTTGAAAATGCTTTGGATTTAATTTTGCCTCAGTAACAGAGGCAATTTCGGTCATTGATTCCTTGTTATGGTAAGTCACTTTGTCAGCTTGTCCTGAAAGCATCATGCATTCCCTGGCATTTATGCTAGGTCTCTGTTCTTAAGTACTGTGTGCTCTGTAAGCTAGTATGGTAAATTACTCAGCACTCAGATTAGTCAACATATGTCTGCTCTTAATGTTCACATAGCCAGTGGTATTTCAGAAATAGTTAAAATCACAATATTATGATATGTTACCATAAACTTTGCTACAAATTCTGCTGTTGAAGAAAGATAGCTAATATTCACTCTTAAGTTTTTTGGTATGCTTTCTTATCATGGTGAATGGTGAAAAGTCGCTCAGTGGTGTCCGACTCTTTGCGACCCCATGGACTGTAGCCTACCAGGCTCTTCCTGCATGGGATTTTCCAGGCAAGAGTACTGAAGTGGGTTGCCATTTCCTTCTCCAGAAGATCTTCCCAATGCAGGGATTGAACCCGGGTCTCCCGCATTGTATTTATTGATATAGTCCCAATTAAGTAAACATTGTTACAGAATTGATTCTTCCCATTTTTTTTGTATCTTTGTTGCTCAGCACTAGAAAGTTACACTGCTTGGTAAAACTCACTCTTAGACACTTAACGAAATTTCCTATAATGGTTTGTGATGACAAAAGGATTTAGCTTTGTACACATTCAGAGGTTTTGTTTATTCATTCATTTATGTGTATACTTAAGTATTTGATGATTCAGATAATAATAAGTAGATTTTGTATAAATTTTAGTAGAAGAGTTATGATAAATACATAAATAACAGATACACAAGGTAGAAGATGGGAAAAGATCACAGAAAAATTACAAGGGGCTTCTCTGGTGGTTCAGTGGCTAAGACTCTGCACTCCCAATGTAGGGGGCCCGGGTTTGACCCCTGGTCAGAGAACTAGATCTACATGCAACTAGAGATCTCACATGCTACAACGAACATGGAAAATCCTGCTTGTTGCAACTAAGATCCGGTGCAGGCAAATAAACAAACAAAAAGCAACCAAACAACAACAGCAACAAAACAATTATAGAGAAAGGACTGTGAAAGGTAGAAGAGAGAACTTAGCTTCAGCTTAGAGAAATACAAAATTGCTGTTTATGCTTGGGAGTTGTGTGTGTGTGTTTGTGTGTGTATTTGTGTATGTGTGTATATGTATATGCTCATCATTATTTTGATATTTATAGAAAAGTAAGTGGTAGGAGGTCCAAAAGTGTGGGAAACATTGTAAGAGGTATTGAATTGTCCTTTATGTATCACACATGCCACACTACCATTCAGTTATTTTATGGGTATATGATCAAGCATATTTCTAAAACTTTAGCTTGCTGGTTAAATGAATTCTTTCTTTTTTATTCTCCCAGTTTTATTGGGATATAACTGATATACAGCACTGTGAAAATTTAAGGTGTACAGGGTGATGACTTGACTTACATATACTGTGAAATGATTACCACGATAAATTTAGTGAACATCCACCATCTTGTGTAGATACAAAATAAAAGAAAACGTTTTTATCCTTGTGATGAGAACTCTTGGGATTTACTGTTTTAAAAACTTTCATGTATATCATGTACTAAGTTGCTTCAATTATGTCCACCTCTTTTTGATCCTATGTATTGTAGCCCTCCAGGCTCTTCTGTCCGTGGGATTCTCCAGGCAAGAATATTGGAGTGGGTTACCATTTCCTTCTCCACATATATACCATTCAGCAGTGTTAATTATATTAATTATGTTGCACATTACCTCCCTAGTACTTACCTATCTATAACTGGAAGTTTGTATCTTTTGTCAGCCTTCCTTCAGTTTTGCCTCCTCTTATCTCCTGCCTCTGATAACCACAAATCTGATTTAGTTTTCTATGAGTTTGTTTTTAAAGTATAATTAGCTGACATTATGTTAGTTCCTGGCGCACAACATAGTGATTTGATATTTTTATATGTTTCAAGATTATCACCATGATAAGCCTAGTTATGTCACCATGCAAAAGATACTTTGTCATTATTGAGAGGAATTATTTCTTAAGAATAGTTTTTAGAGGCAGCAATCAGGTACTCAGCCTCAGGCTAACAAATACCTGATTTATAGGAAACAGTGCCAGGTCTGTCCTGAGTAGGTTATTCTGAGTTCTAGGCAAAAGGATTGGTTTTGAGTGTTTCATCTGGGCTCACACTCCGGGGTTGACAATCCTGAGAAGTGGTCCACGCAGGGCTTTCCAGGTGTGGTGGTTTTTGCAGTTGTTGAAGCAAGCATGTAGCTTGGGGTCCCAAACACAATGGGATGTGGAGATTTCAAAGACATTTTATATGTTTGCAGAAAATCAAGGTATTTTTAAAAGCATGATTTTTCAGTATGAGGCTAGATGTAACTATCGTTTTTCTGGTATAATCATTGAGAATTTTATTGCAGCAGAGTATGAATAATTATGAACCTTAACAATGTGTAAAATAATGTGAGCATATTACCAACTGCATTTATCAGGCTATGTTCATAACCATGACCCTGTTTTGGCATCAGACTACTTATTATCATTAAAATGAATACATATCCCCAAAGGAAAAGATGAGAAGGAAAATATAATGCATCGATTTGACTGACCTTACAAGCTTTTAAAAATTGTTCACACTTGGAAAAATATTAAATTTATCTTAAAACATTTACATTGATTCTGCCTACATTTACCTACTTTTTCTCTTTTTAGCCATTCTTCCTTCTTTTAATTGTTTCACATCTCCAGACAAAACATTCTGTGGAAACTTCGTCTACAAAAATGATGTAAAGAGGGACTTCCCTGGCAGTCCAGGGAGTGTGGGTTTGATCCTTCACTGGGGAACTAAGATCCTGCACAGTGCATGGTGTGGCCAAAACAAACACACACACCCACAAACAAAAAACACTTTTAAACATTGTAAAGAATCTTCATGGTTTTATCATGAGGAAGAGATTCTCTGGGTGGTCAGAGGTCCCCTCACTGCTCTCTCTGGGTTTTCTCAAGGTATCTGTTTCACATGCTCTCTGCATCCTCTTTCCTGTTAATACCCCAACTCAAGCATAGATGAAAACTCTCTCACTTGTTTCAGCTAAAATTAGTAGAAATTTAAAAAATATTTAGCTCAAACCTAAGGGAACACAAAGCAAATAAACCAAGAAAATAAAAGAAACAAAATGCATTAGTCTTAACAGGGTACAAATTTCTCTCTGATCTTACCTTAGCTAAGGAGCTCCCAGGGCTCCCAGCCCTTGACTCATTCCGTGCTCCAAGAAGGTTTTTAATATTTGATACCCAAAGCTCTAGAACAGTTTTTCAGGCACCCTGCTACACTTTGTGGCTTCACACCTCTTGACTTGTTTCCTCTTCAGAGGGTAACTTCTGGTTCTCTCTTCCCCATCCCTGCCCCCATGTGGAAGAGCCAAGACAAAGATGCAGATTTCCTCAGAGCCCACCACCAAGTAGGGAATCCCCAGCCCCACTTAAATATTATCTGTCCTGCTTTCCAAGATGAAGGAGACACCTTCTATCCCTAGGCAGTTGACAATCAGACAACCATCATGATTGACACTGTGTACACCCCACTCTTTAGAGGAAATCCCATCTCTGTTAAAAGCATGTCACGATTCGTGTCTGGGCAATATCACACTGTTGTCACTATACAAGAAATACACTTGTATAGGGTCATTCTGTCACATCCTATAGCAAATAATATTCAGTACGATGCTGCTCCATAAACAGAGGGCCATGAAGTGAAAAGAAGACAGGAAGGAGAAACAGAACCTGTTCAGCTTAAACTTATCTTTCTTTCTATTTTATATTGGAGTATAGTTGATTTACAATGTTTTGTCAATTTCTGGTTTACAGCAAAGTCATGTAGTTATACATATTCATGTATTTATTCTTTTCTAGATTCTTTCTCATATAAGTTATTACAGAATATGGAGTAGAGTTCTCTGTGCTATATACAGTAGGTCCTTGTTGACTGTCTATTTTATAAATGGTAGTATGTATATATCAATTCCAATCTCCTAATTTATCTATCCTTTCAACCTTTCCCCTTTGGTAACCATAAATTTGTTTTATAAGCCTGTGAGTCTGTTTCTGTTTGGAAAGTAGCTTCATTTGTAGCATTTTTTAAGGTTCCATGTATAAGTGATATCATATGACATTTGTCTTTCTCTGACTTGCTTCCTTTAGTATGATAATCTCTAGGTCCATCCGTATTGCTGCAAATGGCATTATTTCATTCTTTTTTATGGCTGAGTAATATTCCATTGTATGTATGTACCACATCTTCTTTATCCATTCATCTGTTGATAGTCATTTAGGTTGCATCCACGTCTTGGCTATTGCACATAGTGCTGCAGTGAACTTTAGGGTGCATGTATCTTTTTGACTTAATGGTTTTCTCTTGATATGGGGTTGCTGGATCCCATGGTAGCTCTATTTTTAGTGTTTTAAGAAACCTCCATATTGTTTTCCATAGTGGCCTCATCAACTTAATTTCCCACCAACAGGGTTACCTTTTCTTCACATCCTCTCCAGTGTTGTTTGTAGACTTTTTGAATGATGGCTATTCTGGCCAGTGTGAAATGGCATGTCATTGTAGTTTTGATTTGCATTTCTCTAATAATTAGTGATGTTGAGTAACTCTTCATGTGTTTTTTGGTCATCTGTATGTCTCTTCTTTATGAAGCTTCTCAGACCAGACCTTCATTGAAGAATAACACAGATTAGTAAAAAATTAACTCTGATTATGGTCTCAAATGAACATACCTGAGTTTAAGTTTTAGTTTCATCATGAATAAGTATCATGATCTTGATCAAACTATTTAATTTATTTAGATTTCAGTTTTTCTATCTGTGTAAAGCAGAAATATTGGTGTTCCTGTCTCTTATTTTGAGATTAAAATGAGAACTTGTATGTAGTAAATACATACATAACAGAGTAAATGCTTAATAAATATGAACATTTTATATCATTTATCAATTAAAATTATATATTGTGATCATGTAATATTATCTATTATTATAATGAAATATTCATATCCTCTGTATGCAACCAGTAGGTTAGGGGCCAGGTAGGTAGTGTAAGTGAACAAAGAGGAAGGTGCCTAGGACAGTGGAGAGTGGTGAATGTGTTCTAGGAGAGAGCACATTCCTCTACTAGGTACTTCCTCTGATCTAGGTGGATTCTGCTTGTAATCGTTGCCAGAGGAGATTGTAAGTTTGGTGATGCCAGATCTCAGATATTTTCCAGGATAAGCTGAAAATTCCAATTTTGTATGAAATATTCTGGTTTCTTTTAAGTGCTGGAAATCAGCTCAGGTATTTACTTATCCTATTTCCTTTTTTATTGGTATGCACACCCGAAGTGAATCTCTCTTCCCAGCCATTGATCACCAGTTTGTGCTCTTAACTTAATTCTCCAAACCTCTTTAAGGGCAGGGTCAGAACTTTCTGCCTTGTGTCCATGATGGCTGTAGGTACCTGGTGCTGGGTAAGTGATAATTGGTAATGGAGTGTATGGTTTTAGGACCATTATCTTGTTTAATTAATGTGCCTTCTACTTGACTTACTCTGTTGGTGGTGGTTGTTTTAAATTCAGTGCTTATTTTGTATCTGAAGTTGAGCATTTTCTATGTGAACAAAGCAGTGACTCCCGACTACCTTCTGTTGGAAATCTAGTAGGAATTTGCTTAGATTTGTTGCATTCCATTGTGGGGTTGAACATTATTTCATTTTCTTCTTATTGGAATCTGTAGTGATACCTGGACTCAGGTAAGGGGAACTCAATATAAATGATTCTTTTTTAAAATAAATAGTTAATTATTTTGGCCGCGTTGGGTCTTTGTTATGGTGTAATGACTTCTCGTGAAACACGGGCTTTTCTTGTTGCAGCTTGCAGGCTCTAAAGTGCACAGGTGCGCTGGCTCTCTAGTCGTGGCATGAGGACTTAGTTGCCCCGCGGCATGTGGGATCTTAGTTCCCTGACCAGGAATCGAGCCTGCATTCCCTGCATTGCAAGGCGGATTCTTAACTGGACCTGAACCACCAGGGAAGCCCCTTAGATGATTCTTTAAGACCACTTTGAGAAGCCAGAGTGGAAGGGAGGGAAAAAACGGTAAGGGGACAGGAGGGAGATCCTGATCTAGAAAAGTGAAAGTGAAAGTCGCTCAGGCGTGTGTCCGACTCTGCCATCCCATGGACTGTAGCCCGCCAAGCTCCTCTGCCCATGGGATTCTCCAGGCAAAAATACTGGAGTGGGTTATCATGCCCTCCTCCAGGGGATCTTCCCTACCCAGGGATTGAACCCAGGTCTCCTGTTTCGCAGGTGAATTCTTTACTGTCTGAACCTAGAAACGTTATTGGAGTTAATTTGTACAAAGGTCATTTCCCCTCATGGGCCACTCTCATTTGCCATGTGGGGGTGACAAAAGCATGTAGATGGATTTTCCTTAAAAAGTTGATATCATATTCATTTGAAGTGTATGCATAATATAGTAAAAATTATATTGTAGTCCTATGAAGGTGTTATTTTGAAGAGGAAGATAATGAATTAGAGTTCTGTTCATTTTTTTGCAATCACCATATGTTGAGAGCTTAATTTGTGCAAGGCACAATGCTTGATCCTGTGGCTAGGGCACAAAGAAGAGTAAGACAGAATCTCTGGTTTCAAGAAGGTAAATATACACAGGTATGATAAAAACAAACACATTTCCACTTATTAATTTGTAAACCTCATTTTGAATTAGTTGAGTCATGTTTTAAAGTTTGAAGTGGAAATCTACTTTCAGAGATATTTTTGCAAAATTAATAATCAACCTAACCAACCCATGATTTATCTTTTGAGTGTATGTGGATTATTATTTAAAAAAATGTTTTTTTATTTTCAAAAATTTTTGGTGGCACTAGGTTTTCGTTGTTGCATGCGGGCTTTCTCTAGTTGCAGAGAGCAGGAGCTACTCTTTCTTGCGGTGCACAGGCTTCTCATTGCAGTGGCTTCTTCTTGAAGTCAGGCTCTAGGTGCATGGGGCTTCTAGGGGCTTCAGTAGTTGCAGCATGTGGACTTAGTAATTGTGGCTTGCTGGCTCTAGGGTGTGCAGACTTCAGTAGTCGTGGCTCAGGGACTCATTAGCTGTGGCTTGTGAGCCCTAGACTGTGCAGGCTTCAGTAGTTGCAGCACATGGGCTCAGAAGTTGTGGCATGTGGGCTTAGTTGCTCTGCCACATGTAGAATCCTCCTGGACCAGGGATGAAACCCATGTCAGCTACGTTGGCAGGTGGATTCCCATCCCTGTGCCAAGTTCCTATGTGGATTATTATGCATAAGTTTTGTATATGTTTGCTTAAAGTAAATATTTCTTTACTAAATTACTGCAGAGAAAGGTTTTATTCTGGATGGCTCGGAATTTATAGATACAATAATATTAAAGCTTTTCTGTTTCTCTTTACAGCACCCTTGATAAATAGAACAATATTGCTGTAGTCTCACTTTCCAAAGGGAAATACATAAGAGTCTGTCATCTGAATCCAAAGCGAGTTGTTTAATGAATAGAAGCTAGATTTAAGAACTTACGTAACTTGTTTCCGTGCTCTCTCTATTAAGATAACTCAATTTAATTAGGGGCAGGATTTATACAAGATAATAGAGAACACCAATTATATGGGGTCAAGGCTGAAAAGGGTTTATGTACTGACCAGTAAATGTGAGGTTAGTTATGCAGACTGATCTTTTTAGCTTGCTAACCAGATATAGGAGATGACATCATCAAGAGCAGAATCCTGTTAAATTAAATAAGAAAATATTTAAACACCTTTATGAAATATGGGTTGAATCCAAAATATCTATCAAGGGGGTATTTGAAGTGCACAAATTATCTTGTCTCAAACAAGATATAAAATTTTTTCATGTATGTACCTTTTAAATATTGTGAAAGTTAGAATGGAGGAAATTACTAATGATTATGTTCACTATTACAGAATTAATGGAAAGTTTGAACTTTAGTAAAATGTTTTCAAGAAATTTGTATAGATTAATATGGGAGATTTAAAAAAATCACTGAGGGGATTTTAAAAAGAAAGAAAGCAGTTAACAGAAACATTTAAAGCAGAATGTTTAATAAGCAATAACATTTGAGATTTTATCTAATTTAAAAATGCACTGCAAATTACAGATGCTCTTATGAGTGAAATCTGGAATTTGAAAATGGTGTTTGAAAAGCCAGTAAACTCTCATTTAACTTACTAGACTTACTTTAAATGTAGATTATATGGATACTTTTGGAAACTCACTGTTTGGATTTCAGTTTCTGATGAAGACTCTGACAGACCCAGCCATAGCAAAATGACTAGGTCTTGCATAAAACACACACTTTAGTACATTAATGACAGTGCAGTCAGAAAAAAATCTTCAAGGATTGTACTTTTTAGCTCAATCCATCCCAAAGTGAGCTGAAACCTAGCAAGTAAACTATAAGGAGTAAGCAAATGAGAAAGGGAAAGGAACTCTAGGACAATAGTAATACCAGGAGTCAACATCTGGACTTGTAGCAGGAAGAGGAACCCAGGCTGAAATTCCCACATTAAGGCTGTGTCTTTAAGAGAGGAATAAAGCAGTTCCAGGTTTGTGTCATAACCTGAATCCCTACAGAAGCAGAGGTAAATCTTCGCTGGAGAAGAGCATGCCCAGTTGAAGTGCATTGTTTACCCACAGATTAAAATCAAGCAAATATAGTCTCATAATAAAAGATCAATAAACTGTCAAGGAAAAAAACAGCCATGACTGAGAGTCAGCAGAAAAGTCAAGTAATTGATTGACCTACTCCTTATCCAGGACCTTAGGTACTAAAATGATCAGAATAGAGTATGAAATAACCATGTATAGAAAGATTAAAAGAAAGAAAAGATGAAATCACAAAAATTGTCAATAATAAGAGACTGACAAAAATGATCCAGCAGATTTTTTTTTAAAGAACAAATAAAGCATTTAGAAATAAAAATAAAATTGTTAGGGGAAAACTCTTGATAATTAAATGGTTAAATATGCAATAAGAGAGTTAGTGAATAGGAAAATCAGTTTGAAGACATTACAAACAGTGTAGTACCAAGAGACAGCAAATGAGACGAGGGAAAAGCCCAGAAAAAGTGGGAAACATAGAGGAACAAATTCAAATATGTCAATAATGACAATAAATACAAGGGAACTAAATATGGTGTTAGCTGTGGGATTTTTATAAATTAAATGTCTTTTATCAGGTTGAGAAAGTTTCTGCCTTTTCCTAGTTTGCTGAGACTTCTGTTTTTGTTTGTTTTTGGCCATTAATGGATATTGGATTTTATCAAGTGCTTTTTCTGAATCTGTGTTTCTGTACCTATTGAGATGATGATACGGTTTTTCTGTTAATATGCTGAGTTATACTGATTGATTTTTGAATGCTAAGACAACTTTGTATTTTGGGGATAAGCCCAACTGTATCATTCTTTTAATGCATTGGTTTCAATGTGCTAAAGTTTTTGAACAAAATAGAATTTAAGACAAAATGCATGACATAAAAAACTACTGTACCAAACTATTAGAGAATACACAATACCTTAAAGCACATGGTAAATATTTACAGAAACTGATCATGTGCTAGACCATAAAGCCATCTTGACAAATTTCAAGAATTGATACCATGCAGGCCAATTCTCTGATGTCTGCTCAATTTAGACATTTAAAATAAAAAGATAAATTGTCCCATACCTTTGAAAATTAAAAAAAAAGTCTAAATAATTTATGTATCATTATAGTATAAAATAAGAGTAATTAAAAGTGAATCCTAGTGAAATATTATTTCAAAACTTGTAAGATGAAGATAAATGGATAAAGGGAAATAACCTTTATGGAGTAGGAAATGGCAACCCATTCCAGTATTCTTTTTTTTTTTTTTAATCTATTTATTTATTTGGCTGCCCTGAGTCTTAGTTGTGGAATGTGTACTCTTAATTGAGGCATGTGGGATCTAGTTCCCCGGCCAGGGATTGAACACAGGCCCCTTGCAGTGTCTTTGCCGCTGGACCACCAGGGAAGTCCTGCACTCCAGCATTCTTGCTTGGAGAATCCCATGGACAGAGGAGCCTGGAAGGCTACAGATCATGGGGTTGCAAAGAGTCAGACACAACTGAAATGATTTCGCATAGCACATTTAGCCTTTAAAGCTTCTATTAGAAAAGAAGAAGGTCTGAGAATTAATGTCCCAGGCAGCCTCCACCTTAAGCTATAAAGACAAAAGAACCCCAAAGAAAATAGAAGGAATGAAGTAATAAAAATAAGACTTATTTTACTTTTCTGTTTCACTGATCCATGACAGCTTGACTAAGATTTTGTAAAATTTGTATGGAAGAACAAGGGTTCAGGAGATAATTGCCAGTCAGTGCACTGCTAAAGAAAAGGATTAGAGGAGAGGGACACTTGCTCTATCAGATATTAGGACTTATAAAACTCTTACTATATCTTTATATATTTAGGCAATGTGGTCATGGACAAGGATAATTAATATAACTAGTGGAACAGAATAGAGAGCCTTGAAACAGACACACTCCTATAGGGGTTCTTGATGTAGGAGAGAGAAGGTTTTACAGATCAGTGGGGAGAGCATTTTTTTTTCCCCATAAAAGTTCTGGGACAATTGGTTGTCCATATAGAAAAAATTAAATCAGAGTGAATATAACCTGATATACAGAAACTGTTCCATATGGTCTAAAACTGATGTGAAACATGAAGTTCAAAAACTTGAGAAAAATTATAGAATATCTCACTGCAGTAATGATACAGAAGGCTTTTTTAAAGTCATGCACAAAAATTGCTCACCATGAGGAAAAATGTTGATAAATTCAGCTGAAACTGAAAACTTTTATAAGAAGTTAACTAGAAGGGCAGCGAATGTACAACTTCTAAAGCTGGGGAAGGATGGGAATTCCCTGGTGGTCCAGTGGTTAAGGCACCTGTCTTTCACTCCTGTGGGTATGGGTTCAATCTCTGGTGGGGGAACTAAGATCCCACAAACCACGTGGCCAAGACAAAAAACTAGGGTAGGTATTTGTAATACATATAATTTTGTAATACATATAACTGATAAAGGATTGTGTCTAGAATAGTGAGAACTCCAAAAGATCAATAGGGAAATGATAGACAACCCAAAAGAAGAAGGAGCAAACATGATTAGACTGAGATACACAAACTTATGATCAAATATACAATCTCAGAAATAATTTATTACAAAAATGCAAATTACTTCTACAGTGACATACCATTTTATACACACTGGGTTAAAAAAAAAAGTGTGACAATAACAAAGGTTGGTGAGGATGTGGAGCTAAGGAAATATATCTAGACATTATTTAGAATGTTGAACACTTCTATTCCTTTGACCGAGCAAGTCTACTTTTAGGAACATGCCCTAAGGAAACCTTTGAATAGATCTATTAGAGATCATATATGAATGTTCATAACAGTACTATACATAGCAGCAAAAAATTGGCAACAACTAAATAACTCAAAAGTTTATTCACATAAGGCTAAATAAATAGTGCTAAGTCGCTTCAGTTACTAAGTTGCTTCAGTTGTGTCTGACTCTGTGTGACCCCATAGACAGCAGCCCACCAGGCTCCTCTGTCCGTGGGATTCTCCAGGCAAGAGTACTGGAGTGGGTTGCCATTTCCTTCTCCAATAAATAATGACATGCTTGCAAAATGGAATACCATAAATTGGTGAAATTTACAAACTGGTATTTTGTTAGATGTGTGAAACTTAAAATCATAATTTTGAGTGGAAAAAGAGATCCTGAAATAAAACATTCAGTAATTTTTTTCTCTGTTACATGCTTCTTGTTGTTTTTCCAAAACATTAAAAAAAATTGAAGTATAGTTGATTTACAGTGTTTCAGGTGTACGGCAAAGTAATTCATCATTCAGTAATTTTTTATGATATTCAGGGGAAGTAGGTGGTTAAGATGATAGAGGAATATACAAATAGATGCCACACTATTAGTAACATTCCAGTTTTTTCTTTTTAGCTGAATGTGAGTTCTCTGGGATTTATTTCATTATTAAGCTTAAGCATAAATATGATCTATATTCTCTTGTATATATCTAATATTACATGATAAAAATGTGAAAACAGTTGGCAGAAATGTTTAAGTTTTAAGAAATGTAACGAAATTCTATAAAGTCTAAGTCAGCTTAACATTGTGAGCTGCTGAATTTTGTGGTCATTATTTCAGTAGTTTCTGGGGTTCTTCAACCCCTTCCAATCCCAGGGAGCCATCTGCTGGAGAATTGCTTCAACTCCTTAAAACAAGATTCATTTTCTTTTCTGGCTCTTAAGTTTTGCACCCAATTTGATGCCCAAATTAAAAATAATTTGGAGGCAGGCGCAAGCCCGCAAGACGGCGGCGGCGGCTGGAGCGGGCTGGCTGAGGCGGGCGGCGTCGGCCCTGTTGCCCCGGGTCCCGCGCCTGCCCACCCGGGAGCTGTCAGCTCCCGCTCGGCTCTATCACAAGAAGGTTGTTGATCTTTATGAAAATCCCCGAAACGTGGGGTCCCTTGACAGGACATCTAAAAATGTTGGGACTGGATTGGTGGGGGCTTCAGCGTGTGGTGACGTCAAGAAATTACAGATTCAAGTGGATGAAAAGGGGAAGATTGTGGATGCCAGGTTTAAAACATCTGGCTGTGGTTCTGCCATTGCCTCCAGCTCGTTAGCCACTGAATGGATAAAGGAGAAGACGGTGGAGGAAGCCTTGACCATCAAAAACAGGTCTCCCCGAGCAGCCGTGCCTCCCGCCTGTGACACTGCGCTGCTCCATGCTGGCTGAAGACGCCGTCAAGGCCGCCCTGGCTGATTACAGACTGAAAACAGAACCCGAAACAGAAGAGGCCGAGAAGAAATGAGCCCCTGGTGATGCCTCGAAGGTCCCACAGGCTGCGCGCCCCCCAGCCATGCAGACACAGAGGTGTTCAGAAGCCCTCTCACTACAGTAAATGTGCTCTGATATCCGTGCATGTGCTACTCACGTTGTGACTCTAACTCAAGCAAAATACACAGCCTAGGTGTTCCGGACCCTGAGGTTTCTTGCAGCTCACTGTGCTTGCCTTAGCTTTGCGTGTGTCTATTTCAATTTGTGTGTATGACCCCAAAACTGAAATCAATAGTGAAGTCTCTATTGATTTGGGTAGTCGTGAAGTGCGCAATATCTAATTTTACCTGAATCTTTTGGGGGAAAATTACCAGTAGAAGGCTTTGGTAAGATTATTTGGTAGGACCAAATAATAAGTATTGTACAAGTATTTATGTACAAGTATTATACATAAAACAGATTTTGCATCTATATAATAAAGGAATGTTGTAAGACAAAATAAATAAATTGGAAAATAAAAATAAAATGGAAAATTAAAGCAGTACCATCCCTAGTGCTTTAGTTGCTCTTTATGTGTGGAAACATATACAGTGGCTTTTGAATATATTGTATAGGGGCTCCCAGGAAAACACCTGCCAACAAACATTTCTTCTTTTAAAAGTCTGGCACTGGGATCTGTCAGAGCCTTTCCTTTTATAGGGGAAATGAGAGAAAGATTCATATATGCTTAGTTTCCACCGAGAGAATTCACCCTGTTTCTTTTCATTGTATCCTTCATCTTCACATGCCCTAATTTATGTGGCTTAGTTTTGAGTTTAAACTTTGTAAAGAGAAAAAGAGGTTTGACTCTTAAACCTAATGAATAAATAGGCAAAAGACAAGGATTCAAATTAATCACTGCTGTTCCAAAGAGTGTTAGTCGCTCAGTTGTTTCTGACTCTTTGCAACCCCGTGGACTGTAACCCACCAGGCTTCTCTGCCCATGAAATTCTCCAGGCAAGAATACTGGAGTGGGTAGCCATTCCCTTTCTCCAGGGAATCTTCCCAACTTTGACTGCCAGATGCGAGGAGCCAACTCATTGGAAAAGACCCTGATTCTGGGAAAGATTGAAGGCAAAAGGAGAAAAAGATGGCAGAGGACGAGATGGTTAGATAGCATCACCGACTCAATGAACATGAATTTGAGCAGACTCTGGGAGATAATGAAGAACAGGGAAGCCTGGTGTGTCCATGGGGTTGCAAAGAGTTGGATGTGACTTAGCAATTGAAAAATAAACAACAACAATTCCAAAGGGAAAGTTCAGGCAGTTGCCTATTCTTACTGTAAGTCAAGGATAGCCAGGTCATGTTGGGGAACAAGTGTTACTGATGGGGTTCTTCCTACTCCTATTATTGGGATGACAAATTCTCAACCAAGGGTTCCCCTTGGACTCATCAGTAATACTCTGGAAATGCTAGCTATGTCTATCTTCTGGAGCTCTAAAATTGTCTAAACTGTGATACAAATGGAATGAGAGAACTGGAGCATCTTTGGTGGGAACTGCTTATTAAATGGCAACTGGACCTTGCAGTAGAATCAGATTACTCAGGCCAGGACCACAGGAGAAACTTTCTCCATATCTTCTATTGATTTTGTTGGGGGAATCATGGCCCTGGCCCTGAAAGGAATGAAAACTTTTAGTTTTGGTAACCAGAGGTAGAAATGTTTGCAATAAATACAGAAAAGAGGCCTGACCTAGAGAGTCAAAAATTTGGGGTTTCACAAACTCGTTTGAGGCTCTGCTGTGATATTTGAACACCCCAAGGCAGTATATCACCAGTAAAGTAGATTGTAAGTAATACGGAATTTATAAAACTTGCTCTGCTTAGTCAAGGATGTACATTTGGAGGATAATCCCTGCACAGGCTTCTCACTGCAGTGGCTTCTCTTGTTGTAGAGCATGGGCTCTAGGGCTCGCAGACTTCAGTACTTGCGGTTCCTGGACTCTAGAGCACAGGCTCAGTAGTGTGGCTCACAGGTTTAGCTGCTCCATGGCATGTGGGATCTTCCTAGATGAGGGATCGAACCTGCATCTCCTATACTGGCAGGCGGATTCTTTACCAGTGAGACACTAGGGAAGCCCTGAGCAATGCTTCTTCCTACAGGTTCTTTTTCTTTTTTTTTGTTTTTGGTGCTACCTTTAGATAGAATGATTGTGCGTGTGTGTTTTATGTTGATCCACATGCTTCTTTGGGATTCAGATAAATGAAAATAAAATTTGGGGTTTATTTTAACAAAATTACAGAATCCAGAAAGCATTACCCTATAGCCATTAACATATAACCTGTTAGTGTTATTTGAATGAGTTCTTCATTTAGTTTTAGTTCTTTAAATCAGGGGTTTTGTTATTGTTTCTGGCCCAGTTTGCTGAATGCTTATTTCGTTTTGTTGTCCTTTGTTTTCAGAAGTGCTCATGACATCATTATTTCTCTTGGGTGTATCTGTTGAAAGACTGGCTAAATACAGATGAGTTTTTCTTCAGTTTTTATGAGCGAAAGCTGAATGCATACAACTCTGGGTTATTTTGTATCTGTCCATTTGATGTGTTGCCTTTGTGCTTATTGCAGGATTACTCGGAGGAACGTGTTACCCATTGCTTATTAAATGCTATTCTGTGTTTCCTTAGATCCAGCCAGTTGTTAAAAACATAGATCTAGTTCACTGACTATGCATTCACCCATCCATCCATTCATTCAACAAATATTGAGTAGTGACTTTTGCCAGGCACTGGGTTAGTCATTGGTGATACAACAGAGGACAAGATTATCCTTCCTTTATTCAACAGTTTCCCACCTTTTTTGGTCAAGGTGCTATAAAATACCTTAGTTTGCTAATATTAGAAAGGTGATCATACCTTTTTGTTACTGATCTGTAATAGTAGTCAATGTTCCACTGGAAATTGTGGTAGGGTACAGATTATATACTACTAAAGATGTTTAACAGCTACAGAATGATTGTAACCTTCTGAAAATAAGAAAATTCCCTGGCAGAAATTGATAACAAGAGAATAAGGCTAGACTGAAGGAGAACTCATACTGTTCATATGGTTCACGGGGTTCTCAAGGCAAGAATACTGAAGTGGTTTGCCATTCCCTTCTCCAGTGGAGATCCAGTCCATCCTAAAGGAAATCAGTCCTGAATATTCATTGGATGGACTGATGTTGAAGCTGAAACTCCAATACTTAGGCTACCTGATGCAAAAAACTGACTCATTTGAGAAGACCCTAATGCTGGGAGGGGTTGGGGGCAGGAGGAGAAGGGGATGACAGAGGATGAGATGGCTGGGTGGCATCACCGACTCAATGGACATGAGTTTGAGTAAACTCTGGGAGTTGGTGATGGACAGGGAGGCCTGGTGTGCTGCAGTCCAGGGATCGCAAAGAGTCAGACACAACTGAGCAACTGAAGTGAACTGAAGGAGAACTGTCACTCCTGTAAGGCTTATATTCCTCTTCTTTTCTCTATGCAGTCTCTGACACTTCCTTCTATCGCTATATCCTCAGATATACTCAGGTATTAAAAGTGAAACCTTATAAACTTCTTTGTGTTGAAGGACAGGGTTGGTGGTAAAAGAAGAAGACTTTTCTCTTTCATACCACACATCAATCAGGGCCCTTCCTTTTCTGATGGTGTAAAAATTGTGTACTATTCAATCTAGTGTTTCTGAAGAAAGTGCTCCTCGGTTTTATCTTCTGACTTGGAGTTAGATGTCTTATGTCAGGCATTTCAGGTGAGGGAGGAGAAGGAAGACTTTACCAGGGTGGGTGAGTATGGGAGAGATCGAGATACCTTGACCTAAGCAAGTTCCTCTAAATTGCGTTGTGAAGGCAGCAACCGTGGCCTAGATTTGCATAGATGCAGCTCTCTTCTCAGGATACAAAAGGATGGAGGAAGATGACTTTTGAGGTCCCTTTCATTATTTTGATAGCTCTGTGTTCCTCCTCCCACAGCTTTATTGACGTATAATTGACAAACTGTAGGATATTTAATGTGTACATCATGGTGATTTGATATACACATACATTGTGAAAGAATTTCCACCATCAGATTAATTAACACATTCATCATCTCATATATTTACTGTTTTAATTTTTGGTGAGAACATTTTAAGTTCTGTTCTCATAGCAGATTTCAGTTGTACGTTATGGTGTTATCAGCTATAGTGACCATCTTATACATTAGGTCCTCAAACGCTATCCATCTTATAAGTGAAAGTTTGTATCCTTTTACCAATTCCTCCTATTTTACCTCCATTCATAGACCCTGGCAATCACTTTTCTATTCTTTGTTTCTATGAATTAGACTTTTAATTCCACATATAAGTGATACCATGTAGTATTTGTCTTTCTCTGACTTATTTCACTTAGCATAATGTCCTCCAGGTTTATCCATGTTGCAAGTAACAGGATTTCTTTTTTTTTTGAAGGCTTAAATAATATTCCATTATATATATACACACACACATACGTGCAGGTATAATATAAATTGCATAGTATGAATAATATTCCATATATATAAATATTTATAAACATATACTACATCTTTATCCATTCATCCATTGACTGACACTTAGGTTGTCTCTATACTGCAGCTATTGTGGATAATGCTGCTGGGAACTTGGAAGTGCAGAGATCTCTTTGGGTTGAAGGTTTCATTTCCTTTGGATATATACCCAGAAGTGGGGTTTCTTTTGTGTGAAAGTGAAAGTGTTAGTCACTCAGTCGTGTCCGATTCTTTGTGACCCTGTGGACTGGAGTCCACCAGGCTCCTCTGTCCATGAATTCTCCAGGCAAGAATACTCAAGCGCGTAGCCATTCCCTTCTCTGAGGGATCTTCGCAACCCAGGGATTGAACTCTGGTCTCTCACATTGCAGGAAGATTCTTTTTTTTTTTTTTGCAGGAAGATTCTTTATTGTCTGAGCCACCAGGGAAGCCCCTTGGATCATATAGTTAGCTTTTTTTTAGATAACGAATGAAAACCTACTGTGTAGCAGAGAACTCTATACCTAACTCTATACCTAAATGGGAAGGAAATCCAAAAAAGAGGAGATATATGTATATGTATGGGCTTAATAACCCAGATCTGAGGTTATTGATATTTCTCCTGGCAATCTTGATTCCAGCTTGTGCTTCATCCAGCCCAGCATTTCTCATGATGTACTCTGCATATAAATTAAATAAACATGGTGACAGTATACAGCCTTGATGTACTCCTTTTCCTATTTGGAACCAGTCTGTTGTTCCATGTCTAGTTCTAACTGTTGCTTCCTGACCTGCATACAGATTTCTCAGGAGGGAGGTCATGTGGTCTGGTATTCCTGTCTCTTTAAGAATTTCCCACAGTTTGTTGTGATCCACATGGTCAAAGGCTTTGGCATAGTCAATAAAGCAAAAATAGATGTTTTTCTGGAATTCTGTTGCTTTTTCTAAGAGAGAGTGGATGTTGGCAGTTTGATCTCTGGTTCCTCTGCTTTTTCTAAATCCAGCTTGAACACCTGGAAGTTCATGGTTCATGTACTGTCGAAGCCTGGCTTGGAGAATTTTGAGCACTACTTTGCTAGCGTGTGAGATGAGTGCAATTGTGTGGTAGTTTGAGCATTCTTTGGCATTGCCTTTCTTTGGGATTGGAATGAAAACTGACCTTTTCTAGTCCTGTGGCCACTGCTGAGTTTTCCAAATTTGCTGGCATATTGAGTGCAGCACTTTTCACAGCATCATCTTTCAGGATTTGAAATAGCTCGACTGGAATTCCATCACCTCCACTAGCTTTGTTCGTAGTGATGCTTCCTAAGGCCCACTTGACTTCACATTCCAGGATGTCTGGCTCTAGGTGAGTGTGAGTGATCACACCATTGTGATTATCTGGGTTGTGAAGATCTTTTTTGTACAGTTCTTCTCTGTATTCTTACCATCTCTTCTTAATATCTTCTGCTTCTGTTAGGTCCATACCACTTCTGTCCTTTATTGAGCCCATCTTTGCAGGAAATGTTCCCGTGGTATCGCTAATTTTCTTGAAGAGATCTCTAGTCTTTCCCATTCTGTTGTTTTCATCTATTTCATTGCATTGATCACTGAGGAAGGCTTTCTTATCTCTCCTTCCTATTCTTTGGAACTCTGCATTCAAATGGGTATGTCTTTCCTTTTCTCCATTGCCTTTCACTTCTCTTCTTTTCACAGGTATTTGTGAGGCCTCCTCAGACAACTGTTTTGCCTTTTTGCATTTCTTTTTCTCGGGGATGGTCTTGATCCCTGCCTCCTGTCCAATGTCATGAACCTCCGTGCATAGTTTTTAATGCACTCTGTCTATCAGATCTAATCCCTTGAATCTATTTGTCACTTCTACTGTATAATCATAAGAGATTTGATTTAGGTCATACCTGAACGATCATACCTGGATGGTTTTCCCTTTCCCTAACCTGCATCCCTATGCAGATGACACCACCCTTATGGCAGAAAGTGAAGAAGAACTAAAGAGCCTCTTGAGGAAAGTGAAAGAGGAGAGTGAAAAAGTTGGCTTAAAACTCAAAATTCAGAAAACTAAGATCATGGCATCTGGTCCCATCACTTCATGGTAAATAGGTGGGGAAGCAGTGGAAACAGTGACAGACTTTATTTTTTTGGACTCCAAAATAACTGCAGTTGGTGACTACGGCCATGAAATTAAAAGATGCTTGCTCCTTGGAAGAAAGTTTATGACCAACTTAGACAGCATATTAAAAAACAGAGACATTACTTTGCCAACAAAGGTCCATCTAGTCAAAGCTATGGTTTTTCCAGTAGTCATGTATGGATGTGAGAGTTGGACTATAAAGAAAGCTGAGCGCCAAAGAATTGATGCTTTTGAACTGTGGTGTTGGAGAAGACTCTTGAGAGTCCCTTGGATGGTAAGGAGATCCAACCAGTCCATCCTAAAGGAAATTAGTCCTGTATATTCATTGGAAAGACTGATGCTGAAGCTGAAATGCCAATACTTTGGCCACCTGATGCGAAGAACTGACTCATTGGAAAAGACCCGTATGCTGGGAAAGATTGAAGGCAGGAGGAGAAGGGGATGACAGAGGATGAGATGGTTGGAGACGCAATGGACGTGAGTCTGAGTAAACTCCAGGAGTTGGTGATGGACAGGGAGGCCTGGTGTGTGCAGTCCATGGGGTCACAAAGAATCAGACACAACTGAGCAACTGAACTGAACTGAACTAAATGACCCAGATAGCCATGATGGTGTGGTCACTCACCTAGAACCAGAAATCCTGGAGCCTGAAGTCAAGTGGGCCTTAGGAAACATTACTATGAACAAAGCTAGTAGAGGTGATGGAATTCCAGCTGAGCTATTTCAAATGCTAAACGATGATGCTGTTAAAGTGGTGCACTCAATATGCCAGCAAACTCAGCAGTTGACTGGTAAATGTCGGTTTTCATTGCAGCCTCAAAGACGGGCAGTGCCAAAGAATGTTCAAATACAATTGTGCTCATTTTACATGCTAGCAAGGTAATGCTCAAAATCCCTCAAGCTAGGCTTCTACAGTCTGTGAACCAAGAACTTCCAGATATACAAACTGGATTTAGAAAAGGCAGAGGAACCAGAGATCAAATTGCCAACATCCATTGGATCATAGAAAAAGCAAGAGAACTCCAGAAAAAATCTACTTCTATTTCATTGGCTATGCTAAAGCTTTTGACTGTGTGGATCACAACAAACTGTGGAAAATTCTCAAAGAGATGGTAATACCAGACCATTTTGTCTACCTCCTGAGAAACTTGTATGCAGGTCAAGAAGCAGCAGTTAGAACTGGATATGGAACAATGGACTGGTTCAGAATTGGGAAAGGAATTCATCAGTGTTATATATTGTCACCCTGCTTATTTAAGTTATATGCAGAGTACATCGTGGGCTGTATGAAGCACAAGCTGGAATCAGGATTGCCAGGAGAAATATTGGTAACCTCAGATATGCAGATGACACCACTCTAATGGCAGAGAGCAAAGAGGAACTAGAGAGCCTCTTGATGAAAGTGAAAGAGGAGAGTGAAATAGTTGGCTTAAAACTCAACATTCAAAAAACAAAGATAATGACATCCAGTCCCATCACTTCATTGCAAATAGATGGGGAAACAATGGAAACAGTGACAGACTTCAGTTTCTTGGGCTCTAAGATCAGTGCACTGACTGCAGCCATGAAATGAAAAGACGCTTGCTCCTTGGAAGAAAAGCTACGACAAACCTAGACAGTATATTTAAAAGCAGAGACATCACTTTGCAGATAAAAGTCCTTATAGTCAAAGCTATGGTTTTTCCAGTAGTCATGTACATATGCGATAGTTGGACCATAAAGAAGGCTGAGGGCTGAAGGCTGATGCTTTTGAATTGTGGTGCTGGAGAAGACTTTTGAAAGTCCCTTGGAAGCATGGAGATCAAACCAATTGATCCTAGAGGAAATCAACCCTGAACATTCATTGGAAGGACTGATGCTGAAGCTGAAGATCCAATAGTTTGGCCACCTGATGCAAAGAGCCGACTCATTGGAAAAGACCCTGATGCTGGGAAAGACTGAGGACAAGAAAAGAAGAGAAGACAGAGGATGAGATGGTTGTATGGCATCACCAACTCAATGGACATGAGTTTGAGCAAAGTCTGGGTGATAGTGAAGGACAGGGAAGCCTCGTGTAAAGCCTTCCATGGGCTCACAAAGAGCTGGACATGATTGAGCAACTGAAAAACAACAACATGGGCTTCCCAGGTGGCTCAAGTGGTCAAGAACTTGCTTGACAATGGAGGAGACATAAGAGATGTAGATTTGATCCCTGTATTGGGAAGATCCCCTGGAGATGGGCATGGCAACCCACTCCTGTTTTCTTGCCTGGAGAATTTTCTACAGACAGAGGGTCTTAACGGGTTACAGTCCATAAGGTTGCAGAGAGTCAGACACGACTGAAGCGACTTAGTACGCGTGCATGTATGTGTATGGCTGAGTCACTTGGTTATATAGCAGGAACTGACATAGCAGTGTGGAGGAACTATACTCCAATTTAAAAATAATAATAATAATGATAAAATAAAAAAGAGCTAACCAGCCTTGGTTAGCTGACTATTTTTAAATTAAAGTATAGTTACTTTGCACTGCTCTGTCAGTTCCTTCTGTACAGCAAAGTGAATCAGCCATGTGTATACCTTTATCCCATCTTTTTTGGATTTCCTTTCCATTTAGGTCAATGCAGAGCACTGGGAGAGTTCTCTGTGCTATATAGTAGGTTTTCTTTAGTTATCTCTTTTATACATTGTGGTGTATATATGCTGTCTTCCATGGTGGCTTAGACGGTAAAGAACCTGCCAGCAATGCTGGAGACCTGGGTTCGATCCCTGGGTCGGGAAGATCCCCTGGAGAAGGGAATGGCAACCCTCTCCAGTATTCTTGCCTGAGAAATCCCATAGACAGAGGAACCTAGTGGGCCACATTGCATGGGGTCACAAAGAGTTGGAGATGACTGTGTGACTAACACTCTACCCTTCCATAGTGGATGTATGTGTCAGTCTCTGTCCCCCAGTTCAGTCCACCCACCCCTTTCTACTTGGTATCGTGTCCTCTCTGTTTGTGTCTCTGTTTCTGCTTTGCAAATAATACCATCTGTACCATTTTTCTAGGTTCCACATATATGCGGTATCTGTTTTAGCTCTGTATTTTAAAGAGGAGGAGCTAACAACACATTGAGGACCAAGTATAAGTTATCCTTGGTGGTTGGTGGTGGTCAGAGGACAATGGTTCAGTGATAAAAGCTGGAAATCGAGGGCTCAGAGCTCTGGCTTCGCCTTTGCGTTCTCAGGGGGTCAGAATCATGTTGTTATGAGTTTCCTATCAAGAACAACCCTCTAGGTTTGTGGAGAGGAAAAGTAACTAAAAGTGATTTTACAAAGTTTAAAGATAAAGAAATTTTCTTTTTAGACAGAAATCACCAATTTCTGTCTACAGGAGGATGGTCAGTAAAATTGTCAAAAAGCCTTAATGATTCCTGATAGTTTTCTCCATAATCCAGTGACTCTGTTACTTTTTCCTATCCACCTTCCTTCTCAGCTTCTCTTTAACTGGAGTCCCTGGCCCATCTTTTTTCCCCTCCAGCTTTATTGAGATATTAATGACATATAACATATGTAAGTTTAAGATGTATAAGGTGATGATTTGATACACACACACACATATATGTATATATATTGTAAAATTATTACTGCAGTAAGGTTAGTTTGCACTTCCATCCCCTCAAGTAATTACCATTTTTTGGTTTGGTGATACTGTTTAAGATCTATTGTCTTAATAACTTTCAAGTATATAATACAGTGTTGTTAATCATAGTCACCATGCTTTAGGTTAGATCCCCAGAAATTACACATCATATTGTTGGGAGTCTGTATCCTTTTCTGGTTCATCTTTATACTCACTCTCTTCACACACAAGCTACTGCTCCTTCCTTAGCTGAGCTGTCCTAGCAAAACTTGGCCCTGGTTAAATGTCTCTGCCTACTCTACTCCTCCACCCACCGATTCAGTAATGTGGCTGAAGAAAAACACACGATCATCTTAGTATGCTTTGCTTTAAATTTATAACATTACAGATGGACTCACGTGGACTCATAGGGTTGCCTGGCAATCTGACCACACCCACCAGTTTTGTATTGGACCAAGGAAAGAAATATGACAGCTTTCACATGCTCCCCCCACCAAATCTAGCCACCCGCCTGCACCCGTGCCCCTGCAGAGGTGGATGTGTCCAAGCTGGCCGTGCACTGCATTCCCTCCCCTCTCCGGAATAGCAGAGAAGCCAATCTTATGTGGTGGACACTGTGTGCCAGGCTTAGTTCTAAGTACCTGATATGTTAACTAATGTAATCCTTACAACCGCCCTGTGTGGTCGGACTCATACCAGTTTTACCATGAGGGAGCTGAGGCACGCCAGAATTCAGTAATTTGTCTGAATCCGCTCAGCCATAAGTTTAAGTGGCTCCAGAGTCCATGTGTATCATCTCTCTATCATACCTCATCTCTCAGGACATTTCTCCTGCTGCTGTTCCCTCCTGCATCATCAGTTCCCTCCTTTCTACCAGATCTTGCTTATCAATTACAAGCAAATTCTAACAGTTTCTGCTTTCAGAACCTACCCTTGACCCCATGTCTCCCTCCAGTTATCCCCTAATGTCCCTGATCTCTTTTCCAAATTTCTTGTGTTTTCTTTACCTATATCTGCTTCCTTTTCCCCAATTTACTTTGAAAGCACTTCTGTCTGACTTTTGTCCCTACCATTCCAGGAATACAAATTTTGTCAAAGCCATGAATGACTTTCCACATGTCTAAACCAGAGGGACAGTTGTAGTTTCTTACTCAGAAATGTTTTCTTCTCTTGTCTTGGTTTTCTCCTGCGGTCACCTCTCTGTCTCCTTTGCTGGATCTCCCCCTGCTGGCTAACCTCTGAATGTTTGATTGTCCAGGGCTTGGGCTGGCCCACTTCCCTTTCATCCATTCTCATTCTCTTGATGATCTCAGTCTGTGTCAAGGCCTTAAATATAATTTATAAGTTGATGACTCCTAGGTTTTGATTTCTAGCTTTGACCTTCCTTAGACTTCCAGCATTTCCATTTGGCTGTCATAGGCACAAGCATCACCCAATTAATATATTTCACATAAAATTCTTGATTTGGCTCTTTAGTTCTCATTTTTAGTAAAGTGAGATCTTCCTCTCACATCCCATATTGTAATTACCAACAGGGCTCTACCTTCAAATTACATCTGAGGTCTGATCACCTCTCTTTTTTTCCAGGACTGCACCCTCATCCGAAGCATCATCATCTATTCCCTGGGTTTTGCAATAGCCTCCTATGTGTCTCCTTGCTTTGTCTCTTGCTCTAATAGAACCTGCTCTCCACCCTGCAGCCAGCCATTCTTTACAAACATGCTTTAGATGTGGCCTCTGCTTATCCCTGATTCCTTGCTTCATGTATTCTTTCTGTCACTCACTGCCTCTCAGCCCAATCTTCTTTGCCATTCTTTGAACACAGTAAGCAGACATATGCCTCAAGGCTTTGCCTTTGCTATTCCCCCTGTCCTCCTCTGCTAGGAATCTTTAATGATCTAAATTAAACAAAAGAATTCATTATTTTGGTATGATCTCTGTTCAAACTTTACCTTATTAGACAAACTTTCCTTGATCTTGCCATCTAAAATAGTAGCACCTGGCATTTTCTGTCTTCTTGCCGGTTTTAATCAGAGTGCAGTATATTGCATATCTATTTATATATCTCTTTGTTTGCTGTATGTCTCCTGAGTGATGTGTCAGCTCCACGAAGGCAGAGACATTATTGTGGTATTCCTAGTGCCTGGAACTAGGTGCTTGATAAATATTTGTTTAATTTTTGGAATAGGGGCAGGTATTAAATCCTATGAAGTTAAAGGATATATAAGAATGAAAAAGATTAGAAGTAATAACTTTTAAGTTAAGAAAATCTGTAAATGATAGCTGAAAAGGAGAAAATTGTCTGGAAGAAGGAGAGTCTCTGAATTCTTAGGTGGCTTTAATCCTCTGTCTTCTCTTCAGCCGTCAAAGAGAGTTCCATGTTATGGTCACCACTGTGTTCAGAGCCAAGAGGGAGACCAAGGAAAAGGCCGTCGATGGATTTTGTGGGCCCTTATTGGGGGCTTCAGGAGTGGCTTCATAATGTGGATGGAGGCTCAGCGTATTCCTGGAAAATTAACATTAATGAAATAAAATGAAATTGGGATCTTATGTTCCTTAAACCTACACCTCTTGAAGCATCACAGATGACACATTATGTATTTAACTCTTAAGATGATGGTCACGATAGTGATTTTTTCTCACCTGTTTCTTTTCTGACTGTCCTTGATCAATGTATCATTTCCTGATTCCCTTTAGAATTGGATTGAAAACATTCATGTGACGTTTCCCCGTTTCTTGGGTCCTTCCTCTGTAAGGAGAATAGATGCATGAGTGGATTTATGTACCTCTCAGTTAACATTGTTGTGAGTTCTACTCACTGGTGTGGAAGAAGAGCAGAAAGAAAACTATGTCAACATAATGAATTCTCTTGTTTAGTATTACGAGATAGAGACTGGAACACTTCTTTTAAATTCTATTAGTATCTCAGTGAGCTTTCTAACAGACAGATCTGTAATGATCTCCAGAAAACAGGAAGATAATGTTTGCTACCCTTTTAAATATAAATACGATATTAACAAAATCCCTATTACCTGAACTTTAACTCCCAATAAACATGATGCAGGATAATTATCTGACATAACTGTGGTTTTGAAAGTTTAAAATGTAGGCATAGGGTGGGCATGCTATCCTGCAAAGCTTTTCTTGCTCAACTTTGACAATAAAATATGTTTTAAAAGGCCAGTCATGTCTATTTTGTAGTGCTTAAGTCATTTCAAAAGATTCATCTGTATGCACTGCTTGTATTTCTTCATGTTACCTTTGCTTTCTTCTTTCTTAGAGGGAGAAGATGATGAAGATGAAGAGGATGAAGAGGAAGAGGATGAAGAGGAAGAAGATGAGGAGGAAGATGAGGAAGATAAAGATGCCGACTCCCTGGACGAGACCTTGGGTGACACCGAGCTGCCTGGGTTCACGCTCCCTGGCATCACGTCTCAGGAACCTGGCTTAGAGCAGGAAAACGTGGTCTCTTTGGAGGGAGTCACCTTCCAGGTGCCAGATGCCATCCAGTGGGAACAGCAGAATCAGGGCCTGGGTAAGAGTCATGGGTGTTTCTCTCCTTCCTCCCTCCTCTCATCTTACTTTTCTTAGGCGACAACTTTGTTTTACTGGCATTGATTGTGGAGCAAAATGGATTTTCTTTTTATGGATGTTTCATTTGGGAAGTAGTTCTCACTTCTTTCTCAAGTATGTTTATATTTATGCTCTTCGGTAGCCAGGTTCTAGTCTCCATCTGCCCATAAAGAGCACGGTTATCTTAATTTTTGGAAGGAGTTCCAATGTTCCTTCCCAGCTGGAGGACAGCTGTTGGCTCTGGGAGGACTTCCAATCGGGGCAGAATTGTGTGTAACCAGTCAGCTGCCCAAAGAGGCATGAATGGACTGGAGTCAGAAAGCAAATGTATTTGGTCATCCCCTCCTTTTAGTATTTCCTCCCTGGGGAAGTTCTTCCTTCACTTCTGGGTGAGCTTTTAGCCATCCCAGTACGTTTCTGCTTATTCTTGTGGTTGAATTTCATCATCAAATACAATCTCTTTTTATCACTTGGTGTCCAGACAACCCCAAGCTTACTCTCTCTTGGGAATGGCCTGGATTTTTGGTGAGAGACTCCCTGGAGGCAGGCTGACCCCAACCTTGATACTCTCTTCTGGTCAGCAGGGATGGTCCTCTGTCTCTTCTTAACTTTTTCTGGAGAGATGCTGTTTAGCTCTGGGTGATTGAGGCCTCACTCTCTTGACCTGAGGGGAAGTGACCTCTGCTCCAAAGAAATCTCCTCCCTGAAGCTCTCTTGGTCTTTAAAAGGTCCGAGGATACCTTCAGTGCAGCAGAGTTTCGATTTAACAGTCATATAACCAGTGTTTGGAGTATTTCATTGAAAATTTGGATGTTGATCTCAGATTTTGCTGTGGAATATCATACTAGTGTATCTTGGTGCCTTGGTTGAAACTTTCAATTTAGAATCTAATTATGTATGATTTCTTAAAGATTGTCCTCCTCTCCTCCCATGAAAACCCTTTCAGATTAGCAGTGAGAAAGGCTAAGTGCATTATAATGAGTATGGAGTGGGGAAAAATCACACTGTCTGTTTATCACAGGATTGAGTAGTTTAAGAGAAGCTCTCTTGCTTTTTTAAAAGCTCAAACTAAAGTTGTTGAAACCTTTAAAGATTTGCAGTCTAAGGAGGAATCCTTTCCATAATCTCTAGAACTAAGGGAACATGTATAAGGATCTTTAACGTCATCTTCTCTTCCCTTATAGAGTTTTTTTTGTGAGCTGTCTTTTCGATGTGGTTAATTAATTTGTCCAAAAAGCAGAACCCCTACTATGTTCCTTTGTAAGGTGTTGGAAACAGAAAAAAACCAGGCAGTGCTTTTTCTTGATTAGAGCAGAGCCCATTCACAAAGGTATCAGTGCAGGGTGGGTGAATTCTATGATAAAAGTAGGTTATAGGAGGGCAGAGTAGAAGTGTAGGAGGCCATCTAGAGTCGCTTGGAGAGTTCAGAGCTGTCACCTGAAGGATATATAAATAGAAGATAGCTTGCAAGGAAAAGAGACCAAAGAAAGAACATACACAAAGGCATTGGAAAGATGAGAGAGTGTGGCATAATACAGATGGGCTGGCAAAGAAGTGTAAGTGGATAAAAAGAAGTTCTAGGAGATATAACAGCAGACAAGGCTGGAAAGGTAAGCAAGGATGCATCACGAAGTGCTTTGACTGCCAAGAGGTTTTCACTTGTCCTTTATGAAAACTGTTCTGGTGATAGTGCGGTGGAGGAGGAGGGGAGGAGCATGAGGTTGGGGAGAGAGAAAAAGGCCCCTTATGAGATCTGTGAAATGTCTATATGAGACATAAAGGGTGTGAAGTAAGACAGGAAGTGCGATGAATAAAAAAGAATCAACCTGAGAGCTTTTGTCATAGGTACTAACTGATTTGGGGGATTGAGGAAAAATAGAGAGAGAGTTGAGGATGATTTATGGGTTTTTCGATTGGGTGAACAGGTGGAGAGTGATGCCTCTGATGAAGAGAGGGAATAGAGGGAGCAATGTGAACTTGGCATTTTAGGGAGATGATGAGCTAGTTTTGGGCATGTTGAATATGAGGAGCCTGTGAGGTGTCCAGGAGGGTCTTAGATTTTGTGTCTTGAATTCAGGGAAGAGGACTGGGACTGAGAAGTTATTCCGGGTTTATCACCCTCTAGGTTGGCATAAAGGTTGTAGTTGAAATGTAGCTGGGATATCCTGTGGAATGTGCTTATGGTAAAGAGAGGAGGTGATAAAGGATGTGTTTCCAGTGGGCAGGCAGACGGTATTAGTATATGTGCATACAATGCTATATTTACTAAGTTATTTTCTGAACAAATTTGGCTTGTAATTGGGCAGTAATTACTTTAAAAATATACCAAATGAAACTGCCAAAACCTCATAAGTATATCAAAATATTATCAAAGTATTACAAAACAAACACAAACACTGTCCTGGGGACATGTGAATAAATATTTGGTCTCTTCAGGCCTGAACAGGCCTGAAATAAACCTGTTCCACAACTGGTTGAAATGAATGAAATAAAATGCAAAATACCAATGTAACTTATTACAGCAGTTAAACAGAAAAATCTAAACGTCAAGTGACTCCTCAGGTAGTAGACTATAAGATGAAAGGATCATGGACAGTTGAACAGTCTTTTAAATATGGATTGGGTGAATATTCAGGGACTGTACCCCATTCCTGGAGAGAGGGTTGTTTTTGTACCCTCTCTGTAGGGAGAAGTACTACAGGGAGATCATATGGCCTCTGTTCCTGGATTGTGGTCTAGGAAGCCAATTTCCACCACTTAAGAAGTTGGCATACCATCTATGATAATGATAAGCAATTGGAGGAGCTGTGAATCTTAGAAAGATTTGTAGAGGCTACAGTTCAAGGCTAACATGATCATTTGAGCTCTAGCCTTACCATGTTCCTCAGCACAAATTTACCACTGAAAAGGAGCCAAATTTTTAAGAAATCAACTTTATTGAGGTATAAACTATATACAGTAAACTGCACTCAGAGTATGCAATTCGAGTCTTGTACACATCCATATAGCCTCCATCTCATTGAAAATGCAGAATTTCCACCTCTTGCCCTTTGTCCCCCCAGTTATTCCTCATGTCCTATGTGGTCCATCCCTCTCTCAGTCCTCAATCCCAGGTAACTGCTGATCTACATTTATTACTACAGGTTAGGTTGCATTTTCTAAAATTTTATATACATAGAATCATATAATACATACCCTTATGTGTCTAGCTTCTCTCACATAGCATAATGATTTTGAGATTCAACCATGTTGTTGTCGCTATCAGTAATTTGTTCCCCCTTTTTAAAATTAAAAAAAATTTGTATTTATTTGGCAGCATCATGTCATAGTTGCAGCATGTGGGCTCTTCATTGTGATGTGTAGTCTTTTCTCTAGTTGCAGCATGCACGTAGGCTTAGCTGCCCTGAGGCATGTGGAATCCCACCCAGGGATCAAACCTGCATTGGAAGATGGATTCTCAATCACTGGACCACCAGGGAAGTCCCTAATTTGTTCTGGTTTTATAGCTGTTTTATACTCAACTGTCTGGATATGCTACATCTTGTTTATCTCATCACCTGTTGAACATTTGGGTTTTCCCCAGGTTTTGGTTAATGGCAGCTACATTTTAAGGTGTGTAGGACATGAGATGGAGGGTGAATAGCCTAGTTGTCCCCTTGTCCTGCCTCCTGATTCCAGGCTCCATGCATGGCTAAAGTTTCTTAAATTAGTAATACCAATTTAGTGATTTGTTATCACTAAGGTGATTTGTCACTTTAAAAAGTGAGTTTGGACTTCTCTGGTGCTTCAGTGGTTAAGAATTCGCCTTGCCTGCAAGGGAGTGGTTCGATCTCTGGTCTGGGAAGATCCCACATGCCTCGGAGCAGCTAAGCCTGTGTGTCACAACTACTGAGCTCACGAGCTGCAACTACTGAAGCCTTTGTCTCTAGAGCCTGTGCTTCTCAACAAGAGAAGCCGCTGCAATGAGAAACCCTCACAAAGCAACAAAGAGATGCCCCGGCTTGCTGCTAGTTGAGAAAGCCCATGTGCAGCAACAAAGACCCACCACAGCCAAAAAATAAATATACTAAATCAATCAATCAGTCTTTTTTTTTTTAAAGTGATTTCCCCAAGTCCTGACATTTTGTTTTATATCAGATTTTTTCTTTTTATAAAATTTACCATTTCCCTGGATGTCTCTTACCTTTTGCTGCCACTTCTTTTCCTGAAAAATTCAATTTGCCAACATGTTTTTAGCGTTCTAATTTTCATGGGAACCAAGACAAGGAGGAAATCTTTAAAGTCCTTCCAGTTTTCTACTGTGGGAAGACTGGGTTGTGTTAGTAGTACTTGTGTCTAGGATATTATTAGCTCACCATCTTTTTCATGGAGGGACAGGAAAGAAGTTACTAGTTTACTAGTAACTCAAAGCCACTGACAACTTCTGGGTCAGTATTAATTGATATAGTTTCCTAAATGCTCTCAAATCACATGATAAAGAGGGACCTCTCTCCTGTTTGTGATGGATTTTGTGATACCAAGAATAATGGCTCCCTGATTGGCTCAGACAGTAAAGAATCTGCCCACAAAGCGGGAGACCCAGGATTGATCCCTGGGTCGGGAAGACCCCTGGAGAAGGGAAAGACTACCCACTCCAGTATTCTTGCCTGGAGAATTTCATGGACAGAGGAACCTGGCAGGCTGCAGTCCACAGGGTCACAAAGAGTCTGATACTACTGAGCGACTAACACTTGCGCTTTTTTCAAATATGTTTATGTTCTAATCTTTGGAACCTATGATTATGTTGTCTTACATGGCAAAAAGCTTCGCTGATGATTAGGTTAAGGATCTTGAGATGGAATGGTTATCCTGGATTTTCTGTGAAGGTCACACAAGTGTGTTCACAAGTGTCCTTATAAGCAGGAAGCAGACAGGTCAGAGTCAGAAAAGTAGATGTGATGACAGAGGCAGAGGTCATAGTGATGTGGCCAGAAGTAAGGAATTCTGGCAGCCTCCACAAGCTGGAAAAGGCAAAGAGATGAATTTTCTTCTTGAGCTTCTAGAAGTAACACAATCCTGCTGGCACCTTGATTTTAGTCCTTCAAGACCCATTTAGGCTTTTGACCTGCAAAACTATAAGAGAATAAGTTTGTATTGTTTTGAGCCCCTAACTTAGTGGTAATTTGTTACAGCAGAAATAGGAAACTAATACAGATTTCAATAAGTATTTCATGAGCAGCTTCATTTTAGAAAGCAGAGCTGCATGGCAGTTGTAGTCTGAGTGTGAGTGTTGTAAACTTAGCTATAGTTTTTTTCTTAATGAATTACTGAAAATGCAAAGATGGAGGCCTCTGAAATTTTAATCTAATTTAAAACAATTTTACTTTAATGGATCATCTTATTCATTTCTACTTTTAAGTGGGTTGTTTTATTTATAGATAATCACATCCTATTTTACAATATGAATGGTATTCCAAAGCAAGTGCTAAAACCCATAAATACCTTTAAAAATGAACAGATTGAAGTGGGTAGTTGAAATTGGCTAAAAATAATATACACTCTTGGAATAGATTATCATTTCATTTTCTGTGAAGGAACAAGAGGAGGAAACTTAGATTACTTTCTGAGGCAAAGCAGTAGATTCATGGCTTAATTCTTTACACTTCTGTTTTCTGTTGTCACATACACATTGCCTCTAAAGCTTTAGAGGGAAAGAGCCCAATTTCTTGATCTTGCTGTTGGGAGGTGTGATGGTGGACTGAACTGTAGGCTGTCAGGATAAAGAATCAGGAGTGAAAGTTCCATGTTATGGCTGAGGTGCATTGATTGGTAAAATGTTTGTAGTGTAGAGGAAGTTTTTTATTTACATATGCAGAATCAATTTCTTTTCTGATCTAACAAGATCATTTTCAGATTTATTAGTAAGAACCTGTACAGAGAGCAGATACTGTGACCCACACTACTTCTTATCCTTTTGTAATAATAAATCACATGATTATTTTAAAACTATAAAATCAATATGGCCGAAGTTGAGTCAGTATATTCATTTTGACATTTAAACATTTCCAATGTAATTAACATCTGTTGATTCTTTACTCTGTGCATTCTGTATCTGCTAGGATGCCTTTCGCTACAGGTAGCAGAAACCTTAAATTGACTTAAAGAGTAAAGAAATGTATTTTCTCTGAAAACAAGAAGTCCAGAGATAGAGCTTCTGGGTCAGTTGACTTGAGTAGCTCAGCTGCCATTGGTGACTCATGTTTTTCCATCTTACTGCGCTGTCTTCCTTGGGATGCTGACTTTGTCCCCAGGCTGGCCTCCTTACAGTTGTAATGGCTTGAAGCAGTTTCAGGTGTCACACCTAGACAAGACATTCTTCAAAGAAGAAGACTGTCTTTTTATTGTGTTTCTTTCTCAGGAGAGAGGAAGCATTTCCAAGAATCTCCCAGTAGAATACTTACTTTTGATTGGCTGAAATTAGGTCACATGCTAGTTTCTAGACAGTCATTGGCTAGTGGAATGTGATCACATGACTGGTGGAACCATGAGGCTGCATGTCAGTCACCATACCTATCATCTATGATTTCTGTGTTTTTCTGTTTACTTCTCTTGTAGCTGATTCTTATCCATGTTTCTTCTAAGACTCCTATGACCGATCTCATTAAATTAATATATTTATCTTAAATATGTTAAAAATTTTTTTAATTTATCTAATTCTTTAAAAAAGTTGCACATTGAGTTTTTGTGTCGTCTTGTTTTATATATTTTTTTAATATTTCTGACTGTTCTGGGTCTTCATTGCTGCACTTGGGCCTTCTCTAGTTGCGGCAACTATGGGCTGCTCTCTGTTTCGGTGCCTGGACTTCTCACTGCGATGGTTTCTGTTGTTGTGGAGTAAGGGCTCTAGGCATGTGGGCTTCAGTAGTTGGAGTGCACAGGGCTTGGTTGCTCTGCAACAGTCAGGACCAGGGATCAAACCCGTGTCCTCTGCATTGGCAGACGAATTCTTAACCACTGGACCACCAGCGAAGTTCCCTAAATATGTTTTGTATTCGTGAGTTCTGGATGAGGGCCTGAGGATGGTATTGTTCCAGGAAGAGATCATTTTGGGCCACTTTATGGTTTGGTTGACATTCTGAATAGATAAGGCTTCCAGACTCCTTTAATTAGTTAAGTGCCGAATTATAGCTGTCTTCACTTTTTTTTTTTTTTCAAAAGCCTCCATCTAATGTTGGAATGGGTTCCTATTTCAGGAAGTAGAATATTTTTCTCTGGAGGTCTTTAAAGAACATGGTAAATATTCAATTAATAGTATAGGGATGTTTGTGGAAAGCAGAAAAATGAAGAGCATTCGTGTTTCTAGTTTTTCACCAGATATTTATAAAGCACCTACTAAGTGTGTGCTATAGTTTAGGGAAAGAGAGGCTGACATGTAGAGATAAATTGCAATGAGACAGAGAGTGGTCACATAGATGTGAGGCCAGTGGCTGAGCAATTCCACCGTGGTGGGACTGAATCATCACTTAAACCAGCAGTTTCTTTGAGTGGGCAGCTATTTGTGAGGTGTAACTTAAGGAGTGCTTGTGCAAGCCCAAATTTATATCATCCTTCTTGTTTTAATATGGTGCCTACTCTTCAATATTAAGAGTCTTCCTTTGGATTGAAATAATATTATATGTCTTGAGAGGGCCTTAGTAAAATGCAGATCTACTTTCTGGATAGGATAATGAGTCTCCAAGCTACTTCCATTGGAATGTGGTGTGTGTGCTCGGTCGCTCAGTCTTGTCCAACTCTTTGTGACCCCATTGACTGTAGCCCTCCAGGTTCCTCTGTCCATGGAATTTTCCAGGCAAGGATACTGGAGTGGGTTGCCATTTCCTTCTCCAGGGGATCTTCCCGACCCAGGGATAGAACCCGAGTCTCTTGCACTGGCAGGCGGATTCTTTACTACTAGCACCACCTTTAAGATTAAGATTAACCACATTAAGATGTTATCATTGATATATTATTATCAGTTTCATTACCTGGTAATTTAGGATGATTTTAATGTGAAAGAGAATATATTTTGGATTGGCAAAAAGGGTGTGGGGGTTGGACCTTAAAGCAACTGAACATTTGTCTGTGAGAAAGTCAGACCCTTCCTAAACGGTGTCAGTTCTTCTCTTTCTTCTCCTCCTCATCCTTCTTGTCCTTAACTTAACTTCTACATTTAACAGGTAGCTAAGGTCGAACTTAAATATAGTGCGACTTGGGCTGTGGCAGCAAGAAAAAGATTCTCCGTAAAAGACAGTGGGAAGTGTGAGATTTCAAACAATCCTTCACAGCAACAAATGTCAGTGTATTTTGGCATATAGCATGTTAAGCTATGGATTGTGAGGTTGCTCAGGAAGCTGCTGGGCTAACATGGTTAAATATATGTGTGGAAGGAGAAAGAAAGAAACCTTAGTCCAGCACAATGTGAGCGGCAGATTGACTAAAGCCCCTGGACCAGTGGTTCTCACTCTTGGCTGCACAGTGGAATCACCTGGAGAGTGACACAAATTATTGATACCTGGGTCCTGCCCCCTGGATCACAGCTGTCCTTGGCTAGGTCTGCTGGTTGTTCTCTTGAGGTGAGGCAGCTTCTGTTTGTGAAGAGAGATAGAGGATTTTAGGAAGTGTTCTAGGAATTGAATTCCCAGGAGTGAAGATTTACCTTGCTTGTAATGATCTTTTGGTCTTGGATTACTGTGTCTTAAAAAAAAACAAACCAAAAAATAGCTTTTTTCTCCCCCCCTGTGTTTAATCTCACGTAGAGATAAAACTTAAAGTCGATATCCATGGTTTAATTTTCCCAGAAAGTCCATGGTCACGTGACAGACTTCTAAATCTGAACTGTGGACATTTTGTACCCTGACTCCTGCATCTGAAATGAGTGAGCCTCTCTAGATGTGAGTTTCCATGGATAGGCACCTTCCTGTCCTGGGATGGTTACCCAGTTTTCTGGCTTTGAGAGTAATACCATTCACTCTTTGGAAAGAACTAAATTATTTTTCCTAGACAGGAGGAGCAGAACTTGGATGTAGACCTCCTTTTTCCGCATTAGGCAAGACGCACTGGTGCTAAAGTTTGAGTTAGAGATTGTGATCTCTGCCTCTCCTTACTCAGAAGAAAGAGTGCTTAAGGCATATTAGATCTGCAGAGCAGAATGCCTTCCAAGTGTAAGATATCATTTCCTCATAGGTTTTTCCATTTGAGTTATTGAGTTACTTGGAGATTAGGAGTAGTTGGGGACCTATAGGGGAGAGAGGGGCTTCCCAGGTGGTGCTAGTGGTAAAGAACCCTGCTGCCAATGCAGACAATGCAGGTTCGATCCCTGGGTTGGGAAGATCCCCTGGAGAAGGGCATGGCAACCCACTCCAGTATTCTTTCCTGGAGAATCCCATGGACAGAGGAGTCTGGCGGGCTACAGTTCATAGGGTCCCAAAGAGTCAGACACAACTGAAGTGACTTAGCACCCATGCATGCATGCAGGGAGAAAATCTTTCCCTGTGCCCAAGGTGAAACATTTGACAAACTCAGGATTTTAGGTTTTAAATGCATTTATTTCCTAAATTTTCCACTTATTTATTTTTATCCTATTATATTTTAGGTATTTGTTAGAAGCCATAAATCTTCTTTTGAGTGTGAGGTAGGTTATAAATAGGTTAAAGATATAAATATGAATAGAGTTCCTTCTAGCTGCCCACTTCTAGCCATGCTCACAGGTGTGTTTGGTGGACGCCCGTCATGAACCAGAAATCAAAAAGAGACCTGGCCAAACCTGAAGAAAACCAGACTCTGACCTGAAAAGAATGTAATATATTCTGGTTTTTTTTCTTTATTTGTTTGGTGTTCATGACAGTTCTGATGAGCAGTTATGTATAATGGCTACAGTCAGACTTTCATGTTTCTTCAACGTAGGAAACATTAAGCCTTTTGGAAGGTGGAAAGGATGGATGGCAGGGATGACTCTGTGTGCTGTGCTAAATTTTTTTTTTTGTCTGACACAATGATTCTTCACAGCCGTATGTAGGACTTTTGCACCAAGAATCTTAGGCAGACTGGAATTGAGGCTTTGAAATTCATAATTCCAAGAGTGGTAGAAGAACTCAGATCATTAAAACACACACACACACACACACACACACACACACACACACACACAGTGTTCCCTTTGCTTGAGTCAGCTGTGGGACACTGCAAATTCCCTTATTCTTCTCCTACTATTTCTTTGGGGAAAATGAATGAGAAATCAACTCTAAGTCTCAACTGCTAATGAGGAGAATTCATAGACTAGAGTTAGTGGAGAGCTCAGTGGCAGCCACAACCACCCCTGTGTACGATTTTGTCTGTCCAGAGCAAGCCGCTAACTCCCTTCTGCATAAAGCCTCCCTGGGGATGTTCTTGTGTTGAGGAAGGGAAATCAGTCTTGGTTGTTAAAATATTAATCTTTGCACAGCTGGGTCTCTCCAGTACTGTAGTAGTAGGTTCTGTGTGATCTAAAAGAACTGCCAACCTTTCCAGCTGGCCTCAGGAAGCCAGAGCTATTTTTGAAATTCAAAGGACTGGTGGTGTTAAGTAAAAATACAGTGTAACATAAGTGAAGGAGAGACTGAATGTGAAAATAAGGAATCAGAGATTTATATCAGGTAACTCAGGGATTCAACAGTTCAGGCATAGGAAGTATTTCTTAAAAGTGTATTTGTCTCTTTTGTATATTATGGATATATTCAAGGACCTCCAGGATCTGTCTGGGGTCTATCTTCCATCCTCATCTGGAACCTCTGCTTTCATCGAGGTATAATCTCTGTCACTAGAACATGCATTGTATGTTTCCTGACCCCACATTTTTCTACCATTATTCTTTCCTCCGACAGCTTTCTCCCTTTATTTTGTCTGCACCTCACTGAACCTTGCTGGCAACCCTAACTCCCACTCAGTCCTTCCATGTGAAACTCCCCGGTGCTGTTCTCGGCAAGGCTCATTTCCACTCCACTATCTCATTTTGCTTCAGATTGATTGATTGAAAGGGGCTTTTCTTCCAGCTGGTAGCCATGCTGGACCGGAAACCATCCAGCACATTTGGGAGGAGGGATGGGAATGCTGTATCGCACTTTGCCAATCAAACAGTAGTCCCTTATTTAACTCCTAGATAGCAGTTTTGGGGAGGGGAAAGGGTGGGTTAAACAGTTAGTTGGATTTATGGAAAAAATGATAACTGATCAGGTACTAAGGGTTTTCCATATTGCTTATAACTGAGATTCAGTTTAAACATCACATGACAGATAGAACTTCATGTGATCTTAACTTTCTCTGGTTCTCGCTATGCTTACCTCAAAATAATTTTTACATCTACAAACCCTTCAGTAAGGAACTAATTATACCATGACTTCAGGTAGATAGCATTCTATACGTATGATAACGTAATCTAAAGTTTATTTTTTCCAGCAGTATTGAGGTATGGCTGACATAACATTTTGTATAGCATGATTATTTGATACACTTGGATACTGCAAAATGATTACCGTCACAGCATTAGCTAACACCTGCATTGTGTCGAGTAACTACTGTTTCTTTCTTGTGGGTAGCAATTTAGCAATTTTTTTTGGCCATGCCATGCAGCATGTGGAATCTTCCTTAGTTGGGGAGCGAAGCTGTGCCCCCTCCATTGGAAGCACAGGGTCTCAACTACTGGACTGACAGGGAATTCCCAGAAATGTAACATTTTAGAATGGTTTTTTGGAATGAGCTTGGAGTGATTCTATGATCACCTTTAATGATCAGAACTTGAAAATATTGGGCCAACTACCTTCATTACCTTACAATCTAAATCAGATGAGAATCAGATGATTGCATTCTCAGAGTGACCAAGCATTTAAAAAATTTCCAAACAGTTACTTAGGTGGCTCAATAGTGATAAGGCCTTTGATAACTTCCACCAAAGAATAAAAACAGTCATAGCATCACCTACATGGGAGTGACAAATTTATTAAACCTGATTGTCTTTGCCACTGGATCATTGCTTCCCCAAGTCAGAGAGCTAAGTTGTCCTTTTGTATCTCACTTCTGGCTGGAACTTCCCTGGTGTCTCAGACGGTAAAGCATCTGCCTGCAATGTGGGAGACCTGGGTTCAATCCCTGGGTCAGGAAGATCCCCTGGAGAAGGAAATGGCAACCCACTCCAGTACTCTTGCCTGGAAAATCCCATGGATGGAGGACCCTGGTAGGCTACAGTCCATGGGGTCGCAAAGAGTTGGACACGACTGAGCGACTTCACTGGCTGGAACGAAATTTTAACTCCAGGAGATAGTGAAGGACAGGGAAGCCTCGCGTGCTGCAGTTCATGGGGTTGCCAAGAGTTGGACATGACTTGGTGACTAAACAGTATAGTATTTTAAATGCTTTAAGGTTTGAACAAAAATTTTCTCTTTTTATGTCTTTAATGCCCTATAAAAGGCCCTAGATAATATAATATGTTCTTGTATCAAAAATTGAAAAAAAATCCCTTTTGGACTTATTGATTTAGGAAGAGACTTCTGGAACTAAACCCAGATATTTCAGCTTCACATTATTCATCTTTATTTTTTTTAATGATCTGTGTGAGATAATAGACTTAATGCTTTCCAAAAGCTTAATGCTTTCCCTTATCTGTATTTTCATAATTAAACTGTATTGAATTAGAGAATTGGAAAAAATCACATTTCATTCATTAGAAATGAATTTCTTATGTGAAAATTCAGCAGTCACTTTTGCTTTTGAGGGCTAAAAAAGGATTCTTGGAACTAAGCCAGAAAATAATATCTTCATCAGCAACAGTTAATAAAAACATTAATAAGGCACATTATATCTGAAGAGAAGGCTTTGAACTAATTTCTTTGTAATCAGAATGCACTCGTAGGCTCAGTTGGGAATTATTAACATATGAAAACATCTCTTAGGCTCTTCTGGGAATTAAACAAGAATATCAAGAGAACTGAAAAAAATTTCAGAAATGAGGAATTGAGTATAAATTGTCCTCTTTGAAAAATACAGAGGAAAGTAAACAAAGATGATGTTTAAAAAGCTTCTAATTATGTTAAAACAGAATTGAGAAAGTAGTGAAAACAGTGTCCTTATCTCTTGATTTGAAGTTATACGATGCTAATTTAAGGTGAATGACTTAATCAAATGTTATATATAGGTCTGCTATGTTAAGAATCTGGAATATTTGGATTTTCCCCAGTTTTATTTGTCTTCCTTAATTTGGATCAGAGAAAGAATTTGCTTAACTTCTGCATTTCAGAAAATGGAGCAGCTCAGTAATTTACCCTTTTCTATTGAGGTCATAAAAAGAGGATGCTAAAGCCTCAAAACATAGCTTAGTGATCAGGTGAGTCTGAAGTCAGTCAGTTCATTTCATTTCAGCATTTGAGAATTAATAGCCACAGGATTCTGCTTTTCTAGCTAAGAGCGTTCCTGATTTTCTGTCAGACAGAAAGACTTTTTTTTCACAGAATATGGCACAAAATAAAAATATGTGTCCAACAAAGATATGCCTAGTTTCAATTCATGTGAAGTATATTTAAAGTAAACTTTACAAACATCCAGATTATCAAGACGCAGGGAAGGAATTTATTGATAAAACAGAGGAGGGCTCATAGCTGAGAGAATTTTGATTTACGCTTTCTACCCCTAAGTTTTCCTGCAGGGCTGAAATCTTTCTGAAATAATGGGATTTGAATTTCAAGCTGCTCCTTTTGAAAGAGGACAGCAACTGTTTGGAACAGGATGGCTTTGATGAATCCTTGGGGATAAATACTCCAAGTAATGTCGGCGGCGTCCAACGGCAGAAGATTAGATGTGAAATCCACCACAGGCACCAGGAGAACCACCGCCTACGTTTGTTTATCACAAGCTTGATTAAGTACTGCGCATCCCATAGGACCACAGCCTTGGGCTTCTGAACCCTCCCATGTGGGATGCAGACTGATGACGGAGGTCATGTACACAGAGCTAAGGTGAAGAGTTGTTGCTAGCCTCAGAAAGCTCTAAAAACCACAGAGAGCTCTAAAAACAACTTATTTACTTAATCTGCTAATAAAAAGGAAGTAGGGGAAAACCATGGGAAAAGTCATGATGCGGGGGAAGTTTGTTCTCAGTGAAATCTTTCAAACTTTTCTTCCTCCTTCTCCCTGGTCATCATCCTTATCATCCTCACTTTGTACCTTTGCTTTCATCACTAGGGTGGCAGCCACGCAGGACTACCCTTGGGATCCAAAGAGTCTTCAGTCTTCCCTTAATCCATTTCACTATATCAAAGCACTCTTTCTTTAAGAACTTGGTTTACAGACTTTTTGAGGGACCATCAGTAATTGATAGTTGTTAAAAGGTATATTTTTAAAGAAGATTTAATTATGATTCTTACTCAGATATAAAATGAACATGTGTCAAAGACTTTTAAAAGCTGATTAATTAACAAAGGAACCAGGCAGATGCCACAGCTGGATCAAAGGAAAGATAAAAAAATCACAGATTTACATGGAATCAAGGACTGTTTTAAATTTGGCTCCAACTAATCCATAAAATTTGCAAATCACTTGTGGATTGTCAAATAAACTCCAACTTTTAAACCAAAACAAACAGACACACACACAAAAAAAAGGACTGTTAAAGTAAACTGACAAATGGATCTATGACTAACTTTTTCCAAGGGATGAAGGCTGTTTCTCCACTGGATAATTAATTTGCTTGTCTGCAGAAGAACTATTTCTATCTCTGGCAGTTATCTACAAGTTAAAAAATTGAGTCCAAAGGTGACTCAGAGCCCTACAAGGAATCAGATAGTTCCCAGAGGCTTCAACAGTCCATTAAAAGAATATTGAGTACCATCTTCCTTTTTTCAAAGTTAAAATTTTTTCTTGCACACTGAAGAATCCCTTGTAGCCCTATTGTTTGGAAGCACTTGTATTGTGAAAGAGTACTTGTTAACTAAAAGAACTGAATTGGAGGCTGGATAAGCAAAGATGTGTCTGTCAGGGAAGGCCAGTTGCTATAACAAAGGATTCCAGTCTCAGTGGCTTAAAGCAGTGGATTTGTTACTTGCCCTCTTCCAAGTTGCCACTGTCAATAGTTACTCTTCCACCAAGTGTCTCTACTATCTTCTTGGGCCTAAGCAACCTCAGTGGATCCTCTGTATCCAGTAGGTGGCAGGAAAAAGAACTTAAGGAAAGCTACGTGTAATGCTTCAGCCTGGAGTAGACTCATTTTCCTTCCACTCAGATTCTATTAGTGAAAACTAGTCATGTGACCCCACCTGGCTGAAGGTGGAGCAGGTGGTGGTGGTTGTGGTCATGGTGGTAATTGCAGCTTAGCTGAAGCAAAACCAACTTGGTGACCACTTTGAATTTTCAGGAGCACTTCCTCTAGGAAGGAAACCCCAGAGAACTGAGGAAAACCCTATTTTCTATCATTAGTGATGTGCAGAACACAGGGTCTGCTGTCCAGGAACATAAGAATCATGGGGATGAAAACTCTATAATGTGAGGTAGGAAGTGACACATGCAGGGAAAAAATGCTCTGAAAGTACCGAAGGGTGAAATAGTAATTTCAAACAAGGGGAGCCGTGACAGCCATAGAGACAACATGCAGGGTGGCAGTTGAAAGCCTAGAATTTGGGGTCATGATGTCTGAATTCAAGTCTTCTCTTGGCTGCCATTGTCCCTTGACAAATCTTTGACCTCTTTGAGCCTTGGTTTTCCTAACTCTAAAAAGGGTATCATAACTGTTAGCTCATATCATAACTGTTAGCTCATAGGGTAAGTTTACGTGAGTAGATATATACATGCAAATTGAAATAGAGGCTCATTTATATGAGATTTTAGAGGTTAGTTTGATTTCAACAGGCAGAGAAGACAAGGAACCTGCTAAGAAAGACCGCTTTCCTCCATATTTTCTCAAGGAGTTTGTATACAATGGGAATTCCCACTAAGACTGTGTGTGAGAAGAGGGAATCTACTACCAAGCACATGTTTGAGATCCTCAATGCTCTTGAGAGTACAATAGTTGAATTATTTAAAAATCTGACGGAGATTTCTAGTGGCCTTTGTTGATTTATTCTTTTTTCCCCCAGAGGTTGTCCATTCAATACTTTATTAGTCATTGAGTTTAATGAGTTTAGTGTGAGGAGATTAAAAGCGATTGCCTGTCTTAGAGGCAACACAAATAATTGATCAGAGTTTTTACTTTTCAGATATTGCACCTTCAAGCTACAGGTAAGGTTTCTATGTCTTACCTATATTTTCGCCTTTAAGTGTTATTTTTCTCTATGTTAATTATATATTTTAACTTTTGGAACACATAGGATAATTAAAGAATGCTGTTAAGAAAGAAAAACTCACAGCGTGACTATTTTCAGGACATTTAGCATAAAGACTATAGTATTAAGACATGAACTTGGAAGTTGTGAGTGTTTTGTACTGCTTAGTAGCCTCAAACAATTTTATATCCAGCTTCTCTGCGTTGTGAATGTTTTAATAATTTTATACAGCTGAGAATAATCCTTAAGAAAAAGCAGGTATGGTGCTTCTTGAATATCAATGTACATCCAGATCACTTGGGGATGCTGATAAGATGTGGGTTCTGATTCAGTAGGTCTGTGGAGCCGCTGGAGATGCTTCATTTGTACAAAGCTCCCATGAGATGAAGATTCTGCTGGTCTGTGAACCACATTGTAAGGGGCAAGAGGCCAATGGACATATGCTTTATTTGGGAAGATAAGGAAGCCTTACTTGGGAGACTGAGAGGTCTTACAGGTCTTTTAAAATAGGAATTAGAATTTTATAGTATCTGCTTTTATTAAAGGTGCAGTTGGTTGATCCTCCCCTTCCTCCATTAGGGACAGAATTCTCTAGACCCCTAAACCACTAGTTAGTTTTGACTCTGCTTTAAATTTTTTACTGATTTAATTTAATTATTTGTACTCTTAATGATGGTGACAAGGACATTTCATCTCTCTCTGCCTTAGTATCTTCAAAAGTGAAACCACCTGACTGTTAGCTGCTGCAGAGGAGAAACGGGGATGAAACGGGGATGAAGTATGCCACCCATGGCTAGTGTGTGTACTGACAGATCTTCTTACCATGAACCCAGCTACTCAGATCATTCCCATGGTTATTATTTGTGCTTTTAAGAAATGTGGAATTTTAGGACTTCCCTGAGGCTCGTAAGAGCAAAGTGCCAAGCAAACCACTCCCAGCTCCCTTCAGTTAAGGATCACAGGCTGAATTCTAAAAAAGAGCCACGTGAATATGCTGTGACTCTCTGAGAGTCCCAGTCACAAACGGATTTTGTGTGTGTGCCAAGTTGCTTCAGTTGTCTGACTCTTTTGAGACCGTATGGACTGTAGCCCGCCAGGCTCCTCTGTCTGTGGAATTTTCTAGGCAAGAATACTGGAGTGGGTTGCCATGCCCTCCTCCAGGGGATATTCCTGATCCAGGGATCAAACCTTCATCTCTTATGTCTCCTGCATAGCAATCCACTCCAGTATTCTTGCCTGGAAAATCCCCATTGACAGAGGAGCCTGGTGGGCTGCAATTCATGAGGTCACAAAGAGTTAGATTTGACTGAGAGACTAAGCACAGCATTGGCAGGTGGGTTCTTTACCACTAGTGCCACTTGGGAAGCCCTCAGAGTGGATTCATCATCAGTCAGTATCAGCTCAGTCACTCAGTCGTGTCCGACTCTTTGCGACCCCATGGGCTGCAACATGCCAGGCTTCACTGGCCATCACCAACTCCTGGAGCTTGCTCAAACTCATGTCCATGAAGTCGGTGATGCCGTCCAACCATCTTATCCTCTGTTGTCGCCTTCTCCTCCCACCTTCGATCCTTCCCAGCATCAGGGTCTTTTCCAATGAGATTAGAATAGGACAAATCCAGCCTTGCTCTTGGGAGAAAAAACATCCAAGTGCATACTACTTCAAAGTTTTTGTTGAACTCCTGCTGTTTACATAGCACTTTTATGGGCACATAAATATAAAGTAAAATTACCAGTAGCAGCTCTTGTTTGCTGGGTGCTTGCTCCATACTCATACTGCTAAGCAATTGATTTTCTTCCTGCCTTCCTTTGTTACTGTAGACAATACTAGATGGCAGTGATTCTTAAAAAAGGATAATGATTCTAATGCTTAGGGGGTCAGTTGTCCCTGGCTTCATACCCACAGTGCTTTCCATGCGTATGGACATCTCTTCCATTTCCATAAACTTTCAGAGGAGAGGATTTGATCATCTTCCCTGGAAAGTCATTACATTGCTTAAATGATGAGAGAATTCTTCAACAATTTGAATAACATGTGCTTTCATGTTCCATACATACCAGGTTTTGGCTATGATGGTAACCATAGAAAGCTTGATTTTATTTATTGGTTATTTTTAAACTAACAGTAGTTGATTTATAATATTGTATTAGTTTCAGGTATACAACATAGTGATTTAGCATTTTTATAGATTATACTCTATTTAAAGTTATTATAAAATAATGGCTATATTTCCCTGTGCTTTACCATATATCCTTGTAGCTTATTTATTTTACATATATTAGTTTGTACCTTTAAATCTCCTACTCCTATTTCCGCCCCCTGCTTCTCCTTACTGGTAGCCACTAGTTTATTCTCTATATCTGTGAGTCTGTTTCTGTTTTGTTATATTCATTCATTTTACTTAGTTTTAGATATCACTTATCAGTGATAGCGTAAGGTATTTGTCTTTCTCTGATTTATTTCACTAAGTGCAATACTCTCTAGGTCTATCCATGTTGTTGTGAACAGAAAACTTTCATTCTTTTTTATGACTGAATAATATCCCATTATTACTCATTATACACACACACACACACACACACACACACACATACACACACACACACCATACCTTTATCCAGTCTTCTGTTGGGGGACACTTAGGTTGCTACCATGTTTTAGTTTTGTAAATAATGCTGCTATGAAAACTGGAATACATGTTTTCATTTTCTTTGTGTATACCCAGGACTGAAATTGCTGAATCATATGGTAGTTCTATTTTTAGTTTTCTGAGGACTTCCCATACTGTTTTCTACAGTGGCTGTACCAATTTACGTTCTCACCAGTAATGTGCAGGGGTTCTATTTTCTCCTCATCTTTGCCAGCATTTATTATTTGTGGACTTTTTGATGATAGCCACTCTGACAAGTGTGAGGTGATACCTCATTGTGTTTTGATTTGCATTTCTCTGATGATTAGTGATGTTGAGTATCTTTTTATCTGCCTAGTAGCCATTTGTATGTCTTCTTTGGAAAAATGTCTATTCAGGTCTTCTGCCCATTTTAAAATCAGATTGTTAGTTTTTTAATTGTGAGTTGTGTGAGCTATTACATATTTTGGATATTGTCTGTTGGTCATATCGTTTGCAAATATTTTCTCCCATTCAGCAGATTGGGTTTTTTTTGTTTGTTTTGTTGATGGTTTCCTTAGCTGTGCAAAAAACTTTTAAGTTTAATTAGGTCCCATTTATTTATTTTTACTTTTGATTTCTTTGCTTTAGGAGATGGATCCAAAGATATTTTGCTACAATTTATGTCCAAGAGTGTTCTGTCTGTGTTTTCTTCTAGGAGTTTTATGGTATCTTGTCTTAAATACATTTGGGTCTTTAATCCATTTTGATTTTAATTTTGTATATGGACTGAGAAAATGTTCTAATTTCATTTTTTTTTAAACAGAAAACCTGATTTAATCCTCACAATAACCCTAAGAGATACATAGTAATATATTTTCCATTTTACATATGAAGTCATTTAAAATTCATACATCCAGCAAACCTGGCAGAACCAGGAATTAAACTCACATCTTTATTTGGTTTTGAAAATGCTGGCTTTTTGAAAAACTGAGTTACAATTGATTTACAAATTGTGTTAGTTTCAAGTGTACAGCAAAGTAATTTATATATATATATACACATACACATGTATATTTTCAGATTATTTTCCATTATAAATTATCACAATATATTGAATATAGTTCCTGTGTTTTATAGTAAATCCTTGTTTATCTTGTATATAGTAATTTGTATCTGTTAGTCCTATCCTGCCAGATTATCCCTCCCCCCATCCCTTTCCCCTTTGGTAACTGTAAGTTGTTTTTTTTTGTGAGCCTGTTTCTGTTTTGTATATACATTCCTTTGTATTATTTTTTAGACTCCACTTTAAGGGGTATCATATAGTATTTGTTTTTCTCTGTCTGACTTGCTTCACTTAGTATGATATTCTCTGGTCCATCCATCTTGCTGCAAATGGGAGTATTTCATTCTTTTTTTTAAATCACTGAGTTGTATTCCATTGTGGGCTTCCCTAGGGGCTCAGCTGTAAAGAATCCATCTGCCAGTGTAGGACCCGTGGGTTTGATCTCTGGATTGGGAAGATTCCCTGGAGAAGGAAATTTCAACCCACTCCAGTATTCTTGCCTAAAGAATCCATGGACAGGGGAGCCTGGCAGGCTACAGTCCACGGGGTTGCCAAAGAGTTGGACACTATTTAGTGATTAAACAACAAGTATTCCATTGTATATACACCCCACATCTTCTTAAAACAGTTATCTGTTGGTGGGTATTTGGATGCCCACTTCTTGGCTGTTGTAAATAGTGCTGCTATGAACAGTGAGGTGCATATATCTCTTTGGAGTTTTCATCTTTTCCCAGTATATGCCCAGGAGTGGGATTGCTGGATCATATGGTCACTCTGTGAAACTGCTGCTCTTAATATATGAACCCACATCCCTCTTACAGTTTTGGGAGCCCCATGTTGGAGCTAGCTCGTACTGAATTGCAAGAGCCAATTGTTAGTTTCAGGAATTTTGTAAGCTTGTTGTTAAATCCAGCCATTATTAAAAATCAAATTATTATTAAATAAATTAAACTTACATTTAAATTTTAATTTAAATAATAAGATAAAATTAAATAAATTATATCAAAGATAGAATCAAACATACTCAAAACTTGGCATGCTGAAGCTCATGGGGTTGCAAAGAGTCCGACACAACTTAGTGATTGAATAACAACAATACTACTCAAAACTTTTCACTTCCTAATTATTCTACTACATTTTAGTTACGCCTGTGATCTTGAGATTGGTGGTGGTTTAGTTGCTAAGTCGTGTCCGGCTCTTGCGACCCCACGGACTGTGGCCCTCCAGGCTCCTCTGTCCCTGGGATTCTCCAGGCAAGAATACTGGAGTGGGTTACCACTTCTCCAGGTGCCCTCCCGACCCAGGAATTGAACCTGGGTCCTGCACTGCAGGCAGATTCTTTACTGAGTTACAGTTTACATCTGTTGTACCTGTATGGTTGAAGTTCTGTATCATGGTGGGCTGATGTGTCTGTTTTCCCCACTCTGCCTTCAGTGATGTCATATGGATAGCTTGGAATTGGCTCTGGTAGAAATATTTATATCATAGAAATAGATAAATGCTACAAATCAGGGCTTGATTTACTATTTTTTGATGGTCTAGAATTAAAGTCTTAACAATGCAGATTAAATTTTAAAAAATAGTTGTCTCTAGTGCCAGCGCTGAGATTGGCTTCAGTTTAATGAGTATAATTAGTATCAGGATGAAGAATGGCTGAACAGTAGATCACACATCAGATTTAATGACAGTAGATGTATTGAAAAAAGAGTTAGTGGGATGAAATGCAAATCCACTTGTCAAATCATAGATGAATTGCAACCATAGGTTAGTTATAGCTAGAAAAGTTTGGCAAAAACTAATGAAAGCCTTCTGTGAGAATCAATTGGCTATATTAGGATTTAGAATAGGGAATATTATGTCTGTTAGTGCTATTTGTACCTTGTTTAAAACTTTTTATTTTGTATTGGAATATAGCTGATTAACAATGTTGTGATGGTTTCAGGTGGACTGCAAAGGGACTCAGTCATATGTATACATGTGTCTATTCTCCCAAACTCCCCGCCCATCCAGGCTGCTATATAGCATTGAGCAGAGTTTCCTGTACTATACAGTAGGACCTTGTTGCTTATTCATTTTACATATAGCAGTGTGTATATGTCCATCCCAAGCTCTCTATCCCTTTCCCCCAGGCAACCATAAATTCGTTTTCTAAATCTGTGAGTCTGTTTCTGTTTTATAAGTAAATTCATGTGTATTGTTTCTTTTTAGATTCTGCGTATAAAGGTTGTCATATGATATTTCTTCTTCTCTGACTTATTTCACTCAGTATGACAGTCTCCAGGTCCATCCATATTGCTGCAGATGGCAGTATTTCATGCTTTTAATGGCTGAGTAGTGTTCCATTGTATGTATATATGTGTGTATGTGTGTGTGTGTGTACATATATATGTACACACACATACACACCACATCTTCTTTATCCATTTCTCTGTCAATGACAGTTAGGTTGCTTCCATGTCTTGGCTGTTGTAAACAGTGCTGCAGTGAATATTGGGGTGCATGTATCCTTTCAAACCATGTTTTTCTCCAGATATATGCCCAGGAACTATTTGTACATTGTGTGCTATATATCCTTTATATCAATAAAGTTTGTGCATATACACACACACCTTTTCTCAGGAAAATTGGTTGTTAAGCATTTACCCATGTATTACCACCATCCCCACTTGTTTGGTCCTCAGTGGAAATGAAGAACATTTGCAACTGTGTTACTTATGGAGTTCTTCCAGAGCTTTCTCCTCTCTAAGTGGAATATCTGTGATTCATTGATCTTTCCCTATTGGTTTTATATTCTGTGTTTCCTCAGAGTAGTCTAGGATTGGTTAGGACCTTTACCTGAGGTGCACACAACTTGGCACATGGTAGTATTCCAGAGAGGAGATGATCCGCGCTGGGTGGGATGGAGGCTGACGGCAGTGCCTGGAAGGAGCATGAGCTGGCAGTCAGGAGATTTGGGTCCCTGCCCTGCCGGAGGATGTCCTCATGAGTTATCCCCTCAATTATTTCATTTTAAGCAAAAGCTTGAATTAAGGTAAGTTTGAGAGTTCTCTGCAGTCTTCAAGTCTGCATTCCTCTGTGCATGTACTGTACTTTTTGCTTTATCAAGGTCAGTGCAAGTATGGTAGAACCTCCTCAGTGATTCAATTTGGAGGTTTAAGAGAGAACACTTCCTCGAATTTTTATGGTCCTCTTATAGTTTACTAAATGTTTTAACATATGTTGTCCTAACAATGAGATAAACAGAATCGTTAATATCCCTACTTTACTGCTGAGAAAAGTGAGGCTCAGGTAGTTCATTACTTGAGAGCCAGTTGGCAGAGAAGCTAGATCTGGGGTTTCAAGGTTACTTTTTCCATCTCTGAAGTCCTTTGCTTTCCGTCTGCTTAAACCAGTGAGGCAGGTTTTCCATCTCTCCAAGCATCCCAGAAAATCCCACATAGTAATTGTCACATCATTATATGTCTTCTAGGCACAAGTTGAGGAAAAAAAGTCTTTTTAAAGGTAGATTGCAGCTTTAGAAAGGTGATTTTTTTCTGGTTAAGTCAATAAGTTCATCCTTTCTGAGATCAAGCAAGGAGACAAAGGAAGTAAGAGTGGGTTGCTTGCTAGGATAATACTTGCTCTAGAGCTCAAAGGCATGAATGAGCACACGCCAGAGTGGGCATCAGAGGACAGAATGACCTGATGAGCAGACAGCAGGTTGGGGTGGGTGATGTTTGACTTTTTACTTTTTCACACAATAAACATAGTCCTAAGATTTTGAATTTTGTAAGTGTGTGTATAACGTGGGATATGTTTGGCTATAATCACAAGCAGTGCTGCCTCTATCTTTTCTGCTTTATATAGCATAAGCTGCAGTTGGCTTCAGGGATGAACTAACACAGAGTGACTTCTTAAGTGAACAAGAGGCACTAGCAAAATAACAAGGTTTTGTTCATTTTGCAAAATGGCATGAAGATGTTTCCTTATACTATTCTAGGTTTCCTGATTTTTTTTCTGTCACTATTCATTTAGTTTGGAGTTGCCACATTTTTACGGGGTGAATTCTCAAAAAGATGGGAATTCTTGAAGACAAATATAGACGTAGAGGTGGTATTCAGATAAAGAGGAGCGAAGTTATTGATTCATTTCTTCTAGCGAGGCATCTGTGTGACAACCATCCCCTTCCTCATTCAGGAGCCAGGAGTCGCTACTGAGGGCTCTGTCTCTGCCTTGCTGTGGGATATATGAATGGAATATACACTCGAGTCTTCTGTCTGTGAAATGGAGATAACATTCTGTAAGAATCATTATGTGGGACGACAGGGTGACACCTGAGCTAGTGCCCTGAGGTCTGGTCTCAGGCACCACTTGAAATCAGCAAGTGGAAAAGATGGCTCTTCCTCCAACTCATCAGTAGATGTCGCTGCAGTCAGCTAAAACGGCAGAAAAACACTGGTCAAAAGGATTCTACTGGTGGAAAAATACAAGAGTACTACTAGTAGCTATTCATAAAATTAAGTGTGCATCTAGCTTTCTTCTCCAGCTCAGACTCAAATCCTTTACAATATATTACTGTTTATTATTTTTAATAATGTGTCCAAATATGGGCACATCTTTTCAGACAAAAAGTATATTCAGCAAACCATTCCATCCATCTTTCTTTCATTTATCAGTTCATTCACTTGAGAAATACTAGGCGCCTATGGTATCGAGAAATACTTGCCAGGCTCTAGGCTCACCATGATGAGCAGTACAGACAGTGTGGCTTTATGGAGCTTCCTATTGGTTGGGAAAGACAGGCAGTTACAGAAGCAATACAAAATAAACCCCCCAAAAACCCAGAAGTAATTATGGTACAGAAAGATTAGTGTAATCACATGGCAACTACTAGATGAAAAGAAGACAGCTAGGGGACCTGCCTGAGTGGTGGAGTCAGGGATGGTCTCTGGAATTAAATGGTGTTTCAGAAGGTGCCCATATTATGCATCAAGGCACAAACTAGAAAGCCAGAATCTGGATTTCTTTACTCTATTTAAGAGTCTTACAGGTTCTTGCTATGATTGTTTATCTCCTTTGTTATTAGCACCATCTGAAATACTGGATTGGCCAAAACATTTGTTTGGGTTTTTCTGTAACAGATATGGAAAAACCCGAATGAACTTTTTGGCAAATCAATACTTAGAAAAATGTCTTCCTTCCTAATTTTATGGTACATAGAAAACTAAGATCATGGCATCTGGTCCCACCACTTCATGGCAAATAGATGGGGAAACAGTGGAAACAGTGGCTGACTTTATTTTTTTGGGCTCTGAAATCACTGCAAATAGTGATTGCAGCCATGAAATTAAAGGGTGCTTACTCCTTGGAAAGAAAGTTATGACCAACCTAGACAGCGTATTAAAAAGCAGAGACATTACTTTGCCAACAAAGGTCTGTCTAGTCAAAGCTATGGTTTTTCCAGTAGTCATGTATGGATGTGAGAGCTGGACTATAAAGAAAGCTGAGCGCCGAAGAATTGATGCTTCTGAACTGTGGTGTTGGAGAAGATTCTTGAAAGTCCCTTGGACTGCAAGGAGATCCAACCAGTCCATCCTAAAGGAGATCAGTCCTGGGTGTTCATTGGAAGGATTGATGTTGAAACTGAAGCTCCAATACTTTGGCCACCTGATGCGAAGAACTGACTCATTTGAAAAGACCCTGATGCTGGGAAAGATTGAGGGCAGGAGGAGAAGGGGACAACAGAGGATGAGATGGTTGGATGGCATGACTGACTCAATGGACATGAGTTTGGGTAAACTCTGGTGATGGACAGGGAGGCCTGGCGTGCTGTGATTCATGGGGTCACAAGGGTCGGACACGACTGAGCGACTGAACTAAAGATCACTTGACAGATCTAAAAAATTATTAGTTTATTTATTTATGTCGTTGCCTCTCCCTTGAGATGTTGAAAACGTAGTGCCTTTTTTATGTCAGATACTGTGATAAATACTCTTGATTGTTTTCTTGGTGTGTGATGTTTGGAAGGTAAAATTGAATGTTGAAGCTTTCTGTGTTCCCCTTGTTTCTACATTCACTTCACATTGGAGTGTATGGATTAAACAAAAAGCTTCACATCCCATCAGGGTTTGAAGTCAGCTTAAAGTACAACTGGGAGCTATACTTTGGCGACAGTTATGTGACCTGGCTGGAGGGAAGCACTGGCCATGCATTAGATCTTGAACATTTTAAGCAGATAATAAAGAAAGAAATATTGGCAAGGGACATGAAGTTATTCTGTTCAATATTTGCTGTATCTCCAGTGACTCATGAATTATATTTTGAAACCCTAAATTCAATTTATTAAGAGTCCCAGATATTGATTTTTGGATGAATAAGAACAAGTGAGTAAATTTGAATGCCTCCTTTTAAAGAGACCAAAAAAAGTTGTATTGCAGAGACAGCAGAAATGTGTTCCAGTGAATTAGTAACAACTTTTCTTGTCTTTTTTTTCAGTTAAGAGATTGCAAAGCTAGCTTTTTTGTTTTTTAACTTAACTTTCGAGTCTGCAGTCATCTGTATTTGATTCATTCAAAAAAATATTTATTTGTCACATTAGTAAAGCCATGGCCTCAAGGCTAGGATGAGTATATATCTATTGATCTTTCCAACTATTTGGAAATAAAGAAAATAAATGTTCCAATGTACCAGGATAAAGAACAGGCTGCAAGAACTGAACAAAACAGTGAAAAGACAGTACTGTGAAAGGTAGAGTTGTACACAAGTTCTTTTATTTTACTTACATGTCCCCTCTTCCATTTCCATGTTTAGGAAGTTAAAGTGTTTGATATTGTCTTAATTTGTGAAAGGAAACATTGTAAAATCATTTGTGGAGCCCTGGGATAATTTCATATATTGCTCTGGCTTTGCTTCTAATATACAGTATGGTCTTGGTTAAGTCTTTTAATGCTCTGAGGTTCAGTTTTTTAATCTATCTAAAGGGGCTGTGAATGGACCGAGGTCACTATGTAGAAACCCCTATGATTTTTCTCTGTCCACACTTCCATTGTATTGGGTCCACCTTCCTTTTTGACTCAAAAGTCCAAGTCTAACCCATCCACCTGTGATCTTGATCCTATTGACTACTTGCTGCTGCTTGAGCTGATAGAGGTACCAAGCCATTTGGAAACAAACATTCATTGTCTAAGTTAGAAATCGGGGTGTTATCTCTGGTTCCTCTTTGTTTCCCTCAATTTCCACATCCAGTTGATAGCAAAGTCCCATTAATTTTCTCCTAAGTGGCTGTCGAACATATCCTTTTTTGCCATCCCGCCTTTGTTAGGCTAGCATCCTCTCTTGCCCAGGCTACTGTAGGAGCGTGTTTACCAGTCTCCTCCTTTGCAGTCTCTTCCACTTCCAGTCCATTTCTATGCTGTTTTCAGTGACATCCTTCTAAAACACAAGACTGATTATGTCTGTTGGGAGCAGCAGCAAGCCCACTGAACAAATCTGTGTATTGTGAGAGAAGATGTTAGGCCAACTTCTGAGAAACAGTCAGTTTGAATAAGACAACCTAATCCCTCTGAAATTAGAACCTTGTTTGTGTTGACTACTTCATTTACCTATGAGAATGTACGAGTCTCTTTGTTATGGCCTTCAAGGCTGTGCACATTCGGGCCTCAAACCTCCTGTAACCTTCCTGTCTGCTCCCTTTCCTTCTGCCGTGTGTATTTCTCATCCCTGCCCCACTGAGTGCTCCTCAACCTGATCATGTCGTGTTCTATCATGTGTCAAAGATTTTGCATATCCAGGCCTCTCTGTCTGGAATCCCTTTTCTCCCTTCTCCCCCATAGATCTGAGATATGCTTAACTCATTCTGCAGTACCTGAGGCAGATGTCATCTTATTTGGGAGAATTCTCATAGGTTGGTTACTTCCTATACTTGCATGGCTTTTTGCTGATGGGGTTATATTATATTTGTTAATGTCTGTCTTCCTTACAGGATTGTGAGCTACCTGAAGGTGAGGAATCCTGCCTTATTCATCTTTGTGTTCTTAAGACCTTCCATAGTATGCAGCACATTTTAGCAGCTCAATAAGTGGTGGTTTTTGTTTAAAGTTTTTTTTAAGTGCTCAATTTTGTTTTTATTTATTTATTTTTTATGTGAACCATTTCTATTTATTTTTTGATGTGGACCATTTTTAAAGTCTCTATTGAATTTGTTACAGTATTGTCTCTGTTTTGTGTTTTGGTTTTTTGGCCACAAGGTATGTGGGATCTTAACTCCCTGACCAGGGGTTGAACCCACACCCCCTGCATTGGAAGGTGAAGTCCCAACCATTGGACCACCAGGGAGGTCCCAAAAAGTGGTTGTTGACTGACTGAGATAAATGAGTGAATGTATGTGCATACATGCTTGGATGGAAGTGGTAACTGCAATATTTCTCATCTCAGTGGAAATGTCAGTAACTATGGAAAGATACTTGGAAGCTGCAACTGGCTTGTTGATCTTCCGGGGAAGGCCTTGATATCTGCAGGTAGATCCTGGCCTAATAGCCAGGGACTAGATCTTTAGAGTCCCCTTAAGCTGTAAGAGTTGATAACTTTATTTTGGCTATGTGACTTCAAGTCCAAGAGCTAGAACACTTGCCCTGTAACACTTCTGCCTGCTGGCTGAATAACAAGGGTAGTTTGCCCAACACAACTTGTCATTGTCTCTTTTCTTGGTTTTCTGAAATCTGCTTCTGTTGTCCATCAATGACAAATCATTAGGCTCATTCCCAAACAAATTGGTTGTCAAATAGGCATCATTAAGACTGGTGAAATGTCTTAGTTTCAGCTGAGCAAGGCAAATATGATGCTGTCTAATCATGACAGGCCTGGTGATGTGATGTTCCGAGAAGTGAGGAACATCTTTCAGGTCTGCAGCATACCTCAGTGTAGGCAATTACTCTAGTCAGTGAGTAGTGATCAATAGGAAAAGCTTAAGTTGGAGACATTAATCCATCTTTTAATGCACAAACAGCAGCAGCTAAAGGTTTTGTTGGAGGGGAAGTAATGAACAGATGATCTACCATGTCATTTCCAAACGTGGCAAGTTGATTTTTATAATCAATTTGCAGACATAGCCATTTTCAGAGATGTGAATAATAAAAAGAACTAAAAGCTTTTGCAAGATCTTCTCTCAGTATCTGCTTGTCTTACATCCTTGCTTCGTTTTAGTCCTCTAGCCCCTATGTCACATCCATTATCATCCTGAAAAGAAAAATCATTCAGACCACTTAAATGTTGCTTCAATGACACACAATCCATTAGAATTCAGAAAAAGCCAGCACTTTCCAAGAGAAACTCTATTTCACTTATCCTTTCTCTCTTATTTCTTTACTTGAGGTGAAATTTCAGCTTCTATTGGGATTTTTTATTTTATACGTTTTTATAAGGTCATTATTTATGCAGATAATGACCTGACCCCTTCTAAAACCACCTGCTTAGTTGGCTAAAAGGAGCAACGTAGGGGTTAATAGAAGTCTATTTCATCCATTTTTGTTTGTTTACTGTGAAGCAGTATATGCTCAAAGCAAAAATTTTGGGTAAAATATATAATCCTGGTGTCATGCCCAGGAACAGCTGGGCAGGCTTCTAGCTCTGTCCACCACCACAAAAACCTTTATTCAGAGAAGGCCACAATATAATTGGAGGCCAGGAATGGGGCAGACATTTTTGCTACCATTTCCTCTGGGTTGCCATTCAGGCTGTGCTGGCTCTCCTTACACGAGTGATGGGAAATCCCTCTTTCTTGGCCTCCTCCCCCTTCCTCTTTGTCACTCTTCCTTTGGTGTTCTAGCTGTATCCTATGCTTGTGGCTGGAAGCTCCGTAGTCAGAGGTTTTTCATATTTACAACTGTCTTCCTGGTGTCTAGAGTCATGCCTAACACATAATAGACCCGCCATAAAGTTTTGTCGACTAAATGAAGTTTTCAGAGGGTAATACTGACCTAGACAAACCAGCCTCTCTGTTACCATCACTTTCCCCTCACAATGCATAACGTTGGTGCCTGAGGCTAGAAGGCCCTCTTCCTCCCAGGGGGACATGGGGATGGTACAGAGAAGATGAAAGGAAAGGAAACCCGATCTGGCCACATTTCAGAAGTTGGGAAAAACTCACCCACAATCTGTCTACTCAGAGGAGTTAAAAATGACCTATTGTCTTCCAGTCTTTCTGTCTCTGTATTTCTGCATAGTTGACATTATAGTTCCCAGGTGGGTCAGTGGTTAAGAGTCCACCTGCCAAGCAGGAGACACAGGTTCAATCCCTGGGTTGGGAGAATCCCCTGGACAAGGAAATGGCAACCCACTCCAGTATTCTTGCCTGGGAAATCCCATGGACAGAGGAGCCTCATGGACTATAGCCATGGGGGTCGCAAAAGAATCAGACACAACATAGTGACTAAAAACAACAGCAACATATTTAATTTATTTATGATAGTATATTCCTTTGATTCTAATACCAATGATTTTTGCATTTTAATGCTTCTAAAATCATGAATAAATTTTAAAGTCAATGTATATTTTTATTGTTGATGGTAAATCTTATCATCAATGATCTTTTAGAATCCATTAGTGTATTATTCAGAATTAATATAGAGTACAGTTGCTTTTGATTTTTCCCTCATGGAAAAGTGACCAGACTGACCTGAGGAAAAAATATTTCTCTGACCTTTCAAAGCCTTCTTGGTCCCTAACTTCTTCCTGTTTGCATGTCTGACTCTGTGTGACCCTATGAACTGCAGCCTGTCAGGCTCCTCTGTCCATGGGATTCTCCAGGCAAGAATACTGGAGTGGGTTGCCATGCTCTCCTCCAGGGGATCTTCCTGACCCGGGGATTGAACCTGCGTCTCTTATGTCTCCTGCATTGGCAGGTGGGTTCTTTCCCACTAGCGCCACTTGGGAAGCCCTCTTCGTTTTACTCTTTTTTTCAAGCATACTTTACTTTATTGTGGTAAACTTCATATACATAAAATAACCATTGACCATTTTATTTTTTAATTATTTCTTTATGGCTGTGTCGCCGCTTAGTTGCGGCATGTGGGATCTTCATTGCATCTCATGGGATCTTCACTGCCGTCACTTCACCACTGCGTGGGCTTCTCGCTAGCTGTGGGGTGCGGGACTCAATAGTTGTGATGTGCAGGCTTAGTTGTCCTGCAGCATGTAGGATCTTAGTTCCCCACCCAGGGATTGAACCCAGGTCTCTTGCATTGGAAGGCGGATTCTTAATCACTGGATCATCAGGGAAGTCCTTCATTAACCACTTTAAAGTGACATTTAATACATTCACAGTATTGTGCAACTATTACCTCTATCTAGTTTCAAGACAGTTTAATCACCCCAAAGAAGAAGCTTTAAGCAGTCATTCCCCATTCCTCTTTCCCTTAGCCCTAGAAACCACTAGATTGCTTCCTGTCTCTATGGATTGATCTATTTTAGATTCAGCGATTAGTCCCGAAGGTAACTCTGAAGGACAGGCCTTCTCACGTGACTTGTGAAGGCAAAAAATGCACATACATGGCTGTGGCATTTTATGACATGTTTTATACATGCTAAGACACCAGTATCAGGATTGACTACTAAATATATATGCTGTTGGCAATTGTAGAATCATCCCGGGAGTGTTTAAAATTTAGTGGTCATTTTATGTGAAGCAAATGAAAAGCAAAACTACTGATGTGGTGGAGCTTGTGGAGATGAAGTGATATGAAGAGCAAGGCATATCTTGGGTCTTCTGCTTCAGAATTTTAGCTTTAAGGTATCAGCTGAAGCTGTGGTCTTTTTTTTTTTTTTTTGGTGGTCTTATCTCAAGGCCCAACTGGAGAAGATCTGCATCCAGAATCACATGGTTGTTGGCAGAATTCATTTTCTTGTGGGTGATATGACGGAGGGCTTCAGGTGTTTGTTGACTGTTGGTCTGGGGAGACCGTCAGTTCCTTGACACATGGGTCTCACCATGCCTCACAGTGTAGCCACTTGCTTCATTGAAGCCAGCAAGAGGGAAGGTCTGTGGGCAAGACATACATGACAGTTTTATAAAACATAGTCACAGATGTGACATCCATCACCTTTGTCATATTCTGTTGTTAGAATCAAATCATGGGTCTGCTTATGCTCAAGACAAGTATCTTAAGGACTTGAGCATTAGGAAATGGGGCTAACACGGAGCCATATTGCCCTATAAATGGGTCATCCACCCTCTCAGACCTGTCTGCAGAGCTGGCTCATTTCTATCCTGCATTGAAGAGTGAATTAGGGAAAGGAACAGGCTCATTCTGAAGGACATTGGGGGCATGAGGAGAAATTCTGTGGAGAGTTTGCTGAATACCTGCAGTGCTGCCTAGAAACCACAGTGACTCACCGTTTGGATCGTTCTCTCAAGGGAAACTGGGGAAAAATGATGGTCTTTGAGGAAGATAATAAATGATGCTGCTGCCTAGTGAGCCCAGCCTAAATGCCTGGTTGGAGGTGTCTCCTGGAGCCTTGAGGGAACAGAGTGGCCATAATCACACCATCAGGCAATGCAGATAGAGCCTCTTAAATCAATGGCATTGTTTGTTAAGAGTTCATCCTCCAAGGTCCATTGTCAGCCAGATTTAGTCTGAAGAAATTCCTGAACCTTTGAGAGGTTCTACTGGATACAATAAAGAGTGAACTATACTCTGGCTAGCAGCATAATCTTTGTGAAACATTTTATTAAAAATTATTTTTCATTGGAGGATAATTGCTTTACAATGTTTTGTTGGTTTCTTCTGTACAATGATGTGAATTGGCTCTAAGTATAGATATATCTCTTCCCTCTTGAGTCTCCCTCGCACCCCCATCCCAGCCCTCTAGGTTATCACAGAGCATCGAGCTGCTTCCCACTAGCTATCTGTTTTACACATGGTAGTATATATATGTCAGTTCTACCCTCTTTATTCTTTCCACTCTCTCCCTCCCTTGTGAAACATTTTTTGATCCTAAATGACATGACCTTGCTTGATCAACAATATCATATGTCTGATTTTGCTCTGAATTGTTCCCGAATCTTTCAAAATCAATGACACCTAGCACAGTAACACATACATGGCAGGCAAAAGAATATTTTACATACTCTAGTGGTAAGCATAGGAAAGGAGTCCCTCAAAAAGCTTTGAGTAATAATTGATATTATTGGAATAAATGGTAGCTTTTGAGTTGTTTATTGAAATAGAACAACATCCATTTGTATAAATAGTTGTGTGTCTGCTTTGAGAGCATGCTTGCCCTTTGATAATGTTGATGTCTCCTGCCTCAGTTGGGAGTTGTCATTCTTTGCTGCCAATACTGTAGTGAATGCAGCGGTTGTGAATTTAAATGGCAGAGATAGTGCGAATCACGTGTCTCATGGTGCTAGAAACCCTTTGACAGCTACTACCTGCACATTCTTTGTGAAAGTGAAGTGAAAGTCACTCAGTCATGTCCTACTCTTTGCGACACCATGGACTGTCCACGGAATTCTCCAGGCCAGAATACTGGAGTGGGTAGGCTTTCCCTTCTCCAGGGGATCTTCCCAACCCAGGAATTGAACCGGGGTCTCCCGCATTGCAGGTGGATTCTTTACCAACTGAGCTATCAGGGAAGCCCTTCTTTGTAGGTGTTTTTAATTAGAGTTTTGCTAAATTTCCATGCTTAGGATATTATGCTAAGCCAGTCATGAAGGAGTGAATAATGATTAAACAAATGTTTTGGGAAAAGTTAATGAATGCATAAATGTTATGAATGGCAATTTCTTTATAGGATAACTAATCCTGTGTTGGAATTGTTTAAGGCAAAATTTTAATGCCAATATTTTGAGTACTGAACCAACCTACCACTGCTATTTTAAGTGTAGCAAATCTTTGGCTAAAAGTGTATGGATTATCTAGACTGACCAGTTACTCCCAGATTGACTTCCTTTTGCTAACCTAACTATTTCCAGGCTAATTCCTTGGATTTCTGGTTCTATTTGGTATAAACTGAGGGATTATGCACTTGAAAAAAAAAAATCTCGTAAGAAATATGTCAGTTAAAAACTGACCAAATTCTAGGCCGGTGGAAAGTTTCTGTTTGTTAGTTTTAGTGTTTGTACAACTACTTGTCTCTGTCACAGTCTGTGTGATTGAGAGTTAACCGTGCAGCTTGACGTGGCATCGATTCTGCTTTCTTATTGATCAGGGGAGATATGAGCTGGGGAAGTTGTGATAGATGAATTGTACCAGAGTGTTCCTGGCAAAAGCTGTGAGTCTGTGTCCTTCTCCAGCTCATTAAATTAAAGCAGAATACTAAAAATGATACGCCAGGCATGGGAAGCCTTTCTTCGGATACAGATAATCAGATTTTCTGCTCATTTGGAAAGAACCATGACCTACCTACTGATCTTTAATAAAATGTTATTTTAAAAGAGCACATAGATCATCTTTCCCATCTTCATCTTTAAAAATCCTCCCCTCACACCCCTGGCTCTCTTGTTTTGGGTTGAATTGTATCCTCCCCTCTCCCCTAAAAAAATATATCGAAGTCCTGACCCCCAAAACCTGGGGGTATGACCTTATTTGGAGATAGGGTCTTCATAAATTTATTTGTTTATTATTTTTGGTTGTGCTGGGTCTTTGTTGCGGTGCCTGGGGTTTCTCTAGTGTGATGAGTAGGGGCTGTTCTGTAGTTGCAGTGTATGGGCTTCTCTTTGTGGGGGCTTCTCTTGTTGCAGAGCATGGGCTCTAGGGGTGCAGGTTTCAGTAGTTGGGGCACATGAGCTTAGTTGCCCCATGGCATGTGGAATCTTCCTGGACAAAGGACTGGACCTGTGTCTCCTGCTTTGGCAGGCAGATTCTTAACCATTGGAGCACCAGGGAAGTCCTGCATCATTGCAGATTTAGCCAAGTTGAGTTCATTGGCTGGATCATAATCCAGTGTGACTGATGTCCCTATAAGAAGAGGGAAGTTTAGGCACAGACACAGCCACACAAGGATGCTGTGTGGAGACACAGAGTCACAGACACACAGAGGGAAGGGACCATGCTAAGACTGAGGCAGAGATTGGATAATCCTGCCACAAGGCAAGGGACACCGGGGCTACTGGAAACTGGAAGCGGCAAGGAAGGAACCTCCTTAGAAGCTCTGGAGGGAATATCCACATTTTGATTTTGGATTTAAGCCTCCACAACAGAGAAAACAAATTTCTATTGTGTTAAGCTTGGGCTTCCCAGGTGGCGCTAGTGGTAAAGAACCTACCTTCTAATGCAAGAGACATAAGAGACCGAGGCTTGATCCCTGGATAGGGAAGATCCCCTGGAGGAGGGCATGGCAAGCCACTCCAGTACTCCTGCCTGGAGAATCCCATGGACAGAGGAGCCTGGCAGGCTACGGTCCATAGCATCACAAAGAGTTGGACACGACTGCAGTGACTTAGCATGCACACACCCAAGTTAAGCATAAGCACTGTGTTTGCAGCTTTGTTGTGGCAGCCCTGTGAACTGAACACATTCTCTGCTGAGCTTTCGCTTTCTTTCCCTCCTTCCCTTCATAACCCAGTTGCAAGTTGGCCAGATTGTACTACCTTCCCTCCTCCCCCACTCACAACTGTTCTTGCTGAGGTCTTTGGGAACCTCCAAGGAGGGACTAAGTCTGCAGACGCTGGAGCCCACTTGCCTGGATTCAAGCCCAGACTCCATTCCCTTCCAAGCTGCATGAACTCAGGCAAATTATTTAAACTTTCTGTGTCTTAGTTTGTGTTTGTCAATAAAATGAGCCGATCCTGGGGGGCTGTTGTAAAACTTAAAAGAGTTAATAGAGCCAAAGCACTTAGCATAGTTCCTAGCATGTAACTGTCACCTAATGTACATTTATTTCCATTAATACGATTTGCCACCTGTGTCCTCCCTTATTCAGGTCTTACTTTGCCATTCTGCAGCATTGGGCTCTACTGGCCTCTTTCTCCTCCTGACTTGGCATTCCATTGCTTTGTGGTCACGCTCTCTCTGCCTGAGCTTCACCTCGGAAGGCATTACAGCTGTGGATAGAGTCCACTGGTTGAAATCTAACTGATCTGGGCTCTGTGCTCAGCTTTGTACTTTTTCAAGTCACTGACTTTGAACAAGTTAATCTTTCTGAGACCCAGTGTTTTGTTTTTTTAATAAAATGATGCTCATTGGGTGATGGTGAGGAGTAAATGAGATAATATAAGCAGAAGGCCCAGTGTAAGCTGGATGCTTATGACTTTCACCTCTACCTCTGGCTCATCCTCCAGTCCCTTAGTTGAGAGCTGCCACATGAGGCCCTGCAGTTGGGGTCCTCTGAGTAGAATGCAGCAGCCCTGCCACCCACCACCCTCCAACTTTTGGTGTAGAGATAGATCTATGGAGTATTTTTAAGGAACTGGGAAAAGTCCTACCAGATTTAATCTGGTCTTCTTTGATGTTTTAATCTCACTAGTCTCTATATTCAGTGGTTGCCAGGTTCCATGATTTTACTTTCTTCTGCATCTCTTAAAAGCATTCACTTTTTGCAGAAACTAGACTCTGGATCTGGAGAGAACCAGATGTGATGTCTGATGGAAATCAACAGTTTCAGCCTTAAGCTCAAGAATGATTGAGTCTCAGGCAGCCACTGAGGGGGTCTGAGCAAGGGAGTGGGGACTCTAGAAGTGGTTTGTGTGTGGTGTTACAGGGGGAGGTGGGTTACAAGTATGAGAACTGGATTCTAGGACATAGGATGCCAGAATCAAGCCGTGGAAGAGGACCTGACGTATACCAGGCAGGACTTCAGGGCCTGGCCTGTGAGCTCGGTCTTGGGGAAGGTCTCTGGTCTTAGACTGGGCAGTCAAACAGAATGGAAAATCCAGAGCCTCTGGACTGAGCCAGCACAGGGCTAGGGAGTAAGGGCTGTGAGGGATGAGCTAGAGTCCTCTCTAAGCCTGCCCTGGGCCAGGCTAATCATGGAGGAACCTCTTGGGGTGGGAGTACAACCTGGAATCTGGAATGGAAATTAATTCTAAGCCTCACCAAATAGGGCTGAGGGGCCTAAGTATGGACTGTTGGTGTCGGCTGTCTCTGCCATCGTTACCTTGGAAACCAAGGCTCAGGCTGCATTAGTGGTCCCAGCTGGGAAGGCCCAGAAAGGGAGAACCAGGGAAAATAAAGCTAACAGATGGCTGTCCATTATGGTTTGTGACCACTGGAAAAACACACAGAGGAAGTTTGGGAATCCAGGAACTCTGAAACATTTTCCCTTTGTACATTTGCTGAACATGCTCTGTGAAAAGCCCCTTGCCAGCCCCTAAAGCCCTTGAGATCCCTTTCTTCATTGCTCTGATGAGCAGTCACCTTTTTCTGCTGGAAAGGTATTTTGAAAATGATATTCTGACTCAGAAATGCTCCTTGTGGCTGCCTTATTTTCATATCTCTTTTTAAAATCTTTTTTTATTGTGGTAAAAGTCACATAATATAAAACATACTATTTTAACCATATTTAACTGTATAGTTAAATGGCACTAGGTACACTCACATTATTGTGCAACTCTCACCATTGTCCATCCATCTCCCGAATTTTTCATCTTCCTGAACTGAAACTCTGTCCCCATTAAACACTAACTCCCCATTCCCCCTCACTACTCCCCACCCCCTCCCCCACACCCCCACTAGCCCCTGGAATATACTTTTCTGATTCTGAATTTGACTATTATAGGTACCTCGTATAAGTGGAATCAAACAGTACTTGTCTGCACCTACTGTATATTGGAATGCATTTTAACTTAATATATGTCCTTAACTCAAATTCACTGAATATAGTTTATAGGGATGATCTACAAGATCAATGTCACAGTTGTCCATTTATTCCTTGTTAGCGATATTTGGATCTAAGACTCACAAAAATTGCAGTTTCTAGTGATCAAACCACAGTTTTGGAGGACTATTAGTTATTGAAAGGAAAAGATATTTTCAAAAGTTTTATACCTCTACCAGACTTTTATTAGTCTTTGCTGATGGCAGTCAATTTTTCTGTTAGAATTAGGACCAAATTGCCTTCCACGAATTCGACAGCAAATTTGTGCAGTAGGGTTACAAAGCCAAGAACAAGGTATTCCTGTTAGTGACAAAGAGTTATGAGGAAGTAACTGCAAAGCTGACTCATTCATGCTGCTTTTACTACCCTGTTTAGGAGACTCTGGAGATGAATTACTCAGTCTTTTAAGGGTAGGCAGACGAATGAAAGAGTGAATACGATACAGCTCAGGAAAAGTTGAAGTAAAGGTGAAATTGTGACTGTATTAAGTAAGATTCAAAAATGAATTCAATATTGATTAAAATGAACTGTAATTCAGTGGACTTAATATGAAGACATAGAAAGCGTTTTTCCTCTTTGTAGACTGTAGGACAGTTTTATGTTTCAGTTGGTCAGAGTCTCACTTTGTTTTCTGTATATGGACAACATGGTTTAGACTGTAAATATCCTCCTGACAGATCCTGTTACTTAGCTTTTCAATTGCTTGAAATCTGGAGCTGTAGTCACAAGGGAGTCCACCAGTCTGTTCATAAATAACCAGAGAACTCACATATAATGCAGCATCCAAGGTTTTATATTCTGCACACATCAAAGGATGCTACCTTTGGAAAGATCAAGAGAGTATGAAATTTTTCCTGTGCATTAATACCTCTGGTTCTAGTCAAAGTCCATAGATTCCAATTGGTCGTTAATTTCCCATAAATGCATAATGCAGAGAGAGTTATTGCTTCAAAGGGTTTTCAGTAGCATATTTTTGGTGAGTGATGTGGTGTGAATTGTTTTTTACAGGGTACTTTTGAGATGATTAGTGTTCTAAACATTAGTTGAGTCATTTCCAACAGACCATTTGGAACCCTCTCTGCAGGCAGCGGCTGAAGAGACATTTTGAATCTCCCTTCCCCAATCCTTGGGAAGGTGTACTTAATGTAAAAGACTGGCTGTAAATGTTGAGTTTAAAATTAGAGCTTTCCCTGTGATGAGATTGAGCATCCCTGCCATGGTGCTTCTGAAATTTTGCCCCCCTTTCTACAATGACCTCACTGTCTAATGTAGAACAAAGTGTTTGACAAAGTGGCTTAGTGTCATTCAGTGAGTCCATCAGGAGCATGACCTCCCAGATTTATATGTACCGTGGGAAACATGAAACACCAGAAAGGCCATTTAAATATTTTCTACAGCTTTCTCCTGTTCCTGAAGACTCTCAGCCTTAACCTGTGCTAATGCAGCTCTCTCATGTTGGTCATTTATACCCCAAAAAGCCTGCTGTTTGTGTCTCTAGGATGGGTTACATACTCCACTTTAAACTGTCTGCTCTTCCTACCTCTGTCCACTACATTACTCAGCATTAAAGAGCCCTACTGTGGGAACCTGTCACCTCTTTCATGAGTCTTTAGGGCTTATCCCGAAGACTATTCTTCTCTTTAAATGCTATAGCCTATGGTAGAATATTCCTATGAATATTCTTTAATTTACTGCTTTAAAAAATCAAAATGTAGTTAATTTACAATGACATGTTAGTTTCAACTGTCCAGTAGAGTGATTCAACGTACTGCTTTTTGAGCAAGGCTGCAGTGAAAACCAGTGGTAGAAAAGAGCCAGCCTTCCTACTTTTCCATTCTGGACTGTCTTCCTTTGCTAAAGAAAAATGGAGAACCAAATGTGAATAGGAGATAGGATAATGATCTTTGACACTCTGAAACTCCATGCATTTGAGTTTATGAGTGTGCCATGGTTGTTTTCGGTTTCTTATTTTAACTTTTGTACTATGTTATGTCTTTAGACCTGCTCAACCCTTATTTCTCCAGTAAGGTCTTCTGCTCGGTTCAGATCTGAGAGTAAAAGATTGTTCCTATAGGTGGTAGTGCTGCAGACTGCTAGAGCTGTTTCTTTAACAATCATCTGGTTCAGGTAGTGCATTTTCTGCTAGAGGACACAGAAGCTTCTTTCTTCTCAAAAGAAGCTAAATAGCTTAGCCAGAGCTACAACTTGTGAAAAATCCCAGCTCTCTTATCTCTTGGTCCAGTGTTTCTGGTCACCACATCTAGCTGCTGCACTTACTTTGTTCACTTGTCCCTGTCTATCAACACACACACATACAGGAACTGAGCTAATACAAAGTGATACTTTTCTATTTTTAAAAAATTTTATTGACATATAGTTGATGTACAATATTATGTTAGTTTCTAGTGTACAGTAAAATAAGTCATATATATTTGGCTTCCCGGGTGGTTCAGTGGTGAAGAATCCACCTGCCAATGCTGGAGACATTTGATCCCTGGGTTGGGAAGATCCCCTGGGGAAGGAAATGGCAACCCATTCCAGTATTCTTGCCTGGGAAATCCCATGAACAGCGGAGCCTGTCAGGCTACAGTCTGTGGGTTCTCAAGAGAATCGGACACAACTTAAGCAACAGCATGTGTGTGTGTGTGTGTGTGTGTATAATTCTTTTCCATTATGGTTTTTAAACAAATGTTTATTTATTTATTTATGGTTGTTCTAGGCTTCTCTGGTGGCTCAGCTGGTAAAGAATCTGCCTGCAATGCAGGAGACCTGGGTTGGGAAGATCCCTTGGAGGAGGGAAAGGCTATTCACTCCAGCATTCTGGCCTGGAGAATTCTATACAGTCCATGGGGTCGCAAAGAGTTGGACACAACTGAGTGACTGCCACTTTCATGGTTGTGCTGGTCTTTGTTGCTGCATGAGGGCTTTCTCTAGTTGCGGAGAGTAGGGGCTACTCTCTAGTTGTGGTGTGTGGCCTTCTCATTGGGGTGGCTTCTCTTGTTGCAGAGCATGGGCTCTAGGGTGTGTGGGCTTCAGTAGTTGTGGCCTGTAGGCTGTAGAGCATAGGCTAAGTAGTTTTGGCACACGGGCTTAGTTGTCCCACGGCATGTAGGATGTTTCCGGAGAAGGGATCAAACTGGTGTCTCTGGCATTTCAAGGTGAATTCTTAACCATTGGACCGCCAGTGAAGCTCTCCATTATGGTTTATTACAGGACACTGAATATAGTTCCCTGTGATGTACAGTAGGTCCTTGTTTATCTATTTTATGTATAGTAGTTTGTATCTGCTAATCACCAACTCCGAATTTATTTCCCCCTCATCCCTATTCCCCTTTGGTAACCATAAGCTACTTCTTAAGTAGGAAACTATCAGACTTCTTATTACAGCTTTTATACCATTTAACTGAACCCCACTTTGGTTATGTTATATTGATTATAGTCTATATTGCTTAGGCTAAGGCTGGACTTTTGCAGCAAAAATATCCCCGGATAATTCACTGGCTTAAAAAATAGAGAAGGTTATTTCTTGCTTACATGAAAGTCCAAAGTGTGCATACCAGGTTGTTAGGTTTTTCCACAGATATCAGTCATGCAGGTTCATTTTTTAGAAAAATATTTAGTTACCTATTTAGTTAAAATATTTAGTTATTTATTTGGCTGTTTCAGGTTTTTAGTTTTGGCACATGAACTCTTAGTTGTGGCATGTGGAATCTAGTTCCCTGACCAGGGGTTGAACCTGTGCCCCCTGCATTGGGAGTGCGGAATCTTAGCCACTGGACCATCAGGGAAGTCTACAGATTCCTTTTTTTAAGTGGCTGCTCTGAATCCAGTAGGATGCTGTTGGTGTTGGGGATACAGTTGGTGAGAAGGGGAAGGAGAGCGTGAAGGAGGCACTTCTGGGGCCCAGAGTCACATGTGTCACTTTCACTGATATTTCATTGGCTACAACTTAGTCACAGAGCCAATTCTAAGTGCAAAATAATAGGAAATTAGGGCTTCTGGGCAGCACATGCCCAGATATGGCTCTGTCATTACAGAAGGGGGAATGGATTTTGGTGGACAACCAGCTCTTTGCCACAGAGCTCGAGTCCAGGGAGCCAGCGGTGCTGAGGGCTGTGTGTGTGGTGAGCTGTTGACCAGGACCTGGACTTCTCACTGTGTTTCATCTGGAGACTTGCATCATGACTGGCTAAAGTGCCTAACCCCTTGCACTTCAGTTTCCTTAGCAGGAAGGAAGAACCTGGGATTGATGAACTCCAAGGTTCCTTCCAGTGCCGGGGAAGCCTTGCCTGACCTCTTATCTCGAGGGATCTCTTTCTCTTTTAAGCATCTCTTCACTGTGCATCTCATGACAAACAACTCTTGCAATTTTGTTAGGAGCTTTTATTTCATCTCATGAAACTATGAGCTTTGTAAGGGGACAAGTTTATCTTTCTGTCCCTTTAGCACTTTGCAGGTATCAGAAGATCAAAAAATATTTCTGGGTTGGCTGATTGGTTGTTTGATAATTGTGATCCCTGGGAGCTCATTGGAAGAAAGAACTGTAGATATGAAGTACCGCAGACTGATTTTCTCTGGGAGGGAAGCAGAACTGAGAGAATAACCTCTGAGCTTTTTCCTATGCTCATAGTTTATGATTCTGTGACTCAGCAGCTCTGGAGCTGGGAAGAATCCCATCTTAGTTCCCTCCAGTGACATTCCCTCTAAAAGTTTTTTATCATCAGGTTGAATATCTGGATAAAAGTTTCCATCTCCTCCAGTGGCTTCTACAAGGTCAGCCTGATACATATGAAGCTTTGAAAGAAAAATATTCTCACCTCTCTGAGTAGAGCTGTAATTTTAAGTCCTTTAGAGTTTCAGGCAAGGGTCTGAGTACTCACAGGATATTAAAATGCAGGGCCATACAGTTTGCTGAGCCTTGGAATCACATTTTGTACATTTAAATTCTAAAACAAAGCCCTCAGAGATTCACTTTAGAAACAGCGTGTTAAGCATTTATTCTATAAAAATCTGAGTCCCTGTTTTGAAGCTGACATCCATCATGTTGTTACTGGTGGGCAGTGACTGAGCACCAAATAATGCAAAGCAGTGCTTCTCCAGATTTTATGGAGCATTTGAATCACTGGGGATCTGGTTAAAGTGCAGATTCTGACGTAGTAGAATCTGTGCAGTGGCCCCTGAGATTCTGCATTTCTAACAAGTTCCCACGGGATGCAGTGATGCTGGTCTGTGGCTCAGGATTTGAGCAAGGATGTAAGGAATGTTTCCTATTAACATAGCACTTTAAAGATGCTCTGCTCCTATTAATTAAATATGAGGTAATTGCCTCATATTCAGGTTATTTGCATATACGATCCCTTTAAGATGGTGAGATCCTGAAATGCAGGCAAGAGTCCTATTTATTTCACCTCACTCTCTCCTATGAATTTAACATACTATCATGCATTTCGGGCTTCTCTGATGGCTTAGCAGGTAAAAGAATCCACCTGCAGTGTAGGAGATACAGGAGATGAGGGTTTGATCCCTGGGTTGGGAAGATCCCCTGGAGGATAAAATGGCTACCCACTCCAGTATTCTTGCCTGGGAAATCCCATGGACAGAGGAGCCTGGTGGGCTACAGTCCAAAGGGTCACAAAGAGTCAGACACGACTGAGCATCAATGGTAGTATATCATGTATTTCACAAGCCCTTAAATGATTTTTTAAATGAATGAGTGACAAGTTTAACTGAATACTTGTTTTGTTCCAAGTAGCAAGTATATCTATTTGACCTGGGACATGTTTTGTTGCTTTCTCTATCAGAATTAAGACAGGAGAGAAAATGTAGCCTCGTAGAGGATCCCATTGGAAATACTTTTTCTTGCTGCTTTATTTCCCTCTGCATCAAGGTATGCCTCAGCACATGGCTTGAGCATCCTCAGGACTCCAGGAAGTCAAGCCACCTTTCAGTGGAAATCACTAGGCTTCCATCACTTTTCCCATATAGCGGTGGCAGTGTGGTCTGTGCATTTCTTGAAATCCAGGTCAAAGGGTGAGGGTGCGTTCATGGTCTGACGCAGGACAGACGGAAAGTAACGAGTGTGTTTGGCTGTCCTGGACCAGACCCAAATGAAATAAAAGGACATAAGTGGTGAGCCATGAAAAATTATATTTTTATCTAAGTTTTAAGTGTGTATTTTCATGTTTGAACTGAAATCACAAACACACTGTATATAATACTTCAGGCCTTGATGGCTTTACTGGCAAGTGACATTCCTCCCTAATTGTCTTAGGAAAAAAAAGAATGTCCTTGGATGTTATATCATCAAGAAGCAATATATATATTAACCTGATAGGTAACTAACCCTCCATTGCACATTTCACTATAGCTTCAAAATCTTTCAAAATGGCTTCAAAAATCTTTCTCATCACTCTGCTGGCTGATGTAGACACTGAGAGGAGTGGAAAGTGGCCTTGATAATGCTGTAGAATCTATGTGCTGCCAGTCTCCACATGAGAAGTGAATTGGTTTATGTGATCATTCACACCTGACCTTCTTGGTTCCATCCTCCATGGGGCGTTAAGTCTCAGTATTAATTTCTTATTATCCCAACTCTTAAGAAACTAAACCTTTTTGACTCTCTAGAATTTACAGTCTAGCATATGATAACATATTTATAACAATGTATAATACAAAAGTGAAAATCATTACACAAAGACATGTGCATGGTTGTCGCCTGAGGATGGTGACTGATGTGACCTGTAACACATGTCAACATTCTTGACTAACTAAATTTATGGAAACTTAGGTGAGACTCCTGCAGTGCCAGAGACAACACAGCATGCTCCCAGACACAGTGACTGCCCTCTCAACACCTACATTTTAGTGGGAGGGAAGGGAATAGACACTAATCAAGCAATCACCAGTCTTTAAATTACTGTTGTGATTAAGACCATAAGGAGATTAGGTGGCCAGAGATCTTACAGCAGGGGTCCTGACCTGAGGAGGATCAGACCTCCTGTCTGATCCTGTGGCCATGTGTTTATGAATTCAGATGTGTAGGAAATGGGGAGTATGGGCTAAGAAAGGAGCATATCAGGCAAAGCAAACTGAATTGTTCAGGCTGGAGGCAGGAAGAAGTATTTGAGGACCTGGAAGAAGTCAGGTGTCCTGGAGTTAAGAGGAAGCAGAGGAAGGCTAGTGAACCTGACACGGACCAGACTCTGCAAGACCTTGCTGCCCAGGTTAAGAATCTGGGATTTTATCCTGTGAGCAGTGGGATGCCATAGAAGGGTTCTGATGTGCTATTTGAGTTCTGAAGGCATTGCTCTGGCTGTGGAATGTATTGTAGGGGATTCTGTACAAGCAGTGGCCGTGGAGTAAAGGCGAGCAGGAGCAGATGCTGGGAAGCCAGCGAGGAGCTTGCTGCAGTCAATTGGGCAAGAAGGAGGCTGGCTTTGCTGGGACAGGAAGGAAAATGGATGGATTCGGAGGGATTTAAGAGAGAGAATCAAAAAGTCTTCATGGCTGTTGGATTTTGGGAGAGAGGGATAAAAAGTGCTAAAGATGACCCATAGGTTTGTGGCTGATGCAGTTGGGTGGATGATGGTGTCATTACTGAGATGGGGAAGACCAGGGTATGAGCCGAGTTAGGGATAGAGTATGTTGTGGAGAGGGGGAGAGATTACTGGTTAAATTTTGGGTACATGAAAAGCCCTTGAAGGAGAGATTTATCTGGAGTTTAGAGGAGAAACTGAGCTGGAACTATCCATTTTGTAGTCGTCAGCACTGGCTGGTAACTGATGCCAGGGGAATAGATGATATTACCTAGGGAGCAAGTTTAGAGGGAGAAGGATAATGACCTGGAACGGGACCTCGGGAAGCTTTAGTAGTCCAAGGATGAGATAGAGTCGGTCAAACCCACAAAGGAGACTGAGGAAAAGTAAACTGAGAGGTAAGGGGAAGCGTGATGTCACAGAAGCCGAAGGAGAGAACTGTCTCAAGGTGGGAGAGTGGTTGAGCAAATGCAGCTGAGAGGCAGGCAAACCAACCAACAACAGGTCTGATAATTCTGGGATGAAAAGCTCTGAAATCAAGAGATAGTGCATACATCCCCTCCCTCTTATTTATTTTTAAAATTTATTTATTTTTTAATTGAAGGATAATTACAGGATTTTGTTGTTTTCTGTCAAACCTCAACATGAATCAACCATAGGTATACATATATCCCCTCCCTCTTGAACCAATATTTGTATACCTATGGCTGATTCATGTTGAGGTTTAACAAAAAAAACATCAAAATTCTGTAAAGCAATTATCCTTCAATTAAAAAAGTTAAAAAAAGAGATAGTGCGTGTCAAGTATCTGTAGAAAGTTCCCAGGGACCTAGCACTTGCTCAGCTTCCTTTTGTGAAATGGGGACGGCACTAGAGTTGTTCTGAGAACTGCATGGTGTGTGTGCAGAATACTCGGCTCAGAGCTGGCAGCCAGTAAGCACAGTTAGCTGATATAAGGGTGACCAAAAGTGTTATGGAGAAAATGAGAGAGAAACTGGGGTCAGGGGAGCAGATGACATTGGGCCTAGTCTGGCTGGAGCTTGGTTTGTATCTGGGAAGGTGCTGGGAATAACCTGAGTGGGAGATGACCAAAGCCTGGGATAAGGTCAGGGCAGTTGGAGCAGAGAACTTTTAAGGCAGTGTGTCAGAACTTTGATAGTAGGCTGGAATAAAATAGAGAAGTTGAACATTGTTTTTTGAACATTCAGGCTTACAATATTCTAAAATTTTCTATTTCTTTTACTGTGTTTAATTTTGAGTTGTTAACTCAGTAGTCAAGCCTGCTGCTGCTGCTAAGCCGCTGTAGTCGTGTCTGACTGTGCGACCCCATAGACGGCAGCCTACCAGGCTCCTCCGTCCCTGGGATCCAGTCAAGCCTAGGATGTCTTTTAAAGACTGCTCTAAGACACATGTACAGAACAGACTTTTGGACTCTGTGGGAGAAGGCGAGGGTGGGATGTTTCGAGAGAACAGCATCGAAGCATGTATATTTTTCTATGGTGAAACAGATCACCAGCCCAGGTTGGATGCATGAGACAAGTGCTCGGGGCTGGTGCACTGGGAAGACCCAGAGGGATTGGGTAGAGAGGGAGGTGGGAGGGGGGATCGGGTTGGGGAATACATGTAAATCCATGGCTGATTCATGTCAATGTATGACAAAAACCACTACAATATTGTAAAGTAATTAGCCTCCAACTAATAAAAATAAATGGAAAAAAAAAAAAGACTGCTCTAAGAAACTCAGTTGGGTGGAAGCAATAGGCAGTGTCACCTTGTCTACTGATGTAGAGTGAAGGAAGGCTGAAGATCAAGGGAGAAGCCCAGATGGACCTCCAGAGGCCAAAGAAATATGCTGAATTCAGAGAAAGTGAAAGTGTTAGTCCCTCGGTTGTGTACAACCGAGTCTTTGTGACTCCATGTACTGTAACCTGCCAGGCTCCTCTGTCCATGGAATTCTCCAGGCAAGAATACTGGAGTGGGTTGCCGTGTACCTCTCCATGGGATCTTCCTGACCCAGGGATTGAACCCGGGTCTCCCACATTGTGGGCAGATTCTTTACTGTCTGAGCCACCAGGGAAGCCCCTTGAATTTGGAGAAAGAGTATTTAAATCCAGAATGGTGATGCCCTGAACTGAAAAGGACATCGATTGTTGTAACAAATGATGACCCATTTTATCAAAAGTTGTGAAGAGGCTAAAGAGTTTCCTCTATTCCATCAATGTTATCCATAAGAATATATTAGCTCTGCAGGTACAGTTAACTCTTTTTTTCTTTGGTGGAACTATAACCTTTATAATTTTAGTTTTGTGGACATTACATCAGTTGAATACTTAGTCTTGTTCTGGACCAGTGACATTCTAGAATGTATAGACAGTAGAATGAGTGCATCCCTCTGGTAAGGGTGACTCTTATCTAAGTTTTGTGGCATCTGTTGGCTTCCTTGCCAGGCCCATCCTGGGGAGCGTGAAGCTGCTGCTGAAAATATATGACTCTTTTTTTTTTTGCAGGGCTGTTTGATTAATTTGATATCTTCTGAAGTCATCAATTGGCCCTCAACATGGATTTGGTTAGTTTTACCATCATCTTTTAGTGCTGCTCTTCAAACTGCATTATTTATTTGCTGAGCTGCCACAGATTTTGCATTGCTGAAGATCATTGGCAGGAGCACAGGGATAAATATTATTACATACAATAACCATCTCTTTCCAAAGAGAACTTTGGACCCTTTTGGGTGTCTGATCAGCCAAAGTTGCGTTCCTGAAAGAGATGCTGCCTGACTTTATAGTATACGAAGAACAATGAAAGAATCTTTCCTTTATTTGTAAAATTATCCTTAATGAATGTCCTTCATTCCTAGTTCATTGCTGTTTGTGACATGACGTCATTATAAAGTGGAGGAGCTTAATGCCAGTTTACCTGGCTCTGTTCCCTCCTTCTAAGTAGACTCACCTTATAATGAAAAAACCAGAACAGGTGGCTGCCAGAGGCTAAGGAGAGATGGAAGTGAGGAGCTATTGTTTAACGGGTAGAGATTTCAGTTTTGGAAGATGAAAAAGTTCTGGAGATCCATTGTCACAACAATCAGAATATGTGTAACACTATTGAACTGTACATTTAAAAACGGTTTAAGGTGGTAAGTTTCATATTTTGTGTGTATGTATGCTTGTAATCATAATTTTGAAGAAAAAACAGTGAAACCAAAGCAAAAGAAAGAAGTGGGCTCCAGCCCAAAATGAGAGTGGACAAACAGCTGAGCTCTTCTTTCTCTGGTTACTCTGCTGGGCAGCTCGTTCCCTCGCCCCAAGGACTGTTGCCCCAGGAGTGATTCCAGGCCTCAGTGTCTATGCCTGCTCTGCTTACATTTTTCCTTTTTTTTAAAAAAAAATTTATTGATTTCTTTTTGGCTGTGCTGGTTCTTCATTGCTACTCGAGCTTTTCCTCTAGTTGTGAAGATCAGAGGCTACTCTCAGTGGTGGCACATAGATCTCATTGTGGTGGCTTCCTGTGTGGAGCACGGGCTGTCTAGGGCACGTGGCCTTCAGTAGTTGCGGCTCCCAGGCTCTCGGCCACAGGCTTAGTCTCTGTGGTGCAGGGGCTTAGTTGCTCCGTGGTATGTGGGATCTTCCTGGACCAGGGATTGAACCCCTGTCTCCTTCACTGACAAGTGGATTCTTTACCACTGAGCCATCAGCGAAGCCCCTTATGTTCTTCCTTGATCAGCTGCTCACTGTGGGAGGATGCAGTCACTCGCATGGTTGATCTCTTTGCCACTGGCTCCACCCAGATCCAATGGCTGGAGGAAGAGGAAGGCACGTTTTGAATACTGTAAGATAGGGCTTTGAGGAATGTGGTCCTTCCTGGACTTACTTGAACTGAGCTGAATGCAAGTGAAGCAGCCTAGAACTTAATTTTTTTTAAAGTGACCACTATAGATTTTGTTTTATTTGATTGTTTAACTCAAGGTCAAAGATTCAAATTAATTTTCCTTCTGTATTCATGGAAATGAATTAACATCAGCTTTCATACAGGCTGACTCCTGTTTTATTGTATATTTATCTGTTTATTCACTTTATTCTTTGTCTTCTATATTTCTCTGTATTCATTCCTACATGATCATCCGTTTCAATGGCTTTGGTTGGTATCATTTTACTAATACATGCCCTTATTAATATTTAGTTTTTATAGTGAGTTTGTTTCTGTGCATATATTTTAAAATTAATTTTGCTTTACAATGTTGTGTTAATTTCTACTGTACAGCAAAGTGAATCAGCTACATGTATACATATGACAGTGACAGTGTTGCTGAGTCATGTCTGACTCTTTGAGACCCCATGGACTGTAGCCCACCAGGCTTCACTATCCGTGGAATTCTCCAGGCAAGAATACTGGAGTGGGTAGCCATCCCCTTCTCCAGGGGATCTTCCCAACCTAGGGATCAAACCTGGGTCTTCTGCATTGCAGGCAGATTCTTTACTGTCTAAGCCACCAGGGAAGCCCCACGTATACATATAGCCCCTCTTTTTTGGATTTCGTTTCCATTTAGGTTATCACAGAGCGTAGAGTAGTGTTCCTGAGCTACACAGTAGGTTCTCATAGTTATCTGTTTTATATATAGTGTCAGTACTGTATATGTGTCAATCCCAATCTCTCAATTCATCTCACCCCCACACCCCCCTTGGCGTCCACACATTTATTCTCAAGGTTCAAAAAGTCTCCTTCAGCCTCCACAGACTTTGGAGGAGGGTCTACTTTGTCTCCTCTCTTCCCCATGTTACTACATCTGCAGGGTTAGACAGTGTTGTACTAACCGCAGTTACCTTGCCAGTTGGAGAATCAAAACACAGAGGAAAAAGCCATCTGAAAAGTGCTCCACTTGCAGCCAACAGTAAGAAAGTGAATGTCATGCTGTGGGACTGGAGATGTAGACAAATTACTCTGAAATCCAGGTTCAGTTCGGTTCTTTTGGTGATCTATGTGAGGACCTAGATGGATGCAAAAGCATTTCCCCAAAATACCTCTGGGTAGAATCACTTACTCTCCAAGCCATGGGAACTTTGAATCATAAGGGGAACAAACTCGGATTCAGGATCAGAACTCAGCAGTTGAGACTTAAAATAAGTGTTGTTTTTCTTCTTTAGAGCTGCAGTGAAGGTGCTTATGCTGTTGGAATGGTGAGCTTACTCTGTTACACCTCATGTTACTGAATCATCATCCTTGAATATCCTCAGTGGGAACTGAGCGCTCTCCCTGAGCTTTGGCAGTAGTAAAAACACCCCTTAATTAGTGCCTTCCCTCATTATTTGTGACAGTAGCCCTTGCCATCATAGGGGCTTAACCACTTGTGTTATTCATCCTCACAAGGTCTTGCCTGTGAGATAGACGCTGTCTGAAGGCAGAGACTAGGTCTTAGTTATCTCTATTCATCCTCCAGCAAGTGCCTGCTCTCAGAGGAAGCTTAATAAATTGTTAAATTGAGTCAAAACAGAAAATCTATGTAGGTTTATCAGGTTAAAAACATTGCTTCTTCTGGATCTACATCTTTGCTTCTACTTTGTACCATAAAATAAATGCTACTTTTGATGCGAAACCATCAGACCTAAAACTTACTGCTGACACAGATGAGGAAAGAGCTCTTTGAAAAAAAAAAAAAAGTGAAATGTGAGTATCTATGATTATGACATTTTTTTGTAGTTCAGAAACAAGTACGTATATCTTGCAGCAGTGAAAGATCATCTGTTCTCTGTGACACAGTTTTCCTTTGATTTTCCTTCAGTTTCTTTCTCATCAGTGAGGCTTCTTGCTATTTTGATCAAAAGTCCAATGGGTTGATTTTCTTATTTATGAAGTAAAAGGTTTAATTATGGGCACAAAGCATTTCCAAATTGCATTTGAATGACCTTCTCTCTCCTTACTCAATGTCAATCAGTCACTTAAGAAGACTGCTTTGCTTTCCCGTCTGTAGCTTTCATGTGTCATACATCTCTCTCCTGTTCCTTCTCTTGCATATTATGCTTTCACATTCTTTTTATTTTCTTTCAGTTCTTCTCATTTCCAACATTCTCCTTGTGATTTTTTTTTTTTGGTTTTTGTTGTTCCCTTCAAGAAAATTGCCCTTTTATTAAAAGAAGTGCCAAGATCTCTCCAGAAGCAGACAGGCATGAAGTGCTGATGGCCAAGGTGAACATTCAGATAATTTGAAGGGCAGGATAAAGCCGTATTGGTCAGTATTACACGGATATCTTTTATCGTCACCATACAAACTCAGTTTTCCTTTAAGACAGCCTCCTACTAATTATGTCCAAATAAGATTTATGAAAAGCGTGCGATTTAATCTTTTTGCTTCATCTGACGTTGAGTCCACAGCAACTAGATGTAGCCTGATGTCTTTATATTTTTAGAGTGTGAGAAGTAAGTATTAGTTAGGAAAGTTCATTTAAACACCTGGCAGATGACAAGATCAAAGATGCACTTGAGGAGGGAGTCTTGGGTTTTTCCTGCTGTGAGCTTTTGTGACAGCTCTCCGGAGATCCGAGTGTCACCTTTACCTCTCTTACGCGGGGTCCTCCTGGGCAACATGTATAAGTTCATACTCAGCTGACTTGGGTTCTTTTGTGCCGGATTCTAGTGAAGCCAAAAATAGGGCAACTTTAATATCTTCCTCCCTGTCACATTCAAGGCCTTTTCTCCTTGGAGAATATTTCTAAGTTCTGTCTCGGTCTGCTGCAGACCCTCTCACTCATCTGGTTCCCTTGGTTTCCACCCTCTTGTTATTCACCCAATTTTCCTGCTTTACCCAGCTTGTCTGGGTGGATGCCTCTTCGGGTGGGTTGCCTGGCCTTTTGACTTTGTGAGTCCCCGAGGCCCTTTGTTTCTGTCTCTATGCAGTGCGGCCTCCCACGTCTCACCCAGGCTCCTAGTAAGTGCAACTCATTCCAGCCTGGAACCAGTGCCTCAGGTTCCTCCTAGCTGGGAGTAGAGAGAAGTCAGACTCTACTGTTAGTCTTGGGATATGAATACGTTAACTTGAAGGTATATGTAATTAGTGGTGAAGAGCACAGGCTCTGGAGCCAGACTTCGTGGGTTCGAATCCCAGGTCTGGCCCTTATGAGCTGTGTGATCTTGGGCAAATTACTTACTCTTTCTTGCCCAGTTCTGCACAGCGGAGGTAATAGTTGTACCCACTTTACATAGCTGATATGAGGAGTAAACAAGTTAGCTCATACAAAAGGTTTAGAATGTGTGTCTACTGTATAGTGAGCACTATATAGTGTTAACTGTTACTAAAGAAATCAAAGCCCACATCCACTGAGTTCTGACTCTGTCGAAAAGAAGGCAGGTGGATTAGATTCATGTTTATCAAAAGCAGATCCACGAGTTCACTGTGAGAAAATTTAAATCTTGTGCTTGCATTTGGATGCGAATGCACATCCATCAGGCAAGCATATTTTGGATTATTCGGGTGATTCCTTAGAGCTGAGCGTGCCGCGTGATTGCATTGTGTTTATGGTCACGTTCTCATGCAGTGAAGGCCGTGACATTGAGGCAGGCAGGCTGCAGGGGGGCAGGCCGGCAGTGGCTCGTGGAGCGCAGAGGGGAGGGGGGTGGAGTCTGAGCCTGCCGGGCTGTCAGGGGCCGGCCCTGCTGCAGTCGGCGCAGCAGCCACATAGCCACTGGTGGTGTCGATGTAGATTTTATTGGAACTGTGTTTAATTTGTGAGTTCGTTGTGGTTTTATAGTCTCATAAAAGAGCTCTCAGGGTTAGGGGTTTATATCTAGTCTTAGGGTTGTAGTTATTTAAGTAACACTAGAATAAAAATAATTTATTAGCACTGGAGGATTATAAGAGTTCTTATCTTGTAAAAGGGATCTGCCATATATTCCTGAAACTTGAGAAAGGCAAGATCAATCAGTGGTTCCCAAATGCCAGTTCACAAATAGTGCTGGTCAGGTTATTAAAGAAAAATTCCTTGGGGAACTTGTCAGAAATACAGACTCCTGGGCTGTGTCCTGAAGCTTCTGAGCCGGGTGTGTGGATCTGTATCATTGCTGTATTGCTCAGGTGATTCTGCGAAGCAACAGGTTTTGGCCTCTTTGGAGGCCAAATGTTCTCAATGTTCTTCATGGTCCTAGGATCTTGGGATCCAGTGTCTTCATCTTCAAAATTGAGATAAAAGTGCTTGTCCTGTTCTTACTGCACAAGAGAGTGGGGAGAATTAATGAGGCAATTTTCATAAGTATTCTTGGAAGAAAAGTACAATTTAAGTGTAATGTATTGAGGCCAGAATTGAACTAGATCGTCTCAGCAATGCAAATTGTTACCTCAGAGCAAAGAGGAGACTCAGGTCCATAGAGAGCATTGGCAGGCTGAGTTTTGCTTCCAGATTTCCAGTTCCCAAAATTGTTGATCCACCTTTGACCTGGACTCAAGGCCTGTGGAACCCAGTACCTTACAGTGAGATTTACAAATCAGGGACTTGGTGGTGATAGAGGCAGGCAGGCTGGACAGGGAGGTTTCATTTCTTTGGGCTGCATTAACAGAGAACCGTACATTGGGTGACTTAAGAGAAATGTACACCCTCACAGTTCTGGGGGCTGTAGGAGAAATCATAGTGTCGGCAGGGTGAACTCCTCATTGAGGCTCTAAGTGGAGTCTGTTCCATGCTTCTGTCTTAGTTTCTGGGGATATGGGGAGTCCTTGATGTTCCTTAGCTTGGAGATACTCCTTAACTTGGAGATGCTCACTCCAGTATCCACTGTCATTGTTTCATGACCGTCTTTTCCCCACGAGTCTCTGTTTTCACATGGTATTCTCTCTCTGTTTCTCTCCCCTCTGCTTACAAAGACACCAGTTATATTGGATTAAGGGTCCATCCTGCTCTATTATGACTGTTTTTTTTTTTAAGATTGTTTTTGATGTGGACTATATTTAAAGTCTTCATTGACTCTGTCACAATACTGCCTCTGTTCTATGTTTTAGGTTTTTTTTTTTTTTTTTTTGCCATGAGGTATGTGGGATCCTAGCTCCCCAACCAGGGATTGAACCCACACCCCCTGCATTGGAAGGTGAAGTCTTAACCATTGGACAGTCAGGGAAGTCCCTGACTTATTTTAATTTTACTAATTACATATGCAATTCCAATTAAGTCACATTCTAAAATACTAGAAGTTAGTACATCAACATATCTTTTATGGGGAACACAGTTCAGTCCATAACACCATTTATCTGATTACATGGTCTGACGTGAGATATTTCAGAGTGAATTCAGTTCCTCAAATTGATTTGAAATGCAGAGGGCATCACCCCTTAGAAGCCATGTTATCTGTCATGGTGAGGTCCCTGCAGAAACTGTAACTACTGGTTTTAGCTCACAATATACTAGAAGCAGAATTTCTTATAAGGGTCCTACAGAATCTAACCAATGCACCCAAAAAGGTTTCAGTGAGAAAATATGTTCCAAGTTTCAACGTTGAGTTCTAAGAACGTATTTCTCTCCGTTAGCTCATAGATATTTCATTCTTGTGTTTACTGCTCTCATCTTGATTCTTATGTACATGTTTACATTCCTCCCCCATTTTTTTGGTGTGTTCTTTTCTGTTTTGGTACTGATGCTGCCTTTTATTTTGTTATCATATCTGAAATCCTTTGTGGAAAGAGGGTAGCATGGGGAAGAGACATGCTCTGTGCTATAAATAGTCTTTTTCTCATCTCTGCATTAAAATTTACTTTTCACAATCCTATTTTCTCAGCATCTTCTCTGAAGTTCTAAGTATACCTAGCCATCCAGTATATGAACTTCTCTATTGTGTGTATGGAGTTCTGGTGCGTTCCATAGTATTGAGTCAGAGGTGCTCTCAAAAATGAGAAAAGTAGGATATTCTGAGGGGTTGACAGTGTGTTTTCTTCAAATTGTATTGTTTAAATAAAGTCTCGGTGCTGGCTGCAGATCTCAGCCCTCTTCCTCCTGTTGCAGGCTTTGATGATCCATTGTCTTCTGTTTGAGGCTAGCCCTTGGCCATGATACCATATGGCCCTTCCTTTAGATGCCAAAGAGTTTATGGAAAATGACTTAAAATTTTTCTATTAAAAAAATCATGTTTTATGTCAACGTTATGGTTGTCACAGGTATCTTAATATGTCATTTATGTTCATCATTACTTTGAAATTATGGTGAGGTCCCTGCAGCATGGATCCATTCCTCAGTCTTCCTATTTAATGAGAGACTAAAAAGGCATATTTACAATTGTATCACAAATTTTAAAAATTATTTGATAATGGTATTTAAATATAATGGTTTCTAAAATCAGCTAGTAGGTATTGGTAAAATGCCCAGATATCTTCAGAATAATCAGTTTTGAATAAAATCTGTGACCTTGGCCTTTCTTTTTTCTTAGATTAGAAGGGATCATTAGTTCAGGTCCTCTGAGAAGCAGTCAAGATGGGATTATGCATATGAGAGGTTTACTGGGAGTTGGCCTGGGAAGGATAAAGGGCAGGGGGCAGGAGTGGGCTAGGAGAGCTTTCGGACTCCAGTGCAGGTCTGACTTCTGTGAAAGGAGGGGTGGAAGGAACGAGGACTGGTAAGAAAGGATGCAGGTGACAGCTCAGTTCTGAGGAGGTTTTGGCCAGGCTGATTGTGAATTCTTGAGCCCAAGTTGCCCACTAGAGGACCCTTCTGCCACACAGGCCTGAGCCTGCCCTGGTACCCCCACCCCCACGCCCGGCCGCTGTCTGAGAACAGCCCAGAGACACAGACTCATGCACACTGCACAGATGTGCTGATGGATCCACGAGTGGAGGGTGGGTAACCCATACTCCCCGACAGCAGGATAGCTAAGCAAGTAATTCCATGGCCTTCATGAAGATCTCTCTAGGGGTCCATGAACGTAGATGGTAAAAATTACATACTTGTTTTCACTAACTGAATTTTAGTGTCCTGTCTAATCATGAGTGGAGCCAGTAGCTCTAGTAGTATTAGCAGTAACTGTGTCTTTCTCACCAATAAATATTACAGATAATTTCATATCAACCTCATGGTTGTCACAGTATCTTAATATGTCATTTATGCTTATCATCACTTTGAAATTATGGTGGTTATTGGATCTGTTCCTCGATCTTCTTATTTAATGAGAGAGTAAAAAGGCATATTTACTATTGTATTGGGTTTTCCTCATAGCTCAGTTGGTAAAGAATTCGCCTGCATTGCAGGAGACCCCGGTTCAATTCCTGGGTTGGGAAGATCTGCTGGAGAACGGTGAGGTTACCCACTCTATTATTCTTGGGCTTGCCTTGTGGCTCAGCTGATAAAGAATCTGCCTGCAATGTGGGAGACCTAGATTCGATCCCTGTGTTGGGAAGATCCTCTGGAGAAGGGAAGGGCTACCCACTCCAGTATTCTGGCATGGAGAATTCCATGGACTGTATAAGTCCATGGGGTTGCAAAGAGTTGGACACAACTGAGTAACTTTCACTTCACTATTGTACCACACATTTTTAAAATAATTTGATAATGGTATTTAAATATAAGGGTTTCTTTAGCATTTTATACATCTTATTTTATGCATTTATAAACATGATCCCAAGAAGAGGTCTGTAGTCCTCTCTGACAGGCAGAGGAGTCCAGTACACAGAAATGGTTAAGAACCCTTCATGCAGATAGTTTTCAGTAGAACCATTTCAATTGTATTATATTAGTACAATTATCCTTTACCTGGCTCCAAATGTCTGAGAATGGTGGCCCCAGTCCTCATGAGAATACGTTATCGTGGAAGATGATTTATTAATTCGACAGTGACCCTCGTCTGCAGTGTCCCTCCAGGCCCTGGGTGGGGCTAAAGCTGCAGCAGTGAGCAACACCGGCATCCCCTCCCTTGGAGAGTTTAATCGACTAACAGGAAAGACAGTCATTAAACATGAACAGTTATGGTTATATTACGGTGTGGCGCATGATCTTAACAATATGGGAACCTCAGGATTCTTTGGGTGCCCTGGGAGAGGGACCTGTGTAGGGGTCAGAACAGACCTCCCTGAAAAGTGCCTTTTGAGCTGAGCCTGAAGAATGAGAGGAGTGAGCTGGGAAAAGAGGAGGTGGAGATAGAAGTTAAAGTGTAACTTTATGTATAATTTGATGGTAAGACACACTTAACTCTTAAGAGTTGAAATCATGCAGACCTTAAAAGCGGCGTGAAGATGTTTAGACTTTTCTCCAAAGGCAGGAAGAAGCTTTGAAGGGGTTTTAAGCAATATTTTTGAAGTTTCCTTTCAAAAATGTTTACCTGGAAAGAAACAAGGGAGGCTGTTGTGGTACTAAGATGAAAAGAGATGGCAGCCTCCTAGGAGATACATGGTGGGAGAAAACAAGTAAGACAATCAAGCTATTCTTTTTGATTTCTTTTTGGCTCTGTGAATGAGCTGGGTCTTGAATTTCTGTTTGTTAATCTATCGTAGAGTGTGCATTACCATTTTGGAAGCAACTTTCATAGAGTTAAGATGTTCATAGTAGCTGCACTTCACTCCCAGATCTACTGCAGAGGTCTCTGTGTGAACATAAAATCTCACACAAATCTTGGAAACTATTTCCCCATAACGTTGGACCACAGAGAAAGTGGATGCCGTTTGTTTAGGTTCTCTTTATGCACATTTGTTACTTGCTGCAGTGTGGATGGCCTTTAGACTTCTATATTAAGAAGAAAATAATGTAGATGCTTATATTGCCAATTAAACAAAAGGTCTCTGGCTGCTTCTTCATAGGAAACTTGTAAATGGGTTCCAGGTTTGTTTGTTGCTGGGTAAAAACAAATCCATTTTGGTTGATGGCTAATTCAGGGCCATGCGTGGTTAGGCAACTCATAAAAGTGTTTGTATGGAAATGAGTCTCAGATAATCAGATTTTATTTCTAGTGTCTAATTGATGCTCAGAGCTTTGGGATTTAATTATGTCAGTTGAAAAAATGCGATTCAATTTCTCTTCCTCCCTTTTAAACATAGCTGCAGACTCAACTTTAATTCATAAATATACAAGACATTATAAATAGATGTTTTATGACACAGTACCTGGTACCCATTAGATATTCAGTAAACGTTGACTTCTTCTCCTAATTGAATGAAAATATATTAATAAAAAACCTATACAAGATTTTGCTTCTGGTTCCTCTGTTTCTTGTGTAGCAGTTGACTTGGTACAAATTTGTGATTACTCCAGAGAAGTAAATAATTTAAGTGGGAAATTGTTTTAATGAGAGGAGACTTGTGTTTTCTAGTCATCCAGGCAGGCTGGCTTGATTGTCATGTTGGGTGTTTGCTCTAGTAGGAAGTGAGGCAGCTGGGTATCCTTTGGGATCTGAGGCCCGATGAGTAGAGTGTGTGCAGGTGGAATATGAGTTCTGCCTTCTCCCTTCGCTCCCAACACCCAGCTTCCAGGGGACCTGCATGGCTTCTTTGCCTCATCTTCGTCACTTAGTGTGTCCTTCTTCTTTCACCCAGCTTAATGTCTTCAGAGTTCATCTATGTTGTAGCAAGTATGGGTATTCATTTCTTTTTACAGCGGGGTAATATTCCAGTGTATCATTAAACCACACTTTATGCGTTCACCAGTTGATGTATATTTGAATTGTTTCCACATTTGACTACTTTACATAGTGCTGTTATAAACATTAGTGCTGTTATGGACAAATATTTGTTCAAGGGGCTGTTTTCAGTTCTTTTGGATATCTATATATAAGAATGGAACTATTGAGTCATATGGTAATTTATGTTTAATTTGTTGAGGAATGGCTACATTGTTTTACACAGTAGCTTTATACTTTACATTTCTACCAGCAGTGTGTGAGGTTCCAGTTTCTCCACATCCTTGCCAACACTGTTATTCTCTGTTTTATTTTTTGTTTTGTTTTCAATATGCCTTCCTAGTGGGTATGAAGTGGTGTCTTACTGTGACTTTGATTTGCATTCCCTAATGACTGATGGTGTTCAGTACCTTTTCCTGTCCTTCTTGGCCATTAGTGTACATGCTACAATCTGGACAAACCTCAAAACATTAAGCTAAGTGAAAGAAGCCAGACACAAAAGGTCACATATGGTATGCTTCCATTTATATGAAATATCTAGAATAGGTAAGTCCATAAACACAGGAAGCAGATTAGTAGTTGCCAGGGGATTGGGGGAGGGGAGAATGGAGAATGACTGCTTATTGGGTATAGGGTTTCCTTTTGGGTTGATATAACATATTTTAGGATGAGGTTATGGTTATAAAACTTTGGGAATGTGCTAAATGTCACTGAATTGTATACTTTAAAATGGTCGATTGTAGGTTTTGTGAATTCTTTGCTGTTGTTGGTCAGTCATTAAGTTGTGTCCAACTCTTTGCGATCCCATGGACTGCAGCACACCAGGCTTCCCTGTCCTTTAGTGTCTCCTCGAGTTTGCTCAAATTCATGTCCATTGAGTCAGTGATGCCATCCAACCATCTCATCCTCTGTTGCCCCCTTCTCCTGCCTTCAATCTTTCCCAGCATCAGGGTCTTTTCCAGTGAGTCGACTCTTCACATCAGGTGGCCAAAGTATTGGAGCCTCAGCTTCAGTGTCAGTCCTTCCAGTGAGTATTCAGGATTGATTTCCTTTAGGATTGACGGATTTTGTGAATTCTGCCTCCATAAATAAAAAAGCGAAAACACTTGGTTAGAAGTTGAGTCTGGATGTCAAGTTCTAGCAGTGTGGTGGCCTGAGTATGGATTTCCGTCTCTTGTTACAAACTGAGAAATTTTGCATAAATCAAAACAAAGTGTAAAATATGCAACTGGGCTTGAAAGGAAAGGTGTTGTTGCTGGGGCAGCAGCTTGAGGCTGGGGCAGGAGCCGAGAAAGACGTGAGAGCTCCAGGCCTGCCTTCATTTTGCAAGAACCCACAGCTCAGAAATGAGCACCCACCCCTGTTCCGCGTGGGTGAACCCCCTGCTATGCTCAGCACAGGCAAACAGAAACTCCTCACCTGTGGGGACACTTCTGCAGTGCAGGCTGCCCAAGACTCTTGGGGAAAACAGCATCCACTGAAATGCCCATTCCCATGAGAAACTACAGATCACACAAGTACACATCTCAGCATGAGGTGAAAGTAAGCAGACATGACAGACAGGAGGGTTAGCATCTCAAGAACTTGGGAAAACAGAAGTATGTTTGAAATGATTAAAGAATAAGGACATTGAGATTGGTTCCACCGCTTTAATAAAATGTTTCCCCATTTAATAAAATGTTGAACAGCTGCTCCAAGGGAGTGTGTGCAAAGTTTGCTTAAGGGATTTAAAAGGGGAAAGATGGAGGTTGTTCTCCTACTGTCCTGTAGTGATCTGGCAAGACAGTTGTTTTCTTTTTTTTCCCTAAGGATCAAGAGCTCAGGGGAACTTTCTTTTTGAGTAATCCATTTAGATGGCAGAAAAGTTTGCCTTTGAATGTATTAACTGCGATGCTGAGGCGCTCTTAGCCAAAGATTTGCCTCCATTTCTCTTGAGAGTGCACCTTGGTATTTGCCCATTATTGTGAGAAGTGTTGTGTTAGGAACTGGTAAATAGAATTTTTGGAAACAAACCCTGAAGCTGCCTTGAAAACCACGTTATTCCTCATTCAGTGCTCCACTTCTAATTGATTTCATCTGTTGGTTGAGCCATGGCACTAGAAAAGTAGAAACTTCATGATGACCAAGTAGAGTCATGTCAGAAAGTTTAGATTAGGGTCATCAGCAAACATGAGACTTCAGTTACCTGATCACTAAGCCAGTCTTCCCTTGGTTTCATCCTATGATCAAGCCATGGCTTTTTATAGGTGGAAGTCCCAACATGTATATGAAGGAGAGGAGTGCGTGGGGATCTTGCCTTGAAACTGAAGCAATCTATCACATGATGTTGAGGGAGAACAGACGGAACTGCAGATGTAGGCCTGATGGTTTTTATGGTTGCCACAGCCTCACCTGCATCTTGAGATGGTAAATGTTAGTTTCAGTGCATCTGGCCAGCAACACACACAAACAAATGTTAGTTTCAATGCATCTGGCCAGCAACACACACAAACTTGACTTTGCACTGAAAACTGGATGATACTGCAGTTCAGGAAGCAGTGGAGTTTCTATTAAAAATAAAGTATGCAGACCAAGCTCTTCTTTTTCACCAAGGGATTGAAAATCAGGTAGGTGGAAATGTGAAGAGAGAACTATAAGAGTGAGTCAGGGAAAATTTCAGGTCATCTGAGTGTGGCCTTGATGCTTCCTAGTGGTAAAACCATAGATTGAAAACCTTAGTGCTCAGAAGAATTTTCAAGGGTGTCTTAGGCAAAGTGAAATGATTTTTTCCCCCCTCCCCGTCTGGTGAAGAGGAGGGACATAGACAAGTTTTATGTTCCCTTGATGAGCAGTGTTGTATATCATGCTTCCCTTTTGGGGAAGAGAGGGAACACAGATGGAGGGATAGTTTCTTCTTCATTAATGCACCATCTCCTTCTATGTGGTTGAAGTTCATGACAGCCTTCTCATCATACAATCATGCATGCAGTTTATGGTTTTTCAGTATGGTTATCATTAATAAATGATCCCAGGAAGATGTGTAGTTGATTACAAGATGTTTTCTTGGTAGCTGCCCAGTAGGTATCTCGTGTTATTCCTAACTTTGCTATCAGCTACTGACATCTGTAATGTTACTTGAAAGTAGAGATTAGGGTATCTGGGCTCTTTGTACCCTTCTCTGTAAATATCAGGACAGAGCCTTCAGAATTAATTGCTTCTTAGATGCACGATTACTGCTCACTTAGCCCTAAGCAAAGAAGTAGGTCATTCTATTCATCAGAATCTTACTGTTCTGTAATTATGTGAGGAGCAAATAATTATAGATAGGGTTTCTGTGTGATTTTAAAGCAGGTAAATTTAGCATCATTAGAGAATAATCTGTAGCTGGAAAAACTCAAGGTTCTTAAAAAAAAGCATGCAGACAACATTTAAACCTTGGTACGTTTTATTATTCTCAAATGTGTTATATAAGTTGGAAAAAAGCTTTATCTGTTTCTTGGGCTGGAAAAGGCACTTATGATTAAATAACAAGGAAGAAAAAGAGCTGGTCTCCATTTATTTCTTGACACTACAGAAACACTGTAATTGAAATTTAGTTACATATGCTTTGAACAAAGGACTACGTTCTGATGTTTCATTTTTTATAGGTGGAACATACATTTCTCTTTTTATTGGTTAAGATAAAAATCAGGTTTCAAACTTTACTGAAAGATGTAAATGATGTTGAAAATGTGATTATTAAAGAGATTATATTTATAACCTTTTCAGAATTGAATGTGAGCTAAGTAGAATTGGCTGTGAAATATACCTTGCACAATGCTATATGGAAAGGGTATGTTTTTAAAATTCAAGTAGCCTGAAGTCTTTGATTAGAATTAATTTAGATAAATGGAGATGGCTTTTGCTCTGAACTTGGCCAGCTTGCCTGTCTTTCTTGCTTTTTCACTTCTGTTTTTTTCAGAGAGTTTGTTTTAATATACAAAATGAATAAAATTGGTATGCCAAAGTGCAGGCCTGCCTGTATGGTTGGCAGATTTAGACAAGTGTCTTAGTTTGCATTCCCCCTAAAAGCAAGATGGTGCTAGGAGTTTACTTGGGAATTGACCCCAGGAAGCATGGTGAAGGAGTGAGGAAGTGAGACGGGGAGGGTGGGGAGCCAATGCAAAGGGGCAAGCTCATGAGTGGACTGTTGCTGGGGTTCCTTCTTGCTGGAGATTCTCTGAGGAGCTGTGTGGGACACACCTCAGAGATGAGGAAAAGGAAGGAATCTACCCGATGTGGTAGGCGGAATGATGGTTCTTCCAAAGAGGTCCACATCCTAACCCCTGGCACCTGTGAACGTGTGACTTTACACAGAAAACTTTGCAGATACAAGGGAGTTAAGGACCTGGGGAGGGAGAGGTTATCACAGGGTCCTCCTAAGAGAGAAGCAGGAGGGTCAGAGTCAGAGAAGAACTATGACATGGGGAGCAGAGCTTAGAGAAAGAGAGAAGTTTGAAGTGCTGTGCTATTGGCTTTGAAGATAGATGTAGAGGCCGTGAGCTGACGGATGCAAGACAGCTGCCAGGAGCTGGAAAAGGCAAGAAACATGTTCTCCCCTGGAGCTTCCAGAAGGAACCAACCCTGCCGACATCTTGATTTTAGCCCATGAGACTGATTTCGGACTCCTGCCCTTCAGAAATGTGAGATCAGAAATTTGTGTTGTTTTAAGCCGTTAAATTTGGGGTAGCAGCAATAGGAAACTAATATACCCACCAAATCGCAGGTCTTGTTGATTGAGGATGGCCTCTAGGGCAGTAGTTCCTTGGTGCTTCTAGCCAGCCGCACACAACCTCCTACGATGGATGGACAATCTCAGGCAGAGAGTGCCTGCATAGGGTGGCAGCAACTCTGCAGGGCAACCTCTGCATGGGCCAGGGCACCAGTGGGCTTGGCTGTACCTGGACAGAGGATTTGATGGATAGAATGTGGAAACATCCTCATGAACACTTGGAAGTAGCTATGCGGGGTTGTTTCATATCAACAGCCCAGGTTTCTGAGCCCCTCTGACTGTTTCTTTACTGTCTCTTCTCTTCCCATTCTCTTCTGATGGCCTTTAAATATTGAGGTTCCTAGGCATTATGATCTTGGTCTTGTCCAGTCTTACTCTGGGATAGCTAATTGTATGTGTCAACTTGCCTGGGCCAACTTGACTGGCCAAAAGCTGTCGAGACCTTTTTTTCCCAGGTGTGCTTAGAAGAGTGTTTTTGGATGAGATGAACACTTGGTAGATGGAGTAAAGTAGATTGCCTTTCCTAATGTGAGTGGCCCTCATCCAGACAGCTGAAGGCCTGACTAGAATAGGAAGGTTGACCCTCCCCTGAATAAGAGAGAGTCCCTCCTGCCTGACTGCCTTCAAGCTGGAGCATTGGTTTTTTCCCCTGCCTTTGGACTTGAACTGAAACATAGCTTTCCTGGGTCTCTCGTTTGCCAGTTCACCCTGTGGACCTTGGATTTGTCAACTTCGATAATTGCATGAATCAATTCCTTATGATATATGCCTTTATATATATATGTGTGTGTGTGTGTGACATTTATGTATATAAAACATATATATAATATATAAAACATGTCTCTAAGCATAAGTTTATATACATCTATCTACCTATCTGTATATCTCATATTGGTTTTGTTTTTCTGGAGAGCCCTGTCTAATATACACTCTGTACTCCAGAGTGATTTTCTCTGCTCTTAACTTCAGCTTCTATCAATAGACTGGTCAAACCCAAACCTCAGTCTTTAGCCTGGATTTCTCCATATCCAAATTTTAAACTGCCAATAGAGACAGCCCCATGGATACTGTGTTGATACTTTAAGCTCCACATATTCATAGTAAAACTCATTATCATTCCCCTAGGAATCTGCTCCTGCTTTCTGTATTCTGTCTTTTTCCATCACATCTCCATGTACTCTGATCCCATCCTAAATATCCTCAGCACTGCTCATTATGAGTTTTAAACCTTCAGGATTTCTGCCATTTAGTGCTGTTGTTTCCCAATGGAGAGCAACCCTGGCACCCAGGGCTGAGGTGGAAAAATCCTATAGCTGGGAAGGAACTAGGAGATCTTATTCTCATACAGACACACGCACACAGGGCAGGTTGAGGGAGAGAAAAAGACAGATATATACAGAGAGCAGCAGAGCCATTCAGACATGTAGAGTCTGATAGAGAGAGGAAAAAGGGGGAGGGGGAAAGAGGAAAACACAGACTACAGTTTTCTATAAAGAGATATAGAGTGAGAGACAGACCCATGTAGAGGCAGAGAGAGTGTTTATCAGAGATTGGAAACAGGGAAGACAATGTTAGAGAAAGAGGGAGTCGGAATAACAGAAGTGACCTGATACACCCTGTTCCCTAGAATTTGAAAAAGCCCCACTGTGTCTCCTGATCTGGTTACTCTGCCCACCTGCCCACATCCCTTCCCAGAGCAACCCACTGGCCTACTGGATAGGTGTATGCTTTATAGCCATAGGGTTCAAATTGCAGCGCAACTACTTTAAGCTACGTGACTTTAAGCACTTTATTTAAGCTTCATTTTCTTCATCTATAAAATGAGGGTAGTAATACCCACCTTGCAAGCTTTTTGTTAGATGCCCAACAAATAATTATTAGTTCAGCCAAATCATGATATCATCTGGCTCCCTTTATTGAAAGGGAATTTGTATGTGTCTGGGATAAATATAGCTAATAAAACTTTATTATCAGACATAAAGGAAAATTAAGAATACCCTTCTAAGTAAGCAGTATGGGAGACTTTTCAGCTAGTCTATTAAAAACCAGCCATATTTACAATTGACAGTATACATGCAAATGTCTTTTAATCTGCAATTTCTTTTTTATCCTCTCTGTCTTCCCTTTTTACAAACTACTATACAATTGTGCTCATTTCACATGCTAGTAAGGTTATGCTCAAAATCCTTCAAGCTAGGCTTCAGCGGTTTGTGAACCGAGAACTTCCAGATGTACAAGTGGAGTTTAGAAAAGGCTGAGGAACCAGAGATCAAATTGCCAACATTCACTGAATCATAGAGAAAGCAAGGGAATTCCAGAAAGACATCTACTTCTGCTTCGTTGACTACACTAAAGCCTTAGACTCTGTGGATCACAACAAACTGTGGAAAATTCTTAAAGAGATGGAAATACGAGACCAGCTTACCAATCTCATGAGAAACTTGTATGCAGGTCAAGATGTGACAGTTAGAACTTTACTTGAGACAAAACCCACTGCAGTGTTGTGAAGTAATTAGCCTCCAACCAATAAAAATAAATGAAAAAAAAAAAAAGAACTTTACTTGAAACAACTAACTGGTTCAAAATTGGGAAAGGAGTACCTCAACACTGTATATTGTCACCCTGTTTATTTAACTTCTATGCAGAATACATCATGTGAAATGCTGGACTGGATGAATCACAAACTGGAATCAAAATTTCTGGGAGAAATATCAACAGCTTCAGATATGCAGATGATACCACTCTAGTGGCAGAAAGTGAAGATGAACTAAAGAGTCTTTTGATAAGAGTGAAAGAGGAGAGTGGAAAAGCTGGCTTAGAACTCAACATTCAAAAAAATTAAGATCATGGCATCTGGTCCCATTACTTCATGGCAAGTAGATGGGGAAACAATGGAAACAGTGACAGACTTTATTTTCTTGGGCTCCAAAATCACTGCAGACAGTGACTGCAGCCTTGAAATTAAAAGACACTTGCTCCTTGGAAGGAAAGCTATGACAAACCTAGACAGAGTATTAAAAAGCAAAGACATCACTTTGCCAACAAAGGTCTGTATAGTCAGAGCTTTGGTTTTTCCAGTAATCATGTATGGATGTGAGAGTTGGACCCTAAGAAAGGCTGAGTGCTGAAGAACTGATGCCTTTGAATTGTGGCTCTGGAAGAAGACTCTTGAGAGTCCCTTGGACTGCAAGGAGATCAAACCAACCAATCCTGAAGGAAATCAACCCTGAACATTCATTGGAAGAACTGATACTAAAACTGAAGCTCCAATACTCTGGCCACCTGGTACGGAGAACCGACTCACCGGGAAGGACCCTGATGCGGGGAAAGATTGAAGGCCAAAGGAGAAGGAGGTGGCAGAGGATGAGGTGGTTAGATAGCATCACCAACTTGATGAACGTGAACCTGAGCAAACTCTGGAAGACAGTATGGGATAGGGAACCCTGGCATGCTGCAATCCATGGGGTTGCAAGCAGCTGGACGTGAGTTAGTAACTGAACGAGCTAGGGGAGGGCAAATAGTTGCTCCTGGAATACCTGTATGCAGGAGGGCTCTGGTGAGTATGATGGAGAACTTGCTTTTAATAATCATAGTCTACTTTTTTTGCTTTTTGCTTTTCATTAGACCTTCCCCTGCATCTGGTTGTTTCCTTCCAGAAGGAGCTCACAGGCCTAATCATATTGCTACATTTTCATTCTTGCATTTGGTGAATTTTCAAGAAATAGAATCAGTAGGATGAAAATGAATCTGTAACTGTGGGCTGAGGAATTAACCAAGTGGAAGGGCCTCACCTTCTCCTGCTCCCCACTGTCAGCAATCTACCACCAACCTCCATATGCAAAGGTTTACAAAATTTTGTAGAGCTTTTGGGGGTAAAATATATATATATTTTAATTTAAAAAGTACTAAAAGATTAGAAATAATTTGGAAAGTCTTAAAAGTATAGAGAATAAAAAATCATCCATAATTCTACAACTCATTGATGACTTCAGTTAACCTTTGAAGTACATCATTTCAATTATACACATAACATTTTTTTTCACATACATTTTTATCCACAACTGAGTTCACATTATACATATGCTATTTTTTTCGTTTGCAGTATATAATGGGAACAACACCGTACCATTAAGTATTTTTCTTTAAATAATGTTAATTTTGTATAATATTCCACTCTGTGGGCATAGCCTAAGGTTTTGTTTCCTTTTAAGTGTTTAAACCATTCCTTTATTGCTGAATATTGATGCTGTTTCCATGTGCTTTTCTATTATAAATAATGGTGCAGTGAAAAGATTTAAATAAAAATTTTTTATGCATTTCCATGGTTAACTATTTAAGGTACATTGCTTCTACAAATGAAACTTCTGAAAGCAAAATTTATACTTTTTAAAAAGCTTTTGATATCAATTGCAACGTCTCCTTGCAGCTCCGAAAAGTTGTGCCAATTCATACCTCCTTCTTCAGTGTGATGTCTCTTTGTTAAAAAAACTGCAGTTGTTGGTTCTCTTCTTCATAAAGAATCATATTTTCTTTTTATTAAAAATCTTTCCAACATTCTGTCTTCTAGCTTTTGCATTCTCTTATTGATTTCTGAGTTTCAAAACCATAATTGTGTTAGATTTATTTTTACACTGCCTTGAACATTTTGCTGAAAACAGTTTATAGCATCTCCATGAAAGAAAATCGTGTTTACTCAAAAGTTGTGAACTCATTTAAAAGCAATATACATTTGCTGAAAAAGGAAAAGGTACTTCCTGACTAATACCATGTCAGGGACCTTGGTGGATGCCTGAGAAACACAAGGTGTGATCCTTAGGGGTCTCACCTTCTCAGCTGGAGAAACATAACCAAGTTCACATACTCTGAAGAGTAGTTTTTCTCAACCTTGTTTAGATCCATGTCCCCTCAAACACTGTCTCACTGTCTCTGGTGTATCACTCACTCCCCAAGAAGAATTTGCCCAGCCTTCTTTCTGTAGTTCCTATTATAAACCACATAACTAGACTCACTGAATGTGTTTTTTCAGATTATCTGTGCACATGTGCACATCCCATGCTGATGTGACTTCCCTCCCCTAGTGAAGAATTCCTATGTTAATCGCTTAAAGTAGGGCTCTGAAATTTATTCTAAGAACCTAAGATCTGAATAGTTTGCCAGTGAGACCTGGCTTGATAAAGCTTGAGTTAAAACATTTCTCTTGGCAGTGAATTTCCTACAGCTGGAAAGCCTGTGAGTGCCTTGGACCCTGATGCCATCTCTGCTTCTTTTCCCTCTTCTCTAACCTACCCCTGGGCTGCCATTCACAGGTAGTCAGCCGGCCCCTGCTCACCTCCTCCACGAGGGTCTCACACTAGCGTTCTGCTCCCATTTCTCTTTGCTAGTTTTTTTTTTTAATGTAATATCCAGCTGATTCCCTGATTCCAAACATCTTGCTTCTGAAGTAATTGGCTCTCCTGCTCTGTCCCTCACTCTGTCAGTCCCTACCTTGCTGTTCTCATCCACATCTCATAGATCTGATATTCTAACCTATTTTCACTGGAGTTAGGTTCCCATGCCTTCTACTGACACAGCATTGACTATGATGCCTGGTCAGTGCACTGTGCATTTTAAGTGTTATTGAATGGATTAATGAATTGGAAGCATTCTCTTGCTTGAATTTCGCTTTATGTCTTGGGCTTAGTTGAGCCATGTTAACACAAAACTCATACCTCATTTGTCTTTCTTTCTTCCCTCCTGTTCTAGATTTCTTATTTTGGTTTTTTAGTCTCTCTCTACTGAGTTCTGTATTAGACACTTTGTACATGTTATTTCTAATCCTCACAACCATCTTGCAAGTATTACCATCTCCATTTCACATATGAGGAAAGTGAGAGTCTAAGAGGTTTGCTTGTTTCTCCAAAGTTACTTAGTGAATCAGTGGTTGACCTCACTTTTCCATGGAACCACTCCCAGAATCAGTGATCTGTGGCTGCAGTTCAGTTCACTCGCTCAGTCGTGTCTGACTCTCTGTGACCCCGTGGACTGCCAGGCACGCCAGGCTTCCCTGTCCATCACCAACTCCTGGAGCTTGCTCAAACTCATGTCCATCAAGTCGGTGATCCCATCCAACCATCTCATCCTCTGTCGTCCCCTTCTCCTCCTGCCTTCAATCTTTCCCAGCATCAGGGTCTTTTCCAGTGAGCCAGTTCTAATGATCTGTGGCTTAGTTCTTGATTTTCCTGCACTTCATTCCCTTGACTCCAATATTATTCTGATTGAGCACCACCATCTTTGTCTGAATCCCAGTTGAGTCTTCCCTCAAAAGGAGTGGTGAGGGGAGGACAAACCCAAGAGGTCTTCCCAAGGTCCTGCTGTGAGAGATTGAAGCTGGGGACTGAAGGAGATAGAGGAGCCAAAGATATCTCCATGTCTTCAACCTGAGAGAGCAGAACAGCAGTGATACTGCCAAAAGAAATGGGTACATAGGAAGTCTTATTCCTGTAGGTTGTTTGTCAGATGGGGGTTGGAGTTCCAGTGGCTCTTTCCTCCCCGGTAAACCATGGCAAGTCTCTTAGTTTTTCTGAGTCTCAGTTTCTCCTTTTCCCTGAGCATCATCTTACCTGACTCTCATATTTATCATTAGTTTGCCTATCAAATGATGCAGTGCATCCGGACATGCTTTGTAAGGAGTAAGGCCGTTAGCTGTCATCACTGTTGTGGGACATGTTATTATTAAAGTCAGATTGTAAATGGAGACACTAGCTTCTTGGGTAAAATGTGTCTGTGCCAGGGGTCAGAAAGCTGTGACCCCCGGGTCAGATCTGGCCTGCTGCCTGTCCTGATACAGCCCATCAGCAAAGAATGTTTTCCAATTTTTAATTTGGTTGAAAAAAATCAAAAGAAAAATATTTGTGATGTAAGATTATATGAAATTCAAATGTCAGTGTCTATAAGTAAAGTGGATTAGAACAGAGCCACACCCACTTATTTATGTACTATTTTCTGTGGCTTGAGGCATCAGCAGAGTCGAGTAGTTGTGAGAGATTGTGTGGCTTGCAGAGCCTAAAATATTGACTCCTTTTAGTAAGAGCGCCGCAGCCCTGGCCTGCCCACTGCACTGTCCTACCCCTGCTCTCTAACATTGATTCAACTGCAGAATTTCCGTTGAGCTTAAAAACTGACAAAGGTGAGGAATAAAAGATAAGGAGAGGCCCTAACGGCTGTCTCAGCTGTGGGGAGGACCTTTCAAGGAGGCCTCCAGAATCAGTTATAGGAACATGGAGCAAGCGGCAAAGCCATCAGATGGAGCCATGTGGTCACCAGCTGACCTCATAGTCACATTCCGCCTCCCTTGCATCCTCCCAAGAATTTCTGAACCTTCTTAATGATCTTTGGGTATGATGTTGAAAAGGAATGGTGGGAGGACATTGGCCTTGTTCCTGCTCTTAGTGGAAAAGCTGCTAGTTTCTCGCCATTAAGTTATGATGTTAGCTGTAGATGTTACCAAGTTGAGAGTTCCACTCTGTTCCTAGTTTGCTAATTTTATAAAAAATGAGTGCTGGATTTTGTCAAATACTTTTTCTGTATCTATTGATATGATCATGTGATTTTTCTTCATTAGCCTGTTGATGTGATAGATTAATGGATTTCCAAATGGTAAGCCAAACTTGCATATCTGGAATAAATTCTTTGCATACATTTTTGGTTTTGATCTGCTAATATTTTGTTGAGAACTTTTGCGTTTGTGTTCATGAGAGATACTGGTCTGTAGTTCTAAAGACTATCTGGTTTTGGTTTTAGAATAATGCTGACCTCATATAAAGAGTTAGGAAGTTCCCTTCCACATCTTATCTTCTGGAAGAGATTGTATAGCATTGGCATAAATTCTTCCTTAAATGTTTTAATTCACCAGTGAACCTATCTGGGGCCTGCTGCTATTCTGGAAGGTTTTTAATTATTGATTCAGTTTCTTTAATAGATATAGGCCTATTCAGTCTTTTTCTTCTTGTGTAAGTTTTTGCAGATGTATTTTTCAAGGAATTACTCCATTTAACCTAGGTTACCAAATATATGGATATATGGTTGTTCATAGTATTTCCTGATTATCCTCTTAATATCCATGGGATCTGTACTAATGTCCCACTTTTATTTTGGATCTTACAAATTTGTATTTTCTCTTCTTTCAGTTAGCTTGGCTCGAGGCTTATCAATTCTATTGATCTTTTCAAAGAACTATCTTTTTTTTTTAACTGAAGCATAATTGACCTGTAATACTATGTTAATTCCAGGTGCATAACATAGTGGTTCAGTATTTCTATACATTACAAAATGTTTACTATGGTAAGTCTAGTTATCTGTCATGAGATAAAGATATTACAATATTACTGACTGTATTCCACATGTTGTACATTTCATCCTCATGACTCATTCATATTGTAACTGGAAGTCTGTACCTGTTACTCTCCACCTATTGCATTCAACCCACCACTCCCTCCCTTAGGGCAATCACCATTTCTTCTCTGTATCTGTGTCTATTGTTTTCCTTTTTTCATTTGCTGTTTTTTAGATTCCGCATGTAAGTTAAAATCATACATTACTTTTCTTTCTGACTTTTTTTCACTTAGCATAATAACCTCTAGGACCGTTCATGGTGTCATGTTGAAATCACAAGAGATTTTTCTTTTTATCGCTAATATTCCACTGTGTATAATATACCACATCTTCATCTGTTCATCTGTTGCTGGGCATTCAGGTGGTTTCCATATGTTGCCCATTGTTAAGTAGTGCTGCAATGAACATAGGAATGCATACATCTTTTCTAATTAGTATTTTTGTTTTCTCTGGAGAAAAATACCCAAAGTGGAATTGTTAGATCTTTTTGTAGTTCTGCTTTTGAGGAATCTCCATACTATTTTCCATAGTGCTTGAGCCAATTTGTACCACCAACAGTGCACAGGGGTTTTCTCCATATCCTCACCAACACTTGTTATTTCTTATCTTTTTGTAATGGCCATTCTGACATATGTGAGGTGTTGTCTCATTGTGATTTTCAGTTGCATTCCCCTGATGTTGAATAATGGGGGCTTTTTTATGTTGAGCATCTTTTCATGTGTCTTGGTCATATGTGTCAATATATCTTTGGAAAAATGTCTATTTTGATTCTTGGTGGGATTGTTAGTCCTTTTCATGTGGAGTTAATGAGTTCTTTGTGTATGTTGGATATTAACCCCTTATCTGATATATCATTTGCCAGTAAATACCTTCTCTCGTTCAAAAAAAGGAGGGAATGTCAGAAGTAAACTTGATGTTTTGAAGGTGTTTTTCTCACTCATCCCCCAGACCTCCCCCCAAATAATAGAACATGCATTTGCAAAGAAAAATATTCTCTATTCCTTTAACAATGATGTGAGGATATGTTTGTGTTCTTTTTTGCATTTTTAAATGAGAATTAAAACTATTACTGTCATTATGTTAATACTGTTGACCCTGTCACTGTATTTCATGCAATAAAATCTTAATTGTATCAAATTAACTTAGTACCTGAAATATAAGTAAGTTACCAAATGAACTTAATACATGAAATATAAGCAGAGAGATGGCTATTTACATTTTCTTCTCTTATTTTCCTTAGTGAGAAGCTGGATGGAAAAGCTAAAAGACAAGGTAAGAGAAATACTTTCTTCCTTTGGATTTATTTTAGAGCGCATAGCTTTGTCAAGTAAAAGACCTTCAGAATAATGGAGCTTTATATCATTATTCTGATTCTGATAACCTGTGCAAAGATCCAGGGCCACTTCCGGGTACCCAGTAAGAAAGACCTTCCCTTTAAGAAGGGATGCCTTATTCTTTGGAGTGCCATTCATTCTTCTGAAATGTAATTCCTGATATGTGCAACTGATAGCATCCTTGACATATCAAGGTGGAGGTCCTTTTAGGGAATTTTAAGAGTGTAATCCCTTTCTAGTGGGCATTTCATGTCCCAGTACAAGGATCTTTTAAATCTGATCTTCCTGTATGAGGAAGAAATACTTTGGATTTAGGCATTGATTTTTCTGACCCAAGGACAAAAATTGGCAGACCTGACTTAAGAATAAAACTTCATGATGGAAAAGGCGTCCTTCACCCATAGTGGAGGTGAGATTAAAAATACCTGAGCACCTGAGCCACTCTCTTTAGGCCCAGTTTTATGTGGTCTATCATAGTGCTACTGCTTACTGAGTGACAATGAGCTGACCTATCTAGAATGGCCAACTATTGAAAAATATTTTCCACTCTTGCATTCATTCTGTCACCAACATCTGTGATTGACAATATTAACTTCCTTCCAGGTCCATGTTTTTAATTTTCTTTTAATTTTCAACACTCTCTAAGGTTTCATTTTTAGTGCCTTGCAATTTCCAACTGGAATTACTCATAAAAATATTGGTGGAGTTTTGAACTCCTTGCTGTAGCCTCTGTCAGATCCAATTACTACAACCCAGCTCAGATTTCACTGGGGGTATGGTTAAATGGAAATCATTTCAACTGCCAGATAGGAGTTACTTTCAATTCACCTGTCTCAGAAAATACATCTGTGGATATTATTCCATAACTTTTTTATTATTTGAGGTCAGTTTCTTAATATTTGAATGATCAGTATTTATTTTGCTACAGTTTATGTTAAAGGATAAGAGAAAACGTTCACTAGTAGTTAAAATTGTATGATTATAGTAATTCTTGTCAGTATAATTTTTCTGCTTCTCAGTAAAATTTAGACTATATAATTTTTGCAAATGAGATTATTTTATGTTCATACATATTTAAAGTGATATAGAAGAATTTTAAACCTGTTGACATTAGTGGAAGCCATTTTCACATCTGTAATGGGTCCAGTTGTCTGAGGGAGGTATAATCAGAGCACTGAGCAAGATTTGGGGTAGGAAAACCTCAAAAATTCAGAATTGAATATATTTACATTGGTAGTGCTTGCTATTTTTCAGAGGAAAATATAATGCGATGAAAAGTAAACAGGCTTTGGTAGTTTAATCTAGGAATCCATATGTCATTGTTTCTATAGAAAATATCCTTCTGAATTACCAAAATGGACAAAAAATAGACTTAAGAAAATAAATTTTGGCACACAGCCTGTTTTGAAATTGAATGTTGCAAAGTTTCTTACCTGTATATATATATGTGTGTGTGTGTGTGTGTGTGTATGTGTGTGTATAGCTTCGCCACTTTGTTTAGAAATCTGGGTAGCTTTAGAGAAAGGCTGAATTTTCTCTCCCTGTGGACCCTTCCTTCTTATCTTTTCTCAAAGGCCTAGCACCCTCTCCCTGTTATATTTCACCATGAGAGATAATTTTGTGAATGGTTTTAGTTTTCTGAATTGAAGTTTTTCCAGCTCTTTCTTCACTTTATTCCATAGTATTTTTTCAGTTATGTCTTAGTTTTAAAAAATTGAAAGAAAAATAGCTGAAACTTCTACCAGGTTTATTTGTTTTATGCCTTGTCTTTATTTTTATTTACTATTTTTTACGTTGAGGTATAATTCATTTATAATGTATTAGTTTCGGGTGTATAGCAAAGTGATTCAGTTATACATATATACACTTTTCAGATTATTTCTATTGTAAGTTATTGCAAGATATTGAATATAGGTCTCTGAATATAGTAGGTCCTTGATATTTGCCTATTTTATATATAGTAGTGTTTATATGTTTGGAGAATGCAATGGCAGCCCACTCCAGTACTCTTGCCTGGAAAATCCCATGGACGGAGGAGCTTGGTAGGCTGCAGTCCATGGGGTCACTAAGAGTCGGACACGACTGAGCGACTTCACTTTCACTTTTCACTTTCATGCATTGGAGAAGGAAATGTCAACCCACTCCAGTGTTCTTGCCTGGAGAATCCCAGGGACTGGGGAGCCTGGTGGGCTGCCATCTGTGGGGTTGCACAGAGTCAGACACGACTGAAGCGACTTAGCAGCAGCAGCAGCATATGTTTAATTTTATATTGGAGTATGATTGATTTGCAATGTTGTATTAGCTTCAGGTGTATAGCAAGGTGATTCAGTTATACATATACGTATATCTATTGTTTTTCAGATTCTTTTCCCATATAGAGTATCACAGAATATTGAGTAGAGTTCCATGTACTATACAGTAGGTTCTTGTTGATCATCTATTTTATATATAGTAGTGTGTTTATGTTAATCCCAAGCTCCTAATTTATCCCTCCCTCTATCCCCCCCACACTAACTCCTTTGGTAACTATAAGTTTCTTTTATATGTCTATGAGTCTGTTCCTATTTTGTAAATAAGTTCATTTGTATCATTTTTAGAGTCCATGTATGAGTGATATCATGTGATGTTTGTCTTTCTCTGATTTACGTCACTTAATATGATAATCTCCAGGTCCATCAACGTTGTTGTATTTGTCTTCTTATTTTGTCTCTTTCTTGGAGGGATTCAGTTTAACCAGTTCCTTCCCTCTGGGAGTAAAATATTATACACTTACTTGATACATACATGCATATGTGTATACACACATATATGTGTGTATATACATACACACACACACACACACACATATGCATATCTTGGGCTTTGCTGGTGGCTCAGACAGTAAAGAATCTGCCTACAATGCAGGAAACCTGGGTTCAATCCCTGGGTTGGGAAGATCCCCTGGAGAAGGACATGGCAACACACTCCAGTATTCTTGCCTGGGGAATTCCATGAACAGAGGAGCCTGGCGGGCTACAGTCAGCAGGGTCGGAAAGAGTCAAACATGACTGAGCAACTAACACACATAACTTTTCTTCCTCTCTCTCTCTCCCTCTTTCTCTTCTTCTGTCTGTCTAGCTAGCTAACTAGCTATCATCTATAAAAGTCTTGTTAGTCATTACCTTCAGAAACTATTTGAGAGTGAAACTACTGCTGTTTTGATGAAAGTCACAGAATCCTGGAGAATTGAAAACTAAACTATATATTTAACTAGCTCTTCAGTCAACCAATAATATCTATTCAGTTTTGCTTCATTTAATTGTTCTGATACGGTTTCCCTGTTAGTTGGACTTTAGAAGGGATGGTAGGTGTTCTCAAAAGTTCTGAATTATTCCTTTTGTTGTTATTGTTTAGTCTTCCTATATTAAAGTGAAGTCACTCAGTCGTGTCTGACTCTTTGCGACCCCATGGACTGTAGCCTACCAGGCTCCTTTGTCCATCAGATCTGAATGACAGACAATCTCCAATGGCGATGGCTTAACCAAGAGAGACGTTTGTTTTTCTCTCATTTATGAGTCTGGAGGGAGCAGTCAGGGTCAGTGAGGAACAACACTATGAAGGTGCAGGCTCCTTTTATTTGCTATTCCATCCTTTGTGACCTTTATTCTCACGGTCATCTCATGGTCCTGGATTGCAGTTAGGTCCATATTCTAGTCAGAAGGAAGGAGGAAAAAGGGAGGCTACAATATCCCTCCCCTCTTAAGAAGGAGAAGAAGAAAATGACAACCCACTCCAGTATTCTTGCCTGGAAAACTCCATGGACACAGGAGCCTGGCAGACTACTGTCCATTGAGGCACAAAGAGTCAGACATAACTAAGCAACTGAGCATGCGCGCGCGCACACACACACACACACACACACACACACACACACACACACACACTTCACAGCAGCGATTCTCATGTACAGTCTGGACCTGTGGCATTGTGTCACCTGAGAGCTTGTTAAAAATGCAAAATCCCAGGTCCCTAACTAGACCTACTGAATCAGAAACTCTGGGAAAGGGGTCAAGCAATCTGCGTTTTAACAAGTCCTGCAGGTGATTTCTGATGCATGCTCAAGTTTGAGAAACACTGTTACACCTCATAAAGACACTTATGCATTCAGCAGACTTTAGGCAGTAAAGTTTTACTTTTTCTTACATTTTCTTGAAAACCAATGTTTCTGAACAAAAACGTTAGCCTAAGAAAGGATGGCTTTCTCATAAATGCAAAACAAACAAACCAAAAACCAACCAAACGAATAAAAAAACCCAACTATATGTAGTCAGTTTTATCTTATAATCCATTTTTTAATTTTCAAACTGTTTTTTTGGGAAATAATTTCAAATGTACAGAAAAGATACGAGAATAGGAATAGTACAGAGAATGCCCCTGTTCTTTTTATCCAGATGCACTTGTTCTTCCTGTGCTGCCCCATTGTTTTCTCATTCATTGGCTGTCCCCCCACCTCTGTTCTTTTGTTCTGAGCCATTTGAGGGAAGTTGCATACATCATGGTCCTTTTAGACCAAATCTCAATACTTCAGGGCGTATTTCCTATGATTAAGAATATCCTATTAGCAAACCATAGTATAGTTATCAACTTGAGTACATTTAACATTGATATCATACTTTTTATCTGTTCTGGCATCTGGACTTAAGTCTTAGTTAACAGACCCAAAATGACCTTCATAAAATCATTCTTCTCCTCGAGTACAGGATCTTATCTAGGTCATAGAACACATGTAGTTGTTAGGATGCTTCATTTTAGTTCAGTCACTCAGTCGTATCCAACTTTTTGCGACCCCATGGACTGCAGCACTCCAGGCTTCCCTGTCCAACACCAACTCCCGGAGCTTGCTCAAACTCATGTCCATTGGGTCGGTGATGCCATCCAACCATCTCATCCTCTGTTGTCAACTTCTCCTCCTGCCTTCAATCTTTCCCAGCATCAGGGTCTTTTCCAATGAGTCAGTTCTTTGCATCAGGTGGTCAAAGTATTGGAGCTTCAGCTTCAGCATCAGTCCTTCCAATGAATATTCAGGGTTGATTTCCTTTAGGATTGACTGATTTGACAGTTTTCTTTAATGTGGACCATTTGTATAGCCATCTGTTATCTTTCCTGATGCTGATATTTTTAAAGAATATGGTACTTTAGAAAACAGAATGTTCAGTTTATTAGTTGTTTCCTCATGATTAGATTCAGTATTCTCAGTTGGAATATGCATGGATTCCATTGTGTCCTTCTCAGGGAGGTAGTGTGAAGGAATGGGCACATCCAGTATTTCTGAACAGAGAAAAGGTGCTGGGCACAATTTATAGCTTTATATGCAGATGCATCTTATTTGTTTTCATTTCTGCAGGAAACAAGTTGTGGCAATTCTAAAAAAAGAGCTTATCTTCACTTAGTTTTGAATGAGGAATGGTTAAATTATATTTGAGGAGGGTAGGTTTCTTTATTCCCTTCTTGTAAATTACTTATTTCAAGTAATTTACTTAATTCAAGATCACACACACAACACACAGAGGAGAGAATGAAAAGAGGAGAAAGAGATTAACTGAATTTTTGTAAAGTCTACATGATTTAAAGCTCTAGAAATGAGAAGCCTTAATGTGTAAATAAGAAATATGCAAAGAGTGACACATTTTGTAATATTCATGTTTTTGGTGTGCGGTTGAGTTACACAATGTTAAGAGACCCATAGGTTGATCAAGTTGAGCTTCCAAAAAGCTCAGATATCATCCTTTGAATGTAGACCTTTATATTAGTAAGGTCTAATCTACTGGGCTTAAAATTGATCCTATATCAACATATATCTGTATTTCCATGTACTGGGAATGGTGATGTAAAATGAAACTCATAGTTCTGGTGAGAACACCCAGATTTTGCTATTGTCCAGTGTTTTCCCACATGGAAAATTACACACTTCTGTAAACCTTCCGTAGATCTAGAAGAACTTTAGAAAAAGTTTGGGTTTTGGCAAAGCATATAATTTGTTGGAAAATGACTGGGCTTTGTTTCTTGGGGAAAAACAGTATGCTGAGGAACAATGCTATGTTCTCAAATTAATGAAAAAAATGCCATATTGTGCTCTAACTCAAGACTGGAAAACAGAACGAGTGAATGAGCTTGCTGTGTACAAGAGGACTATGCAGTTTTATAAGGTCTTGTCTGTTCCTTTGATTTGCTTCTAGAAATATTGGGAAAGCATTGGAGCCCGCTTACTTCAGCATTTTTTAGAAAACTTTTATTTTTTGTTCTTCTGTTTTGGGCTCATTCCGAGAGATCCTGTGCTATATTGAAAGTTTTAGAAATAGTTACATAAGTGAACAAGCTCATAGTTTTTCTCCTGTAAAATAATGTCTGTCTAAAAGTACTCACTATAGTATTTTTTAAATTGTTAATTGTTTATGTTTTTTTCCTGGGTAGGCTTCTAGAAGGGGTCATCATGGAAGATAAACCAGTTCATGTTTCTCCATGAAGGGCTGTGGTTTTTCATACACCTGTATCTCTCAGGTGTCTTACTGGCCAGGATGCAGAAATGGCCCTTCCTTAGGGTGATGGCCTTGCCCTGAATTTGGGTTGATTCTACACTACTTACTCAAGTCCAGGGATGTGTGGAGATCATGCTGGTCTCTTGGAACCAAAGTATCCATAATAAAACCTTGGAGATGTTGGAGACCGCCATGGGTTTGAAATCTCCAAGCTCTTTTGGAAGTACCAGCACTGTTGGCAGTGATCTTTGTGTCCGTTGTCACTTTCTTTCTTTGGAGCCTGGGACACTCAGAATTCCCTGCCAGCCCTCAACTTTGGTCTTGTTCACTGAGCAGGTTTTTTCTTCTGTATAAATGAATCCATCTTCCATCTACATTTTGTGCAACTATCTCTCATCCTTGTCTTTTCTGCCTGGCCTCCAAAACCTAACATCCTTCTTTCCCCTGCAGGGCCTTCTCTTCCCTGCTATCTCTAGAAGCACTCTCTTTTCACTCATGTAGAAGCACATTCCTCTTCCCTTTCCTACCGTGATGCAGCTAAGATTGTAAGAGGGGAACCACCAAAGTCAAGGCCCCCTTTTATCCCCCAAGAAACACAATATTCCACTGAGCAATGTCCCCCCAACCATGCCCCCCCTCCCCCCCGCCCTCCCTCCCCCAGAGCTAGACTCAGGCTGCTATTTCCAATTTATAGCATTTTAATAGTCCTGGCAATTTCAGAGGCTACTTCATCCATCTTTAATACAAATTATATTTCTGTCACCAAAACCTGATGTTGACAAATGTGCATAACCAAGTGACTTGGAGGTGCCGCCAGGGCTGGCTGATTTATTGTAGTACTTATATGTATATGAAATATCCAAAAATAGTCATACCTCTCTCTCTGTTGCCTTCTCCCTAAAAGTAACTTTATTCCAGGTGCTACTTTGTAACAAAGCTGACAAGAGCATTCAAAGTGTCTAAAAACCCAGCTGCCCTCCAGCAGAACTGGGAAGCCCAGGGCAGTGGTCTGTTTAGCATCCTAATGCATGTTTCCTTTCCCGTGCAGGCAGGCTATATGTCTGGGATGTTGGTGCCCGTAGGGGTTGGGATAGCTGGAGCCTTGTTCATCTTGGGAGCGCTCTACAGCATTAAGGTTATGAATCGCCGAAGGAGAAACGGCTTCAAAAGGCATAAAAGAAAGGTATGGAATCCACAACAGCAAAACCTAGACACTTTCCCAACTGTTCTTTGCTTTTCTAATTTGCTTAATAAAGCACACGGGGCTTAATGATGCATGAATGTGACTGACGTGCCCAGTGGTTCGATGAGCTGCTGCAGCTGCAGCCTCGGCCTCATTTGTTCACGTGTCTCTTAAAGGGGACCTGTTTCTCGGCTTTGCTCTGAAGCAGGAGTTTAATGCTTTTCTGTTTTCTTTCCCCAGCAGAGAGAATTCAACAGCATGCAGGATCGAGTCATGCTCTTAGCCGACAGTTCCGAAGATGAATTTTGAACTGAACTGGAGTTTAATTGGGAGAGTCAACGTGATGTAATTATTTTTTATTTGAGGGCCAAAAAAACCCAAAAAAAACAAAAGAGAACAACATTCTGCCACATTGGGGCTGTCAGGCCATTGATCTCACTGTCTGCTGGGTAGTAGATTTTTCTTGTACTGAGCAGAAAAGGCATGCTGTATATGAACTGTGATGCGCAGTATTTGTTTTTATCCTGTAGTGAATTTTCCACAGCCATGGGCTACAACTCGTAAATATGCAGCATACATGTTGTTCAGTAGGAGTTGCTAGGTTAGATAGAGTAAATGTTTTGTATTTTTCCGCAGTGTCTTTCCCTTGGTTTGGATTACCTGTGCTAAAGTGTAACAGTGCTGCCAAGGCACACTTGACTCTGAAATAGAAATCTTAACAAAGAAGAACCTGTGATGACTGCTCAACCTACTTGAACCCTTGGCTTGTGGCCCACGGCACACACTACATTTGCATCGAAACTAGCAGCAACTCGGAATGAAATCTTTTTCATCAAGAAGATCTCTCAGCGCATTAGGATATATGTAGATTTGTACGTACCTTACATTATGTACTTGAGTCTCCTGGTTTTATTATTTTCCCCCTTCCTTTTTATTCTCATTCTTGGCAAAGAAAAAAATGCACTAGAAGTAATGCATTAAATTGACTCTCGGTCTTCATGTAAGCTTGCTTTCTTAAATAGTATAATTGAGTCCAACAGATGTATCCATAGATTCTTACATGTTTATCATTAAGAGAGATCCTTTTAGTATATCATTGACTTTGTCAAGAAGAAATGAGGAAGAAATCAAGAGGAAAAGGAGGGTAGGTAAGCTCCCAAAGCGTTTGGCTCTGCTCTTTGGCTCTGTGCTTGTGTGGCCACCATTCTGAATTATTCAGAGCACTGCTTTTCTATATCTGCAGTCTTAGTCCATGTATTATTGGACCGTTGGTTCTTGTTTGGCTTTATTAGAAAACCGCATTCTCTGGTAGGAGCAGGCTCAGGAGCTAAGAGTCCTGGCACAAGACAGAGCTTATGAAAAACCAGCCTCTCTCAAGGTGTCTCACTGTGGAGATGTTGGACTGTACTAGATTATGTCTCATTTCCCGTGGAGTGCAATTCCTTTTCTCTACCTTTTGAATCCAGGTATTTGGGACTTTGAGGAAGTGCAGGTTTTGGGGGTATTTTTTTGCTTCGTCACATAGCATTCCTCAACCAGGGATTTAACCTATGCCCCTTGCAGTACAAGTACAAAGTCCTAATCAGTGACCACCAGGGAAGTCCAGGAAGGGGAGTTTTGGGTGAAGACTTGGCTCATTAGCGTGGAAAAATAAAGATTACTAATAACACTGTCCATGATGCTTTACAGTATGGAGAACTTGTTCAAATTTAATGAGGCCTGCTTTGCTGTTTTCAAGGAAAGCTGCACAGTTATTCCTCAAAGCTGTATATGTTTTCCTTCTCCCATTTGACTGAAGACAGAACTGAAGCAGAGAAGTAAAACAATTATCCAAAATTATACCCAGGAAGAATCAGGACTAGAACCCACTTGGACCCCACACGATGCACCCCTATCTTCAGCTCAGTGCCCTTTCCACATACTTTATAGGAACCAACAACATTGCAGAGTCCTTCAAAACCAAGATTCTAAGGAAATAGCTTCTTGACCCAGGAACATGTAACACAAATTTCTGACTTTGTTAAATGAACGATGTCTTACTAATTTCTGTGATACGCGCTCGAATTCTTTTTCTCTCCCACATCAGCTGTTTTCCTTATAATCACATAAATTTAAGTATCATGTGTAGGTAACTCAGAGAGAAACCTTTCTTGAATTCATTCTTGAAAGATAGCTGGCTTACACGAATGATTTCTTTAAATGATTCTTTTTGCCAAGAAATACAAGCTAATGGGCTAACTTGATCAAGAGAATTTAAAAGCTCTGTACCGTCAAATAGATGTTAGAATAGACACACATACTCAGGGTCAGGTTTTAAAAATAGAGCTCAGAACCATGACACTGCAGGAATTTGTAATTTCATGAGTAGAGACATCCTGATACTGCAGAGGGTACGTTTGCCCCTTCTGAGGGCAGCCTTTTGCTGTAAGTGTTCCTAAGGTCAGGAGGAGGTGAGCACAATGTATCATTACCACCTTTGTGTTCTTGACTAGCTGTTTGTAGAGAAAACACAATAGGTCTGTCTATGCAGTATCAGGTGGGTGATACTGATGGCCGCTCGTGCCTTGGGCTACTGTTAGTCTGTAGTTTTACTAGATCACGGTAAATAGGTTGAACCTTCAAACTATAGTATAATAAAGTCACCCATGACAGACATATATTTTGACTTGTCCAGAGGGCTATGGTGACTTGTTTGTGCCTTTAGGCCTAAACAGAAATGTCTCTGCAGTTCTTACGGGGGCAGGTGACTGTTTAAAGAGAGAGAGATTACTTAGATCCCAGCGGTTTGCTGTACAAAACCATTTAAACACCTGGGTTGAGTGGAAGGTTCTATGGATTGCTCAACTTGGGTGTTTTCCTTGCTGCCTGTGGCTGTGGAACAGTGGTTTTCAGTGGTTGGTTTGGATTATTCAGAGGAACGGAGAAGATGGTCATGTTCTAATCAAAACCTGGGATTAGGGTTGCTGCCCCAGTGAAGGTGCCTGCCAATGGTTATGCTGTAGTTCAGGTTGAAAGTAGTCAATCAGGCACTGACGGGTTTTTGTATGCTTATATTAGCATGTTAAAAATAAAACATCAACTCTTTATTCAAAAAACTAAGCTTAAAACATTTAACAACTAAACACATAACGCTGTCTAGAGTTGGAGGGTGGTGACAGATGCAGTTTCAATTGCTAACACCTTCCCCCCTGAACTGAACTGACCCGGTCAGAATTACAGATGTCCTGCTGTGGGGCCAGGGACTGTGTCTTATTCTGAGGGATAGGCAGGGTTTCCCAAATTCTCTGGCTCCTAAGAATCACCTGGAATACTTAATTAAACATACAAATTCCAAGGCCCCTTCTCAGACCCACTGAATCAGAATCTCCAGGGGAGGAGCTTGGGATTCTCCTGTCTGGGCAAGTGTGAGGACAGCTAGAACCTCTACGCAGAGAACAGCTTCCTTATTAAAGGGACAGGGAGAGCAGACCCCCCTGGGAGAGACTCTGCCCTAGTCAGCTATCCATCAATCACACCTGCCCTATGGCAGCAGGGAAAATGGGAGGCAAGAGGAAAAGGGTGGAAGCTTCTAGAGCAGGGTCCCCAACCTCTGGCATCTAATGCCTGATGATCTGAAGAGGAGCTGATATAATAATGATGGAAATAAAGTGCACAATAAGTGTAATGAGCTTGAATCATCCCCAAACTATCTCCCAGCCCCCTCCGTGGAAAAATTGTCTTCCACGAAACCCGTCCCTAGTACCAAAAAGGTTGGGAACCGCTGTTAAAGAGTAGAATGCGGAGATGGAGGGAGAGGGTTCCTCCTGTGCCCCTGATGTCTTTCTCTAATCAGAAGACAGTACTTTCCTTCTAAACCTCTGCTTTTTCCTCTTCTGTTAGTTGCTTCTTTCAGTAGCTGCTGGCTTAATTCATATGCAATATTTGGAGTTAATTAGTATCCCAGGGAACAGATTCCCTGAGCAGTGCTTCAGCCTTGGCTTCAGCTCATAAACTGCCTCAGATGCAGTCTTGCAGAAACATTTTCTTCAAGTACCTATATCTCTTAAACGGGTCAAAAATGGGAAATTTTTTAAAGCACAGTTTTAGAACACACTGAAATTAGTTTTAACATGGTCAATCAAAGATGGTTCTTTTTTTTTTTCAGACTTGAAAGTGAACATTTATTTAAAATGAAAATTCCCAAATTTTATAAAATTAACATTCCACAAATGTACAGGAAAATTATATTTTTATTGATTAACCTCATGGTATACCTCTCATACTTTTTTTTTCCCTGACTTTTTTGGCTGCACGTCTCAAAGCTGGTTCTTTATTTCATCATTATTTTTTTTAAAAAACTGCTAAAACTTAGAAGTCAAAATGTCATAGAGGTATGCCTTGTGCTTTTCTCTCTGTGAAGGTATCTTCTTCACATGGAGTCCAAACAAAGCCCCTTAGTGGGATTCACATCCACAACTTGGGGGAGATGCATCAGATCATCCACAGGCGTTGTAATTTCTGTGGGTATTAATAATCAGCGTTTCTACCAGATGCCACAGAGTAGCTTTTGGGAACAAGATACATTACTTGGCACAAGGTTGTAGCTGCATGACCTTTTGGCAAGATAGTCTTTGTTTTGAATACAAGGAAATCTGAAAAGGCAGGATTACAACTGAAGAAAAAAAAAAGCTCTGCTTTTAAGGGCATGTGAAGGTACCGTTACAAGGGAAAACTATGGGTAGAAAATGGAAAAAAAATCATAATACTAAGTAGATGTCAAAAGGGCACAAGACATTAGTGTGTGCTAGAGAAGGCTTAAGTTCTGATGCTTGGAAAAATGATAAAGATAAGTGAGGAGAAGAATGCAAATGAAGTAGACCGTTAGGGGAAGAGGCCATAAATCTACACCAATCTCTAGGTCTCCATCCTCTCCATCCAAGAAAATTACCATGTACTAGGTAGAGCAGACCTGGGTGGGATCTCATTGAAATCCGAGATCAACAAGATGAAAGGAGCTTGGTTACTGTAAATAAGCTTAAACTCAGTTAAGTTTCTTAACTATGAAAGTTGAAATAATTGAATATAAGTTTTTAGGAAGGAAATAATTTGAAAACAAAATAATACTACTGACTTACTGATGTGGCTGCTGCTAAGTCACTTCATTCGTGTCCGACTCTGTGCCCCATAGACGGCAGCCCACCAGGCTCCCCCATTCCTGGGATTCTCCAGGCAAGAATACTGGAGTGGGTTGCCATTTCCTTCTCCAATGCAAGAAAGTGAAAAATGAAAGTGAAGTCACTCAGTTGTGTCCGACTCTTGGCGACTCCATGGACTGCAGCCCACCAGGCTCCTCTGTCCATGGGATTTTCCAAGCAAGAGTACTGGAGTGGGGTGCCATTGCCTTCTCCTACTGACTTACTAAAAGCCCCTTATTTGTACATTTAGTACCTCTCATTAGACACACACTTCCTTTTGGAAGGAAGCCATTAGACTGATAAGCTTGGGATGGACTAAGGAGAGACATCTAGTTATTTACTTTGATAATTATCAACTTTGGCAGTCAGCATAGCTGTAAACATAATTCTGTGGCTTAAGTTCTACATGCAGAAAGAATCATCAGCATTCATTTTGTAAGCCACTGTTAGCTGTATAAATGCATTGGCCTTATCCTATTTGGGACATCTAACTCCCTATTAATTAGCTCAAATTTCTATTGTGTGTATATAGGAAAGTGAGGAAGGAAGAAAGAAGAAAGGAAGGAAGAAAGAAATTTCCCCCAGTCAATAGCAAAAAAGCCAGAGACCAATCACATATTGTTCTACTTTGTTTAAAAACATACACAAAATATTGGGGTTAAAACCTCTCAAGTAGTTCACTTAGTAAAGCGAAGATATTAACTTTCCCTCCTCAAAAAGCAGCAGCATCAATAAACACATTATCACTGTTAATCATTTGTATTATAGTGTATAAATTATCACCCTCAGATTACAGTTTCCAGATTCAAGGTTCAAGACTGATGATGCTCATAAGTGAACCTTTTGTGGGATAAGGATGGAGGAATTGAAAAGGAGTGGAAACAGAAGAATTAACTGCAGGGGGAGAAATCCTCTTATTTTCCTTCTCAAGGTTCACAGGTGAGGGAACAGAGAGCAAGCAGAGTGGAAGGCCAATGTAGTGCTCACTTGAGTGATTTTATTGCAGTTGAGGCAGGCGGAGAGATCTGTTGCTCTGGTCCTAAAAATATGAACCTGGTAAGAGGTCAGACGCTTACTCCTTGGAAGGGAAGTTATGACCAACCTAGACAGCATATTGCAAAGCAGAAACATTACTTTGCCAACAAAGGTCCATCTAGTCAAAGCTATGGTTTTTCCAGTAGTCATGTATGGATGTGAGAGTTGGACCATAAAGAAAGCTGAGCGCCGAAGAATTGATGCTTTTGAACTGTGGTGTTGGAGAAGACTCTTGAGAGTCCCCTGGACTGCAAGGAGTTCCAACCAGTCCATCCTAAAGGAGATCAGTCCTGGGTGTTCATTGGAAGGACTGATGTTGAAGCTGAAACTCCAGTACTTTGGCCACCTGATGTAAAGAGCTGACTCATTTGAAAAGACCCGGATGCTGGGAAAGATTGAGGGCAGGAGGAGAAGGGGACAACAGAGGATGAGTTGGTTGGATGGCATCACTGACTCAATGGACATGGGTTTGGGTGGACCCTGGGAGTTGGTGATGGACAGGGAGGCCTGGTGTGCTGCGGTTCATGGGATCGCAAAGAGTTGGACACGACTGAACTGAACTGAACTGAAGAGGTCAGAAAACGGGTTTTATTAAGCAGCATCCTGTGCATGTCAGTATTGTCTTCTAATTCACAGTGAACTGAAGGAACCAATTGCGTTAGAGACGTTTCTCCAATTTTATGCGTCACAGCATGGCTATAGAGTTTGTGTACTTTCAGACTTTTCATGACTAGACAGACCAAAATATACATTCAAGAAAGTGAAAGCACAGTCTTCCAAAACAGAGTGGTGTTTGGATACCAGATGATTCCAGACTTTTCCAAAAAGTGATTTTAATACAAAACTTACAATGATCAGTTTCCCTCTTTGCTTCCTTTGTGTTAAGAGATGAAAGAAAGGAGAAGAAATCTGGAATGGTTCTGCAATTGAACTGAACAAATTCTGAACGTCTGTGTCAAGGGGAGTGAGGATGGTTAGAGAGTCTTATCTTCGGTAAACCAAGAGCAGTGTGATGCTATTGCTTCTTATGGAATCAGTATTTATTAAATATCTGTTTTGTGTCTGGCAGTGTGTTAAGAGCTGGGGGGACAAGAATAGTGCATGAGAAGTCCAGGAAGAGTTACTGACTGGTGAGGGAGAAGGTAAATGGGCCAGTTCATCACAGGGACACAATAGAATCCAGAAAAGCAGCATCTAACCCTGCCAAGATTGGAGATGTTTCTCTAGGACTGGAAGCATCAAACGTGAGGCTAGAGGGTTGAGTAGGAGTTAGTCAGGAAAGGGGAGAATGGAGTGAAATCTTCAGCCAGAGGAACCATGTGCAAAAGCCAGCGGTGAAAGGGAGTAATTAAGTATGTCTGGAGCACTGGGGATGCTAGGGAAGTGAGGGTGGGAGTAGGGGATGTGAGCACATACACTGTAAAATATGAGGTTGATCCTGAAGGGTCTGCTAGATGATGCCAAGGAACTAGGACTTTTTTTTTTTTTTAAGGCATTTAGAAAGTCGTGAAAGGGTATTTTGCTGAGAAGTGATACGATCAGGACTGAGTTTCTGGGAAGGCTGGACTGGTAAGATCAGGGTCACGGGCTGGTGTACCACTGCAGGTGAGAGGTGACCGTGGCCTGGACCAAGGCTGCAGGAGTGAATGTGGAAGAGGAGGATGGGTTCCACAAGTGTTCAGGGTGGGGAAGCAGTGGGACTTAGGCAGTGGTTAGAATTTGGGGGATGAGGGAAAAGACAAAGGCTGAAGCTGAGCAGGGTCCTGGTATTTCTGAGACCCTGCAGATATCAGGGAATCCAGTATGCTACATTCCAGAGAGACGGACTGTGTGTTATCTCAGCAGATAACAGTCTGAGAAAAATAACCCACTGCAGGAAGAGTGTAGGCAGCTTTGACTTCCTAAAAAAATGTGTGTATGTATATGGTCATTCTTTGTACATTTTAATAGTAAGCTCCAAAGAAAGAACTTTGAATTTGATAAAACATTTGAGAAGACTCTCAGAATACCTTTAGGTGATTATGTTCCTTTGAGTGTGCCCCAAGTATGGTTATATCTGGGATCTGACTGACTCCCTTGCTTTGTAAAGACTAATATGAGAGCTTCTTATTCTTTGACATGAGAACCAAAACTCAGGATTTTGTTTTTCTCTTTTTTTTTTCAGGAAATGAAATCAATTATTATGCTTAAGAACTGATTTTATACATTTATGGAACTGCTATCTAATCTTTTTTCCTGTTTTATTGAGCTATAGTTGACATGTAGCTCTGTGTAAGTTTGAATTGTACCTAATGTACATATACTGCAAAATGATTACCACAAGTTTAGTTAACATCTGTCTCTTCATATAATTATAAAAAGTTTTTTCCCTTGTAATGAGAACTTTCAGGATCTACTCTTAGCAACTTTCACACAACAGCGTTAACTGTAGTTAAATTGTACAATACTATAGTTAAATTGTAAAATACATCCCAGTACTTGTTGATCTCATAACTGAAAATTTGTATCTTTTGACCACCTATATCCAATTCCCCCACCCCTGCTTCCCCTGGGAAAGATTGAGGGCAGTAGAAGGGGACGACAGAAGACGAGATGGTTGGATGGCATCACCGACTCAATGGACATGAGTTTGAGCAAACTCCGGGAGATAGTGAAGGACAGGGAAGCCTGGCGTGCTGCAGTCCATGGGGTCACAAAGAGTCAGACATGACTCAGCAACTGAACAACAACTGCACCCCCAGGATCTTGTTTTTCTTGAAAACAAATCCAGGAAGCTTCTCTCAAGGCTGGACCATGTGAGAATGCTACTGGGATTTTGATATGCGCCCTGGAGAATCTCATGAGCAATGTAGGTTCCATGTTCCATGCTGAGTGTTTCTGTGGCCTTTTGACAGTTGCCACAGAAAATCATCAAGTAGTTTACCTTCTTTAGCATATGAAAAATAAGTTTTTCATGGTTGCCATGTCAACACAAGGCTGGATTCTGGAGGGCTCAAGGCAACAATGTAGAATTGAGGAAATGCAGAGAAGCATAAGAAGAAAATAATTACCACCTCAGTGTCACCCCAAGATAACCATTTGTTAACGTTTTAGTCCATATTTTTCTAATCTTTTTTCTGTGTACTTAGGTTATATAGATATACTGTTATTTTTACAAATATTTTACAAAATCAGGATTATAATTTACATGCTATCTTATTGCCTCCCTGTGGCTACATATCTCATGGTTATTTTAAAAGGACTAAAGAGAAAAAAAATAGCTTGTGAAAATCCTGAAGCTGGATTTGAAGGAGTAAGCTGTTTTTTCTTTTTTTATTAAGATTTAGTTGGTATTTGATTTTCCAAGACTGCCCACTTACGTCCAGTCACTTACATATGATAGAAATGAAAACATAGTTGAAAGAAGACAAATTTCCATAAACAAATGCCAGTGGGCAAAAGTCAAATCCTAAGGGATTAGAGAAGGCTTTTCTCTCTTTGCCCTTGCTACTGAGGCAGGATTGTAAGCTTTGTAATTAGACAGTAAGACCGAATAACCATGAGTGTAGATAACATGTGAAAGTGAAAGTTGCGCAGTCGTGTCCAACTCTTTGCGACCCCATGGACTATACAGTCCATGTAATTCTCCAGGTCAGAATACTGGAGTGGGTAGCCTTTCCCTTCTCCAGGGTATCTTCCCAACCCAGGGGTTGAACCCAGGTCTCCTGCATTATGGGCGGATTCTTTACCAGCTGAGCCACAAGGGAAGCCCAAGAATACTGGAGTGGTTAGCCTATCCCTTCTGCATCGGCACTTCCCAACCCAGGAATCAAACTGAGCTATCCTGCATTACAGGTGGATTCTTTACCAACTGAACTATCAGGGAAGCCCATAGATAACATTTTGTATTGTGAGAAATACTAGGGAAAAACACATGCTTATTGTGTCATCTAAATTGAAGGCTCAGCTCAAGTCTTTTGAGTTTAATTAATATCTTTTTGCATCAATTACTATCAGAGTGGAACTTGTTTCCTTGGGTTTTTCAGTGTGTGTGAGGGAGAGAGAGAGAGAGGGAGGGAAGGAGGAGGGAGGAAATGCTAAGTGAGCATATACTTAGGTCTAAACTGGGACACATATGAGACTGAAAGAGAACATCCCTAAGAATTAGGATGGGACAACAGACATAACCTGGAATGGTCCCGGGCAAACTGGGACCACAGGTATCAGACACGTGTGGTACCACTCTAAATCCCAGCTCTTATTCTAGCCACTGCAGTAGCATCAGTTCTGCAGAGATGTCCCCCAGTGTGGGCAGGTGCAACCTGCCAGCTCCTCAGGCTTGCTCTGATGTCATGGCATGGGTTCCTCTGGGGCCTTGCTTGGCACTCACACATGTACAGCCTAGAAACGCAGGAGGGCTAACCTGCTAGGTCCTAACCAATGGGGATGGAAGCCGATGGACACACACTCCTACCATTTCCTGGTAACATGGCCAGTTCTCAGGTTCGTTTCATGAGATTCCTCAGAATGTTCCTTAGGAGGGCACACTGGTTGTCCATTGCAGTGCACCTTGAAAACGCATCCTTGCATTGGCTTTCTTCCTTTCCTGTTTCACTTAATGGCACGCAATACTTTGTCTCAGGTTCTGCTTTCAGGGAACCCAAGATGCCAGAGTTGGGACTGGAATTCTGAAGTGGGCTCAGCTGTCAGAGGTAGTAAGGACCCCGTTATTGGTGGTAGGTGGAGAGGTGATATGTGGCCAGCGGTGTCTCAAATATTAATACCCATGGTGGACTGGGATGGGGTAAGGGCAGAGGCTAAGTATTGGGTTGTGGTAGCTGTGGTCCTGAAGCAGTATGGGAGCTCTGGTATTTTAAAGATTGAGGTGGCTGGGATTTTAGACTGCTTTGGGATATTTAGAAAAAGAAAATAAAATGACAGGCTCAGGTCAGTGAATTATCAACATAGGAACTGTTGTCAAAGATTAAGAGATTCCTGTATGAGAGTATTTCACCTCTCACCTGTATATTGTGCTGAAATTCTGATACTCAAGGTCACTCTCCAAGCAAACAACCTAGACCCAGCGAGATGCTGGCCAAGGGGGAGAGAAGCCTGAATAGGTGATGGAGGAGAAAGACGAAGATAAGTATGCTCTTGGGATCAGACACTCTTGGGATCAGATGCAACAGCAGCAACTGTTTTTGCAGAGATTATGTCTGGCTGCCAACTTGCAGGGGACTGTCTATGTTAGAGGGAATATAAAGCGGAGGGGTCACAACCAAGTGCAAGAAATGGGTGGTGTTACGTACCTCCTGGGCAACACTCCAAATCCTCTTTCTCTTGTCACTACTGTGGTCACCAGTTCTGTGCAGGCTTCGAGCAGCTTTGGGTGGGTGCCACCTGACAGATACCAGCCTTGAGCTATGACCCTTTCATTTATCTCTTACTGGAGTATCCTGACCCAGATCAATGCTCAGACATGGGTAACTCACAAGTATTAATAGGAGGGAATTAACATGTGCAGGGCCACCCTTGGCCAGTGGGGAGAGGGATTGATGGAAAAATGCTTTCCCTTTCCTCTCTGGTTTGGAGTTGCAATTTATAAGGTCCTTCAGAAACCCTTGTGGCTCAGTTGATAAAGAATCCGCCTGCAATGCAGGAGACCCTGGGTCAATTCCTGAGTTGGGAAGATCTGCTAGAGAAGGTATAGGCTACCCACTCCAGTATTCTTGGGCTTCCCTAGTGGCCTCAGATGGTGAAGAATCTGCCCACAATGTGGGAGATCTTGGTTCAATCCCTGAGTTGGGAAGATACCCTGGAGAAGAGAACGGCTACCCACTCCAGTATTCTTGCCTGGAGAATTTCATGGGCAGAGGGGCCTGGCGGGCCTCCATGCAGTCCATGGGGTCACAAAGAGTTGGACATGACTGAGCTGACTCACTTCTCTTCAGAAACCTGGTTAGAGTGGGAGCTAGTCATCCATAACAGTAGTCAATCTGATGATGCCTCCTGGTTATTTCTTTCCCTCCTTCACTCTTCTCTCTTCCATCTGTATTCCTGTTCCCTGAGATCACTTTTTCAAACAAACTACTTCATTTAGGCCTTTGTCTCAGTTTCTGGTATTGGGAGAACCCAGACAAAGACAGGGAGGGAGAAAGTATTGATAGATGAGTGGGGGTATAAAGCAAGGGAAGAAGCTGTAATCTGGTATAAACTGCAGTATTTCAGGACATCAGAGCCTAATGTAGTAGTCTGATATCTCTAATAATGAAGATGACACATTTAGGCCACACACTTCCTTGTCAGAAAACTCTGTAACCAGAGGATGTAGTAGTTTTAGAGCTAGAAAAGTTCTGGAATCTCATTTTTAGCTTAACTCTTTTATTTTAAAGAAAAGGGAAGTTTAGGCTGTGGATTATTCCAGGATATCTGATAAAGGGGATTTTCCAGCCAAACCATCCAGTACTAACCAAAATAATGATGAATATTCCCCAAAGTGTAAAATTATGTACCTGAGTCTTGAAGATAAAGGAGCAACCTAAGAATCTTGAAGACAAGGAACAGGAAAAACAGGGTCAGGTTTGTTGAGGGCTATGTTCAGAAAGTACAGAAGGTACGGATGCTTGACAGAGAGAAGAAAACCTTGCCAGTAAAGAGAGAGTTCTCTTGGACTTGTTAAATTTTTGGCTGTGAAAGCAGGGAACAAATACATTCTGCATGCCAAGTAATTGACATATTCAGCCGTGTGAGGTAGACATTATTATCTCCATCATACAGAGCAGGAAGTTGAGGCTCAGAGAGGTTAAGTGACTTTCTACAATGAATTATAATCCAAATACTTTCAGAAATTAATTACATTTTTGGTTGTGCTGAGTTTTTGTTGCTGTACGAAGGCTTTCCCTAGTTGCGGCAACTGGAAGCTACTCTTCATTGTGGTTCACGGGCTTATTGCAGTGACTTCTCGTTGCGGAGCACAGGCTCTAGGCAGTGTGGGCTTCAGTAGCTGCAGCTCATAGGCTCTTGAGTACAGTCTCAGTAGTTGTGATGCACAGACTTAGTTGTCCTAGGCATGCGGACTCTTCAGGGACCAGGGGTCAAACCCATGTCGCCTGCTTTGGCAGGCAGGTTCTTATCCACTGTACCACCGGGGAAGTCCCCCAAATACTTTTCCATTCACATCACTCTATCTCCTCTGGCAGAGGGGAGATCCAGTTTCCTCTGTCCTTAGCAGTTCTAGAGTTTCCAGGCAGCCTGGACAGGGCTTTAAGCAGAATTCATCAGAGGTAGGAAGAGACCACTGATTATTCCTTGTGGTCCCTTCACCCCAAAGCCTCTATGAAAGGAATTAATTCAATTTCACATTCAAGGCCAATATAATAGGCCTAGTTTCTACCCTTTGATTCCCACTCCCAGCTAAAAGGTTTTACTAGATTGCTGGTGATAACCTGAAAATAATTTCACTGAAATGGAAAAGACAGTTCCTACCTAGAGTAAAAAACACATTTTTGGCAGGCAAGGTAGTTGTATGAGTCAAAGTTGATAAATACATTTTTACAAATAGTGGTGAACTTAAAAAATAACCTTCTTAGTGCTTTTGATAAGAAATTCATTCATCCAGTTAATACATTTTCTTTTTTGCGTGCCTAGAACTTATAGTGTTTTCTATGTTGGGAAGTTGCCACATGTGGCTATTTGTTTAAATTAATTAAAATTAAATTAATAAGAAAACTCAGTTTCTCAGTCAGACTACCTTTGTTCAAGTGCCCAAATAGCCACATGTGTCTGGCAGCTAGTGTATTGGCCAGAGAGGATGTGGAACATTTTCATCATCACAGAATGTTCTAGTGGACAGTTCTGGCCATGCTGGGCACAGCAAGGTAAGTTCTGGGGATACAGCAAATCAAATAGGTATAGTCCGTAATTCGTGAGCTCCCACTTTAGCAAGGAGACAAAAATATGCAAATAAAATAATAATATATGATAATTAATGCTCTTATTTTACAAAGTGCCATCACCTGAGAGATGTGAACAAGCCACTGGCAGCGGGAACAGGTTCAAACTTCTTAAGAACTTCCCATGTTTCAGGGAAGGGGAATAAAGAGGGTGCGAGGGACATCTGGGGAGGAAGCTGGTCATCAAATGATACCATACAATGGTGTTTGTGAGAGAACAGCATCATAACAATATTTGAGAACAGAAGTCCTTTTGTTATTTGAAAAATTTTATTTTTTATTGATGTATGGGGCCTTCCCAGGTGACACAGTGGTAAAGAATCCACCTGCCAATACAAGGAGATGCAAGAGACGCAGTTTCAATCCACGTGTCGGGAAGATCTCCTAGAGTAGGAAATGGAAACCCACTTCAGTATTTTGCCTGAAAAATTCCATGGACAGGGGAGCCTGGTGGGAGACAGTCCATGGGTTTGCAAGGAGTCAGACACATCTGAGTGACTGCGCACATAGCACATTAAAACATAGCTGACTTACAATATTATGTTAATTACTGCTATATAGCAAAGTGATTCAGTTTTACATATATATATTTATGTTATATGTATGCGATGGGGCTTCCCTGGTGGTGCAGATGGTAAAGAATCTGTTTACAATACAGGAGATACAAGTTCGGTCTCTGGGTTTGGAAGATGCCCTGGAGAAGGGAATGGATACCCACTCTGGTATTCTTGCCTGGAGAATTCCATGGACAGAGGAGCCTGGCAGGCTACAGTCTGTGGGGTCTCAAAGAGTCAGACACGACTGAGCGACCAACACACACACTCAGACGCACATGTTATATATATAAATATATATACACATTCTTCTTTTGACATTCTTTCCCATAATGATTTATCATAGGATATGGACATGAGTTTGAGTAAACTCCGGGAGTTGGTGATGGACAGGGAGGCCTGGCGTGTAGCAGTCCATGGGGTCGCAAAGAGTTGGACCCAACTGAGTGACTAAACTGATTGAATGTAGTTCTCTGCTATACAGTAGGACCTTGTTTATCCATTCTTATAAGAGCTTACACCTGCTAACTCCAATCTCCAACTCCATCCCTCCCTCAACCCTCTCCTTCTTGGCAACCACCTGTGGAGAACAAGAGTTTTTAAATTTGGGAGCTGCTTGAGAATCACCTGAGGGCTTTTAAAAACAGAGACAGCTGAGCCTCACCCCCTGATTTTCTGATTCAGTGGGTCTGGGGCGGGGTCTGAGAGTCTGCACTTATAACAAGTTCCCAGGTGATACGAATGCTGTTGGTCTGGTGACTGCATTTTGAGAATGATTCTCAAAATGGATGAGACATGATGAAGATGTGAAAGCTCAGCAAGATGGCATGGAGCCTGAGTCTTGCAGCCAGTGAGTGATGAGACAGAAAAGGTAGAGAAGGTAAAAGAGAAGAGGGTGGGAGAGGGGAAGGTTTGAGATAGTTTTAAAAAGCATGTCTTGGTTGCCTGCACTGGGAAGGGACAGACAGAAGCTGAACTAAACATTTTTGGGGGCCACAAGGCTTGCGGGATTTTAGTTCCCCCACCAGGGTTTGAACCTGGGCCACAGCAGTGAAAGTGCGGAGTACTCACCACTAGCCTGCCAAGGAATTCCCTGAAGTAAGCATTTTTGACATGGTTCTAATGGCAGGCAAGCAGGAGCTCACCTTGGCGTGATTTATAAGGATATTCGTTTGTTTCAATATGACTCATTTCAGAGGAGCTTCTTTTCCTCCAGATTTATTTTTTTATTTTTAAAATTTATTTTAATTGAAGGATAATTGCTTTACAGTATCACATTCAGTTCAGTTGCTCAGTCGTGTCCGACTCTTTGTGACCCCGTGGACTGCAGCATGCCAGGCCTCCCTGTCCATCACCAAATCCAGAGTTTACTCAAACTCATGTCCATTGTGTCGGTGTTGCCACCCAACCATCTCATCCTCCGTCGTCCCCTTCTCCTCCGGCCCTCAATCTTTCTCAGCATCAGGGTCTTTTCAACTGAGTCAGCTCTTCGCATCAGGTGGCCGAAGTATTGGAGTTTCAACTTCAATATCAGTCCTTCCAATGAACACCCAGGACTGATCTCCTTTAGGATGGAGTGGTTGGATCTCCTTGCAGTCCAAGGGACTCTCAAGAGTATTCTCCAACACCACAGTTCAAAAGCATCAATTCTTTGACACTCAGCTTCCTTTATAGTCCAACTCTCACATCCATACATGACTATTGGAAAAACCATAGCTTTGACTAGACAGACCTTTGTTGGCAAAGTAATGTCTCTGCTTTTTAATATGCTGTCTAGGTTGGTCATAACTTTTCTTCCAAGGAGTAAGTGTCTTGTAGTTCCATGGCTGCAGTCACCATCTGCAGTGATTTTGGAGCCCAAAAAAATAAAGTCTGCCATTGTTTCCACTGTTTCTCTATCTATTTGCCATGAAGTGATGGGACCAGATGCCATGATCTTAGTTTTCTGAATGTTGAGTTTTAAGCCAACTTCTTCATTCTCCTCTTTCACTTTGTCATCAAGAGGCTCTTTAGTTCTTCACTTTCTGCCATAAGGGTGGTGTCATCTGCATGTCTGAGGTTATTGATATTTTTCCCAGCAATCTTGATTCTAGCTTGTGCTTCATCCAGCCCAGCATTTCTCATGATGTACTCTGCATATAAGTTAAATAAGCAGGGTGACAATATACAGCCTTGATGTACTCCTTTTCCTATTTGGAACCAGGCTGTTGTTTCATGTCCAGTTCTAACTGTTGCTTCCTGACCTGCATACAGATTTCTCAAGAGGCAGGTCAGGTAATCTAATATTCCCATCTATTTCAGAATTTTCCACAGTTTGTTGTTATCCACACAGTCAAAGGCTTTGGCATATTCCATAAGGCAGAAATATATGTTTTTCTGGAACTCTCTTGCTTTTTCAGTGATCCAGTGGATGTTGGCAATTTGATCTCTGGTTCCTCTTCCTTTTCTAAAAACCATCTTGAACATCTGGAAGTTCACAGTTCACGTATTGTTGAAGCCTGGATTGGAGAATTTTGAGCATTACTTTGCTAGTGTGTGAGATGAGTGCAATTGTGCAGTAGTTTGAGCATTCTTTGATATTGCCTTTCTTTGGGATTGGAATGAAAACTGACCTTTTCCAGTCCCGTGGTCGCTGCTGAGTTTTCCAAATTTGCTGACATATTGAGTGCAGCACTTTCACAGCATCATCTTTTAGGATTTGAAATAGCTCAACTGGAATTCCATCACCTCCACTAGTTTTGTTTGTAGTGATGCCTTCTAAGGCCCACTTGACTTCACATTCCAGGATGTCTGGCTCTAGGTGAGTGATCACGCCATCGTGATTATCTGGGTCATGAAGATCTTTTTTGTACAGTTCTTCTGTGTATTCTTGCCACCTCTTCTTAATATCTTCTGCTTCTGTTAGGTTCATACCATTTCTGTCCTTTGTTGTGCCCATCTTTGCATGAAATGTTCCCTTGATATCTCTAAGTTTCTTGAAGAGGTCTCTAGTGTTTCCCACTCTATTGTTTTCCTCGATTTCTTTGCATTGATCACTGAGGACGGCTTTCTTATCTCTCCTTGCTATTCTTTGTAACTCTGCATTCAAATGGGTATATCTTTTCTTTTCTCCTTTGCTTCTCTTCTTTTCATAGCTATTTGTAAGGTCTCCTCAGACAGCCATTTTGCTTTTTTGCACTTTCTTGGGGATGGTCTTGATCCCTGTCTCCTGTACAGTGTTATGAACCTACTTCCATAGTTCATCAGGCACTCTGTCTATCAGATCTATTCCCTTAAATCTATTTCTCACTTCCACTGTATAGTATAAGGGATTTGATTTAGGTCACACCTGAATGGTCTAGTGATTTTCCCTACTTTCTTCAACTTAAGTCTGAATTTGGCAATAAGGAGTTCATGATCTGAGCCACAGTCAACTCCCAGTCTTGTTTTTGCTGACTGTATAGAGCTTCTCCATCTTTGACTGCAAAGAATATAATCAAACTGATTTCAGTGTTGACCATCTGGTGATGTCCATGTGTAAAGTCTTCTCTTGTGTTGTTGGAAGAGGGTGTTTGTTAGGACCAGTGTGTTCTCTTGGCCTTTGCCCTGCTTCATTCCATACTCCAAGGCCAAATTTGCCTTTTACTCCAGGTGTTTCTTGACTTCCTACTTTTGCATTCCAGTCCCCTGTAATGAGAAGGACATCTTTTTGGGGTGTTAATTCTTGAAAGTCTTGTAGATCTTCATAGAACTGTTCAACTTCAGCTTCTTCAGCATTACTGGTCGGGGCATAGACTTGGATTACCATGTTATTGAATGGTTTGCCTTGGAAATGAACAGAGATCATTCTGTCGTTTTTGAGATTGCATCCAAGTACTGCATTTCAGACTCTCTTGCCGACTATGATGGCTACTCCATTTCTTCTAAGGGATTCTTGCTCACAGTAGTAGATATAATGCTCATCTGAGTTAAATTACCCATCCAGTCCATTTTAGTTTGGTGATTCCTAAAATATAGACATTCACTCTTGCCATCTCCTGTTTGGTCACTTCCAATTTGCCTTGATTCATGGACCTAACATTCCAGGTTCCTATGCAATATTGCTCTTTACAGCATCGGACCTTGCATCTATCACCAGTCACATCCACAACTGGGTGTTGTTTTTGCTTTGGCTCCGTCTCTTCATTCTTTCTAGAGTTAGTTCTCCACTGATCTCCAAGAGTATATTGGGTACCCACTGACCTGGGGAGTTCATCTTTCCGTGTCCTATTTTTTGCCTTTTCATACTGTTCATGGGGTTCTCAAGGCAGGAATACCGAAGTGGTTTGCCATTCCCTTCTCCAGTGGACCACATTCTGTCAGAACTCTCCACTACTTATCTATTTCACACATAGTATCAATCATGTATATGTGTGTGAGTATCTGAATTTCCCACAGGTTTCCAGGTGATGCTGCTGGTCTAGGAACACATTCTGAGAACTACTTATTAAATAGATTATCAAATTTCATAGGAATGAAAGATGACATGAGTGGTCTGATTGCACCCCGTTAGGAAAAAAGAGAGATCCCAAAGTTCTTCAGGCTGAATCCTGGGCTGTTTACCAGGTTCTACCAGGCTCTGCTGTGCTTTGCACCTTTCCTTTAGACGCTTCACAATTCACTCTTTTTGCTGAAAGTGAAAACGTATTCCTCTTTTCCCCAGACTTCTAGCCTGCACAGTGCAGGTGAAGCAGGTTCGAGTTGCATTATGGAGGTGAACATTTACCTTGGTGTTCATTTACCTCATGACATGGTGACTACCAATTCAGCAGCTATCCCCAGAACTTTTGTTTTGGAGGGAGATGGAGCTTTGTTAAAGGAAACGCATTGAAAACCTATTCTGCCGAAGAGGGTGCAGGAGCCAAAATGACAAAAAAAGACAAACTGCCCTGCTTTTTATTCTTGGAAAGAGGAGGAAAACGCATCGAGAGGAGGGCAAGACCGTGCACAGTTGGGTTCTGTGTGGGAGAAGCAGTGAGGGACAATTCGCGGTTGAAGAGTGTCCAGAGGTCTTTTAAAGACAGAGATGTTTAATGCTCAATTGAAGTTGTTTGTGTTACTTTAGTGGACAGTCTACTAAATATACACATGTCCTGTGAAAAGTGTTTGTGAAAATCAGAGGACCAAGTTTGCTACCGAAATCTTAGACTCTGTACTTCAGCACCAAATTGAAATAATGGAAACACAGTTTTGGGTGAAAAAGAGAAGAGCAGCTTTATTGCTTTGCCAGGCAAAGGAGGCCGCAGCAGGCTAGTACCTTCAAGACTGTGTCCTCCCTGAAAGGATTCAGGGAGTAAAATTTACAGTGTTAGCTCAAAACAGGGTTTTAGATAAGGGCCAGGCCAGGTGAAGGCTCTGCGTTCTCTGATCATGAAACATTTCAAAACCCATCTAAGCTGGCTTCAGGATGTCCAGAGATGGGCTCTGGTGGTCTCCGGGGTTGTAGTACTATGACCTCTCTGAAATGAAGAATGCTTGCAAAGAAAAGGAGTGTTAGGGAGTGTTTCAAAGGGGAAAAACACCAGGTGCCTGATAAGGCTTTAACTAACAAGTGATTTACTTTAAGCAATTAGGTATAAAGGAATCATTAGCAAAAGCAAAAAAAAACATGCAGAAAGAAGACATCAGGTGAAGAGTAAGGTGATGGACACCTAGGTGGTCCAGACAGTTTTACCTATAACAAGCTTCATGTTCGGGTTAGCATGACCCAGAGCACCAACCAGGCTATGGGATGAAGAGTGGAGGCATAAAGTGAGTTATTTCAGATGGAGGCAGAATTCAGAGCTAGGGAGAGAATGGGACTCACTAGAGCCTTGGGGGCAATTTGGATTTGACTTTCTCAGGGTGTGGAAGATCGGGGAGGACCTGATGTGTGGTAAATCACCTGATCCTTCAGGGGATCCTGTTTGGCTAGGGCTGGGTGGCAAGTGGGAGAAGCGGCCTGGATAGGATAAAGCTTCGCCAGTTAGGTTCTTGGACCTCTGATAGGTCATTCTCACAGTGGCCTTACCTGCTCTGGGAAAACTGGGGTGACCTTGACTGTGTGGGGAGAAAGTGAGGTCCAGTACCTAGCTCTGACAATGAATCATATTCGCCTAAACAGCAGCATCTAGCAAAGGATAGGTTTGAAATCAGGATCTGGACTCTCTTTTTCCTGTCATTGGTGGCTTTATGTGGGGCTTTAACCAATGTATCCATAGATAGTGGGTTCTGGAATCAGACTGTCAGAACTCCTAATCCCAGCTTTTACCATATTGAGCTGGGCTAACATGAGCAAGGAAATCAGTTCTGCCTCAGCTGGAAGGAGGTGGTACCCTCAAAGAATTGAACAGGAGAGTTTAACAAAGAGATCCCCCCCCACTCCCTGCCCCACCAACCCCAGGCTGGGAAAAGTTAAGGTAACCAGTGAAGGATGGTGAAGCCCCCAGGGCCTAACAGCAGGGGGAGTGGTCACCTTTCTGCCAAAATGGAGAAGAGGAAGGGACAGAGTTACCTGAACCTGGGGGGTGGGTATAGTAGGGTGGGGCCTGGGCTGCTGGACCAGGGTTATGGTCCAGGAACCACTGCCAAAGCTGGCCCAGCAGGCAGGAGTAGGGGGGTAAATGCCCATTCCTCCCTTCTCCTAGTTTCCTGCCTCAATTCAGTGCCTCCCATTATTCTGACTCAACTGGAACCACAGGGGAAAAGGCCTTGTTGATGCAGTCACACAGGCCAGAGAATCAGTGCAGAGTATGGAGCAGAACAGGTATGGAGGGTCAAACAGTATTACCGGTCCAGCTTCAATAAACCTTGATGTTCTAATCTGTAGAATGGGGATGCTAGCAGTAAGGGATGTTACCTTACAGAGTCATTGTAAATATTAAAATAGATGGTGCATGTACAACTCATGCTGCACAACACAAGTTCATGTGCCTGATGCATGTGAAGCCAAATGATACTGAAACATCAGAGTCTGGAGCAGAGAAAGATTTATTGCAGGGCCGTGCTAGGAGAACAAGTGGCTCATGCTTCATCAAACCCCAAAACCTTTGAACATTTTAAAGGCCAGGTGAGGGAGGGAGATCACAGGGTATGTGATCAACATGTGCACAATTCTTTTTTAAAAAATTTATTTTTAGTTGAAGGATAATTGCTTTACAATATTGTGTGGGTTTCTGCCATACATCAACATGAATCAGCCATAGGTATACATATATCCCCTCCCTCTTAAACTTCCCTTCCCACGTGCACAATTCTTGTTTGGTTGATGTTGAGATAATAGGGTGTTAACGTTATCAATCCTTAGGCCCCAGAAGGTCCTGGGGGCTATGTGCTCTTCATCATCAAGTAGTTAATTTCTTCCATTTGGCAGTAGTTTTTAGTGTCTGGAAAACTCAGGAAATGTGCACCAGATACTCTTATCTAGGTATTAACACTTCAGAGAGGAGCTACAGCAGAGGATAGGGGGTTGGGGTCTGTCCGGGGAAGGTCCCACAGCGTCCTGCTCGGTTACACACGGGGCACCATGTCTGACCCGCAGCACATGCTACTTGTTATTATCACATTAAAGGTAACCACTTGGGCTGCAGGAAGGGACACTGTTCTTGGAGACTGATTCCGGGAGACTCCATCCTCTAGGTCAAGAAGGCATCTGCTTGCAAAATAAACTAGGTAGTCTTCCTTAGAGGGTAGAGAAAGCCTCTTAGTCACCGCTGGTGAGTAATGCGCTGAGTCAGAAGAGTGGCAGCAGCTCTCTCTTCTTCCTAACTCTTCTTTCAGCCTTGCTGACATTTGGTACATCGAGCTAGATGAAGGCTTAGCCTGTCTGGTGGAGGTGACCAGCTTTATTTATAGACTCCAGCTCTCTGGGGCGAATCGTCCCAGAGGAGGGGATAGATAATCACTTTCCTTCCCCAAGGAAGGACGAATTGGCGTGTTCACGGAGAATCTGGAACCGACGAAAACCGCAGATTCAGGCAGCTATGATTTGGGGCTGGGGGCACGTTTGTCCATAAGGGAATCTCCCTCCACTCCTACCACCCCAAGATTCAGAACCTGGCCCAGCCAATCATAATAGCTTGTTGTTTAGATCTGGAACTGACCAGGGACCCAGAGATGACTCTCTCCACTATAAAGAAAGGAGATGTACAACAGTCATCTCTTGGTTCCTTTCAGATCTAAAATAAACAGCCAAAAAAGAAAACTTCAAACAGGCTGGTGATTGACAGCAGATCATTTACATCCCTCGATATATATTAGTATGTTGGTTAGGCGTGCAGGTTTTGGAGCCTGGTTTCCAATCTTAAGTGGGACCCTGGCTAAATTTCTTAATGTAAGCTTCTCTTTCCTCATCTACAGAGTGGGGATGATCATTGTACATTCCCCCCAGAGCTCCTCAATTGGTAGTTGTGCAGGAGTTGGAGAGGATGGAGTGGGCAGGGCATGACATCCCAGGGAGAGAGGAAACAAGATCATGTGAGGGATCGCTTAGCATGGTCCCCGGTACATGGTAAACACTTAAAATTTTAGCTGTTACTTAGTATCTTTACTTTTGAAGAACCTAAAGTACATAGATGTCTATAAAGTGCACAAAGCCTTTCCCAACCTGCAAATTCTACTTGGGCTTACATGGAAAAGATCACCAAAATTTCAGCTACTATCTTCACCCCCAAAATAAAATCAAGGCCAGTGTTTGGATGGTGAGTAGAGTTTGACTCAAGATGTAGCGTCAATCAAGAAATAGATTCATCCAGGTCAGTATGATTCAGCCAGAGAAGGCTGAATATTAGTCGTGTCTTCTAATATAAGATGAAGTCCCTCTGGCTTTGCCTGGGTCCTAGAAGGAAATAGGTCACTGAGGGCTCAGTCCTTCCTGGCTGGGTGATGGCCTGAGAAAGACAGGAAGCTGGTTTGACTCTGGTGGGCAGGATTGGGTGGGTGTGCATCTGGTCATGTGCTAGGGATGCTCTGGCTGTGTTCCTATCACATTGCCAGGATGCCTCCCCAAGACCCGACCCTACCCCCTGTCTCTCGCTTGGATGAGAAAGACGTTCCCACAGCTGAGCTGCAACCCAAGGGGAGCCACAAGGATCTGCTGTAAGCCCTCTAACTGTAGCATGAATGGGATTCTTTTCTTTTAGGAGTGCCTAGTGTTAAAGACTACTTCATTCAGTTGAATTATTCTTAATCTTATAGCTGCTATAATAAGAAGAAAGGAAATAGAGAAAGCTATCTTCACCATCCTCACACTCCTATAATCTGAATATTTTATTTTTTCTTGTTCCCTTCTGGTTAGTGCTCATAAGACTAGATGGTTTTTTTATAGCTGAAACCATGGCAGAAATTCCATTTTGCATTTTTGCTTCATTAAGTTTTAGAAATAGCACTTGTAGACTTTTAATTCTCCATGTCAAGAAAAATGTATAAATCCTGCTAGACACCACCCCCTCTCCACCACCACACTCATTCACCTCCATTATGAGAAAAATTGAAAAGAAACCTGTGTATTTTTGGGGCAGGTACTTCACTGATTGGCATTTCTATAATTTTAGAAATTACTATAGTATTTTGCTTCACGTATAACGTTTAATTTTACTCTCTTCTCCTCAGTCTTCTTGCTCTTTGCCTTTCCCACAAATAGGGCCCAGAAGCTTCTGATCTAAATATCAGATCCTTGTATAAGCAACATGGGCCTACTGTATAACACAGGGTGCTATATTCAATATCCTGTGATAAAACGCAGAGGAAAAGAATATGAAAACGCAGTATATATGTATTAATATAACTGAATCACTTTGCTATGGAGCAGAAATGAATACATTGCAAATCAACGATACTTCAGTGGAGTAAATGGAAAATAATCAGATCCTGTCAGCTCTGTAAAACATGATGTACTCCTGGAAATGCATTCTTTCACACTGTGTCTCCCAGCCTGCCTTGCCCACTAGGAGTGACAAATTCTGTGGACACCTTCTGGATTTGGGAATCAGGGCCACCCTGCAGCCGGGGCAGTGGTTCTAGCAGTAGGAATAGTGTCCACAAGTGATTACCTGCCTGGGGGATGCTGGGCCTCCTGAGAAGGGAGAGGGGGTCCTGGGGTGACAGGCCCCCAGGCAGAGAGAGATTCTTGGACAAAGGCCGAAAGATGAAGGCCCTGGGAGAGAGGGAGACAGTTCAGGAAGGTAGGGAATCGCCCTGCCACCTGGCTGAACCTCACTAAGCTTCTGGGCTCAGAGTGAAACTCTCGAAAGTGGTCCAAGTGTGCACAAGGTCACCCCACAAGTTGTTCCTACTAGCTCATGACAAGCTTGCTTCCCCACAGAGGTAGTTATAAACCTCACATTTCGAAGTGGCTTTTTTGGGAAATGATAAATGTTTGTTGGTTTGCCTGAGACAGTCGCAGTTTTTGCCTGTTGCTCTGGCATACTAATTATGTCCCCTCACTCTCAAAAGCATAAATAATTTGGTATAATTAGTTGTTGATATATATATAAATATGACAATATTTATCATATATAATCACATAATTTACATATAATTATATATATATATATATATAAATACTTGGACTTCCCTGGTGGCTCAGCTGGTAAAGAATCTGCCTGCAATGTAGGGGACCCTGGTTCAATTCCTGGGTTGGGAAGATCCCCTGGAGAAAGGATAGGCTACCCACTCCAGTATTCTTGGGCTTCCCTGGTGGCTCAGACAGTGAAGAATCCGCCTGCAATGTGGGAGACCTGGGTTCGAACAGATCCCCTGGAGAAGAGAACAGCTACCCACTCCAGTATTCTGGCCTGGAGAATTCCATGGACTGTATAATCCATGAGGTCGCAAAGAGTTGGACACAACTGAGCTACTTTCAGTTTCACAACTAGTTCTTGAGAACTCCAGTCAGATCCTAGGACATATGAAATTGACTGAGAGCATTGTCACATTTGGTGGGAGAGGTCTGTTTGGGGGAGAAGCATTACTGACTCTGAAGATCAGAGGTGATAGCAAAGAGGGGGTGGCCACAGTAATGTCCAGAAACAGGAGGACTTCTGGGCCTCCCCTCCCACTCCTGCGGGCAGGACTTGAGCAGCTGGGCCACGGCAATGCAGGAAATAGTCTTGCTGAATATAGCTGGGATGAAAGTTGGCACCCATCTATATTTCCAAATGCATAGAGAGAGAAGGGGCTGGTTGGGTTAGGATCTCAAAAAGACTTGAAGGGGCAAGGACCACACATCGCTAGGGGTGGTACCTACCCACTGCTTTGACTTTGCCAGTAATGACCATGTCCTCCAGAAACAAAGGAATTTTTCAAAAAAGAAAGCAGACTGCAGACTGCGTGGTCCTAGCACCATGCCCTTCCCGCTACAAACAGCTCTCATGATTTGGCTAGCCCCACCTGCCCTCTGCTTCTCTTTGCCTTGCTCCTCTCGGCTCTCATTGGCTTTTCTGAATCAGAGGCAACGTGAAACAGTCTTTGCCCAAAACAAAAATGCTGGTTCATCAGGGAAGCTGGGAGGCTGAGCAGCTGTGGACACAGCTGGTGCCTGGAAGCCCTTTCAGCAGTGTCCAACTCTGTTTTTGCTGATTATCAACTTTCCAGGAGGCAACACCTATAATTTTTTTACCCCCACAAAATCATCAGAACAACGTTTAGTGGCTGCTGACTGGAGTAGGGCTTTGGAAGCCATTTTCTCAGGCACAGCAAGTTTCTACCACCCTGCTTCTGATGACTCAGCATGCCCAAAGCACATTCCACATCCTCCCACCCCCACCCAACCCACACTTTAAAAATCTGCCCTTTAAAGTATTTCCCAACAAGTAGCAAGCTTTTCTTTTGACCGTGTCTGCTGACATGGTTTTTGATTTGGGAAAGAGGGCGAGAAGCTTGTTGGACGCATCACTCTCTGGGATGTCAGAGTCTCCTTGGAAGAGCCCTAATTAAGGACTTAGAATGATTGACAGGTGGTGGAAGCTCATGAAAAGAGCATTTGACATACAACAGAAGTCAAAGTCTGAGTTGCAAAAAAAAAAAAAAAAAGTTGGCAATTGGAGACTTTGAAAAACCTTTGCAGGTAATACTATAATTTTGTTTCTTAGTTATACGTTTATAAAAACGCTCTGAATGGCTGCCAAATGAACTTATGACATGCCTTGACTCTTGTAAATAGGGTATAAGATAACTTGGTAGCAAATTATGATTTCAAATTCAATGGAATTTTCTATACTGTACAGTTTTGCTGCAGTATAGTCTTTGTATGTATTCATTTGAGGATAGGAATCTGTGAATAGGGAAGACTGATTTACTGCTGAGGATAATACAATTTTAATGAGAAAGACCAGCAAACAACAAAGGGATGGAGAAAGAAAATTTACACATGCAGCACCTCTCCTGTGTTCTGTGTTTGTACATGCTATATCCAACTGTACAATTTTGGGATAAAAATGATGTCACATTCCTTTTAATATTCAAATTACACGACTAGGAAACCCAATCTATTAGCACAAAGCAGCCTTTTCCCCAGTCCCATCGCTAATGACCTCAGATTAAACAGTCGCCCTGAGCATCATCAGCTACCTTATCTTTAAAATGGGGATCATACCGATAGCATTCACCTAGCAAGGTTCTTGGTCTGATTAGATGAGAAGATCCTTGGCATGCTCACCACTCATGGGAAGCGATAATGCACGCTATAATCTCTCTCAGGCACAGTGGGGTTGGCTCTGGTTCCATGTGTTCAGAGGACAGAAAACCAGAAACTCAATTCAGGTCTCTAAGGAGAGGGGATCTTTTAACGGTTGTTGATTTTGTTGCCACAAGGTGTCGCTGGTGGTCCCGGGGGCCAGAGTGGCTCTTCCTGACTGATGGGAGGCGTGAACGTGAAAGTCGCTCAGTCGCGTCCGACTCTTTGCGAGTATGGACTGTAGTCCATGAATTCTCCAGGCCAGAACACTGGAGTGGGTAGCCTTTCCCTTCTCCAGGGGATCTTCCCAAGCCAGGGATTGAACCTAAGTCTCTCGCATTGCGGGTGGATTCCTTACCAGCTGAACCACAAGGGAAGCCCGAGAATACTGCAGTGAGTGGGTAGCCTATTCCTTCTCGAGAGGATCTTCCTGACCCGGGAATCGAACCGCAGCCTCCTGCATTGCAGGCGGATTCTTTACCAACTGAGCTACCAGAGAAGCTCTGGTGGGAGGAGGGAGGTTCATTAACTGCGTTCTAGATGCAAGTTAGGGAGGAGAGCTCTCTTTCCCATTGATGCGTTCAGCTATGCTTGTTCCCCAACAATCTAGACCTGGGTTCCAAACGCTGCAGCGCTTTTACAGCACTGTACCAAAGAACGTTCTGTGATGATGGAAGCATTCTGTATCTGTGTGGTTCACGATGGTAGACTAGCCATGTGTGGTTGTTGAGCACTTGATTACTTTTTCTCTCCAGCTTTGAGAGATAATTGATGTACAACATTGTGTGAATTTAAGGTGTACAATGTTAAGATCTGATACACATAGATATTTCAAAATGATGGCTACTAGGTATAATAAAATTTGTTAACATATCCTTCAACCCACATCATCCTATTTCACTATTTTGATTATTTGCTGTCACTTCTGTAATTACTTCCTATTGAGCTGTTAAAATGTGGCTAGTTGACTATGGTACTGAATTTAACATTTTATTTAATTTTAATTAAATTTAAATTGTCAATGTGACTGGTTAGCATTTTGGACAATGCAACTTCAGGGATACAGCTTACTCAGCCTAAAAACACAGGTATGTACATGTACGCATCTAGCCATTTTCCTGATGCATATGCCTACAAAACAAACGGGGGCAAAAATCAGAAGGGGTTTCAGTCAGTACATGGTATACTTGAAAATTAGCTTTCTATCAGGACCAAAGAATCAGCGCAGCTTCTTTGTGCTTCTCCTTGGTGGGGCTGGAGTTCAGGCTTCAGAGTACTTAACAGAGGAGCCAGAAGGATGCAACAGTCTAACAGCCCAGAGATGCTGCAAACCCAACCTTTCTCAATAGGACACCCCCAGAACATTTGTCTTTCAACCTCTCCAAGTCACCCTGTCCAGGCACCAGACTGGAAGAAACCCTTCTTGATTCCATCCTAACATCTGTTTCCTGCCTCAGTCTGCCCAGCAGCTGAATTTCCAAGTATTTTTTGTCTCACAGCCCTTAAGAGACAATAAGTAAAACCATCTAAGGTGGGCACATTTTTCTAGGGTTAGGCTGTTCATTCTTGGCCATCTTCATATTATTGCAATACAATTCCATTTAAACGTAACAACACTATGAGGTACATACTTGTCTTAGCCGAGACTTGTGAAAGCAGAGCCTGATGCAAAGGCTCACGTGCAAGTAGATTATTTGGTAATGGAATTGGAGGAAGCAGATGCAGAGGGAGTGAAGAAGGACAGAGAGAAAGCATTTGTGTGTTGATAAACATTTATCAGGCAACTCTCTGGAAAAACAACTACAACCCTGCTTGTGACACTGTTTTCATCTTTTTTTCTATTTTATTTTTTCTGTTTTTTAAAAAATTTATTCTAAATTGAAAGGTAATTTTTAAACTTTATTTATTCTTAATTTAAGGATAGTTGCTTTACAATATTGTTTTGATTTCTGCCATACATCAACAAGCATCAGCCATAAGTATACACATATCCCCTCCCTCTTGAAACTTCCTCCCACCTCCCACCCCATCCCACTCCTCTAGGTTGTTTTTAAATTGAAGTGTAGTTGATTTACAAGGTTGTGCTAGTTTCAGATGTACAGCACAGTGATTCAGTTATAATCTATTTTTTCAGATTCTTCTCTCTTATAAATTATTATAAAATATTGAGTATAGCTCCCTGTGATATACAGTAGGTCCTTGTTGATTGTCTATTTTATATATTGTAGTGTATATATGTTAATCCCAGACTCCTAATTTATCCTTCCTGTCCTTTTCTCTTTGGTAAACATAAGTTTGTTTTCTATGTCTGTGGGTCTATTTCTGTTTTGTAAATAAGTTCATTAGTATTTTTTTTTTGGTATAAGTTACTTACCTAGTAGGATAACCTAGACATTCATTCCTGAGGAAGTGAGCTCTCATCTGACTTACCCTTGTCCAGACAGTTTTTGCAATTGTCCAGTCACAACATCATAGTTAATAAAAACTACAGGAGATTCCCCAGTGAATCCTCTAGATTCCAGACCTATTCCTATATGCTCCCCTCAGGTGGTAGAAACATTTGCTCTTTGTGGTAGTCAGGATTAATTATCTACATCGGTACAGTATTCCTTTCTTTGCCTATTAATCTACAGGCAGGAGGAGACTAAAATGATCAAGAGTTAGCCTCAGGTTCAAAGTCAGTGGAATTTGTGTCTTCTAAGTTCTAACACAGGCAATCAGGATGTACATTTTGGAAGTGCCTAGGTTTACAGGGTGAGGAAATACAATTTATGAAATACAATTTTTATAAATGGGTCACTGTGAATATATTGCTAAAACTTGGCCTCTGTTCACCAGTGCTGAATAGAAACACAGAGACAGAGTTTTGGGTGAAGTAGAAAAGGATAGTTTTATTGCTTTGCTAGATGAAGAGGGACACAGTGGACTAATGCCTCAAAATTGTGGGTCACACTCTGGAGCAAGTAGTGAGGATCTTACAGTGTTTGAGGAGCAGGGCGTGATCTGCTCGTGGACATTTTTCTGATTGGTTGGAGGGAGGCAAGTAGGAGTCAGTATTATCAACCTTCTGGTTGCAACCGGTTGGGGTGCTTGTGGGCAGCATATCGCTAACATCTTCCACCTGGTAGGGATTTCATTATCTGCAAAACAGCTCAAAGGACACGGCTCAGAATATCATCTATAGTCATGGAGGAAGAACTAAATGTCCTTGACTTTGTTTAATGGCTGGTGGTTTAGACGCTAAGTTGTGTCCGACTCTTGTGACCCCATGGACTGTAGCCTGCCAGGCTCCTCTGATCATGGAATTCTCCAGGCAAGAGTCCTGGAATGGGTTGCCGTTTTCTTCTCCAGAGGATCTTCCCAAGCCAGGGATTGAACCCAGGTCTCCTGAATTGGCAGGCGGATTCTTTGTCTTGCTTGACTGTTTCCCTTTCTTCATTTTTTTACTTCTCTGATTAATTTTGTGTTTTTTTTGACTGAAGTTTTTCTATAGATAAAAGGCAGGCAGAGGACATGGGTGGGAATCTATTCTGGGAAGGCCTCATATGATTCTGTTCAGTTACAAATATGGTTAAAGAGGCCAAAACGATTTATATTTCTTAATTCCTCTACCTGTGTATTCTAGTTGTTATTGGCAACCATTGGCTTGGCACATAAGCAGCATTTTGGACAGCCTTGCTCCAACCTCACAGGAGAGTGTCCCTGAGCTGGGGCCTTAGCTTGACTCAAACAATCATTATAGCGTTCTAACAGATGGTGGGGAGACCAGAAGATCCCATGGCCATGTACACATTAGTCTGGCTTCTTCTTTTTTTTTTTTTTTTTAATAATTTTATTTATTGATTTTGGCTGTGCTGGGTCTTCACTGCAGCGTGGTATTTTCTCTGGTTGCAGAGAGCAGGGGCTGCTCTCTAGTTGCGGTGCGTGAGCTTCTCATTGAGTTGGCTTCTCTTATTGTGGAACGCGGGCTCTCGGGTGTGGTAGTTGTGGTACCAGCTCTTGCACTCTAGTGCACAGGCTCAATAGCTGTGTCACACGGGCTTAAGTTGCTCCACTGCATGAGAGAGTTTCCTGAATTAGGGGTCAAACCCATGTCTCCTGCATTGGCAGGTGGGTTCTTTACCACTAGCCACCAAGGAAGCTCCTAGCCTGACTTCTTTACTATGAATTTAGGGCTCTTGATCTGAGACAGTGTTGTGCTGGATACCTACAGATCAATCAGACATCCTGTAAATATTTGGATGGTGGGGTTAGCAAAGGCACTGTGGATAGGAAGACATACCCATATCCAGATATGTGTCATTTTCTACTATGGTAAATTGTAGCCACCTTTAGGGGGTAGAAGTGATCCCGTGCAAACAAGTGACTGCTAAGTCGCCTAAGTGGATGATGCTTTATAGAGGGCTCTGTGATAGGCTATTTTGCCTGGCAGGTCAGATTCTAATGATGAATAACAGATTAGCCTTGGTGAGGGGAGCCATCTTGACTCCACAGAGAGCTCATCCCTGCCATCGTGAAGCATGTTTCTCCAGAAATCGTGCTCTCTGATGGGCGTTAATGAGAAATAAAAGTACACTTCCATAGGTTTATCCTCATGCATTTTCCTCTGGACTTCCTTGTCTCTAATCTTTCATTCTCACTCCTCCCTAGTTTTTGAACAACTGACCAAGCTATTTGCCACTGTTCAAAAGTACACATCTATCAAGTACCTCCATACTTCGAATTACTTACTCCTCCACACATAGGGAACCACCAAGGGCTGGATTCCCAATTCTGCCAATCGAGAGGATTTCCTTTCACCACTGTCCTTCAGGGCCACTCCTCAGGGATGGGGCAGTTAGGGCAGAAGTAGCCCATTTATGCAACTGGTCCCCATCTACTGAGCAGACCCATCTGTGAATGAGACCTGAGAATCGTCCTCTTCTATTGATGTGAGTTAGTGAGAGATGTCAATGAAACAAACGTTAGGTGCCTTGAGAGTCTGGGTCAACTGTAATGTAATTTACTTTTGCCTTCAGAATCTATGGTCCTGAATTTATTGTCTCTATAGCAGTGGATTATGGCTGTGCTACTGGCTTAAAGTTCAACATTCAGAAAACTAAGATCATGGCATCTGGTCCCATCACTTCATGGGAAATAGATGCGGAAACAGTGGAAACAGTGTCAGACTTTATTTTTTTGGGCTCCAAAATCACTGCAGATGGTGATTGCAGCCATGAAATTAAAAGACGCTTACTCCTTGGAAGAAAAGTTATGACCAACCTGGATAGCATATTAAAAAGCAGAGACATTACTTTGCCAACAAAGGTCTGTCTAGTCAAGGCTATGGTTTTTCCAGTAGTCATGTGTGGATGTGAGAGTGGACTGTGAAGAAAGCTGAGTGCCGAAGAAATGATGCTTTTGAACTGTGGTGTTGGAGAAGACTCTTGAGAGTCCCTTGGACTGCAAGAAGATCCATCCAGTCCATCCTAAAGGAGAGCAGTCCTAGGTGTTCATTAGAAGGACTGATGTTGAAGCTGGAACTCCAATACTTTGGCCACCTCATGCAAAGAGTTGACTCATTGGAAAAGACTCTAATGCTGGGAAAGATTGAGGGCAGGAGGAGAAGGGGACAACAGAGGATGAGATGGCTGGATGGCAGATGGCATCACCGACTTGATGGACATGGGTTTGAGTAAACTCCGGGAGTTGGTGATGGACAGGGAGGCCTGGTGTGCTGCAATTCATGGGGTCACAAAGAGTTGGACACGACTGAGTGACTGAACTGAACTGAACTGGCCATATGCTTTGATGGATCTATTCATATCCTGTTCATGATATGGGCCACTCTGGCCACATACTCACTCAATTTCTTTCAGTGCCCAGCAGCTCTCCAGGAGTTGTTGTTGTCATTGCTGTTTTTTTTTTTTTCCTTGAAAGGCAAATATTTCTCTGTCACAGAAGGAACAGCATTGCTCCAGAACCCTGGATTCTCCTACTGGGTCTTGTCAGACTCCAGACACCCATCCTTATCTTCTGTGGATATCCCTAGTCCATTGTACCCATTTGGTCAAATGGCCCAAGTGGCAGGACAGCTTACATCACACTCTTGATTTGCTTCAGAGTTTCCTTTCACTCTGGATAGCACTCAAAATTGGCAGATTTTTAATTACTTGATATATGAGTTGGAACATTATTTTTAAGAGCAATAGTGCCCCTAAAATCCAAAGAAATTTTTCTTTTTCTTAGTGGTGGAGGTTACAAGGCATTACAATTGTTCCTTACCTTGAGGAGGATTTGCCAACATATCCTAGATCAAGGGTACCCAACCTCTAGGATCTATAATGCCTGATGATCTGAGCTGGAGCTGATGTAATAATAATAGAAATAATGATGATTTAGTCTCTAAGTCATGTCTGACTCTTGCGATCCCATGGACTGTAGCCTGCCAGGCTCCTCTGGCGAGAATACTGGAGTGGGTTGTCATTTTCTTCTCCAGGGGATCTTCCTGACCCAGGAATTGAACCTGGGTCTCCTGCAAGGCAGGCAGATTCTTTCACCAATTGAGCTATGGGGGAAGACCTAATAGAAATAGAGCACACAATAAATGTAATGTGCTTGAATCATCCCTAAGCCACCCCCACACCTCACCCACTACTCCAGTTCTTGGAAAAATTGTCTTCCATGAAACCAATCCTTGGTTCCAAAAAGTTTGGGGACTGCTGTGATCATCGCATCTCTAAAAATTTCATCAGTGTGGCAGGTTCCTTAACTTTGTGGAATTTTTCTCCTACTTCCTGGCAAATATGCCTCTTACTAGGGCATCTAGTTTACGTCTTGCTCCCTAGGTATAATTGGTAGATATTAGCAATATGGCGGGCAAATGTGGTGTCTGCATGATATCAAGACCATTGAAGACTCTGCAGAAGGGAGCTCTAAGAGATAAGAAACAGCAAATGCCTCCTGCTCCTCCTCCTTATGTTAAAAAGTGAACCTTATTTGATCCTCCTTCCTCATAAAGATTGAGAAGAACACACTTGCCAGAGCAACAGCCATATACCAAGTGCTGGAGGCTATGTTGATCTGTTAGAGTGAAGATACTATATCAGACACAGGAGCTAGAATTTGAGTTATCACCTAGTTAAGTTTGTCATGGTCTGCTGTCCTCTGTCCCATCTAGTTTTTGCTAGGGACCTTCAGGTGACTTCCTAGAGAAGGAAATGGCAACCCACTCCAGTACTCTTGCCTAGAAAATCCCATGGACGGAGAAGACTGGTGTCCATGGGGTCGCAAAGAGTCGGACACGACTGAGTGACTTCACTTCAGGTGACTTGATGGGGACTGCCACTCATACATGCTTGAAGTCTTTGATGATGGTTCTAAGTTCTGTTCTTCTACTTGAGATGTGACATTGCTTCTGGTTTATTATCTTGATTAGGTGTAGGAAGAGTGTCATAACACCCATAGAACTCTTCCTGTTATTCTAGCTCTTACTCCAAAAGGTCAGGGAATCATTGTGAAGGTGCTGCCAGTTATTAGGAATATCTGTCCCAATTATGCATTATATATAAAATTCCATCTATTATTTGGCCCCCATATACCCCTATCCCTGCTCTATCTGTAGGAATGTGGTTGCATTTCAGATAGCACAGATCTAGACATACCTCTTTCCCCAGTATGTAGTTAATCTAGCAACTGGACACATGTACCTCTGAGGGAAGGTTTGGGGGAATATTTATTGTACATAGAGTGTTGCTGTAGATTCTTTCCCCAACCAGACCTAGATTTCCCTTAAATTAATGGATCCTGAGCCTTTATACTGACTTAGATTTAGAATAGGTGAGGGACTGTGCATGCATGTGTGCTCAGTTGCTCAGTCATGTCTCTTTGTGACCCCATGGACTGTAGATCCCCAGGCTTCTCTGTCCATGGGATTTTGCAGGCAAGAATACTGGAGTGGGTTGCCATTTCCTCCTTCAGGGGGTCTCCCTGATGCAGGGATCAAACCCACGTCTCGTGCACTGCAGGCGGGTTCTTTATCACTGAGCCACCAGGGAAGCCCTGAAGGACCATAGTTCCCCCTTATTGCAGCTTACACAGATTTCTGTTCTTCCTGTCTTTTGTTTTATTGGTTATGAAGGTTAAGTAGTACTCGGTCTGCTCCCCGTTTATCATCACTCCTTGTAACACTATGATTGCTATAGTTACCTGGTATTCAAGGAAGCCTGATTGCTACTCCAAATCTTGCTGACCAGTATAATAATTATTACATTCATCTTGCCTCTGACAATTAATTGCCACTGCCATTTGCCATTTCATAATCCTCTTAGTTCTACGTTATGGACCAGCTCAATGGCAGATTCTCTCATTTTTAATAATGACCTTTAAAGGATGGCTAACAAGCTTTTTGGATATTTCAGGGTCCCTCTCAGGAATTCATTATTTATTGTCTTAACAAAGGGAGTATCTCTGGGCTGTCCTGGATTACAGTCAATTGGTGGGTTTTCATGTCTCATGTAATATATTGTTTCTACTGTTTCCCACCTTCCCGAGCCTTTTGATCCTGTCAACATTCTGCCAAGGCAGTTTGTCATTCCTTACTCTGTCCAAACTTTAAGGAACCATTCCAATAATGTATCAGAACCAGCTCCAGGTGTCCTGCCAAATCAGTGTATTCTGAGTTATAAAAAAGTATTACACAAGCTTTTCCACACTGGTGGTCTTTTTTTCTAGAAGGGAAGATTGATGCCAAGGCACCTGGGAGTTTGTGAAGCCTTGAAAACCTAAAGATGGAGCCCAGTAAATTCACTTTCTTCGAAACAGAAACTTCATCTCAACAAAGGAGATAGATAAGGTTTGACACCAGTCCAGCCCTAGCAGTTGACGGCTGATAAAGGGAAAGCCCGGACTCAGGGAGTTGCAAGAGAAGGGGTCAGTGTCACAAGATGGTCACCTCCATCACCAATATTTTCTGCAATATGGTCATTTCTGTGATTCATGTGGGGACAGGATCTAAGAGCTTCATAATGGTATTGTTGTTTTTTATTAGATAACACATTAAAATAAAGTATTTACTTTGAGAATCCTGACTGAATGACCATTGCTAATTTGCGTGCAAACGGAGTCACAGTGCTATAAGCCATTTTTCATTCACCTCCTTTGCTTTCCATTATAATCCTGCAAAAGCAGCTTCTGGGGAGTTAAATTTTGATGTCTAGCTAAGGTAGGGGTTCCCAGGAGTCTCAGTGGTAAAGAATCTGTCTGCCAATGCAGGAGACGTGGGTTCAATCCCTGGCTTGGGAAGATCCCCTGGAAGAGAAAAAGGCAACCCATTTCAGTATTCCTGCCTAGAAAATTTCATGGACAGATGAGCCTGGCAGGCTACAGTCCATGGGGTTGCAAAAAGTCATATACAACTGAAGCGACTGAGCATACATGCATGGCCAAGGTTAAGCATCAAAATAAGGCCCATCAAGCATGATGATGATGAAGCATTTTCAAAGGGAGTCTACTATGTGTCAGGTACTGTGCTAAGTACGTTGCACATATAAAATCTATTTGGTCTTCACAACTCTAAGAAAGTAGGTATACTATTCTTACCTTTCCTTTACATATAACCCTTTCTTCATCATTTCTTGGAGCTACTGATCACTGGTGAAATGAGCAGGGGACCAGGTGTCCCACCTGAGCCCCCTAGAGGAGAAGACACATCATTCATATCCTTTGACTCCCCTAAACCATTTGATCAGATGTTTGTTTCCATTTCTCATTCATCTTTCCTCTTGAATCTAAGCAAGCAGTCAGTATTTAAGTATTGCTTGTCTAGCAACCTGTCTGTGGGAGATTAAAAAGGGCCACAAATTATTTAACAACCCTATTGAGAGGTGGAGTCTATTAATAATTTGCCTTTTTTTTTTTCACTTTTATTTTCATTTATTTTCTGCAGCATTTATTCCCAGGCCATAAGTTTTTGTTTCTTCAGTTTCTTCTGGGATATCTTTTCCTTCTGTGCAAGCTCCTCTTCTGGTTTAGGAACAATCTGTTCTTTTTCAGTAAGGATCATCTCAATGTGGCAGGGAGAGCTCATGTAGGGGTTGATCCTACCGTGAGCTCTGTAAGTCCTTCGCCGCATCTTGGGGGCTTTGTTCATTTGGATGTGTGCTCAATGACCAGAGAATCTACATCTAAGCCCTTAAGTTCAGCATTACTCTCTGCATTTTTGAGCATGTGTAGTAAAAATTTAGCACTCTTTTTGGGCCACCGACCCTGTATCCAGTCCCACTGTTTGGCCTGTGCACACCTACCAACTCCACCGTTGTAATGACGGAATGGTACACATTGCTTCTTTAAAGTGACATCCTTCAGATACTTGGTGGCTTTTCGGATATGCATACCCTTTATGGCCTGGGCAGTTTCACGAGTGTTCTTAAAGTGAACACGAAGATTTGAACCTCTTGATTTGCATAATTTTGTGGGGTTTTCTGGGTCAAGTGAATAGCGCACCATTTTTAGGGATCAGCTCAGGCCGCTTACCGGAAAAGAATAATTTGCTTTTCCTTAAATTTGAACTGGCTTCAGTGACTTGTTTCAGTATACAATGTGGTAGAAATGTTGTTCTGAGACTTCTGAGACTGAATCAGAAGAAGCCTTAGAGCTTTTACCTGTGTTTCTGGGGAACCCTGAGCTGCCATGTAAGAAATTTGACTACCCCAAGGACTGATGCTGAAGCTTCAGTACTTTGGCCACTTGATGTGAAGAGCCAACTCATTGGAAAAGACTCTGATGCTGGGAAAGATTGAGGGCAGGAGGAGAAGGGGGTGACAGAGGAAGAGATGGTTTGGATGGCATCACTGACTCAATGGACATGAGTATGAGCGAACTTTGGGAGACGGTGAAAGACAGGGAAGACTGGCGTGCTGCAGTTCATGGGGTTGCAAAGAATCGGACTTGACTTAGCAACTGAAGAAGAAAGTTGCCATACAGGAGAGGCCGTGGGTAGGTGCTCAGCTGACAGTCCAAGCAAGGCACCAGACCCGTGAATGGGGCTGTCTCTGGCCCTTACACAAGCTCACCTGCTGGTTGGCTGCCACCTAGTGAGCTTCACTGAAACCATGGGGAAAGGAAGAATTATTCATCTCAGTCCTGCCTGAACTCTCAATCCATGGAATCATGAAATATAATAAGATGATTGACATTTTACTCCACTAACTTTTGCGAGTCGGCAACCAGAACACTCTCTAGTCTTGAAGAATGGCAGAGGTGGTAGTGGGGGATGGTGAGAGGAGAGAGAGGGTGTGGGGAGGAAGAGTGGGTGTTGGAGAAGTTTGTATGCACATATGGTGAAGATTCGCTGTTACATTTGTAACTATGTTAATACCCCAATCTCCTTTTCCGCTTTTGGCAATTTGAAGTTGACTCCCATTATACATAATCAAAAGAGACTGAATTCATACTCTGTAAGGTCCCTTCCAGCCCCCATGTCCTATGACTCTGAGGGCTCTGGCTAGACCATGACACTGATTCCCCAGGAAATGACATCTGTTTTCCACTGCTGATGAGAAACCTCCAGCAGGAAAAAAGAACCATAGGATGTCTGCCCTTTTATCCATAATCTTTTGCTAGAAAATTGCTCTTAAAATTTTGGGAAGAAGCTAAGGTGTGTAAACCCTATTGAAGCAGTGATTTGTGGTTGAAATCCATAATTATTCCTGGAGAGAATGAAGCCTAGTGATTACAAGCATCCTCCTGGGTTCTCTGGCTGCCTGAGAGTTATGTCTTTCATATCCTGCAAGGCAGTGCTTACATAAAGACTAATTATTCTCATATAACCACCCACAGGAAACTTCCTGGCTTGTAGCTAAAAAGGAAAACATCACCACTATACAACAGGTAATGTGAGAAAAACAGAACAGATGCTGTGGGAGCAACAAGGAACCTGAACTCTCCCCAGCTCAGGGCTGGATGTGGGGGCTGAACAACCTGAGGGACGCTTAGGGAACAGCCCATTTAGTTTATTTGTGCCTCATTTTACAGATATGGGAATAAGTGCAATAATCATGTCCATCTGAAAGTGTGGCTGTGATGATTAAATGAGCTGGTATGTGCAAAACCTTAAGATAAAGGAACTAAAGCTGGTCATCACCATCATCATTGCATCCCATGTCCATTTCTAAGACTGAGTGACCTGATTTTGTCTCTGGTGGTGGGCAGGGAACAATTAGGCTTCCCCATGACCAGAACATTCAGAGGTATATGAGGATGGAGGGGAAGATACAGACCATGAATGAGACACCCTGCTCTGAGTCTCCTGACTAGAGCCCTGAGGGTGCTTTGGCTGCTCTGGGAGAAGGGAAGGAAATGAGACCACTAGGCTGAAGGGCTCACTGTTCACTTTCATGCATTGGAGAAGGAAATGGCAGCCCACTCCAGTGTTCTTGCCTGGAGAATCCCAGGGACAGTGGAGCCTGGTTGGGCTGCCATCTATGGGGTTGCACAGAGTCGGACACGACTGAAGCGACAGCAGCAGCAGCAGCAGGCTGAAGGGCATGACATTATGATTGGGTCCTGGATCTGCTATTTTTAAAACCTATTTATTGTATATTGGAGTATAGCTGATTAATAATGTTGTGATAGTTCCAGGTAGACAGCAAAGGGACTCAGCCATACAAATACATGTATCCATCCTCCCCTCAAACTCCCCTCCCATCCAGGCTGCCACATAACACTGAGCGGAGTACTCCGTGCTATACTGTTTGGCTCTGTATTAGGTCAGCAAAGGACCTCCTTTTCTATAAAATAAGAAGGTACAATACTTTGAGATGATTGTCTCTTTCGTTGCCACAATTTAAAGCTTCAGCTCAAGTCAGTAAAGAATCTGCCTACTATGCAGGAGATGCAGGTTCAATCTCTGGATGTGGAAGATCCTCTGGAGAAGGATGTGGCAACCCATTCCAATATTCTTGCCAGGAAAATCCCATGGACAGAGGAACCTGGTGGGTTATAGCCCATGGGGTTGCAAGAGTTAGATACAACTTAGCAACTAAACCACCAGCAGGAGCAGCAATTAAACAAACACCCTCAATATCTTTTCTTTATATTAAAAATAAAATAAAAATTCCTTCCATGATCTACAAACTGCTACATGATCTGGCTTCTGCTTGTATCACTACATCTGATGCCACGAACTCCCTCTTTCACTGTGATCGAGCTGGGGCCTAAAGCCCGTTTCTGGAGCCCTTCAAGCTCTTTTCCACCTTATGCTGTTCCCTTTGCCTGAAGTGTTCCTTGCTGCCCTTCATAGCATTATTCCTTCTTAACTTTATGTTCTCAGTTTAACTTCCAGGTTCTCAGCCAGGGCTTCCCTAACCATCATAGCTAAAACAGATTCTCTCAGAACAGATTCTATCCAAGCCTTGTTTGTTTTTTTCTTAGCACTTAACCACAATTTCACTTCCTTTATTTCCTTACTTATTTTTCAATTTGTTTCTATCACTAGAATGTAGGCTCCACAAACAGGCTCTTGTTCACCATTTTATTACCAGCACCTAACCCAGGGTCTGATTCACAGAAAGTACATAAAATATATTTGTTGAAAAATAAATGATGAACTTCACTCTGCAGATAAATTCATTCAGAGTACATGACTGTTAGCCTGAACCTAAACCCTCACTGATTCTGGAAGTTTCTTTCTGAGGGAGGCCTCAACTTGGTCTAGGTTAGCATTTCAATTTGTATCACCTGTTGGCTATTTGGAGTCCCAGCTTTTGACAGCCAGCTGGACCATTTCCTGGCCTTGCAGCCTGTGAGAACTGCCAGAACACGCTCATGATCCCTAATGAGAGACTTCTACATTTAGGCCTCCTCTAATTTAGGATTCTTTGGATTGCAGATAATATAAACCAACTTGTAGCTATTTTAAAAAGAAATGACCTGACCCCAGAAGCTGACAACCATCCTGTCACTGATGGCAATTCCATGGCTTCCAGTTAAACTTGAACATTTTCTTCTTCCTCTCTCTTTTTTTCTTTTTTTTTGGTTGAGGTATAGTTGATTTACAGTGTTGTGTTAGTTTCTGGTGTAGAGCAAAGTGATTCATATATATATATATGAATATATATGTGTATGTATGTATATGTATAACATTCTTTTCCATTATAGGTATTACAGTGAATATAGTTTGAATATAGTTCCCTGTGCTATACAGTAGTTCCTTACTGTTTACCTATTTTATATATAGTAGTGTGTATCTGTTAATCCAAAACTCCTAATTTATCCCTCCTCTATTTCCACTTTGATAACCATAACCATAACTTTGTTTTATATGTCTGTGAGCCTGTTTCTGTTTTGTATATAAGTTCATCTGTATCCTATTTTAGATTCTATATCTAAGTGAATGCAATCTCAAAAATGACAGAATGATCTCTGGTTCTAAGGCAAACCATTCAATATCACGGTGATCCAAGTCCCCGACCAGTAACACTGAAGAAGCTGAAGTTGAACGGTTCTATGAAGACCTACAAGACTTTCTAGAACTAACACCCCAAAAAGATGTCCTTTTATTATAGGGGACTGGGATGCAAGAGGAGGAAGTAAAAAAACACCTGGAGTAACAGGCAAATTTGGCCTTGGAGTACAGAATAAAGCAGGGGAAAGGCTAGTAGAGTTTTGCCAAGAGAATGCACTGGTCCTAGCAAACACCCTCTTCCAACAACACAAGAGAAGACTCTACAAATGGACATCACCAGATGGTCAATACTGAAATCAGACTGATTATATGCTTTGCAGCCAAAGATGGAGAAGCTCTATACAGTCAGCAAAAACAAGACTGGGAACTGGCTGTGGCTCAGATCATGAACTCCTTATTGCCAAATTCAGACTTAAGTTGAAGAAAGTAGGGAAAACCACTAGACCATTCAGGTATGACCTAAATCAAATCCCTTATGATTATATAGTGGAAGTAAGAAACAGATTCAAGGGATTAGATCTGATAGAGTGCCTGAAGAGCTATGGATGGAGGTTTGTGACATTGTAAAGGAGGCAGTGATCAAGACCATCTCCAAAAAAAAAAAAAAAAAGAAATGCAAAAAGGCAAAGGCAAAGTGGTTTCCTGAGGAGGCCTTACAAATAGCTGAGAAAAGAAGAGAAACAAAAGGCAAAGGAGAAAAGGAAAGATATACCCATCGGAATGCAGAGTTCCAAAGAATAGAAAGGAGAGATGAGAAAGCCGTCCTCAGTGATCAACGCAAAGAAATCGAGGAAAACAATGGGAATGGGAAACACTAGAGATCTCTTCAAGAAAACTAGAGATACCAAGGGAACATTTCATGAAAAGAAGCAATGGTATGGATCTAACAGAAGCAGAAGATATTAAGAAGAGGCGGCAAGAATACACAGAAGAACTGTACAAAACAGATCTTCACAACCCAGATAATCACGATGCTGTGATCATTCACCTAGAGCCAGACATCCTGGAATGTGAAGTCAAGTGGGCCTTAGGAAGCATCACTACGAACAAAGTTAGTGGAGGTGATGGAATTCCAGTTGAGATATTTCAAATCCTAAAAGATGATGCTGTGAAAGTGCTGCACTCAATATGTCAGCAAATTTGGAAAACTCAGCAGTGGCCACAGGACTGGAAAAGATCAGTTTTCATTCCAATCCCAAAGAAAGGCAATATCAAAGAATGCTCAAACTACTGCATAACTGCACTCATCTCGCACGGCTAGCAGAGTAATGCTCAAAATTCTCCCAGCCAGGCTTCAACAATACGTGAACTGTGAACTTCCAGGTGTTCAAGCTGGGTTTAGAAAAGGCAGAGGAACCAGGGATCAAATTACCAACATCTGTTGGATCATTGAAAAGGCAAGAGAGTTCCAGAAAAACATCTATTTCTGCTTTATTGATTATGCCAAAGCCTTTGACTGTGTGGATCACAACAAACTGTGGAAAATTCTGAAATAGATGGGAATACCAGACCACCTGACCTGCCTCTTGAGAAATCTGTATGCAGATCAGGAAGCAACAGTTAGAACTGGACATGGAACAACAGCCTGGTTCCAAATTGGGAAAGGAGTACATCAAGGCTGTATATTGTCACCCTGCTTATTTAACTGATATGCAGAGTACCTCATGAGAAATGCTGGACTGAATGAAGCACCAACTGGAATCAAGATTGCAGGGATAAATATCAATAACCTCAGACATGCAGATGACACCACCCTTATGGCAGAAAGTGAAGAGGAACTAAAGAGCCTCTTGATGAAAGTGAGAGAGGAGAGCGAAAAAGTTGGCTTAAAGCTCAGCATTCAGAAAACTAAGATCATGGCATCTGGTCCCATCACTTCATGGCAAATATGGGGAAAGATGGCAAAGATGGTGACTGCAGTGCTTGCTTCTTCTATAAGAAAAGTTATGACCAACCTAGACAGCATATTAAAAAGCAGAGAGACATTACCTTGCCAACAAAGGTCTGTCTAGTCCAAGCTATGTTTTTTCCAGTAGTCATGTATGGCTGTGAGATTTGGGCTATAAAGAAAGCTGAGTGCCAAAGAATTGATGCTTTTGAACTGTGTTGTTGGAGAAGACTCTTGAGAGTCCCTTGGACTGCAAGGAGATCCAACCAGTCCATCCTAAAGGACATCAGTTCTGAATATTCACTGGAAGGACTGATGCTGAAGCTGAAACTCCAATACTTTGGCCACCTGATGGGAAGAACTGACTCATTTGAAAAGACCCTGATGCTGGAAAAGATTGAAGGCAGGAGGAGAAGGGGATGACAGAGGATGAGATGGTTGGATGGCATCACCGACTCAATGAACATGAGTTTGAGTAAACTCCTGGAGTTGGTGATGGGCAGGTAGGCCTGGCGTGCTGCAGGCCATCGGTCGCTAAGAGTCAGACACAACTGACTGAACTGAACTGAACATGTAAGTGATATCATATGATATTTGTCTTTTTCTGTCTGACTTACTTCACTTAGTATGATAATCTCTAGGTCGTCTCTGTTGCTGCAAATGCTGTTATTTCATTCTTCCTTTATGGCTGAGTAGTATTCCATTGTGTATATGTATGTGTGTGTATATATATACACACACACACCACATAGTTTTTATCCATTCATTTGTTGATGAACATTTAGGTTTCTTTCATGTCTTGGCTGTTGTAAGTAGTGCTGCTATGAACATTGAGGAGCATGTGTCTTTTCGAATTAGTGTTTTCTCCAAAACAGGTGCCAAGGAGTGGGATTGCTAGATCATATGGTAACTCTGTTTTTAGTTTTTTAGGGAACTTCCATACTATTCTCCACAGTGGCTGCACCAATTTACATTCTTAACAACAGTATAAGAGGTTCTCTTTTCTACATGCCCTCTTCAGAGTTTGTTATTGGTAGACTCTTTGATGATGGTCATTCTACCTCTTTGTAGCTTTGATTTGCATTTCTCTGATAATTAGCAATGTTGAGCATCTTTTCCTGTGCCTGTTGGCCATCTGATGTTTTCTTTTTTGAAAGGTTTTATTTATTTATGTATTTATTTTTGATTTGTACACACTGCTGTATTTTATTTATTTTTGTCTGTGCTGGGCCTTTGCTGCTGCACATGGGCTTTTTCTAGTTGCATAGAGTGGGGTTACTCCCTACTTGTGGTGCATGGGCTTCTCGTTGTGGTGACTTCTCTGGTTGTGGAGCACAGCCTCTAGGCATGTGATCTTCAGTAGCTGCAGCATGCAGGCTTAGTAGTTGTGACTTGCTGGCTCTAGGACATGTGGGCTTCAGTAGTTGCAGAACAGGGGCTCATTAGTTGTGGCTTGTGGGCCCTAGAGCAGGCAGGCTTTGTAGTTGTGGCATTTAGGCTTCTCATTGTTGTGGCTTCTTTGGTTGCAGAGCACGGTCTCCAGGGTGAGTGGGCTTCTTTAGTTGTGGCATGCAGGCTCAGTAGTTGCGGGATATGGGCTCAGTTGCTCTGCAGGATGTGGAATCTTCCTGGACCAGGGATTAAACATGTGTCCCCTGCATTAGCAGATGGATTCTTATCCAATACCACCAGCCATCTGGATGTTCTCTTTGGAGAAATTAGACTAAAACTTCTTAAAAGTGATCAGGCTGCACTGCAATTAAGTAAGAGTATTTATTCACCAATCTCATCTCATTTCTATTTACATTCCTTCTTCAAGTAGGCAAATATGTCTCCTCCCAGTTAGCAGGTGGAAAAATTGAGAAACGAAGGTTTTCCAAGACTAATGAATTAAATTTCATACTAGCTTATAAGCTCTTGAAGTCAGGCATTGTATATCCATTTTATATTTTCTCAAGGTACTGAGATGGATTCTTGGAATTGAACTCCAGTTAAATGTAAATAACTGAGAGTGTGAATCCAGGTTACTGTTTGAGGTTAATTTAAATGTTTTAATAATTGTAATTTTCCTTTTTTGGAGTCTGTTTTTTTCTAGTCTAAAATTGTAATATTACTTGGAATTTTAGTCTGAAAGTTTCTTTTAGTTTAAAAGAAACCAGGCTTCAGATAAGGAAAATTATGAATATTAGCCCATTAAAATTAGACCCATAACATTAACCCGATTTAATTCACTCCCTCTACCCCAACACCTCCCTGGAATGAGTACTTGGTGTGAAATTTTTTTAAGGTTCCAGTGAAAATTCTGCTGAATCATTGAGGAGTGGGTTTGGTATTTCAGGTCAAGAACCATAAATAGATCCATGGTCAAAACTCCACAGTCTGCTCTTTGAAATCTAGCCAAAGGAAATAATTCAAAAGAAGAAAGAAAAATATAAGAACTTCATTGTAGCATTGCTTACAATATAAAGTAAATATGAAACCATTCACAGATACAAAAACATGTCCAGGTGAATTATGGCATATCTTATAGGCCATTGGACAGTTATAAATCAAGTATGAATATTATTTAGTAACATTGAAATATGGAAGAATATTTTAAGTTTTTACCAAATATTTTAAGATTAAAAATGTGCAGAACACTTGTGTTCCCTTTATCACAATTTGATGAAAATAAATGTATGTATATAGGAAATAGCACATCGACTTAAAGAAAGTATATTAGAGATGTAGGTACATTTTAGAATTTTCCTTTCATGTTACAATATCACATCAATAAACATTATTTCATTTTGATTAAAAATGTCAAAGTTATAAGACAATGAGAAAATCATTGAGGAGGCTTGTGTTTAACTTTATTGGTATACATTTTGGGTAATGTAATATCTTCCTTACATTGGAATCATTTGGTTTTGGCATCATTCTTCTAGAATAAACACCCAGGTTTTATTCTTTTCTAAATTATTTTCAGGATAATACTTGAAGTAAGCTTTCCTTAGTTTGTCATAAAATCTTCCTTGAGGAATGTCTTTGATCAAAGCATAATACTTGGTGATGCAACATCTGGTGTGCCTGTCTAGGACCAAGGTCCAAAGCTCTCACCATCACTATGCTTCTAACCAGTCCAGTGAACTTGGAAAAGGTGTTTAATTTCTCTGGGGTTGGTCCCTTCATGTGTCAGATGACCTTCTCAGACAATGATCTTTCAAGATTTCTTTATCATTGAATATAAATTTTAATTTCCAATTTACTTTTCTTAATTTCATGCTTTGTTAGATAACCTATTTGAGTTCTGAAATTAGTCTTGATTTTTTTTTTTAGACAAGTTTAATAGAGTCCTAAGTCTGGGAAGAGATTCCTGAAAAATCAGATTAAAATCCTAATGTTTTTGACATTTCATCTTTACTTTTGCTTCTTTGGAGTGGTTTGATTTTTGGATTCAAATAAGGGGTTTCCTGTGTCCCAACCATTGTGCTATCTGTATCTCTAGTGAGATGATTCCCAATTTTGAGCATACATCAAAATCTCCTGGAGGGCTTATTAAAACACAGATTGCCAGGCTTCAGCCCCAGAGTTTCTGGTTTAGAAAACATGGGGATCAGACCTGAGTCTGCAGTTCTAATAAATTCCAGCTGATGGCAATTACACTGGTCTGGGGACCACACTTGGAGGATGACTGCTCTCAAGAAATACTTGTAAAAAAAAAAAAAGAAATACTTGTATAGCAGCACAAGGAGGCATGCAGAAGAATGGGCATGCTGTTATGAATTGCAAAGTGTTAGAAACCACTTCAGTGACTAACAGGTGAATGGTCAAATGAACTGTGGTTATATTCATTCTGTGCTATTTTATATAGCAGTTAAAAAGAGTGAGGTAGATATCACTGTGCCATTGTATAGCGGTTAGGAGTGTTAGCTCTGGAGTCAGGTTGTCTGTGTTTGGAAATAGCTCTTCAACATTGAAGACAATGAAAACTCTGCATTATGATTTTAATTTAATATGTTGGAGTCACTTTATTTTATTCATAAAATAATTTTTAAAGGGAATGATGCCTTTAGCTATGCTCCTAATTTGGAGTGGATCTGCACTTCTTGAGGTCAGAGTTGTGGGCAAATAATCACGAGATCAGGGGTGACAGTTTCTACAAAAAATATTCTGACAAATGTGTGTTTTTAATTCTAACAAGCATTCATGATCTCAAGGTTATAAGTCAAAGTCCTGGGTTTTATTAAAGTTCTCTGCCTTTCATAACAAACAGATTAACAATTTAAAATGCATACTGTCAAGATTCAAAATAATTACAGATTTATTTGACCTTTATAATTACTAGAATTTAAATACTTACCTTCCCTCTTACCTATCAAAAAAGAGGCTAATTTTTAATTCATTGCTTCGGAAAGCACTTTACCCTAAAGGTTTCTGGTATTGAAGCTGAAGTCTTCTTTCTAGAATTTTTTATTTTATGTTGGAATATAGTTGATTTACAATGCTGTGTTAGTTTCAGGTGTACAACAAACTGATTTAGCTATACATGTTCGTATATCTGTTCTTTTTCAGATTCTTTTCCCATTATAGGTTATTACATCCTATTGAGTACAGTTCCCTGTGCTATACAGTAGTCCTTGTTGATCATCTATTTTATATATAATAGTGTGTATATGTTAATCCCCATCTTTTAATTTATCCTGCCTACCTTTTCCCTTGTGCCTGTGTGTGTGTGCTAAGTCGTTTCAGTAGTGTGACTATTTGTGACCCCATGGACTGTAGCCTGCCAGGCTCCTCTGTCCATGGGATTCTCCAGGCAAGAATATTGTAATGGATTACCATGCCCTTCTCCAAGGGATCTTCCTGATCCAGGGATCAAACCCACATCTCTTGTTGTCTCCTGCGTCGGCAGGTGGGTTTTTTACCATTAGCCCCACCTGGGAAGCCCACTTTTCCTTTGGTAACCATAAATTTGTTTTCTAAGTCTGTGAGTCTATTTCTGTTTTGTAAATAAGTTCATTTGTATCATTTTTTAGATTCCATACATAAGTGATATCACATGATATTTGTATTTCTCTTGTCTGACTTATTTTACTTAGTATGATAATCTCCAAGTCAATCCATGTTGATGCAAATGGCATTATTTCATTCTTTTTAAATATTATATATATGAGTAATATTATATATATATGTACCACATCGTCTTTATCCATTAATCTGTTGGTGGTTTTTAGGTTGCCTCTATGTCTTGGCTATTGTAAATAGAGCTTCAGGGAACACTGGGGTGCATATGTCTTTTTGTTTATGGTTTTCTCTGGATATATGCCCAGGAGTAGGATTGCTGGATCATATAGTAGCTCTAGTTGTAGTTTTTTAAGGAACCTCCAAACTATTCTTCATAGTGGTTGCACCAAGTTACATTTCATCCAACAGTGCAGTAGGGTTCTCTTCTTCATATCCTTTCCCTCATTTGTTGCTTGCAGATTTTTTAATGATGGCCATTCGAAATGGTGTGAGGTGATACTTCATTGAAGTTCTGATTTGCCTTTCTCTGATAATTAACAATGTTGAGAAGCTGATGTCTTCTTGTCTCAAGTTAATTTTGATCAAGAGTAATGTTAAATATTTGGGGCTATGATTTTTAATTCTACTTTGGCTACAAGCTTTGTGACTGTGGAAGCTCATTTCTTCCCTCTGTGCTTCAGTTTCTTCACCTGTGAGATGATGCTACCAGTACCATTCTCAAGGGGTTGCTATGAGGATTAAATTAGAGTATATGTTCCCAGGTGGCAGAGTGGTAAAGAATCCACTTGCCAATGCAAGATATGCAGGAGACACAGACTCGATCCCTGGGTCAGGAAGATCCCCTGGAGTAGAAAATGTCAACCCACTCCAGTATTCTTGCCAGGAAAACTCCATGGGCGGAGGAGCCTGGCAGGCTACAGTCCATGGAGTCGCAAAGAATTGGACATGACTGAGTGACAGGGCACACATCAGTATTCAGAACAATATTTAACTCAAAGCTGGTATTATTAAACATGGAAAGAGTGCTTTACGGCATAGTGGGTGTGAAAAATCAAGTTGGATAAGAATGTATCCAGTATGATACTGTTTATATAAAAATGCTCAAAACAATTCTGAATGCTTTTCATGGGTCAATGTACATGCATGTAAACACAAAAAAGATCTGGAAAAATAGTTTGGAAATTGATGTCAGCACTCACCTCTGGAGAGGGAAGGGAGGAACTGGATTACCTGGAAATATGGGCAAGGGGACTTTAGCTTTTTTGGTAATGTTATTTTAATTTTTACATGATAGATTTATTTGATAATATTTATGCAGTTAAAAATTACTAAGACAACCTATTTGTCTCAGAGAAAGCTACCTAATGGGTTTATTAAGGATTACAAAAGTAATTCATAATTTGAATTCAAACTGAAGAAATGATTGTTACATATGGAAATATCATCTTAATAAAACTGAAATTTTTGTTTTTTTTAAATTTTGGGTAATAATTCAGACCTACTTAACATTTATTTATTTAATTTGCTAATGAAAACAGTCTGAAATTTGTTTTCAGACTTTTTTCCCCCCTTAAAATGTTTTAAAATTTTTTCAATTTTGAAGAGCTGCATTTTTAATTCCCCAAGTAAGTTGTTTGCTATTAGTAGTTTTGGCAGAAGTGATACAATAATTTTCTTTTGTACTGTATTTATTCACAGCCAGGATCAATTGGCATAAATCAACACTGTCTCTTTTACAATTTTTAATAGTTTATGTCAATTTGTTAAATTATGAAAGGCATTTTGGTCTACTAGCTCCACTAATGAATTATGCATCAAACAGTTTTCATCTTGGTTAATATTTAAGATATAGTGGCAAATTCTCAGTTATGGACCATATACCTGCACTGAAATATTATGCTCTCTCTAGTTTTCTCTCCAGGTAGGAGAGGAAACTGATAAAAATGTATGTCTGAGAATCACAGTAGGGATGGAGCATTGATTAAGCAAATAATTTATGGTTGCTGTTAAGAGCCAGGAGAGGCTACAGATTGATTGGGGAACTTTTAAAATAGTGGCTGTCAAGCTTCAGTTTGTATCAGAATCTCCAAAGATCTCTTTAAAATGCAGATTCCTGGATCCTATTCCCAGAGAGAACAACAGAGGATTCTGATGCAGGCAGATTATGGGCTGTAAATTGAGAAGCATTGCTGGAGCCCCACTGTTAGTTACTGCTGCTGCTCCCACATGCTAGTTTCAAGGGCTGCCCTGGTCCAAAATATAACCTGTTTCTTCTTCAGCTGCCCAGAGATTAGGAAAAAAAGGATACCACACTGGTGGAGAGGAAATCAGGCTGTCAAAGTTCTGAGAGCCATTGGAATAGGTGGCTCATGTGTCTCCAGGTTAAGAGTCTTCATGCATCCTTGAAAAATGAAATAAAGAACAGAGCAAGTAGGTCTATAGATTGAATTTTTATTCCTCATATCCTCACACTACACATAGGGTCCCCATTAGAACTTGCAGTCCTTTATGTGCTCAATGAGATGCCCTTTTTCATAAAAAAAAAAAAAAAAATTTATCTTCAGGAGCTCAAGTTCATGCATTCTGCTGGGGACTGTTAATTTATTTTGTAATTTAATTTATGATTAGGCAACAAATCTGCATGCTAAGTGTGTTGTTGTTTTCAGTTGCTCAGTTGTGTCGAACTCTTTGGGACTGCATGGATTGTAGCACGCCAGGCTTCCCAGCCCTTCACAATCCCCCGGAGTTTGCTCAAACTCATGTCAATTGAATCAGTGATGCCATCCAATCCTCTGTCATCCCCTTCTTCACCTGCCCTCAATCTTTCCCACCTGCCCTCAATCTTTCCCAGCATCAGGGTCTTTTCCAATGAATCAACTGTTTGTGTCAGGTGGCCAAAATATTGGAGCTTTAGCATCAGTCCTTCCAATGAATATTCAGGGCTGATTTCTTTTTGGATTGACTGGTTTGATCTCCTTGCTGTCCAAGGGAGTCTCAAAGTCTTCTCCAGCCCCACAGTTCGAAAGCATCGATTCTTGGGTGCTCAGTCTTTTTTATGGTCCAACTCTCACATCTATACATGACTTACATCTATACATAGTTTTGACTATACAGACCTTTGTCAGCAAATTGATGTCTCTGTTTTTTTAAAGTGCTGTCTAGGTTTGTCATAGCTTTTCTTCCAAGGAGCAAGCATCTTTTAATTAACCCTTCTTCAAGACACCCATGTCTCAATAATCTCTAGAACCTGTAAACATGTTACATTTCATGGCAAATGGGAATTAAGGTTGCAGATGAAATTAAGGTTGCTAATCAACCAACCTTAAAATAGGGAGATTATCCTGGATTTATCTCCATGTGGCCCCTGTGTAAACTCAAGGGTCCTTAAAAGTAGAAGAGGGAGGTAGGAGAGGAGAAGAAAATGATGCAATGTAAGAAGGACTCTAGCTGCAATTTCTGGCTTTGAAGATGGAGGGGAGGGGACCACTAGCCAAGGGGTGAGGGTAGTAGCTTCTAGAAGCTGGAAAAACAAAGAAATGAATTCACTCCTGGCACCTCCAGATGGAAATGCAGCCTTGCTGACCTCTTGATTTTAATCCAGTGAGATCCTTGTCAAATTCCTGGCATACAGAACTATAAAATAATACATTTGTATTGGTTTAAGCCACTGGGTTTGTGGTTATTTGTTACAGTGGCACTAGGAAATAATTGCATTAGACAAGGCCTCTTGGGGTCATAGTCCCTTAGTCTAAAACAGTAATCTTTTTCCTATGGGAACATTAGCCATGATGGAAGACAAGTTTGGGAGATACCTGGAGGTACATGGAAGTCTGGTGACTTCCTCCAATCCCAACATACATGCTAAGTACATTCATACAGAGACCCCACTTCAACAACAATGACCCTGACCTGCTCCTGGGGCTGTAATTTCACTTCTGTGGTTGCCTGTAATTCTGGGTCCCTTGCCTTCCCCACCCAGCAGCCTTCTACACACATCCAGTTGTTTCCTGCACCATTATGAGGAATTCTGTACAAGTCCTTCCTCCAGAGAGGATAAATATTTCTTTCCATTAAGAGACTGGTATATTAGGTTCAGTGAGATCAGACATAGGAAGAAAAGAACTTGAAAATCACCTTTCTAACCTTCTTGACTCACGGCAAACTTCCAAATTTGGTGTTTGCTTAATAACTAGGCAACTTAGAAAGCTTGTTTCACATTTGTGGAAGTATTGGTTCTAGTTTTTCTGCAAGAGATGTGTCCATCCTAAAGGAGATCAATCCTGAGTGTTCATTGGAAGGACTGATGTTGAAGCTGAAACTCCCAATACTTTGGCCACCTGATGTGAAGAGCTGACTCATTTGAAAAGACCCTGATGCTGGGAAGGATTGAGGGCAGAAGGAGAAGGGGATGACAGAGGATGAGATGGTTGGATGGCATCATTGACTCAATGGACATGGGTTTGGGTGGACTCTGGGAGTTGGTGATGGACAGGGAGGCCTGGCGTGCTGCAGTCCATGGGGTCGCAAAGAGTCAGACATGACTGAGTGACTGAACTGAACTGAATTAGCCTGAGGTAGGTTCTGGACATTAAGTTTTAAAAATTTCTCAGCTGATTCTAATATTCAGCCAAATTTGAGAACCGTTGTCTTCAATCCAGATGTATGTATGTATGTGTGTGTGTGTTTAAATTTTATTTTTTGGCTGTGGTGGGTCTTTGTTGCTGCACAAAGGCTTTCTTTAATTGTGGTAAGTGGGGTCTACTCTTCTTGCAGTGTGTGGGCTTACTGTTGTGACTTCTCTTGTTGCAGAGGACAGGCTTTAGGTGCATGGCCCATTTTCCCTAGTCATCAAAATAAATTATATACTGAACAAATAAAACAAGTTTCAACAACAACAAGAAAAAATTAATAAGTTGTTAATGCATTTATTTATTCACTTATTTTAAAAAAGTTAATACCGTTGTGATCAAATACCTAATATTTAAGCTCTTTATCACAATATACATTCCATCTGACCAACATGATAGCTTTGAAACAGTCTAAAATTGTCTGACTTGTTAATGGTCAGTGATAGAACTAATTACAAGAAAGCATCATCTGTTAAATATAAAGAATACATTTGACTAGATGGAATGACAGGTGCTCAACTTATGAGAAACACATTCAACTCCTTTGCTGTGCTTTTAGCAGTAACTCAATTTTCCTTTACTGGGGTTTTGCCCTTTCATCGCCATTTTTGATGAATACGTGTCTACAAAGTATTATTCTTGTAGTTTGTTTTCTACTTCATTTTTCTTTGATTTTTCAAAAGTTCTAGAATCTCTTTTCCTGGGGAAAGATTCAGGCCACAGTCAAAGTGCATCTTTTGCCTCCCTCTGTTCTCCCCCTTCTCCTCCTTACTTCTGCAGAGAAGCTGGACACTCTGGTGGCTGTGGGAGGTTAGTGGATTATTAAAACTGGGGCCCATCCCCCCAGGACCCCTTCACTTGCCAGCCAAGCCAACTACCTTTCTCCTCCCATGGCTGTATCTCCCGAAATTGTTGAGATCACATTTACATGTACCAGGAAAGTGATTTATCCCTCCTAAGTGAAAACAGATCTTCCCCCAAATCTGCCTGTCCTAGTAAATGCTCAAGTACAATAATCAACACAGCAATTCTGTTTATTAGAGAGGAACTAGAATGAAAATTCAGAGGGTTCAGTGGACGGCAGCCCACTACCCTCAGGGTGGGCCTGTGGGCTGCCTATGTTTTTCCAGATGCCCAGGGGTTGTGTGAGCCCTCTGTGAATGCTGACTACTGACTTGCTTGGCAGAAGTCAGATGGCATATTTCTGTTTGGTGACAGCTTATCTTTTCTACCTTTTAGGAAACAGTGCTAAGGGCCCAGCTACTGAGCTTGTGTCCCTTCATTCTCTTTCTCCATTAAGTCTCCAGCCTCGGGCTGCTGTGAAGATGCTCCTGGACCACTGAGCTGACGAGCTATATGCGAGGGGCTCAGGAGGAGGGCACGCCCCCGGCTCTGCACCAGCACTGGGGCTTTGTCAGTGCTCCATTTGTGCCGACCAGTCTCAGCCTAGGTAATCAGTTCGGGGGCCAGAAAGCCATGTCTGGGGAGCATGAGAAGAACTGAGCTCCCATCCAGTGGTAGGCTTGTCCAGCAGCCATAGGGAGGGACTGGAAGAGTCCATGTGGCCCAAAGCAAACGAACCTAGGGGTTTATCCTGAGTTTTAACTTGAGAAGACAATAGACCTTCTATAGATCAGTCACCCAAGAGAGAAGGTCCAGAGGAAGGAGTGGACTCAGAGCGATTCCCTTCTGCTCTTCTTTGGGATTCGTGCAACTTGTATCACCCAGCAGCATCCAGCGGTCCCCACAACTGAGCAGTGTTAAGTCTTCTTTCCCTTTTTCTTCCTACCTAGTGGGCAAAAAGACGGCCCCGTGTGTTTCTGTTCCCTCAGCCTCTGCCTGTAGCCTGCTTCAGGACTGATGCACATAAACAGGAATAGAAGAGCGGAAGAGCTTGAGGTTTTACGCAGCGGGCAGTAGCAGCAAGAGAGTAACCAGGGAGGAGTGGATCCAGGAGAGGTGGGAGGTGCACTTTCTAAAATTTCTCCTGGGAGACAGACCAGCACAGAAGGTTTCTTTTTACAAAGAAGCACTGCCGGGAGATTCCCATGTTTCTTCATGGTTTTAATCAACAATTGATCTGATGGCTCTGTAGTCCACTGAGGTTGCTACTTATGGCTGTGAACACTTTGCTTCAGGGGATGCCCAGCACAGCACAGGCGTCCAGTGGTCAGAGAGGGTTAGACAGTTTAGATGGGTGTCCGGAATGGGCAGACCGGCTCCAGAGCCGGGCCATCCTCCCCTGACTCCAGTTAGTGCCTGAAGAGCACCTGGTCAGATCTGGCTTTTCCCAGTTGCTCCCAGTAGGAATCTCTAAGGTTCTCTTCCAAGATGGAGCCTTAGGCCAGCTCATTTTCCAAGCCTGGCTTATAGAGGAATGTCCATAGCTTCCATTTAAGAGCCTAGAACAGTCTTATTAATATTAGTAACAATAACAACTGTAAGTAACATTTATGGAGCACTTTGTATATACCAGGCATTTTATAAACTCTTAATAAAAATCCTCATAGCTGTAAAAAGTGCGGCAACAAACATTGGGATACATGTATCTCTTTCAGTTACAGTTTTCTTAGGGTATATGCCCAGTAGTGGGATTCTTGGGTCATATGGTAGTTCTATTGCCTAGTTTTTTAAGGAGTCTTCATACTGTCTTCCATAGTGGCTGTATCAATTTACATTCCCACCAGCAGTGCCAGAGGGTTCCCTTTTCTTCTGATCCTCTCCAGCATTTATTGTTTGTAGATGTTTTAAAAGATGGTCATTCTGACCGGTGTGAGGGGATACCTCATTGTAGTTTTGATTTGCATTTCTCTAATAAACAGTGTGGTTGAGCAACTTTTCGTGTGTTTGTTGGCCATCTGTATGTCTTCTTTGGGGAAATGTCTGTTTAGGTCTTCTGCCCAGTATTTGATTGGGTTGTTTGTTTTTCTGGTATTGAGCTGCATGAGCTGTTTGTATATTTTGGAGATTAATCCTTTGTCAGTTGTTTTGTTTGCATTTTCTCCCATTCTAAGGGTTGTTTTTTAATCTTGTTTATTGTTTCCTTTCCTGTGCAAAAGGTTTTAAGTCTCATTTGTTTACTTTTGTTTTTATCTCCATTACTCTAGGAGCTGGGTCAAAGAGGATCTTGCTGTGATGTATGTCAAAGAGTGTACTGACTATGTTTTCCTCTAAGAGCTTTAAATTTTCTGGCATTACATGTAAATCTTTAATCCATTTTGAGTTTATTTTTGTGTGTGGTGTTAGAAAGTGTTCTAGTTTCATTCTTTAACATGTACTTGTCCAGTTTTCTGAGTATAACTTATTGAAGAGACTATGCTTTCTCCATTGTATGTTTTCGCCTCCTTTGTCAAAGACAAGGTGCCCATAGGTGAGTGGGCATAGAAGTAACCTAGATATCCATCAACAGATGAATGGATGCAGATTTTGTGGTACATATACACAATAGAATATTTCTCAGCTATAAGAAAGACTCATTTGAGTCAGTCCTAATCAGGTGAATGAACTTAGAGCCTATTATACAAAGTGAAGTAAGTCAGAATGAGAAAGACAAATACTGTATATTAATTCATGTGTATGGAATCTAGAAAGATGGTACTGATAAACCTATTTTCAGGGCAGCAATGAAGACACAGACATAGAGAACAGACTTGTGGACCCAGAGGGAGAAGGAGAGGGTGGGAAAGAATAGCATGGAAACATATACATTACCTTATGTAAAATAGCAAGTGGAAGTTTGCTGTGAGACACAGGGAGCTCAGCCTGGTGTTCTGTGACAACCTAGAGGAGTGGGATGGGGAGGGAGATGGGATGGGGATTCAGGAGGGAGGAGACATAGGTATACCTGTGGCTGATTCATGTTGATGTATGGCAGAAACCAATACAATATTGTAAAGCAATTATCCTCCAATAAAAACAAAATCCTCATTACTGATGCACAAGAAAGGCATTAGCAAACCCACTTTCAGATGAGGGAAACATAGCTTAGGGAATGTAAGTTACCCACCCAAGGTCATGGGGCTGGTGGGTGATAATGTGTGACTCTGTTAGTGTGTTGACTCATCATGCAATGCAGCTCATGGCTTTCTTTTTAATACCACAAAGATGGTCACACCTGTCAGGACTGGGGGAGGTCTTGGGTGGTGGGATCACCTGACTGGGCCATTTGTTTTATAGTCAAGACAGACCTGCTGTTACACTCTAACTCTATCAGTAGTTGTGTGACAAGTGTTACTTAACCTCTTGGAACCTCAGTTTCCTCTTCTGTAACCCAGGTCTAATTATACCTACCTCATGCTGGTTGATTTTGAGATCAAAAAAGATAATGCTGGGTTTCCTAAATTTCATGCCTTTATGGTTTTTGCCAATTATTTAAAATTTGCCATAGGTTGACTTAAAGAAAAACAAGTAATTGAAGAAAGAAACCATATTACCACCATGAATGAAAAGCCATAAATGGAATATAACTAAGAATCCATAATTTTTTTAGGTAGAATTCAATTTTTTTTATCTTTAAAATGACCCATGATTATAACCAGAAGCACATATGCCATAGAAAATATCGAAATGCTGTTTATAAAGTGCCTAGATCAGAGCTCAGCCCAGAGTAGGTGATCAGTAAATGGTAGCCATTCTCCTCCTGCCCATCTCCTTTCTTCTTGTCCCTATTTTGTTGCCCATTCTCATCCTTGTCCCTGCCACATTGCCTCAGTCTGTGTAGCTGCACCTCTGCCTTTGTTTCCTCTCAGAACATTCTGCAACTGGCACTATGCCATTCTCCTTGGCCTGTTTGGAAAAGGTTCTATGTCTACCTTTTGTATACCTCTCTATGCAGGGAGGGAGACCCTCCAGGAAGGGCTGCTGTGAGGAGGTAGCCTTGGCCCCTTGATGATGTGGCATGTGGGACACTGAGCATGAACTATGGCCTGGCTGCTTGCTGCTGCTCTGGCCCTTAAAATTCATCCTGACTCTTTGTACACCAAAGTTCACAGCTACCCTTAAGAGACTAGCCTAAGTCACTACTTTTCCAAAAATCAGTTTAAAAAGGAAGAAATGATCTATGAAGTGATTATGAAGTTGGATTTTTCTTTAGTAAGTTTTAAAAAATTTATTTTAATTCACGTACAATAAAATCCACAGTTTGATGTATAGTTATCTGAGATTTGATAGAGTCCTATAGTCATCACCACAATCAAGATACAGAATAGTTTGATCATTCACAGTGCCCCCCCCAAATTCCCTCAAGTTACCCCTTGGTAGTTATATCCTGCCCCCATCTTCAACCTTTGGCAATTGCTGATTGTTTTTATGCCTTTAGTTTTGCCTTTTCCAGAATTTCATATAAACGAAATCATACAATACATAGTTTTTCTTGAATATTCCTTGTTTCACTTAGCATGATGCATTTGAGATTCATCCGTGTCATTACTTCTATCAGTAGTCTGTTTTGTTGTTGAATCATATTCCATTGTTATGCTATACCACAACTTTTAAAATTGAACTGTAGTTGATATATTGTGTTAGTTTCAGGTGTATTCCATTAAAGGTAATTGCAAGATACTGAATATAGTCCTCTGTGCCATATAGCAAATCCTTGTTGCTTATCTACTTTATATGTAGTAGTGTGTATCTGTTAATCTCATATTCCTAGTTCATTCCTTCCCCCAACTTTCCCCTTTGGTAACCATGTTTGTTTTCTATGTCTGTGAGTCTGTTTCTGTTTTGCATATAGATTCATTTGTATTATTAGATTCCACATATAAGCGGTATCATATAATGTTTGTCTTTATCCTACTTACTTCACTCAATGTGATTGTCTCTAGATCCATCCATGTCGCTGCAAATGGCAGGCATGATTTCATTCTTTTTCATGGCTGAATGGCTGAGTAATATTCCATTGTGTGTATATGTATGTGTGTGTATACACACACACACATATATATCACCTCTTCCTTATCCATTCACCTGTTGATGGACACTTAAGTTGCTTCTGTGTCTTATCAGTATCAGTTCAGTCACTCAGCTGTGTCTGGCTTGTGACCCCATGAACCGCAGCACGCCAGGCCTCCCTGTCCATCACCAACTCCCAGAGTCCACCAAACCCAGTCCATTCAGTCAGTGATGCCATCCAACCATCTCAGCCTCTGTTGTCCCCTTCTCCTCCTGCCTTCAATCTTTCCCAGGATCAGGGTCTTTTCAAATGAGTCAACTCTTCACATCAGGTGGCCAAAGTATTGGAGTTTCAGCTTCAGCATTAGCCCTTCCAATGAATATTCAGGACTGATCTCCTTTAGGATGGACTGGTTGGATCTGCCTGCAGTCCAAGGGACTCTCAAGAGTCTTCTCCAACACCACAGTTCAAAAAGCATCGGTTCGAATCCGCCGCTGGCTCCGACCCGGCGCCCGCCTAGGGCCGGTCACGTGGGGCCTAGAACGGCCGCGCCCAGGCGACTCGAGCGGAGCGTGGCGTGAGCCCTCGGGGCCAGAGGAGACCCGCCGAGGCCGCGGCTGCATGCAGGCGCGCGTAAGGCTCAAGATGACAAATAATGAACCAGATGGTACTATCATCAAGGAGAACTTAATTGATATCATAGCCAGAAAAATTAACCAGCTCCCAGAAGCAGAAAGGAATCTGCTTGAAAATGGATCAACATATGTTGGACTTAAGGCTCTCTGTGGCCTAATAGCAAATAGTCTTTTTCGACGCATCTTACATATGACACAGGCTCATACAGCTGCTGGCTTACTAATGGCAGTGAACCCATTTTTGACAGCAGATGTATCTTATAAAGGTTTTTTAAGTTTACCTTTGAATACAGGTGATCTGCATTGTGAAACCTGCACCATAACACGAGGTGGATTGGTTGGTCTTGTTTTCGGTGGCCTGTATACCCTGTTTTTTTTGGCTATCCCTGTGAATGGTGGCCTAGCAGCTAGGTATAATTCAGCCCTGCTACCAGAGAAAGGAAACATCTTAAATGACTGGATTAGGATTTCTAAGCCTTACTTTAGAAAGATGTTATTTCCCATTTTGCTCCAGACTGGGGATTTGCTGCATACCTTGGGTCTAGACAATATAAACTACTTATAAAGGCTCCTCAGTTACCAGAACCTGGCCTAGAAATTGAGTGATTGTTAAGCAAATCTGTACACAAAAATAAAACTATTAAAAAGCATCAATTCTTCAGCACTCAGCTTTCTTTGTAGTCCAACTCTCACATCCATACATGACTACTGGAAAAACCATAGCTTTGACTAGACGGACCTTTGTTGGCAAAGTAATGTCTCTGCTTTTTAATATGCTGTCTAGGTTGGTCATAACTTTCCTTTCAAGGAGTAAGCGTCTTTTAATTTCATGGCTGCAGTCACCATCTGCAGTGATTTGGGAGCCCCCCCCCCAAATAAAGTCTGTCACTGTTTTCATTGTTTCCCCATCTATTTGTCATGAAGTGATGAGACCAGATGCCATGATCTTAGTTTTCTGAATGTTGAGCTTTAAGCCAGCTTTTTCACTCTCCTCTTTCACTTTCATCAAGGGGCTGTTTAGTTCTTCTTTGCTTTCTGCCATAAAGGTGGTGTCATCTGCATATCTGAGGTTATTGATATGTCGGCTCATGGAAGACATATGAGGTTATATTCCATGTCTTAACTGTTATAAATAGTGCTGCTATGAACATTGAGGTGAATGTATCTTTTTGAATTAGAGTTTTCATCCTTTCCTGATATATGCCCAGGAGTGGGATTGCCGGATCATACTGTAGCTCTACTTTTAGTTTTATAAGGAAACTTCATACTGTTTTCTATAATGGCTTCACCAATTTACATTCCTACCAACAGTGTAGGTGAGTTCCCTTTTCTTCACACTCTTTCCAGGGTCTATTATTTGTAGATATTTTTTTATGATAGCCACTCTGACTGGTATGAAGTGTTACTTCATTGTCATTGTGATTCGCATTTCTCTAATAACTAGTAGTGTCGAAGATCTTTTTATGAGCCTGTTGTTCATCTATATAACTTCTTTGGAGAAGTAACGTATTAATACTTAGCTTTTTGCCCATTTTTTGGCTGGGTTTGAGGTGGGTTTTTAAGTTGTTTGAGCTGTTTGTATTTTTTGGAAATTAATCCATTGTCAGTTTCATCATTTGTAAATATCTTCTCCCATTCTGTAGCTTATCTTTTCATTTTGTTTATGGCTTCCTTTGCTGTGCAAAACCTTATAAATTTGATTAGGTCCCATTTGTTTACTTTTACTTTTAGTTCTTTCACTTCAGGATGCGGATCTAAAAAAGGTTTGTTACAATTTATATCAGAATGTTTTGCCTACATTCTTTTCTAGAAGCTTTATGGTATCATGTCTAACAGTTAAGTCTTTAGGTCATTTTGACTATATTTTTGTATGTGGTGTGAGGGAGTGTTCTAACTTCATTGATTTATGGCTGTCCAGCTGTCCCAGCACCACTTGCTGAAGAGATTGTCTTTTCTCCATTGTATATTCTTGCTTCCTTTGTTGAAGATTAATTGACTGTAAGTGCATGAGTTTGTCTCTGGGCTCTCTATTCCATTCCATTGATCTATATGTCTGTTTTTGTGCCAACACCACACTGTATTGATTACTGTAGCTTTGCATCATTGTCTGAAGTCTGGGAGAGTTATGCCTTCAGCTCTGTTATTTTTCCTCAGGATTGCTTTGGCAGTCCTGGGTCTTTTGTGATTTCATATAAATTTTTGTATTATTTGTTCTAGCTCTGTATGCCACAATTTTTAAATGCATTTCCCAGTTGAGGGACATTTGGAATGTTTCCAGATTATGGTGATTACAAATAAAACTGCCATAAACATTCACATACAGGTTTTTGTGTGAACACAGCTTTTAATTTCACTTTGATAAACCTAGGAGTGAGACTGCTGACTTATATGTTAGGTGTATGTCTAACTTTTTGGAAAAGTACCAATTTTCCAGTTGTTGTACCATTTAACATTTCACCAGCAGTGTATTAGAGTTCTAATTTTTCCACATCCTTGTCAACACTTGGCATGATCATGTTTTTTTTTGTTGTTGTTGTTTTTGTTAGATTTTAGGTATTATAACAGGTATGTAGAAAAATACCATTGTTTCTAAAATTGAAATACAATTCACATACCATAAAGCACCTTTTTAAAGTACAGAATTCAATGGTTTTCATCCAAAAGTAAGAAACCATCACCACTAATTCTATAACATTTTCATCATTCCAAAAAGAAACCCCATACCTTTTGGCAATCACTTCCACTCCCCTCTACCTAAGGCTCTAGAAACCATTAATCTTCTTTATGTTTCCATGGATTTGCCTGTTTGGAACATTTCATATAAGTGGACCTGTATATACCTTTCACAGCTGGTTCTTTTTACTGAACATAATGTTTTCAAGTTTCATCCACATTGTAACATATGAGTCATTCCTTTTTGTGGTTAATACAGTTAGTTTTCCTTATTCACAGTAGTTCTAGTCTATGAAGTCATTGTAAATGATGAATTAGCAGATATTGAACCCTTGGTTCTAGGAGAAATATATACATATATATTACATAGATTATAATCTTAAATCTGAAAAGTAACTCATTCTGGTAGATTCTAATTTCTTTCTTTCCTTTCTCTCTCTTTTTTCTTTCTCCTTCTCTCTCCCTGGGATAGGAGATTCAGAAGTGTTAAGTAACTTCTTGATGCTGCCTCACTAACTGGTACCAGGCCAGGTAGGAATACAAATCCTGTCAAGCTGGCTCCAGAGCCAGAGCTTCCTGCTGTCCACTGTGCTACCCCTAACTGGCTTGTCCCTTGGGCACTTCTGCATGAGGCTGAAAAGAGCATGCAGAGTCAGCTTTCCTGTCTCAGCTGGACATGAGCACTGCAGGAGGCTCAAGATTTTTGCTGCTCTGCACTGGTTGGTCAGTTCTAAACCTTGACGAAAGTCACAAAGGAAACCAAACTACCAGAGGCAAGTTTGTTGGTAAAGCTGCAATTGGGGAAAGACAACTTGGTTGTAATGACAGGTTGGTGCCATGGTTATGCAAGCACTCAGAGGGTTGAGGTCCAGCTCTGCCATTTGTCAACTGTGAATGTCTGGGCAATGCACTTCACTTACCTGAACCCCAGTTTTTTCACCTACTAAAGAGCAATGATGACAAGAGCTAGCTTTTCATCATCTTGTATCACAGTAGGATTCATTTCCAGTCAGACAGCAACTTCTTTTTCTGCTTTGCTGAAGACAGAAATAGTAGCTTTATGGGCTCTGAGCTCTGTTCTTTCTGGAAATTCATGGACTCATAGCCTATTTTGTAGATGTACAACTTCTAGCAAGTGGCTACCTTAGTTGTATGGTGTGTCATAAAAGCCTCATGAAGCATAATTTTGAAGAGTTAGTAATGAACATGAGCTGAGAAGGTAAGTAGCCCTGATTGAGAAGAGAGGGATGAGGGAAATGCACCCAGTGAGGGTGAAGGAAAGTTTGGATACTTTTTATTAGGAAAGATGAAATATATGTAAAAGCTCATTTCTCAAGTGTGGGAGAGCTTGGTAGGACTATTCAGGAGGAAAAGCTATGTTTTTGACATAGGAGAAATTATTGAGCTCTTTCACATATGTGTATGGGAAAGGTCACTCATAAGAAATTTTGTTTGTGGTTATGGATATCTGGGAATATTTGTGTTTATGTTTTCTTGGTAGAAATAGAATACTTGGACCAGTAGAGTTAGGAGAACCTGTGTTGGTCAGCATGATATTTGGCGATGTGGTGATGAGTCAGGAGGAGCAAGGAGAGTGTTCAGAAAGAGAAAAACAAATATCTAATATCAACGCATATACATGGAATCTAGAAAGATGGTACTGATGAACCTGTGTGCAGAGCAGCAGTGGAGAGGCAGATGTAGAGAACAGACTTAGGAACATGGCAAGGGGCAGGAAGGAGAGGGTGAGAGGAATGGAGAGAGTAGCATGGGAGAATATATACTACCACATATAAAATAGAGAGCCAGTGGAAATTTGCTGTATCACTCAAGGAACTCATACTGGTTCTCTGTAACAACTTCGAGGGGTGGGAAAGGTTGGGAAGTAGGAGAGAGCACTTCAAGAAGGAGGGGACATATGTACACCCTATGGCTAACTCATATTGATGTATGGCAGAAATGAAATCAATATTGTAAGGCAATTATCCTTCAATTATAAATTAAAAAAAAAAAAGAACAGTGTTGATGTTCTAGCAACCACAAGAGTGAGACAGAAACTAGTGTGGAACTTGGGGGATGTTTGCACAGAGGACAATATACCTTATCTGTTCATCTGGGAAGGGGGACGAGTAGTGCACAGAAGGAGATGTTCTGAGGCAGTGTGCTAGAGTCATCATGAGCATGGTAGCTGCCTGTTGTCTCTCCCATACCTGGCCCAAAAGAGTAAAAAGAATAGAAAGAACCCAAGTGTTTGTGAATCTGCCATCAGTTTCCTCCCAGAAGGGAAGGAAGACCCAGAGGGAAGGAAGGAGGGACTTGTTACCAAGGACTCCATGACAGGAAGAACCCCTGGGGATATTCACATCCCCAATAACTTTTAGCAAACCTGGTACTCTCACAAGATTTAGAATCAAAACAAGCATTGGTAGTTAACAACATCAAATAATGTTAGGGAAGAAATTCAGCTGGGTTTGTCCATGGTCCATAAAGGCATGGGCTGGGACATCCGCCTCTGGGATGTGCAGAAGCAGTGGGGGAAGATGAGGAGCCAGGGAAGCAGCAGGATGGGGATGAGTCCTGTGGCGTCACAGCACTGCAGTAACTCAGGGGAGGGTGAGCAGGACCCAGAGGAAGCTCGGCGGGACAGGCTCTGCTCTTTGCTAGGCTAAAGCACCAAGCAGAGCTAGTATTAACTACAGGAGAGAAGGAAAAAATCCAGGAGCCAGAAAAATCACAGCTATCACAACACATGACATTAGGCCTCTCTCCTTTTGAAAAGGGAACATATTTGTACATGGGAGGAAGGCACTTAAATGAAAGAAGATTGGGGAATAGCAGGAAGTTAAAAATCACACCAGAAATAGGGTGAGGATCCCACTGCTCTTTGCTGAAGTCTTCAGTAAACAGCAGCTGGGTAGAAGATAGATGAAGAAGGCACTCAACTCCCACCCATGGTGGCTTTAGTATAGTCAGTGGTAGACAGAAACGGATGGGGGCTGCAGCAGGAACTGAAGGCATAGTAAGTCCTTCTGCAAGGCAAAAGGAGGCAATCTAGACAAGAGTGCCTCAGCAAAAATCTCTAATTATTTTGGTGGTTTGCAATTGTTCTTGGGGAACAAAGATTAGAAGCATCAGTATAGAAGTGAGAGGCTTCTAAAGACCTGGATTTAAGGTCTCCATCTGTGACCTTGAGCCAGTTCCTAAAATTCTTAAGTCTCATTTTCTGAATATTAAAATAGAAGTAACAATAACTGTCTCACTCATCTCATTGGCAGTGGTAAAGATCAAATTAAATAAGGTATGTGAAATTGCTTGTTAAACTGAAACAATCTGCATTTTAATTTTTTTAGTTATATCATGGCTTTTAAGCATTTTTATTATAAAAGCAATAACTTCAGTTGACTTGGGTGCCATATTATCAAGGCCAAGTGTAAGCAGTACCTTCCAAGAGCATAGTTACAGTTAGTTCTTAATTATATTTATCATTAACACTCTTCTTCCAGGGGCATATCTGGCTTTGGGAAACAGATTCGTATTCATTGGTATTGATAAACTTGTATTGGAATTCTGAAAATGCCACATCACTTAGACAAAAAGAAAAAGCTCCATTGGAGCCTGTTTCTTCCTATATTTAACTTGGGGAAGAGGATCACGATTATTGTAAATTATGTAAACCTTAAAAATGTTTTTATGTTATCTCACCTGGAGTCAAATTAGGCAATAAAGTAATGGTGTCTTGAAAGAGACTTTAGGACTTGAGATACTGAATGAGCGACAAAATAAATTCAATCCAGAATCAGGGCCTGGGAATAAGATTCAACTTATTTCAGGAAATTCAACTCTGTTTCATGTTTAAAACGATTAGTCACCTTGCACTACAACAGAGTTATCCCTCCCTTGCAATTAGTTACAACCCTGCATTTTAAGGGGCTTAACATTAAACTCAATATGTCAGCAAATTTGGAAAACTCAGCAGTGACAACAGGACTGGAAAAGGTCAGTTTTCTTTCCAACCCCAAAGAAAAGCAATGCCAAAGAATGCTCAAACTACTGCACAATTGCACTCATCACACACGCTAGTAAAGTAATGCTCAAAATTCTCCAAGCCAGGCTTCAGCAATACGTGAACTGTGAACTTCCAGATGTTTAAGCTGGTTTTAGAAAATGCAGAGGAACCAGAGGTCAAATTGCCAACATCTGCTGGATCATCAAAAAAGCAAGAGAGTTCCAGAAAAACATCTATTTCTGCTTTATTGACTGTGACAAATCTTTTGACTGTGTGGATCACAATAAACTGTGGAAAATTCTGAAAGAGATGGGAATACCAGACCACCTGACCTGCCTCTTGAGAAACCTATATGCAGGTCAGGAAGCAACAGTTAGAACTGGACATGGAATAACAGACTGGTTCCAAATAGGAAAAGGAGTATGTCAAGGCTGCATATTGTCACCCTGCTTATTTAACTCATATGCAGAGTACATCATGAGAAATGCTGGGCTGGAAGAAGCACAAGTTGAAATCAAGATTGCTGGGAGAAATATCAATAACCTTAGACATGCAGATGACACCACCATTATGGCAGAAAGTGAAGAACTAAAGAGCCTCTTGATGAAAGTGAAAGAGGAGAGTGAAGAAGTTGGCTTAAAGTTCAACATTCACAAAACTAAGATCATGGCATCTGGTCCCATCAATTCATGGGAAATAGATGGGGAAACAGTGGAAACAGTAACTGACTTTATTTTTTTGGGCTCCAAAATCACTGCAGATGGTGACTGCAGCCATGAAATTAAAAGACGCTTACTCCTTGAAAGTTAAGACCAACCTAGATAGCATATTAAAAAGCAGAGACATTGCTTTGTCAACAAAGGTCCATCTAGTCAAGGCTATGGTTTTTCCAGTAGTCATGTATGGATGTGAAAGTTGGACTATAAAGAAAGCTGAGTGCCAAAGAATTGATGCTTTTGAAGTGTCTTGTTGGAGAAGACTCTTGAGAGTCCCTTGGACTGCAAGGAGATCCAACCAGTCCATCCTAAAAGAAATCAGTCCTGGGTGTTCACTGGAAGGACTGATGTTGAAGCTGAAGCTCCAATATTTTGACCACCTAATGCGAAGAGCTGACTCATTGGAAAAGACCCTGATGCTGGGCAAGATTGAGGGCAGGAGGAGAAGGGGATGACAGAGGATGAGATGGTTGGATAGCATCACTGACTCAATGGACATGAGTTTGGGTAAACTCTGGGAGTTGGTGATGGACAGGGAGGCCTGGCGTGCTGCAGTTCATGGGGTCGCAAAGAGCCAGACATGACTGAGTGACTGAACTGAACTGAACATTAAACTGGAACATTCTCTGTAAGAACATGAAAGCTTTGTAAGAAGAAAAATTTTGATAATGAGATGCTGACATCACACATTCTTGGGGCAAGATATTTCAGTCAGGGTCATCTCTCTAACCAGGATAGCAAAGTGTACAATTTTTTGTTGAGGAAAAGAATGATACAAATTTCTTACTAAGTCTGAAAATATTAGGACACAGGAAAGGATTTTCCAGTCCAAAACACTTTTCAACTTATGGATGAAATCGTCATCTGATGAGATGCAGAACTGGCAGTTACAAAATGCGTAATGCTGGAAATGGATTCATTCATTCATTCATCCTACGGATTTATAAAGTATCTATATCCCTAGCACTTTGGTAGCCTCTATAGGGGATATAAATTATCATGAGATATAACCTCTATGCTCAAGATGTTTATAGGTTGTGCATTCTTGCTCCAGGTTGCATTTTCATGGTCTTAAGCACATGTAAGGATTTTTTGACAAATTGAGGTGAAATTTACCTAACATAAAATGAACCATTATAAAGTGAACAATCCAGTACTATTTAGTACATAGACACTATTGTATAACCATCATCTCTATCTAGTTCCAAAACACTTTAATCACTCTAAAGTAAAACCTCATCTTAATAAATAGTTACTTCCTACCTCCTTTTCTCCCATCCTCCCTTCTACTCTGTCTGTCTTTTTGTATTTACGTATTCTGAGTACTTCATATGAATGGAATCAAACAATACGTGAGTTTTCATGTCTGGCTTCTTTGACTTAATGTAATGTTTTCAAGGTTCATCCACATTGCTGATGCCTGTTCCAGTATTTTGCTTTTTTTTTTCTTAACAGCTGAACAGTTTTCTATTATATGGATATAACACAATTTATCGTCTCATTTGTTGGTGGGTATTTGGGTGTTTCCACCTTTCAGTTATTGTGAATAGTGATACAATGAATATTTGTGTGTACATACTTGTTTGAGTACAAGTATTCAAGTCTTTAGGGTATATATCTAGGAGTGGAATTGCTGAGTCATACAGTAATTCTATAGTTATATTTTTGAGGAGCTGCCAACCTGTCTTCCACAGTAGCTGCATCATTTTATATTTCTACAGCAATGCACAAGGGTTACAATATCCATACCCTAGTTAAACTTGCTATCCTTGTTATTTTTGATATTTTTGATTATAGCCATCCTTGTGGGCATGAAGTGGTATCTCACTATGGTTTTGATTTGTGTTTTTCTGATGAATAATCTAGCTCAGCTGATAAGAATCCACCTGCAATGCGGGAGACCCCGGTTCTATTCCTGGGTTGGTAAGATCCACTGGAGAAGGGATAGGCTTCCCACTCCAGTATTCTTTGGCTTGCCTGGTGGCTCAGCTGGTAAAGAATCCGCCTGCAATGTGGGAGACCTGGGTTTGATCCCTGTGTTGGGAAGATCCCCTGGAGAATGGAAGGGTATTCTGGCCTGGAAAATTCCATGGACTGTATAGTCCATGGGGTCTCAAGGAGTCAGACATCGCTGAGAAACTTTGACTTTCAATGAATAATCATGCTAGCATCTTTTCATGTGACATTAAGTATTTTTACTAATATTAGATAACCAAGCTGAGTAATGATGCCAGGTCATCTGAAAGGTATAATCAACTTTGTCCCTAGAAGAGAGTGGGGCATGAGATCATAGATCAAAGGAGTGGTAAATTTTGAGAGGAGGAGGAGTGGAGAAGAGAAGGCCAGGCCTGGTCTTAGCTTGAGTTTGGGGGAGGTGTATTTACACAGCGGAGTATCAGGAGTGTGGATATAGACGTCACCCAGTCCTACTGAACCAGAATCTGTACTGGAGCAAAATCTTCAGTTGTATAACAGCATTTGAGAGAGGAGATACCTAGGCAGTAAGGGGATGGACTGAAGGCTTTGTGTATTGGTAAGGTTGGATTAATGGCAAGATAGGTCGAGTAATCCCAGGGAGATAAATGTGATGGTAGGACCAGCCTTCTTATCTCACAGTTTCTCTAAGAGTGACTGCTATGCTGATGAATAAATGACCTACAGTGTCCAGGAAGAAGAAGCAGAACTATGGACTGGTCATCAGAAAACCACTATGGCTGGGATCACAGGTGAAAGCAGCCTTTATCTGAGATAAGAAAGGTGAGAGCACCTTGAGAAAATCAAAATTCTTACCAGATTGGGGCGTAGTGAAAGCCTTGTCTTTAAAACCAAAATTTTGGGGTAAGTAGAATGAACTAATCTTTTAAGGATTATATTTATTTATTTATTTAATTGGAGTGTGCTTGCTTTACAGTGTTACGTTAGATTCTGCTGTACCGCACAATGAATCAGTCACATGTATAAGTATGTCCCCTCTTCCTTGGATTTCCTTTCCATTCATGTCACCACAGAGGATTGGATAGAGTTCGCTGAGCTATGCAGCCTGTTCTCATTAGTTATCTAATTTATGCATGGTAGTGTCAACCCCAGTCTCTCAATCCATCCCACCCCCTCAGCCCCCTTGGTATCCGTACGTTTGTTCTCTATATCTGTGTCTCTGTATGCTTTGCAAATAAGTTCATCTATACCATTTTTTAAAAATGAAGAATTCTTGGCTGTTGCTTTGGAATACATAATTTTTTTTTCATGTTTATCTGCCATCTCACTCAAAAAAAAAAATCCATTCTCATCCATAAAATTGCTTTGGAGCCAATTTCTGGAAATAGAATTTAAACTCCCTAAAGGGATATTTCTGCTCAGTGAATGATAATCCTGAGCCTTGACCTGGAAAGTTGACTCAGTTCATACCTCTCCCAGTCTCTATGCAAAATGAGAGCTGTGCTGAGTGTTGTAGGATGTTGGCTGTAATGACTCTCACGATCAGACTGAGCATTCTCTGTGGCTCCTTTCCATCCTCATCATTTGCTGAAACTGCTCTCCCAGAAGGGAATGATAGCTTCTTAATTGCCGGATCCAGTGGCCTTTTCTTAGTTCTTACTTCACCTATTTAGCCTAGTTACCATTTATCGATCACTTTCTATATAGCAAGGACATTGCTAAGTACTTTCTGTGTTTGTAGCATGGTGGTAAACTTAATTCACTGCATAACTTGGGTATTTAGAGGAAAATGTAATATCTTTATTTTATCTCTAAGAGGTTTAGTCTTCTTTTCAAGCCTCAACTCACCAAGGAAAATGATTTAGCTATTCAAATCCATCTCAAACTTAGTCCAGTTAAATAGTTCCCTTAGGTAGCATGGAGAATTTATTGGATTAAAATGCTCAGTTTCTTCAAGAACCTCCCCCCCTCTCTTGTTTCTTTTCTGAAGTGTTGTTTAGGGATTTGCAGGGAGCGGGCAACTTTCCATAGCTGTAGGGTAACACGGAAGAACTGATGCCCTTAGGGAAGATGTCCTTTTCTCTTGTGGTCTCCTGGTCAATGTCCCTTGCGCACTTGGTGCTGTTGGCTCTGCTGACAGGCGGCTGACGTCTGTGGCTGTGCTCCCTTGCTCTGGGCATGCTGTGGTCCTGCTCCTGGCTAACTTGGTCTCCTTCCACTCTAGCTGATTGAGAGACTCCTCTGAGATCTGCTGAATCTCCTTTTGGCCCCGGCTCAGGAAGTCTGCTTTGGAGAACTTCACCACCACCAGGGAGCTAATCCCTGAATAGTTTCCAAGGCAGAATCTCAGCTGTCGGAGAAACCTACCGAAGTGTGAAAGTGCTAGTTGCTCAGTTGTGTCCAACTCTTGTGACCCCATGGGCTGTAGCCCAGCGGGATCCTCTGTCCGTGAAATTCCGCAGGCAAGATTACTGGAGTGGGTAGCCAATCCCTTCTCCAGGGCATCTTCCTGACCCACAGATTGAACCCAGATCTCCTGCATTGCAGGCAGATTCTTTCCTGTCTGAGCTACCAAAGCAACATGGAATTCCAGGGCAGTTTGGGAAAGCTGAATCTTTTCCTCAATACTAACCTCATTCATCAGATGCATCTCTCCCTCTCTGGCCAAAGGCCCAGAATGAGGCGACCTGAAGCATGCATCTCTCCATTTTGGTCAGCTTCTCCCCTCCAGCTTCTTCTTCCCACAGTCCTCTGGGGCTGGAATGAAGTTGGTCACCTCCTCTTCCCCTTCTGATCTGGACACCATTTACATAAAATGAGGGTCTAGTCTTGAACTTCCTTCTGTGTCTACGGTCTTATTGCAGAATCCTAGTTTTGCACGTCAGGAGTTGAATATTACCTCAGTCTTTTGTATCCCTTCTGTCACAAACCCTCAGCTGCAACAAATCCCATCAGTTGAATGTGTTGGGGGTCTCTGCAGTCTTGCCTCTAAAGCGTGGTCTACACAGCGGAGTATCAGGAGTGTGGATATAGACGTCACCCAGTCCTACTGAACCAGAATCTGTACTGGAGCAAAATCTTCAGGTGATAAGTGTGCACGTCAAAATTTGAGATGCAGTTGACTAGGACAAATGTATATTGTCAAAAAGAATCAATCCTTGGTTGTGTCCGACTCTTTGTGACCCCATGGACTGTAGCCTGCTAGGATGTTATCAAAGACAAAAGAAAAAAACTCTTTAATAAATTTGAAACATTTTTCTGTTGCATATATATCATTTATTAATAATTTTATTTAGTCACATCTCATCAACCATCTCATGTAACCACAACAGTCCTGGTAGATGGCTATAATTCACTTCATCTTACGGTGTGGTGAACAGGCTCAGGAAAGTTTAGTGATGTGCTGGTGACCTCACGCAAGTGGGTCAGGGCGCCAGCTCTGAGTCTGGCCTGTCTGACTTCTCAGCTCATGTTCTCAAGCAGGCTACACCATCCCACTACACTCCTCTTAACATCTCCCCGCCCCCCCCCCCCCATATTTATCACTAAACATGATCTCCTCTTTTACTCCCCTTTTAAAATATTTACTTTATTTATTTGGCTATGCTGAGTCTTAGTTGTGGCATGCAGGCTCTTCGATCTTCACTGAGGCACGTGGGATGTTTAGTTGTGGCATTTGAACTCTTAGTTGCAGAACGTGGGATCTAGTTCTCTGACCAGGGATGGAACCCAGGCCCCCTGCCTTGGGAGCATGCAGTCTTAGCCACTGGACCACCAGGGAAGTCCCTCACACACCTTTGTTTTCCCCATTGCCTGCTTGAGAGCTCCCTGACTGTTCTCTTTGCTGTCTGGAATTTCTTAGTATTGAATTGTTTGGCTGCTGGGTTTCTGACCCCTGCCTACTCTATAGTGTTCTAGGCTGTATCTCTCATTTGTAAATATTCATTTCTCCTTAGCTCATGTCTGTTTGTACCATGCAAGAATGAATATCGGGTGTTCTTCTGGATTCTTGCTCTGTGGTGACAAGGAGAACATAAATAAGGAAGATGTGTCTTCAGCTGGCCTCCAAGGTGAGTCTTATTGGGAAGTGGAGAGAGAGTAGAGAGTCTTTCAGATGAGAATTTAAAGGGAAAAGGTTCAGAAGTAAGAATATGCATATGATGTTGGGGAGAGGATAATTTCTTGCTGTCTGCCTAGCTAGGATCTGATGTCATGATGGATTTCTCTGACTCAGGTGAACTTCTTTATCCTTTATCACCTGTCTGGTTGTTGACTCACCTCCTACCCAGACCTTTGGCTTCAATATATTCTTTGTTCTTCAAGTCTCAGCTTCCTACCTTCGAATTCCTTCATTTACCATCATCCCAAGACTCTCAGAGGAACAGCCCAATCTTTCATTCTTTGTGATATCTTAATTTTTTCCTGGTCCTTTTCTTTCCATTCTGATCATCAGTTCTATAATTTAGGCTCATATATTTGGTTATTTATGATAACCTAGTAAGTGGCCTTTCTGTCTTCTGCCTTTTCATCTTGAAACTGGACTACAGGTTATGAAATTCCTGGGCCTGGTTCAGGGCAGTTACATTTCAAAAGTGGGTAAAATATCTATTCATTTCTTGCTCTAAAGTTGCCAATTTTGCACCACTAAATAAAAGTGTAGAGCTCAATTCCTTAATGTTACATGCTTAAGGTCTTCCCAAATCCAGCTTCACTGTGTCACGTCTTATCATGTCCCAGTGTGGGCTCTCCATTTAAGATACACTGCCTTGAACAGTGTTCCTTCAGCATTTCAAGCATGTGCCTACTTTTCTTCACTGAAATTTCCTCCAATCATGCTCATCTTTTTAATTAAAAATTTTAATTTTTATTAGAATATGGTTGCATTACAAAGTTGTGTTAGTTTCTGCTGTATAATGGTGTAAATCAGCTATATGTATACATATATTCCCCTCCCTCTTGGCCCTCCCTCTCACTACCTCTCCCCCCAACCCCAATGCCATCCGTCCAGGTGGCCACGGAGCCCTGAGCTGAGCACCCTCTGCTATTCGGCAGGTTCCCACTAGCTCTCTTTCCCACGTGGCAGTGCACATAGGTCAGTCCCAATCTCCCAAGTCATCCTGCTCCTCACCTCTTGTCCACATGTCTGTTCCCTATGTCAGCGACTCTATTCCTGACCTGTGAATAGGTTCCTTTGTACCACTTTTCTAGGTTCCACATACATGTGTTAATATATGATATTTATTTTTCTCTTTCTGACTTACTTCACTCAGTTTGACAGACTCTAGGTCCATCTATGTCTCCACAAATGACCCAGTTTGGTTCCTTTCTATGCCCAGCTTTTTAAGGTCAACAGAAGACTTCTCTCTCCCATGAATCTCCCCATAGTCATCCCACAGCAGAGATACAGAAGATTGTGCAATATTAAGGGTCTGATGCAGAGTTTCCAATCATGGCATTATTGACTTCTTGGGAAAGATAATTCTTTGTTGTAGGGAGTTTTGCATCGTAGGATGCTTAGCTGTGTCTCTGGTCTCTACCCCAGATGCCAACAACACACCTTTCCTTTTTTCTAACAACCAAAAATATCCCAGACTTTACCAAGTGTCCCCTGGTGAAGGAGAGACTCAAAATCATCCCCCAAATAAGAGACACTGGTCTCATATAATGAAAGAAGATCTGAACCAATGGAGTGATCAGTATTTGCAAAAGAGTTAGAGATGGGAGCTATTTTCTGGGACACAGAAGTCATGTCACAGGATGTCTTCTAATTGATTTAGAATATTGAGTTGGAGGACACCATTATAAATATGCTTTTATTCTGTATGAGCTGCAAACTCTGTAGTCTCATTCCCTTTGTATGACTACAACAGCCTTTAGAAAGAAAAATATATCTTGTCCAGGCCTACTTCTACCTTGTAGTATCTTTGTTACATTTTTTTAAGCTTAAAATTGGTCCTTCTTTTTGCATTTGAAATGACTAAAAGAGAAGTTACAATGAATATGCTGAGCATTCCTTGGAGAATATCTATTTGGTATAGAATCTTAACTAAGAAAAATGAGAATGCTTAAATGGAAGGCTGAATTCAGCATGTCTGTAATTCAGAGATACAGTAAAGAACAAAACTGAAACTTAATATATAGATCTTTGCAGAGACGCTTTCATAACTCCCTACATTTTTTCCAAGTACACATATGGCTGATTCAATCCAAACTTCTTTCTAAATCAATTTTTGATATTAAGAATTGGCTTTAATACCATTACTTTCAAAATCAAAATCCTAATTTTAAATTGGATTTTTAAAAAATTCCTGAAATAGTGCAGAGCTTTTGGATTATAGGAATGAATTAGTAATTATTGTGATTGTACAAAATTGGTCCAGTTGGTTTATATACCTGGAAGAAATAGGATGTATGGACATAGCAAAGTATTAGTAGTAACAATAAATGGAACACCAACTGAACTGTAGGGACATGGACCCTAGAACTGATTGGATAGATAACCACTCTACCAACACCATACCTATTTTTGGTCTTTGTTTTCTAGACTCTAAGGAAGATAAGACTAGTTAGTGGCCATTTTGTAAATGATAAAAGTAGGGTCCAGAAGATTTGATAACTTGTTATCTTTTGCCTAATCCTAAAGGAGAACTCAGTTTAATGGCTTGGGGTCCCATAAGCCTCTTCCTACAGTCTCCAAGACCCCCTCAGTGTGTGTATTCAGTGCTTTGACTGCTTTTTTTAAGCCATCAAGGCCCCTTTCAACAAAGACAGATAATACAATACTGCTTTTTTATACCTGGTACTTCCAGTTGAACAAATGGATAGGTAGTTGAGCTGTAGAAATGATTTCAAAGAACTTCTTATTGTTGGGAAAAGTCCTATCCTCTAATTTTCACGTTTCTAGTCATTCATTCTTCAGTGGATATTTACTGAGATCTAGGGACTTGGGACTCAGCAGTGAATAAAATAGAGAAATCTTTGGGGTGATTACATTCTATTTCAAGAAGCAATATCTGACTCCAAGAAAGAAAAATAATGGGAAGGTAACTTCTACCCTTCCCTCTATCACTCTCACTCAGTCTCCCCCCACCTCCCCAGTCCTATCTGGTCCTTGAGACTGGGAAATTGGGTGTGACTCATGATCAAGTCTCCCTTCTCTCTCTGAAGCATGTTTTGCTGCTCCTTCTAGTAGAGTGCTCCCCTTGGAGCCCATGTATCTGTGCTTTGGGGTGGGTAATTTAATGCTCAGGTAAAGTAGGCAAAGCCCAGCTGTGACTGTAGACCCAAGTTGTCTCATCCATATCAGTAATCAAGCTGGTCAGGAATCAGACTGACTTGTTGATCCTCCATTATTTTATTGTCTTTTTCTTTTTCTCAGAAGTCAGAGAAGATAAAGAGGTGATTACTTATCAGCCTCAAACTTTCTGTACCCACCCTCTCAGTCAGTATCATGAATATTATTAAGCATAAGCAACAGCTCTGCTATTGGTTACCCATGAGGGAGCTTTTAGGGAAGCTCTAGCCCCATTAGGGGACAACAACCCTTTTACTGCTGTGTTTAAACAGGTGACAAGTTCTTAGAACGCTTCATCCCATGGGGTTCTTCTGGCCAGGAGTTCATATCATGTACTCACTGTAAAAAAGTCATCCTATCACCTCCTCTGGGCCCCAGGCTGTTGTGTAGCATGTCAGAGCATGTCATCCTGATGCATTCATTTATTTAACAAAAATTTGTTGAGCATCCTCCATGTTCTAGACACTGGCTTCTCCCCTGGGGGTGGGCAGTGAACAAGAAAGATCGATCTTTGCTCTCAAGGGGATGTTATTCTAATTGGGAAGACAGACAGTAAGTAAATATGTTTATAAACAAGATAATCTTGGATAGTGGTAAGGGCACTTAAAAAAACAAAGCGAGGATGCACATTTGAGAATGGTGGGGTTGGAGGGTGAGTGCGTGCTATTGGTGCACTTGCTGTGTGCTGGTGCCCTGTGTGTCTGGCATTTGCCCTCCCACAGCCCACACCTGGGACTCTTCAAAGGTCTGCCTTTGTGTTGCTGGAGCCACTGCCTGGGCAGGCGAGAGAGCTAGGAGTGCTGGGAGCTTCTGTTCACATTACCGTCCTCCAGCCAGCTTTGCCCAATGACTGACTGGCCGGTACGGGAGTGAGCAATCCCAGCTCCCTTGCAACTCGTCCAGGCAAACTCTCAGGCCTAACTGACCCCAGAGCTCCCATGGGGTCAGGCTGAGGCTGGGTTTCTGCCTCAATTCACTGCCTCACCTGGCTTGTTCTAACGTTTGATCCTGTGTCCTTGTGCCTCCCTCCCTCACTGGTTTCCCCAGACGGTGCATCCTTAATAAACCACCTGCACATGAGTCCACAGCTCAGGGTTTGCTTCTGGGATACTTAACCCAGGAAGTGGAGAAGCAATCCTGTTTAGAGGGTGAGCAGGGAAGGCCTCTCTAAGGGATGCCGTCTGAGCCCAGAGCCAAGTAATCAGAACAGGTCCATCATGAGACAGTCTGGGTATGAGCATTGGGTGTTTGAGGAACAGAAAAGAAGCCAGTGTGATTTCAGAATGAGTGAGGAAGAGAGTGGCAGGAGAGGTACCCCCACCCCTCACCTGCCTCGGGAGCTGGAGATTGGCCTGCAGCTGATACAACTATCCTCCTCACCGCCTAGCAGTGGCAGGCGTTAGGGGAGGTGTAGCAACCTTTTCTCTTCCAATACGCCCAAACAATCTACGGAATGAGGCCTAAAATTGGGAAAACCCACCTGAAAGCTATTGACCCTAAGGTGAATTGAGGCCAGCTTGTGTCTTGCTAACGCGGTGCTTGGACAGCATCTTCACTGTGTGAGAGGTGCTTGCAGCGATCCAACAACTAGATCCAACAACTAGAGGGCGACGGAGATCCTGGAAGCATCTAGCTCAGTTTCTGGACTTGGTCCTTAAGGCATCACTGCAGTGTCTGGTAAGAGATTGATATGATAACAATTTCCATGTCTTGGATCTCCTTTTCATTTTAAATGTAACTGTGTATCAAGATGCTTCACGAAGTGTATGTGTGTAACTCTTGCCAGGGCAGTGAAAGCAGATGAGTGTGGATATCCCGTTAGGAAAACCTTGCCCAGGTGATGTTTGCCTTCTGGCAAATGGACCAGCCTGCAAAGTTGGGGTCAAGACAACTGTTCTGTGTGTCTTGGATGAGAAAGAGAAAATGCATTTCTAAGGGAAAAGCAGGAAGGAAGTAGGCTCTTTTTGTATGCTTGAGCCTCACTGGAAATTGGTTGATAAGGATGCTTCAAAGCCCTAAAACAAGGAGCCCAGCTCACTTAGGACTTGGCCATGAAGGCCCCCACACTTTAAATTTTCTTTGTTGATGTTTTGTCAGAATGAATCAATAACCTGCACCTTTCATGTAATTGGACTTTGACTGAAATTTATAGAAATAAAAAAAATAATATAGATGGAGACTGAGGGCAAACCCCTGGTGACTGGGGCAAAATGTCATGTTCTTTAAACAGACCTATTCTGCTCAAACTGTTAAGGTATTTTAATTATATTTCCATGCCAAGACTTTATTTCTTGCTTCAGGAACACTCAATGAGAGATAATTGCTGTAATTTCTTCTTGATTCATGTTATGCTTTGTCCTTAATGCAATTTTAAGAGGAAGGTTTTAGCTGACTATTGATTATGTAGGTCTAAAATCCCCAAGTTTTTTTCCCATTTGGTTCTATTTCATTTTGTCAATATTTGTGTTAAGCAATCTACATTGATTTCAATGAAGAGATGTATTCCAGCTACCTTTTCAAATAAATGGCGATGTGCCAGAGCAGAAAGAAATCTTCTGCCAAACACTTCTTGGCTGACTTAACCACTCATCTGAATGGCAACAGTGGTGTTCTCTTGTTTTCAATAAGAGAAGAAACAGCATATAATAAAAGGGAAAAGTACCTTACTGATTAAACAAGGAGACCCAAGTAACTGGCTTTATTCACCCCACAGCCTAAGGGCTCTGCGCTGTAGGGAACCCAACAATTTGTAGGGTCTTTGAATGAGATACCAAACTTATTGCACTACACTCCAAAAGTAATAGGAGAGAACTTTGCTTCATTGACCTTCTGAGGTTGATACCAGTAGGGAAATAGAGGGATGTTATTTTCCCTTGGTTGCTGTTGTTCAGTTGCTAAGTCCTGTCCAACTCTTTGCGAACCAATGGACTGCAGTGTACCAGGCTTCCCTGTCCTTCACTACCTCCCAGAGTTTGTTCAGATTCATGTTTGTTGAGTTGGTTATGCTATCTAACCATCTCATCCTCTGCTACCCTCTTCTTTTGTCTTCAGTCTTTCCCAGCATCAGGGTCTCTTCTGATGAGTCAGCTCTTTGCATCAGGTGACCAAATGATTGGAGCTTCAGCTTTAGCATCAGTCCTTCCAATGAATATTCAGGGTTGATTTCCTTTAGGGTTAACAGGTTTGATCTCCTTGCAGTCCAAGGGACTCTCAAGAGTCTTCTCTAGCAACACAATTTGAAAGTATCAGTTCTTTGGTGTTCGACCTTTATGGTCCAACACTCACGTCCATACATGACTACTGTAAAAACCATAGCTTTGACTCTATGTACCTTTGCTTGCAAAGCAATGTCTTTACTTTTTAATATGCTGTCTAGTTTTGTCATATCATTCCTTCCAAGGAGCAATTGTCTTTTAATTTCATGACTGCAGCCACCATACACAGTGATTTGGAGCCCAAGAAAATAAAGTCTGTCACAGTTTCCATTGCTTCTCCATCTGTTTGCCATGAAATGATTGAACTGGATGCCATAATCCTAGATTTGTTTTAATGTTGAGTTTTAAGCCAGCTTTTTCACTCTTATCAAGAGGCTTATTAGTTCCTCTTCACTTTATTCTATTAAAGTGGTATCATCTGCATATCTGAGATTGTTGATATTTCTCCTGTCTTGATTCCAGCTTGTGATTCATCCAGCCTGGCTTTTCACATGATGTACTCTGCAAATAAGTTAAATAAGCAGGGTGGTGATATACAGCCATGTTGTACTCCTTTCCCAACTTTGAACCAGTCAGTTGTTCTGTGTCTGGTGCTAACTGTTGCTTTTTTGACCCACACACAGTTTTCTCAGGAGACAGGTCAGGTCGTCTGGTATTCCCATTTCTTTAAGAATTTCCCACAGTTTGTTGTGATCCACACAGTCAAAGGCTTTAGTGTAGTCAGTGAAGCAGGTGTTTTTCTGGAATTCCCTTGTTTTTTCTGTGATCCAACAAATGTTGGCAATTTGATCTCTGGTTCCTCTGCTTTTTCTAAACCCTGCTTGTCCTTGGTTCACTTACTGCTGAAGCCTAGCTTGAAGGATTTTGAGCATAAATTTACTAGCATGCTAAATGAGTGCAATTGTAGGATAGTTTGTACATTCTTTGGCACTACCCTTCTTTGGGATTGGAATGAAAACCGACCTTTTCCAGTCCTATGAACACTGCTGAATTTTCCAAATTTGCTGACATACTGAGTACAACACTTTAACAGCATCATCTTTTAGGATTTGAAATAGCTCAGCTGGAATTCCATCACTTGCACTAGCCTTGTTTGTAGTAATGCTTCTTAAGGGCCACTTGACTTTAGACTCCAGGATGTCTGACTCTAGGTAACCATTGTGGTTATCTGGGTTATTAAGATCTTTTTTGTATAGTTCTTCTGTATATTCTTGCCACCTCTTTTTAATCTCTTCTGCTTCTGTTAGGTCTTTACCGTTTATGTCCTTTATGGGGCGTGTCCTTGCATGAAATGTTCCCTTGATATCTCCAACTTTCTTGAAGAGATCTTTAGTCTTTCCCATTTTATTGTTTTCCTCTACTTCTTTGCACTGTTCATTTACAAAGGCCTTCTTATCTCTTCTGCTATTCTCTGAAACTCTGCATTCAGTGGGTATATCTTTCCCTTTCTCCCTTGCTCTTTGCTTCTCTTCTTTCTTCAGCTGTGCGTAAAGCCTCCTCAGACAACCACTTTGCCTTCTTGCATTTCTTTTTGTTTTGTATGGTTTTGGTCACTGACTCCTATACATCTCCATCCATAGTTCTCAGGAACTCTGTCTACCAGATCTGATCTTTTGAATCAATTCATCACCTCCAGTGTATAATCATAAGGGATTTGATTTAGATCATACTTGAATTGCCTAATGGCTTTCCCTACTTTCTTCCATTTAAGCCTGAATTTTGTAATAAGGAGCTGATGATCTGAGCCACAGTCAGCTCCAGGTCTTGTTTTTGCTGAGTGTATAGAGCTTCTCCATCTTTGGCTGCAAAGAATATAATCAATCTGATTTCAGTATTGACCTCTGATGATGTCCATGTGTAGAGTGATGTCTTGTGTTGTTGGAAAAGTGTGTTTGCTATGAGCAGTGTGTTCTCTTGACAATAGTCTGTTAGTCTTTGACCTTCATTCTGTACTGCAAAGCCAAACTTGCCTGGTTCTCCAGCTATCTCTTGACTGCCTACTTTTGCATTCCAATCTCCTGTGATGAAAAGGACATCTTTTTTTTAGTGTTACTTCTAGGTTTTGTAAGTCTAGAGGATGAAATCCATATTGCATCAGAAGGGCAGAGCTCTTCTTTAATCTACATCCATGGTCTATTCAGCTGGGAGTGTTACACATTGTATTATGTGCTGTCCATAACTGTAGCCAGAGAAAAGTCAGGATGCATGTGTGCCTTGAGGGGAGAAGTAGCCAGGAAGGGAGAGAGACGTGAAGGCTAGTCATGAGATGCTTGACAGGAATCCCATCCCAGGTCGGTTCAAGTCCATCATGTCACCATTCTTTAGGTTTACCAGTGAATTTTATTATTCTTCCTTTATGTACCTAATTGTTCTCTGTCACCCACATAAGGCTGGGGGGCTTGCCTGGTGGCTCAGTGGTAAAGAATCTGCCTGCAATGCAGGAGACACAGGAGACACAACTTCGATTCCTGGGGTAGGAAGATGCCCTGGAGAAGGAAATGGCAATATACTGCAATATTCTTGCCTGGAAAATCGCATGGACAGAGGAGTCTGGTGGGCTACTGCCCATGGGATTGCATGAGTTGTACACGGTTGAGCAACTGAGTGTGTGCGCATATACACACACATAAGAGGAGAGAAAAAGGACAGAACATGGGGGTTGGGTGGGGCAGAGGTCATTCTCTATCATATTTCATGGTACTGACCGCTGCTACACTCTATTTGGTTTACCATTTGGGGCAGGTAAATAAGCTGATAAAATACTAACCTTGGTGATTAAATATTTGCATTACAGAAATTCTAAACCTTCAGTCCCATAGATCATTCTTTTATTATTATAAAATAAATACCTGTTAATTTTAAGAAATCAAATAGATTGACATGAAAGAAACTCTTCACCATCTCCCACTCTCAATTCTTATTTCTTCAAGGTATTCATTGCAGAGTCTTTCATCACTTTTATACACATGTAATTTTTTTTGGCAATGAGCTCCTTCAACTTTTTTAAGATTAATTTTTACTGGAGTTTAGTTCCTTACAGTGTCGTGTTAGTGTGTGCTGTCCACAGCAAAGTGAATCACCTGTACATATACATATATGCACATGGCTGTACACATATGTCACACAGATTTGAATTTGTTTTTTCACATAAATGGGATTATACTTTACACTCTATTAGGTGACTTTATTTTTTTCCCAACATAGTTTTGACATCTTCATATTCATGTATATAAATATATATGAGGATGACTGTATACTTCATCCAGAGACACTTGTCGAGTAACTGGGAGTGCTATATTCACACAATGGGACAACAGGAATGAACTGGAAATATTCTGGGTGTTTGGTCCCACTGTCTATAGATCATGGTTTGAAGTCAGTCTCTGTTAGTTTGCCTGAAAAGTGCGATGTTTTGAGAAGGGATAAAGAGAAGGAGGAATCCATCAGCAAACAAGAACTAGAGATACTCTCATCATAAAAACTGTGGAAAGTTTTGGCTAAACAAACAAACAACTAACGCTGCCAACTCTAGCAAGTTGACGTTACAATTTTTGTCCTCTAGTTATATGAATGGAAAACAGGGAGAAGGTGTTAAGGAGGACACATTCCTCGTAATAGATTTGAATATTTTAACCATGTCAGCGAAGCAGTGAGATGGATAAGAAAAAGAATGAAGATCTCCTTGAAGGACACAGGGAACTGGCAAGAATAAATTAGGGCTTCTGTTGATCGTACTCCTATAGAACTTGCAGTCTACCCCACAGATGGTAGTTTACTTCTCATCCTTCACATACAAAATTTTGCACATGTTTGGGGGTTGGGGAGGGGATTGGGAAGATTGATACTGGCTTTGTTATCCCAAACTCAGACAATTTTCTTAGGGCATTTTTGATTCTCTATCGGGCTTTGAGCTTCATTTCATATAAAGTCAGTGTGGGGCTCGGGGTGTTTTCTTTGATAGAGAAGCAGCTGTGAGATAATTGGTGACCAGGGAGTGGAGGAGCCACAAATCCCGAGCAATTGGAGCTCTCACAGTCAGACGAAACAATATAATGTTCAAAGGGGAGGATGGGGTGTCTGTTTGATGCAGTAGATTGTTGTTTTCCCCTTAGCTATGTGGAAAGGACTAATTTCATTTTTATGTGACTTGTACTTATAGCTTCTCATTTCTCACAGACTATTTTCTAAATTCACATCACCAAGCCAGCTGGCTGGCACGTCTGCACATGACTTGTAGAGAATCTACTTAGTCCTATGTCTTTCTTTTTAGTTTGATATTTGTCAGACAGTTTTGTGAACATTGATTATAAGCCCTCTTTTAACTCTAGAAAGGGATAAAGTGAAATATGACAAATTCAAAATTCAAGTATGATAATGTAAGAAGTATGGACAAAAGCATTGGAAAGTTATTTTTCTCATCTCTGGGTATCTAGTCTATGAATCTGGACACCACCAATGAGGTGTACTAGAAGAAGTGCTGGACTGGCAATCAGATCTGAGTTCTGATCATGGTTCTGACACTGATTCACTCTGTAGTCTTGGGCAAGATTCTGGGCTTCAGTTTCCTTCTTTGTACAGAGGGGTAAAACAATTTGAATTTGTTGATTGAAAAAAAGCACAATCTAAAAGTTGAGAATTATGTTTTATTTGTGGATATACTGAGGACTTAAGACTGGGAGACAGCCTCCCAGCTCTGATAGACTGTTCAGAAGAGGTAAGGGAGAAGCAAGAACATATAGGAGTTTTTGCAACAAAAATCAGATATTCAGAAGATTACTGTGATTTAAAGAAAAATCAGACATCTCAGGTTAATGAATTTAGTACTTTTCTATGTATGAGAAGATGCAAGAGTCTGGGTTCATTGAAATCATTCCTTTGATAGGCATCTTAACTATCTAGGGCTAGTATCCTAGCTTTTTTCCAGCCCGAATCCCCTTAGGGTACACGATCAGGGGACTCTGCAGTATGGCAGGTGACATTCTTCATCCACAATTTCTATGGTTCCCTTCAGGTCTAATGTTGTCTCTGATTTTGCTACTTTGTTTTCTTACAAAGTGAAAAATCACAAAAAATATTTTTCTTGACTTTACATTCATTTCTAATTTTTTTCTTACCACTTCAGAGCTTCCCTGGAGGAGGCATCCTTCTGGTTCTGCTCCTCTTCCTTTCTTTATGGTCTTGGCAGGCACTGTTAGACTTGAGGTGTGGGCAGATCACAAGACTGCCTTTTAAACATTGTTGGTTGGGGGTGACCTGCAAGGATTTCTCACATTGGCCTGCCTCTGACATCTGAAATTTCATCCTCAGGAGTTTGTTTCCTGCCTATAAGTCACCTGCACTTTTTAATATACATCTGGCCTGGGAGAAGCAACACCTTAAGCTTGTTTTAGCTTAATTGGAATGCATAATATCTGGGTTTTCCCATTGAGCTGGTTAACTGACCACAGCACCTCTGAGCAGGAGAGAAACAATGGTAACATTTTTATAGGTCATAGGAGTGAGGGATACATAAAAAATCTGGACAATGCCTGGTGTTGCTGCCTGGTGGGAATCACAGTCAGAGACAATGAGGAACTTGGGAGGGAGGTGAAGGAGAGAGTCCTGGAACACTGGATGGGGAAACTTGAAGGCAGCTGCAAAGAAGGAAGTCAGCAGACATCAATCCCCACCCCCAAAACAAATTTGCTGCACAATTTTCCTTAGCTTGGGCCTGTCCATGTTACTCTGTATGAAACTAGTGCGGTTCTCAATGAGCACTTGAGAGCCAAAAGGCAGGGAAGGGAATCACATTGTATTAACTTGTGACACTTTCTCATGGCTCCTCCAGAGTCTCTTTGTCTGCATTTTGCCTGAATTTCAGACCTATAATTAGAGTTGAGAAGAAAATGTTCTGCACTCAGAGTTTTGCTAACACCACCATTTTTTTAGAGAGGAAGTTTTTTTAAAGGTGAAGAATACAGTAAATCTTCCCCCATCTCTTTACAAAACACACTCTCTGTTAAGAATCTAGGATCGGTAGCTTGCTGCAGTTTCTTTCTCAGAGAACTTGCTTCTGTTAAGAGAGAAAAGAATACCTAGTCTCCTAGCTTTCCAGTGCCGCCCTGCAGCTTTAGTGAGAGTGCAGGGTTGGGGGTGCATGCTGGGAGACTCACTTTTTTCTGGGGCTGTGCTGGTGGAGGGGAGGTTTCATTTATTTGATGTGTCTTTGTTTCATGCTGTTCTGACATTTTGTAAAAGGTGGCTTTCTTCTGGTGCAAGTTGATTACACAGTGTCTTTTCTCTCTTTAATAATTCATGTGTTTAACCTTACAAGCAACTCTGGATGTTATAGCGATGGAGTGGTGAAGGAAGTTTGGTGGACAGTGTTATGCATCAAATTTGTGTGTTTCCTAAAGGACTGGTAGCTGCTAGAGGATTTTTGAAAAGAATGGATATGCAAAAGTAAGGAACACTCCTCAACAGTTACAGACCTTAGCGTCAGTATCTCCTGAATGCCAATGATTCCTTCCTTCTTGGTGAAATTGATCCCACCAAACAAAGATGCCATGTTAAAGGTGAAAAGTATTCTATTTTTATTCTGCTTTACTTTGTTTATTCACTTTTGCTTAATTTGTTCATTTAGTCCACTGGACTAGGAGACGATAAGAAACTAGACAACCAATGAGGAGGACATAGCTAATGAAGCAGTAGAAGTGTATTTCCTAGACCTCTAGTTACCATGGAGAAGGAAGTGGCAACCCACTCCAGTATTCTTGCCTGGGAAATCCCATGGATAGAGGAGGACAGGGAAATCCCAGAACAGAGGGATTTCTGCAAACAAATCCCAGGACAGTCCATGGGATTGCAGAAGAGTTGGACACAACTTAGTGACTAAACACCAACAAACAACTAGTTACCATGTATACCCCAGTTCAGGTCCACTGCCCTTACAGAGGTAACACAATCTCTTACACCTCAAAACAACTTAAATTTCAGTACTTTTTCCTGTGCAGATTGAGATCAGTTTATTTTTTTCAGTCTATTCTCTGCCTATTCTTTATTTTAAATTTTTAAAAATTTATTTATACCTGGAGGATAATTGCTCTGCAATGTTGTGTTTGTTTCTGCCATACAGCAAACTGAATCCGCCATAAGGATACATGCACCCCCTCCCTCGTGAGCCTCCCTCCCACCCGTCCCCATTCCACCCCCTAGGTCATCAAAGAGCACCGAGCTGAGCTCCCTGTGTTACACGGCAGCATCCCGCTAGCTCTCTATTTTATACACAGCAGTGTATATATGTCAGTGCTACTCTCTACTGCCTATTGTTTAGATCTGTTCTTATTGTTCTATCTTCCACTTCACTGATTCTTTCCTCTGTGTCCTCCACTCCCCTGTTGAACCCATCCACTAAGCATTTATCTTCAGTTCAGTTCAGTTCAGTTCAGTCGGTCAGTCGTGTCCGACTCTTTGCACCCCCATGAATTGCAGCACGTCAGGCCTCCCTGTCTATCACCAACTCCCGGAGTCTACCCAAACCCATGCCCATCGAGTCGGTGATGCCATCCAGCCATCTCATCCTCTGTCGTCCCCTTCTCCTCCTGCCCCCAATCCCTCCCAGCAGACACCACCCTTATGGCAGAAAGTAAAGAGGAACTAAAAAGCCTCTTGATGAAAGTGAAAGATGAGAGTGAAAAAGTTGGTTTAAAGCTTAACATTCAGAAAACTAAGATCATGGCATCTGGTCCCATCACTTCATGGGAAATAGATGGGGAGACAGTGGAAACAGTGTTAGACTTTATTTTTTGGGGCTCCAAAATCACTGCAGATGGCGACTGCAGCCATGAAATTAAAAGATGCTTACTCCTTGAAAGGAAAGTTATGACCAACCTAGACAGCATATTAAAAAGCAGAGACATTACTTTGCCAACAAAGGTCCATCTGGTCAAGGCTATGGTTTTTCCAGTGGTCATGTATGGATGTGAGAGTTGGACTATAAAGAAAATTGAGTGCCGAGGAGTTGATGCTTTTGAACTGTGGTGTTGGAGAAGACTCTTGAGAGTCCCTTGAACTGCAAGGAGATCCAACCAGTCCATCCTGAAGGAGATCAGTCATGGATGTTCATTGGAAGGACTGGTGCTGAAGCATTTATCTTAGTTGTTTTCAATTATTCATTAACTGACTCGAAGAGACCAGAGGGAAAAAATCAGTGACTTGCAAGGTAGAAGAATAGAAATTTTCAGTTGTAAACTTCCATTTAGCTCTTCTATTTCTTTGCTGAGGTTTTCCTTTTTTTTTTCATTTAAGAGTATTCATAATTGCTTGTTGAAGTATTATGATCATAGCTGCTTCAAAAATTTTGTCAGGTAATTCTAACATCTCTATCATTTTGGTGTTGGCATATTTTAATTGCTTTCATCCAGTTCGAGATCTTCCTGGTTCTTGATATGACAATAGATTTTTCAATTGAAATGATGAGGCTTTTTAGATTATACTATGAGATGCTGACTCTTACTTAAGCCTTCTATTTTAACTGACTTTATCTGACACCACTCTGGCAGGGAAGGGAGGCTCACTGCTTCATTACTGCCAGACGGAGGTGGATGAGTGGGTTTCCCACTCAGCTTCAGTTGATACCAGAGGGAGAGGGCTCCTCATTACTGTTGGATGGGAGGTTCAGCTCCCAAAGTGGTCTCCACTGACACTGCCGTGGTGGTGACCTTGTTACCAATGGGTGATGGTGAAAGTCTTGACTGTTTACTAGGCCACCTCCTCCTAGTGAGGAGGAGGAGGGACGCCTTCTTTCTGGTGAAGGTAGAAGTATAGGTCTCCACTCGGTCCCCACTAACAGAGTGAGAGGTTAGTAGGGGAGAAGAGAGGAGGCTTGTTACTGACAAGGAAAAAAAGACTGGCTTCCTACTTGGCCTTCTCTGATACCACCCTGGCCGGGGTTTTGGTATGCCTCATTAGAGCCTGCTGAGGATGGAGATCTGGGCTGTCCACTTAGCTTTTGCTGGATTGAATGAGGGGGATCCACAGTTTTTTCTCTGGTGTTATGTTGGAGTAGAGTTACTATCTGAAAGTTTTTGTCATAGATCACAGATTTAAATGTAAAACCTAACATTTAGAAAGCTTTTAGAAAAAATATAGGAGAATATATTGGATGCTTAGGGCTAGACAAATAGTTCTTAGACTTGACACTAAAAGAATGAACTAAATAGGAAAAATTGATACATTGGACTTCATCAAATTTAAAAACTTTTGTTCTATGATTATGTTAAGATGATGAAGAGATAAGCTATAGATACAAAGAAAATAATTGCAAACCACATATTCACCAATGGAATAATATCTAGACTACATAGGGATATATGTATACCTACGGCTAATTCGTGTTGAGGTTTGGCAGAAAACAGCAAAATTCTGTAAAGAAATTATCCTTCAATAAAAAAATAAATTAATTAAAAAACTCTCAAAGTTCAACAGTAAAAAAAAAACAATTCAAAATAAACAAAAGACATGGAGAGACATTTTACTAAAGAAGATATATACAGCTTTTATAATGATGGGGAAAAGTCACATGCGGTATCTGCTTGTAAATTTTCTTAATGAAGGTAAGCATCAAAGTTCCTTTCTAAAGACACAATGGAAATATCCTGAGTTGACAGCCAGAGCATTACAAAGCAAGCATTTTGGGTCATGTGTCAAACACTGGAAAGGTCTGAGGTTGGTGACAGAGGCCCTGGCACAAGGGCTTTATGGTGTGTTAGTGAAAATGGTAGCTGGCCTGTTTGGAGCATCTGCTGTGGGCCAGGCAGGCCGTTGGCAGCATTGCCAAGTGCTTTCAGCCACTCTGCAAGGGAGTGAGAAGCAATCCTGTGTCACACACATGGAAACGGAGAGTCAAAAATGTGAAAGAGCTTGCTTATGCGCAGAGAACAAGTCAATGTTGGTGTTCAGGTACGAACCAGATACGCACATGCCATACTATCTCTAAACAGGAAAGAAAACGCAATCAGAAATGGGCAGGTTCCACCAGCCCTCCATATCTGTGGGGTCTGGAATTCAATCTGTAACTGGTTGAATCAACAGATGTAGAACCTGCAGATAAGGAGAGCCCATTGTATTAGGCCACTTGATATAAGGGACCTGAGCATCCATGGATTTTGGTGTCCTCGGGGGTCCTGGCACCAGTCCCCCACAGATACTAAGGGAGACAATTAATCTAAATGTTCAGGAAGTGGCAGATAATAGAGACAGTGATGGGGGAGAGATGGTTATACCAAGAATAAGCACATTATAAATATGAATTGTGAACTCACTTTCATGTCTAGGCTAGAGGATATTTTCCGATGGCTCAGCAGTAAAGAATTCCCCTGCAATGAAAGAGATGCCAGAGATGTGGGTTCGGTCCCTGGGTTGGGAAAATTGTTTGGAGGAGGAAATGGCTACCCACTACAGTATTCTGGCTGGGAAAATCCCATGGACAAAGGAGCCTGGTGGACTACAGTCCATGGGCATCTCAAAGAAACAAACACAACTGAGCTCAGATGGGACTGAGCACCCACCCATACAGGGGGTCTGTTCAGTATTGTTTTAATTGGCCATGTGTGCTGCAACAGTGAGCCAACACAAGCATGTCTGTTTACTTTGTAACGTGACACACATTATCCTGTTGACAAAGCATTAATAAACGCTATCCTTCCATTTACATGAAAAGGAACATTTCCTTCAAACTTGACTCAGAACTTTCCACTTAAAAGGAGAGTTTCTCTATTTTATTTTATTCTAGGTCCTTCCTGCCTATCTCTTTCCTTCCTTCCCATTTCCTCAGAGGATCTGTTCTTGCCAAATCTTGAGTTTTGTAGTCAACTGTCCACCAAATGTAGAAAATACAGAGTGAACCCTAAAATAAACTACTACCAGTACATGATTATTCAAAGAAGCTCTTCATCCTTTGGGACTCCACATAGGCAATGGAGAATATATGTGAAAAGCAAACAACAAACCATCCTGATGTCTGTGTGACAGGGCAGAAATGATTAGCATGGGAATGTTCAAAGAACTTGCCTCCTTCCTGCTCTCTGACAAGCCTCCCCCAATAAGGAGCTCAGTTCCCCACCTCCTCACCCAACTAAAGAGGGCTGATCCTTTCTTACTTTTGGAGAAACTACATCAATCCACAGGATGACGGGATGGGAGCAGGGGAAAGAAGAGAAAAAGATTAAAAGCATCAGGATGCAGTCTTTGGAGCAGATGTGGAATGGGGAAGCCATGTTGTTGGGTGGAATTATGTATTTGGATCTTTACATACTTCAATTAATTTGAGGCAGTGTTTTGAGTAATTTCCTGGTTACTTTAGGTTGTTGGTGGATAGAGTTTATGCATTTCCAGGAACCAGAGCCACATCTGGAGGCCCTGCCAAACTTACAGCATTCTATGACTTCAGTTTTCAGTTCAGTCGTTCAGTCTTGTCTGACTCTTCATGACCCCATTGAGCACAGCACACCAGGCCTCCCTGTCCATCACCAACTCCTGGAGTTTACCTAAACTCATGTCCATTGAGTCAGTGATGGCATCCAACCATCTCATCCTCTGTCATCCTTTTCTCCTCCCACCTTCAATCTTTCCCAGCATCAGGGTCTGTTCCAATGAGTCAGTTCTTCATATCAGGTGGCCAAAGTATTGGAGTTTCAGCTTCAACATCAGTCCTTCCAATGAACACTCAGGACTGATCTCCTTTAGGAGGGACTGGTTGGGTCTCCTTGCAGTCCAAGGGACTTGCAAGAGTCTTCTCCAACAACACAGTTCAAAAGCATTAATTCTTCAGCACTCAGCTTTCTTTATAGTCCAACTCTCACATCCATACATGACTACTCTAAAAACCAATGCCTTGATGAGACAGACTTTTGTTGGCAAAGTAATGTCTCTGCTTTTTAATATGCTGTCTAGGTTGGTCATAACTTTCCTTCCAAGGAGTAAGCGTCTTTTAATTTCATGGCTGCAGTCACCATCTGCAGTGATTTTGGAGCCCAAAAAAATAAAGTCAGCCACTGTTTCCACTGTTTCCCCAATGGAAATTTGCCATGAGTGATGGGACCGGATGCCATGATCTTAGTTTTCTGAATGTTGAACTTTAAGCCAACTTATTCACTCTCCTCTTTCACTTTCATCAAGAGGCTCTTTAGTTCTTCACTTTCTGCCATAACAGTGGTGTCATCTGCCTATCTAAGGTTATTGATATTTCTCCCAGCAATCTTGATTCCAGCTTGTGCTTCTTCCAGCCCAGCATTTCTCATGATGTACTCTGCATATGAGTTAAATAAGCAGGGTGACAATATACAGCCTTGATGTACTCCTTTTCCTATTTGGAACCAGTCTGTTGTTCCATGTCCAGTTCTAACTGTTTTCACAATAAACTGTGGAAAATTCTGAAAGAGATGGGAATACCAGACCACCTGATCTGCCTCTTGAGAAATCTGTATGCAGGTTAGGAAGCAACCATTAAAACTGGACATGGAACAACAGACTGGTTCCATTCTATGACTTAGAGACCAGCAAGGATCAGCTCCCCTGGCTTTCTGGGTAGCTGGAAAGAGGTGAGCCAACTCAATCAACTTGAGAACAACCAATGTTGGATGGATCACCTGTGAGTGAGCTATTAGGTTAAACTTTTCAAGCTGCCATTTTTTCCCATTTATTTTTATTAGTTGGAGGCTAATCACTTTATAATACTGTAGTGGTTTTTGCCATACATTGACATGAATCAGCCACGGATTTACATGTGTTCCCCATTCTGAGCCCCCCTCCCACCTCTGGGTCCCATCCCTCTGGGTCATCCCAGTGCACCAGCCTCGAGCACTTGTCTCATGCATCCAACCTGGGCAGGTGGTCTGTTTCATACTTGATAATATACATGTTTCGATGCGGTTCTCTCAGATCATCCCACCCTTGCCTTCTCCCGTAGAGTCCAAAAGTCTGTTCTATACATCTGTGTCTCTTTTTCTGTCTTGCACATAAGGTTATCATTACCATCTTTCTAAATTCCATATATATGCATTAGTATACTGTATTGCTATTTATCTTTCTGGCTTACTTCACTCTGTATAATGGGCTCCAGTTTTATCCATCTCATTAGAACTGATTCAAATGTATTCTTTTTAATGGCTGAGTAATATTCCATTGTGTATATGTACCATAGCTTCCTTATCCATTCATCTGCTGACGGGCATCTAGGTTGCTTCCATGTCTTGGCTATTATAAACAGTGCTGCAATGAACATTGGGGTACATATGTCTCTTTCAGATCTGGTTTCCTCGGTGTGTATGCCCAGGAGTGGGATTGCTGGGTCATATGGCAGTTCTATTTCCAGTTTTTAAAGGAATCTCCACACTGTTCTCCATAGTGGCTAGTACTAGTTTGCATTCCCACCAACAGGGTAAGAGGGCTGGCTCCCTTTTCTCCACACCCTCTCCAGCATTTATTGCTTGTAGACTTTTGGATAGCAGCCATCCTGACTGGCGTGTAATGGTACCTCATTGTGGTTTTGATTTGCATTTCTCTGATAATGAGTGATGCTGAGCATCTTTTCATGTGTTTGTTAGCCATCTGTATGTCTTCTTTGGAGAAATGCCTGTTTCGTTCTTTGGCCCATTTTTTGATTGGGTCATTTATTTTTCTGGAATTGAGCTTCAGGAGTTGCTTGTATATTTTTGAGATTAATCCTTTGTCTGTTTCTTCATTTGCTATTATTTTCTCCCAATCTGAAGGCTGTCTTTTCACCTTGCTTGTAGTTTCATTTGTTGTACAAAAGCTTTTAAGTTTCATTAGGTCCCATTTGTTTATTTTTGCTTTTATTTCCAATATTCTGGGAGGTGGGTCATAGAGGATCTTGCTGTGATTTATGTCGGAGAGTGTTTTGCCTATGTTCTCCTCTAGGAGTTTTATAGTTTCTGGTCTTACATTTAGATCTTTAATCCATTTTGAGTTTATTTTTGTGTATGGTGTTAGAAAGTGTTCTAGCTTCATTCTTTTACAAGTGGTTGACCGGTTTTCCCAGCACCACTTGTTAAAGAGGTTGTCTTTTTTCCATTGTATATCCTTGCCTCCTTTGTCAAAGATAAGGTGTCCATGGGTACGTGGATTTATCTCTGGGCTTTCTATTCTGTTCCATTGATCTATATTTCTGTCTTTGTGCCAGTAACATGCTGTCTTGATGACTGTGGCTTTGTAGTAGAGTCTGAAGTCAGGCAGGTTGATTCCTCCAGTTCCATTCTTCTTTCTCAAGATTGCTTTGGCTATTCGAGGTTTTTTGTGTTTCCATACAAATTGGGAAATTATTTGTTCTAGTTCTGTGAAGAATACCATTGGTAGCTTGATAGGGATTACATTGAATATATAGATTGTTTTGGGTAATATAGTCATTTTCACAATATTGATTCTTCCAATCCATAAACACGGTATATTTCTCCATCTGTTTGTGTCCTCTTTGATTTATTTCATCAGTGTTTTATAGTTTTCTATGTATAGGTCTTTTGTTTCTTTAGGTAGATATTCTCCTAAGTATTTTATTCTTTTTGTTGCAATGGTGAAAGGCATTGTTTACTTAATTTCTCTTCAAGCTGCCATTTTTAGCAGAAATATTGTTGAATGATTAGAAATGTTAAAAAATGTCTATTATTGAATATTTAAAAGGGACATTGAAACTGAATATGTGGGAAGGAATGGACTTTGATGTCAAAAAATATTTGAATTCTGGACTTTTTTTCTTAGTAGATGTATGGATGTGTACAAGTTAGTGCAACTGCTCTCAGTCTCAGTTTTCTCATCTGAAAAATAGATATAACAACACCTCATAGGGATGGAGTGAGAGATGATAAGGCATGTAGAGCTTTCAGCACATTGTAGGCACTCAAAGTTTAATCTACTGAACCCACTTCATTGAGGTCTTTAGCTTTGATTTGCTAGAAATGTTGAACAGTAGTTCATTTCCCTGGACTTTTGTGGTGATGAACAGGGAAGCCTGGCGTGCTGCAGTCCACGGGGTTGCAAAGAGTCGGGCACAACTGAGCAACTGAACTGAACTGAGGACTCAGAATCAATTGCATAAGAGGAAGAAGGGATCTGCCAGCTCATCTAGCCTAAGGCTACACTTTACATATGTAGAAATCCAAGCCAGGGGACATTTCCCTAGGTCACAAAACTAAACCAGTGTCAAAATCCTTGCTGCCAGGTCCAAGCTGCCAGTTCTAGAGGGTCAACTGAGTTGCATAAGAGAGTTGGGCTGATCTTGCATTTCACATCCATCCAGCAGAAACCCAGGGTGGGGAGAAGAGGGACAATGAGAACATGAATGTGCCCCAAGGTCAACTTTCCTTTCAGTCACAAATAATAAAGGCTCTATGTGGCTCCTTCACCCCAGGAGACCCAGAGCTGCCCTAAGGTTTAGGTAGAAAAGGTAAATTGATTTCATCTCACCATCAATTCATTTGGAGTTGTCTGGGGAGTTGTTGAGTAGTATTCTGTGACCATTTCCAGATTCAACAAGACAGGGTTCTATGATGGATGAACTCTGCTTTGGGTGTGGGGGAAGTAGCAGCATGAATTCCTGGACCCTATCTTCAGTGGATGCTGCTGAATCAGAACCTCCAGGGATGTAGCTCAGGAATCTGCATTTTAAATAAGCTCCCTGGGTGTATGAAGTTTGAGAACCACTTACCTAGTGGACAAAGTAAAAATCCCTCTGAGTGTGCCATAGGTCCCCTAGGACCTAGCCCAGAAGGTTCCACCCTGCAGTTAATGAGATGTGTGATTTAGGAGGAAAGATCTCACCCAGCAGTGGAGGCTGAGCAGATGCCAGTTTGTCCAGAATCCTCCTCAGTCTACCATCAGTCAGCTGAGCTGTCCTTCAGGTCTGAGATAGCTCTCAAAGGCACTGGGATAGTCACAAGAAAACAGCGGGTAACATGTTTTGCAAACTGATTGTCATCGTTTGAATTGCCTTCCTCCCAAAATTCATATGGTGATGTTCTAACCCCTAGTACCTCAAAATGTGACCTTGCTTGGAAAATAGGTTTGCAGCAGATGTAATTAGTTAAGATGAGGTCATACTGGAATAGAATGGGCCCCCTAACCCAATATGACTGCTGTCCTCACTAAAGGGGAAATTTGATACAGAAGTAGACCTATGCAGAGGGAAGACAGAGTGAAGAGATACAGAGAGAAGATGGCCATCTGCAGGTCAGGGAGAGAGGCCTCTAGTCAGAGATCTCAGAAGGAACCAATATTGCCAACACTTTGATTTTAGACTTGTAACCTTCTAACAGTTTCAGAACTGTGTGACAGTAAATGTTCTGTTGTTTAAGCTATCCAGTTTGTGGTTATTTGTTAAGGCAGCCCTCATGAATTAACACCCAGGTCTAAGGACCTTAGGGATGAATGGCCATGGGATAGAGAGGTCATACAGCTACCAAGTGGTGAGGTGAGGCTGAATCTCAGATTTAGCCCTTCTCTTGTCGTGGAGTTACCTTTCATGAAAGCAGTTACCAACTTCTTAATCCTGAACCTGCCTCACACTTTCCTGCCTTCCTGGCCCCTGCAGAGTGTGCTCTGTTGACTTGGGTTCCTACAGCCAATAACCAGCCCAGCTCTGGGTTTTGCCTCATTTCTGTGCCACCCTGTCACCACCCTGAGTGATCATGAGCTTACGTCTCCCTGAGCTTCCACCATGTTGTCAAGCGTCCTGATTCAACAAGATGAATAATTTCCTGAAATAAACATCATAGTAACTGAAGCCATAAAAGTACAGAGTACGCTAGGAAGATTGTTCTTTTGTTGTTCAGTCACCGTCATATCCAACTCTTTGCGACTCCATGGGCTGCAGCATGCCAAGCTTCCCTGTCCTTCACTATCTCCTGGAGTTTGCTCAAATTCATGTCCATTGGGTCTGTAATGCTATCTAACCATCTCATCCTCTGTCACTGCCTTCTCCTCTTGCCCTCAATCTTTCTCAGCATCAGGGTCTTTTCAAATGAGTCAGCTCTTCATATCAGTTGGCCAAAGTATTGGAGCTTCAGCTTCAGCATCAGTGCTTCCAGTGAATATTCAGGGTTGATTTCCTTTAGGATTGACTGGTTTAATCTCCTTACTGTCCAAGGGACTCTCAAGAGTCTTCTCCAGCACCATAGTTTGAAAGCATCAATTCTTCGGCATTCCACTTTCTTTATAGAATGATGGTCTGTGTCTAAAATATTAGGACATGTGAAAATGGAATCATTAATTTTTCTTTTTTTCAGTGGGGAGTGAGGTTTATATCTGTGATATCATTGTTTATATTCCTATAAAAAAAGCTTTGTAATGTGTTCATCTGTTTCCAGAGGCCTCAGCTATTTTTTCTTCTCAAGCTTCTTGATACTGAAAGAATCCTTCAAAAAGATTCAAGTCAATGTATGGCAAAAAACACTACAATATTGTAAAGTAATTAGCCTCCAACTAATAAAAATAAATGGGAAAAAAAAATAAAAAGACTTACTCCCTCTTGAAGAGACTTTCATCACACACACACACAAAAATTCAAGGCCATTGGACTAGAAACCCCACAATGGGTTATAGCCTTGATTATAATACATTGCTAATTCATTCTATCAACCCATGAATTTTGCCATTGTTATTATGTGACCTAAGAGCCAAAACTGCTCCTTGGGGTGGGCAAATGGTGACTAGATTTAACTGGACAGAGTTTCTGAAGGCTTCCAATCCTATGTGAAGTAGTTGCTCTGATTTTTATATATGTTCATTAATATTTTATATCTGGTTCAGGAAATACAGAACCAGAGGAATTTATAGCCAAAGGCAAACGTAGACTAAGCCTGTTGGTAGTAATTCATTTGAGCCAGCATGGTTAAATAAATATAATCGACTTTTTGAAGGCATATGTTTTATACAGTAAGGAATGTGAGTTTTTAGTTGAAAGATAAGGAAAAATTGTGTAAGCATTATGTCTATATCACAGATTTTACAGGACAGGTTGAACAGGGAAATTCACCTCCCAGGGTTGTGAGCAAACATGTGAAGAGGTAGGGCTTGAGGAAGTGATCCAAAATATGGTGGAGTGATTTATAGAGGCAAAGCATGATGGTATCCAAAAGAATCACCATTTTTTCACTGGTCCTTTTCCCATATGAAAGTCCTTGTCAAAATCATAGTCCATCCTTGGGTTGACTCTCCAATGCCCTCCTGTCAACCTTCCATGCCCTCCCAGGGGCTGTGACATCCTCCCCTGGAGTCCCCACTGGTCATCAATGGACATCTAGACTGGCACCTTACTCTGCTCTGCCTGCTGTTGTGGTTATTTGGGACCATCCTTCCTCGCCCCTAGGGTCTACAAATGAAAACTCCTTGATCTGGGGGCCTTGGTTACTGGCCCACCTCGGGGATGTAAAGCCCCTGTGCCTCAGATGAGCTTGTCTACGGAAGATCCAGCATTCTCTTCCCTGCTTCCTGACCACTCCCTGCCTGAGAAGTCAAGGATGATGGGAAACCAGAGAAACAGAGAACAGACTATTTACCTTGAGACACTGAGCTCCCTGACATGTGTTAGTTCAGTTCAGTTCAGTTCAGTCATTCAGTTGTGTCCAATTCCTTGGGACCCCATGAATCGCAGCATGCCAGGCCTCCCTGTCCATCACCAACTCCCAGAGTTTACTCAAACTCATGTCCATCCAGTCAGTGATGCCATCCAGCCATCTCATCCTCTGCTGTCCCCTTCTCCTCCTGCCCCCAATCCCTCCCAGCATCAGGGTCTTTTTCCAATGAGTCAACTCTTTGCATGAGGTGGCCAAAGTATTGGAGTTTCAGCTTCAACATCAGTCCTTCCAATGAACACCCAGGACTGATCTCCTTTAGGATGGACTGGTTGGATCTCCTTGCAGTCCAAGGGATTCTCAAGAGTCTTCTCCAACACCATAGTTCAAAGGCATCAATTCTTGTGCTAACTGCTTGTCAAAAACCCTTTCCCCTGCTACTTTTTCCTTTTATGTGTTATGAATTAGAAAACTTACAAATGCTTTTTTCCTTATGGGCAGAAGGAAGGGAGTAGAAGATTGCCTTTTATTCCATATGTTTGGTTCTCTCTCTGTTAGAGTAAAACTATCTGCTATAGTAAATAAACCTCAAACTTTAAAAAAATTGAAGCATAGTTGATTTGCAATGGTGTCTTAGTTTTTAGGGTAAGCAAAGTGATTCAATAATACATATATACTTTCTTTTTTATATTCTTTTCAATTATAAGTTATTACAAGATATTAAATATAGTTCCCTGTGTTAAACAGGAGCTTTTCATTAATCTATTTTACTAGAGCAGTTTGTATCTGCTAATCTCAAGCTCCTAATTTATCCCTTCCTCCTTTTCCCTTTGGGAACCATAAGTTTGTTTTGTATGTCTATGAGTCTATTTCTGTTTTGTAAATAAGCTCATTTGTATCACTGTTTTAGATTCCACATATAAGTGACATCATATGGCATTTGTCTTGCTCTGTCTGGCTTCAGTTAGTGTGATAATCTCTAGGTCCATCCATGTTGCTGCAAATGACATCATTTCATTTTTTGGTTTTTATGGCTGAGTGGTATTTTGTGCATATACACACCACATTTTCTTTATCCATTCATCTGTCCATGGACATTTAAGTTGCTTTCATGTCTTGACTATTGTAAATAGAGCTGTTATGAATATAGGGGTGCATGTATCTTTTCAAATTAGAGTTTTGTCCAGATATATGCCCAGGAGTGGGATTGCTGGATCATGTGGTAGCTCTGTATTTAGTTTTGTGAGGAATCTCCAGACTGTTTTCCATATTGGCCTCACCAATTTACATTCTCACCAACATTGTAGAGAAACCTCGAACTTTTAGTGGCTTAACACAAGGTAAGTTTATTTCCCTATCATGTAACAGTCTGATGTATATAATTTTACTGAGGAAGAACTTTCTTACGGTAATTCAGACACCCAGGTTCCTTCCATCTTGTGGATCTTATCTTCTGCTTCTTGTTAATGGAAAATTCTAAAAATGGCACATGTCGCTTCTGATCACATTTCCTTGGTGAGAACAAGCCATATGGCCACACCAGGATACAAGGGATAATGGGAAATAAATCTCTGGCTGGACAGTAATATCCAAGCAATGAATTCATACTGCAGAAGGGGGAACATACATTTTGGGGGGTTAGCCAGCAGTCTGTCACACTGTCTTAGTGTGGGTGAGAACCGCGATGTTAATATATTTACCCCCAGCTTAACTGCCTCATTCCACTCTAGCCAGCAGAGATTCCAAAGCTGGCCTTTATTTGGATTGGACCCCGCACTGTTCAGTTTCCACCATCAGATGTAAGCCAAGCCTTTGCAAGCATTGGCAGTGTATGGCAGGGGCTATCGTGGAAAGGGTAGCAGCAAGTTGTGGGTCAGGGTCCCCACCAACTGTCTGCATCAGCCCTTTCCTGCTCTGCAACTGTAGATAATTATAAGTTTGGAAAAGGATATGCTTATTTTTTCATATCCTTTTTCAATCCTCTGTTGGCATTGCTAAAATAAATATATTTTTTAAAAAGCATGTCCTGGTTATGCTTGCTTCTCTTGTAGTATCATGACTGTTTCCACATCTGCCCCAACAGAGTGCCTTGCTCAGACAGGTGTGTTGAATGAATAGGCAAGCTAACATTAATGGCTGAATAATGTCCAAGGGAAGCTGCATATTAGGGTCTTAGACATTTTATACACCAACTAACCCATGCCTCCAAAATAAGGAGAACGGGGCTTATTCATGAAAACATGAGACCACCCAATGCAAAGCAGGCACCCCAACCCAAGTTCTTTGACGTTAGTGCTCATGAAATAATGCTTTTGATGGTCTTTTCCAGTCACTGTTTGCTAAGAATAGTGGATTGTTACTTAGGACTGTAATGAATATATTGGTTTTCCAGGTTGAGCTGGGCTGGTGTAAATCACTCTACTGGGATCTTAGTTATTCTGACCATGAGCACCTGGCCAGCCAGGCCCCTATCACAGAACTCAGCACATCAAAGCCTAGTAGTTCTCTCACCGCTTAAGTTGGAGGCAGGGAGATCATGGTTGTCAGCCTGGGGGCTGTGGGGCTGGATTTGAAGGGAGGGAAAGATGAAGTGATAGAATTCTTAAAGGAAAGACAAATGGATATTGAGTAGGTGCTTTAATGCCTATCTAGAAGTCACTGAACAAAATTTATGGCCAGATAGAGAAATCAGAAAGACAGAAGTACAGAAAGTTTTTTGAGAAGAAAATAATATCGTGAAAACATTGCCAATATCCCACAGATTGGCCTAAATGAAATGGTCAGCTATTTGATTCCTCCTCAGTTGTTAGGGAAGCAGACTACGTTATTTCTTTCAAACCTGGAAGGCATCTGGGAGGTGGTTTGCAATGAAGTCCCTGGGGGAGGTTGAATGCACTTAGATGCAGGTTCTCTAAAGATTCAGGAAGTGGGTGGGAGGAGGCTTCTGTCTAGCTGTGCCCCGTGCCTGCTGGGAAGCCTGGCAAATGAAGTGGATGTGGGGGTCAATGGAGGGCAGGGAAAGGAGAAGGCTGGCTGCTAGGAACCATTTTAGAGATCTACAAGGAAACTGAAATATTTCATAGTAGATGCCAATCTACTGATTGGGGCCACAAACCTATGCTCCCAGACACATCTAAGAGTGAACAGCAGTACCTTCTATTCATTGACAGGAAGCAGTTTCAAGGCAACTCTGAGATTGTTTTTTAGTGACTTTCATCTCCCCTGTATTTGTTTAAGTCCCCTTTAACATTGTCATCAGAAATAATACCATTTTTAAATTAATCTCTCTGAACTCAATTCTAAGATGCAAATATTCCTGAAAAGAGTCACAAACGTTGTCTATACACACTAATATGATCCTGGCTTATTAGATGCTTTCTGTCAACAGGAAGAAATCCTGAAGCATGTTGGGGATTGGGAGGTGGAAGGAAAGTCAAGGAGACTCTGTGGCTTCTGGACTGGAGCCATATAATATCTGGGCAGTCTTTAATGTACACCTCGAATCTGTGGAAACATGTACATAAATGCTTAGGTAAGTATAATGCCTTGTTCATTTGATGTATTTTACAATATGAATATGATGACTCTTTCCAAATATGTGGAGTTTTCACCGTAGCACACTAGACTTAGAGCTATTTGACAATAACTTATTTACACTATGAATAAGTTTAGAGTTGAGTTTGCTTAGAAGTTAAGTTAATGATAAACATCTAATGTAAAATACATGCATGCAAATTGGTATACAACCTTTTGGGAAGACAATATCTATTAAAAATTTGCATAAGTATACTCTTTGATCTGGCAATCCTACTTCTGGGAATTTTTCCACTGAAATATTCCCACAGTGATGCTAGAATATTGCATAGGATGTTTCCTTAAGCATTGCTTATAGTGCTGAATAATCAAAAATAATTCAAGTGTCTTTTTAAAGGAGATTTGTTAAATAAATCATGCAACAGCTGTATAGAAGAATACCAAAAAACTTAAGAAGGGTGAGGCATTCACATATCAGTTCAGTTTAGTTGCTCAGTCATGTCCAACTCGTGGTGAGCCCATGGACTGCAGCATGCCAGGCTTCCCTGTCCATCACCAACTCCTGGAGCTTGCTCAAACGCATGTCCATCAAGTCGGTGAAACTATCCAACCATCTCATCCTCTGTTATCCCCTTCTCTTGCCTTCAATCTTTCCCAGCATCAGGGTCTTTTCCAATGAGTCAGTTCTTCACATCGGGTGGCCAAAGTATTGCAGTTTTAGCTTCAGGATCAGTCCTTCCAATGAATATTCAGGACTGATTTTGAACTGGTTTGATCTCCATGCAGTCCTAGGGACTCTCTAGAGTCTTCTCCAATACCACAGTTCAAAAGCATCAATTCTTCAGTGCTCAGCTTTCTTTATAGTCCAACTCTCACATCCACACATGACTACTGGAAAAACCATAGCTTTAACTAGATGGACCTTTGTTGGCAAAGTAATGTCTCTGCTTTTTAATATGCTGTCTGGGTTGGTCATAGCTTTTCTTCCAAGTAGCAAGTGTCTTTTAATTTCATGGCTGCAGTCACCATCTGCAGTGATTTTGGAGCCCCAAAATCACTGAGACATATACCACAGGACATATACCAGATTGTAAGTGGAAGTTATCTTAAGGGGATGAGGGTCTTCTACTTTCTGTTTTCATTATTCCTGTGCTGTTTGAATTTTCACCAATATCCATTACTTCTGCAATAAAGTTATTGTCAAAACTATATCCCACCAAGGTGTGGCTCAGTTTTGGTCACAAGCCCTCCTCACCAGGGGGCTGCTCTTTCTTCTCATGCCTGCAGTGCTGTGTGTGTGTCCCAGTCCCATTTCTACATACTCTTTCCGATCTCCTGCCCTCTACTGTGTCCAGAGACAGGGTTTCCTTCTTATCAACTCAAGGACAGTGCCTGGATCTTTTGGAATTTGATGTCTCGCTTCAAATCCTTTTAGCCGTACTTTCCCTTCCTCACACACCCTTTCCTTGTTCTTTCTGTTTTCATCAGACTCCTTACCCTTCTGTGGTTTTTCTCCATGCTCTGCTCTCTGCTGTCTTTTTCAAGTGGACTTTCTTTCTCTCTGAAGGATCCCATTCTCTAAAAACTGTCTTTCTCTAACTGCTGTTGTTTAGTGCCTCCCACTTCAAAGAGGGTAGAAAGTTCTTCACCTACTGTAACTGCAAGTCTGCACTCACCTGCTTTCAGAGGCTGGCATTCATGCCACTAGCTAAAGATACTCTGAGGTTCAGTAGATTCACAGTAATTTCTTGACTTTCTAACTCTGCATGGCCAGAGGGGCAACTGAAACATTGTCATGGGGAGCGTGTAAGCTGGAATAGAGGAATAAATAGCAAGAGGGGCTGAAGTGATCAGCCTCCAAGTTGGCCCCTGGAATCCTTACCTCCTGATGTCACACCCTCTGTGGTCCTCCCTGGACCTGTGTGACCAGTAGAACAATGTGGAAGTCACAGCAGAGCTGTATACTAAGAATGACATATATATATATATGTATATAGGGATACTTATATGAAAAGTTATGACCAAGCTAGACAGCATATTAAAAAGCAGAGACATTACTTTGCCAACAAAGGTCCATGTAGTCAAAGCTATGGCTTTTCCAGTTGTCATGTATAGATGCAAGTGTTGGATTATAAAGAAAGCTGAGCACGTCAGAATTGATGCTTTTGAACTGCAGTGTTGGAGAAGACTCTTGAGAGTCCCTTGGACTGCAAGGAGATCCAACCAGTCCATCCTAAAGGAAATCAGTCCTGAATACTCATTGGAAGGACTGATGCTAAAGCTGAAACTCCAATACTTTGGCCACCTGATGTGAAGAACTGACTCATTGGAAAAGACCCTGATGCTGAGAAAGATTGAAGGCAGGAGGAGAAGGGGACGACAGAGGATGAGATGGCTGGATGGCATCACCGACTCAATGGACATGAGTTTGAGTAAACTCTGGGAGCTGGCGATGGACAGAGAGGCCTGGCGTGCTGTAGTCCGTGGGGTCGCAAAGAGTCAGATATGACTGAGAAACTGAACTGAACTGAACTAATATGTATATTTAAAAGTACCCCAGATCCTGACACAGGGTCAATGTTTAGTAAATGTCATCTTTTTTTAGATTAAAAAAATTTTTAAACTTATTTTTGGCTATGCTAGTTCTTTGCTGCTTCACTCTTCATTGTTGTGTGTGGGCTTCTCATTGCAGAGGCTTCTCTTGTTGCAGAGGACAGGCTCTAGGTGCCCAAGCTTCAGTAGTTCTGACACCGGAGCTTAGTTGCACCCCGGCATGTGGGATCTTCCCCCACCAGGGATTTAACCCATGTCTCCTGTACTGGGAGGCAGATTCTTTACTTCTGGACCACTAAGGAAGCCCAGTAATTGTCATCTTAAAAGAAGACAAAGTTCCAGCAGCAAAAGCAGAAAATGCCTCTCCATGTTTCTCTCTTTACTTCTTTTCTGGCTATGTGTGTGTATATGTATGTATATGTATATATATGTATATATACATATATATATAAAGTTAACAACAATTTGAATTCAGTTCAGTTTTGTTTTGCTTCTAAATTCATTACTAATTCACCATCTTGCTTTTGTGTGAATGGAATTATTCTAACCTTAGAATGGGATGCAGGAGTCAATGAGAATGCTTTGACTGGTCCGTTAAATCAATAGGAATATGAGACCAGTGTTTGCCTTCCATTATGGATAGAGCCACACTGTTCATATTTTCATTATGAAAATAGGCACTTTCTCAATGGACTTAGCATTTTCTCTGAGTCAGAGCATGAGAGACATGGTCGTCTTTGCTTCTTCTATTACTATAAATGCACATTAGTGAAGCCTTACTACCAACAGATACACCTTCCAGAGATGCTGTACAGTTTTATGGTGGAATGAATAATTCAGAGCTTGCGTAGGCCCCAAATTCCTGGATTAAATTGTTAATGATTTTATCAGTGTGACAGATTGATGCAGAGTTGCATCAGAATATAAAACTACTAAATATTTATAGTGTTTTATTTATTCAGTTACTGAGTGATTCCACTTTCCCAAGCTAGTAACTTGATCTGTAAGGGTAGAACTTTCTTTGTTTTGCAAGAATATTCTTCAATCTCACAACCAGTTAATTAAGTTGTTTAGGGAAATAACTTGTAAGATTTATGTCAAATGGCAGAATCAAAAGATTTATTGATGATATGCTGAGGAAAATCTATTGCTGGATCAAAAGAAATCTATGAAAATTAGTTTTAAATAGTCCATTAGGATAGATAACCAGCATTACTGATAAGCATTAACTTTATTCAAAGTAAATAATTTGAGAAATTTTTGCATAATTATTTTTCTTATCAGGGTTTTCTGTTACTGTACTTTTAAATAGTTGTGTATAAACCTTGTTTTAGGGGAGTAGACTAATACTTAAAATAAGCATTAATTACATTATATTAGGCTTTCATAATGTGCATGTTTTTAATGTTGTTTTTTTTTTTTCAAATAAATTTGACCCAATTTTGACCTAAAGTAGACTTTTGCCACAAGCCAGTCCTCCACGCAGATCTACTTTGTATTGATTAGGGTTCAAGTAGAGAAATAGAACTATCAGGAGGCTTGTGTGTGTGTATGTGTATATTCATGATTTGAGTATGTGTATATTCATGATTTGTGTGTATATATATATGTATACATATATACACATATTTGTATATGTATGTATAGGATTTTACAAATAGAAATTTCCTCTTAAACAATTGTAGAAGCTGGCTAGACTGTCTCCTGCGAGGCTCTCATCTCATATTTGATGGTGGATCCTGAAGTCTGCATGCAGAGCAGACAGTTTGGAAGGGAAGGTGGATAGAAAGTCGGGGAAAACAAGGACCAGCTGGAATCCACCAGCATGAACTTGATCCTGTGTCAGTTCTCACTGCCTTGTGCCTTGATGTCAGGGTGTCCTAAAGGAGAAGCTGCGTCCTTCATCATGGAGCTGAACAAACACCCGATGTAGGAGAGAGACAGGATGTGGGAGGAGCTAGAGCAAGCAGGGTCCCCTTGACATTCTCTTACCCGAGGGTAAGTTATAGGCCACCATCCCCCATCAGCCAGGTGGGCCTGCAGATAATCAGCAACATAGGTGAGTTACAAAAAATGCCTGGCTCCACCTTCTGAGCATAAAAAATGAAGTGCCACTTGGGCTGAGTAACATCCCACTGTGTATATGTACCACATCTCCTTTATTTGTTTGTGGCTGTGCTGGGTCGTCCTCGCTGCCCTCAGCCTTTCTCTGTTTGCAGCGAGTGGGGGCCACTTTTTGTTGCAGTGCAGGGGCTTCTCATTGCAGTGGCTTCTCTCGTTGTGGAGCACAGGCTTCAGGCACGTGGGCTCAGTAGTTGGAACATAGGCTCTAAGCCACCCAGGCTTTAGTAGTTGCAGCATGCAGGCTCAGTATTTGTGGCTTGAGGGCTTGGTTACTCTGAGGCCAGTGGAATCCTCCCAGATCAGGGATCTAACCCATGTCTCCTGCTTTGGCAGGCAGATGTTCATCCACTGCCCCACCAAGGGAGTCCTGTATCACATTTTCCTTATCCATTCCCTTGTTGATGGACATTTAGAACATTTAGGTTGCACTGTTGTGGTTATTGTAAATAGTGCTGCAGTGAACACGGGGCTTCATGTGTCTTTTTGAATTATGGTTTTTGCCAGGATATACACCCAGCAGTAAGATTGCTGGGTCATGCGGTAGTTCTGTCTTTAAGGTTTTAAGGAGCCTCCATGCTGTTCTCCATGGTGGCTGAATAGCACAGGCAGCTCAGCTCAGTGCTCTGTGATGATCTGGATGGATGGGAAGGGGGATGGGCAGGGGGAAGGTCCAAAGGGGAGGGAATATATGTATACATATAGCTGGTTCATTTCGTTGTGCAGCAGAAACTAGCAAAACATTGTAAAGCAATGATATCCCATTTTTAAAAAAAGATGAGGAAAAATAAAGTGCCACTGCTCCACTTTTCACCCTCCAAATCTTGCACAAAGTGTATTTTTGGCACTCCCTAGTGGAAGGGGATTCTGAGAGATGAAGTTCAGTCTAACCACATTGCCATATTACAAAGCTTCCACAGCCATGAATCCATTAAACCATTTTTTTGACGCCGACTCTCTCTACCTGCTTCAGCGTGCTTTATGCTCTCAACCAGCACCTGTGGCTCTTCTTTCAGAAGGATAAGCTCAGGCTACTGGAATGGCTTTCCCTGGAGATGCCTGGAAGTTTCCTTCCCTTCAGGCAGCCCTTGACCTATAACTAACAAGTGGGTCAGTCCTCCATGTATCCCAGTAACTGGAATCTAAGTTTCTCATTAATAAAATTCTTCTCTGATGTCTCATATGGCCCAGTGGCTGAAAATTTTTTTCCAGAATGTTATTTTTCTATGACAAGATCCCTGAGAGAAGCTGTGATTCTCTGGAATTGATAAACTGTCTTTGTGATAACCTGACCTCTACTTCATTTGATAGACACCCTAGATCCTAGATCCCCCATTCTTTTCTGTGAGCTGATGATCCAGGTCTGGACTCACCGTAAGATTTACCTCTCACATACCCTTCCCAAAACTGTCAACTTTGGCTTGTGCTTAAAGGTTCAGATCTTTGCCCTTTGAGCAACCAGCATACTTTCTGGATCTGCTTGTTAGAGCCTTCCCCAGACTGATCCATCTGGTTTCTGCCGAGCCCTGTTTCTGACAAAAAAAAGAAGGAGGTGGCAGGTAACAATTTTTGATAAGTGAAGAAATATGGAGGTCAAAGTTTGAAGAATAAGAGTAAAGACAGGAAAAAAGTATATTCAACAGTGTTTCAGATATTGTTCTAGATGTTGGACAACTTGCAGTGAACTAACCAAAGTCCTTGCCCCCATGGAACTCATCTTTTTTTTTTTTTTTTTGAAACTTGTCATAGTAAGTTATCTTTATTTTTTATTTTATTTTTTTTGACAAAAACCACTACAATACTGTAAAGTAATTAGCCTCCAACTAATAAAAGTAAATGAAGAAAAAAAAAATAAAAAGGAACTCATGTTCTATAGGGAAGAGGACAACAGCAAAACCCAAATATATGAGGTAGAAATAAGAGCTAAAGAAAATAAAGCACAGTAAAGAGGTAGAAAAAGGACAGTGAGCATGTGCTATTTAGAGAGGGTGGTTTGGAAAGCTCTCTGGTGGGGTCCCATTTGGGCAGAGACTGAAAGGAAAGGGCTGAGTCAGAGAGATCTGAGGGAGGAAACTTCCATGCAGATGGAGCACGAACTTGAAGGCCCATTAGCATTCAAGACTAAGCAGGGAATTACTGCAGCTTACATTAATTGATCACAAGGCATCCTGCTAAGCACTTACATATATTATCTCTCTGAATTCTGAAATGTTAACATTATGATTAATGTTGCTATGAGCATCTTTATACACATGAATTTTTCTCCATTTATTTCAATCATTTTCTTAGGGTGAATTCCCAGCAGTAGAATTTTAAGTCAGAGAGTATGAATATTTTTATAACTCTCAATGCTTTATTGCCAAATTGCCTTTCCAAAGGACTAGGCTGACAATTTATGTTGCCATCAGGAATGTCCAATTTAGTAAGGAAGTAAGTATTGGAATGGCTTGTTTTGCTGTGAATGTTCACACACAAAGGGACAGTTTAATATTTTCTTAGGTTAAGGGCAAAAAGATGAAGTTTTGTGCTTAGCAATGCCTTCTTTAAGGAAAAGCTGCCACCAGGGAACATTTGATCAAAAGTTACAGTATAAACCGATACCAGCTTGTCAGAGTCCTGAACTGGGATCAGAAGAGGTTCAGTTTCTGGCTTTGCCTCTTATTAATAGCTGGATAGCTTTGGGTAAATCTCTCAACTGTGCTGAGACTCAGGGTGCTTATCTGTGAAATGGTGATTTGTATTTGGTTAGGATATAAAGAGAATAGAATTATGTAGTGTATATGGAAGCACTTTCTAACTCTGGAGCATGTTGCTCCTTATTTACTAGGCATTCACTGTAATTCTTCTGTAAGCAGATTTGAAGCACAGCATTTATTATGAAAATATTTTAGTGACTCCTTTTCTGGTGGTTTCCTGTCCTAGGAAAAGAGCTTCAGTGTCCTTTGGGTACGAACACTCTTCACCTCTCACTTCCTCAGGCCAGGCAGTATGTGGGAAGCTGACTTTGCAGTAGACTCTTGAGTTGAGCACATGACCTAGACTTAAACCAATCTGTACATCACTCCCCTTCCTGACCCCAGTGATGGGTCCAGGGATGGGCATGTGACATAATGAGAAGTAATCCTGGAATATTTGCTGTAGCATCCAGGAGAGCATCTTCCTTTTCCTTCCCTGAGAGCAGGTTGAGTGTCTTGCCACTATGGAAGAAGAGCCTGAATAACCATGCAGCCAAAGCAGGAGAAAGGAGAGCCAAAAGATGCAAAGAGAAAGCCCTGACACCATTGTCTGAGCCCCCTAGTCCAGCCCTGTTTGCCCTGGACTTGCCAGTTTCATGTTTCCCTCGTGGCTCAGCTGGCAAAGAATCTGCCTGCAATGTGGGAGACCTTAGTTCAATCCCTGGGTTGGGAAGATCCCCTGGAGAAGGGAACGGCTACCCACTCCAGTATTCTGGCCTCAAGAATTCCATGGAATGTATAGTCCATGAAGTAATAGTTGGACACGACTGAGCGACTTTTACTTTTACTTTCCAGTTATATGTATCAGTGCATTCTTATTGCATAATGCAGTTTCAGAAGGATGACCTGTGATTTGATGCCCAAAGATTTCAGAGTTACAGAAAGCCTGTAGATTTGCATAGCACTTCTTGGTTCCCAAACTGTTTCACATATTATGTTAACTGTTGGTTTCTTCTAGTATCCTTGAGAGATAAGCATGCTAAGTGCTATCATACAATTTTAAAGGTGAAATACCTGGAGCAGTATGTGTGGTCATTCTGAGCCAGGTCAACATTCAGGTTAGACCTGTTACTTCTTACTTTTCAACCCTTTCCCAAAGTGGCTTTAAATCATGAATTCTAACTTACAGAAATATTGAAGGATATTTCTAGAGAGCCTATTAAGAAAACTCATAGCAAAGATTAGCTGAATCTATAAGGCAACATGCAGGAACGTATCAAATAACGATATCTGTTTCCAGATTGAATAAGTTGGCAAAAAACAGCAGGGGTCCTGCTGAATTTGCTGATCTCACTTCTTTCTCTTTTAATATAATGGAAATGTTGACATGCAAATTGTGTAGTGGAACAACTGCCAGATATTTTAAGTGCTTGTTGCCTCACTTGAAATGGATGAATAATTGCATCATATGCCTATATATTAGGAAGGACAGAAGGTATTTTCATGGGTCTGTTTCTTGTGCCTCTGTTTCCTTCTGTTTTTTGCCCAAGAAACTCACTATGGTGTATTTAATGATCTGCTTGTAGCACCCATGTATCCAACTGGTTAACATAGTTATTAACTTTCCATTCCCCAGGCAATAAAATACCCTAATCCCATGTGTCTTAAGCCCAGAAGGAAAATCATTTTATATCTTGAACTGAAGACATGAAATGAACCATGTTTAACTTGCAGAATTAAAGTATTTCAGTGTGGTGATAGAGCATATACACAGAAAATGCAGAAGATGCAACCTTACTAGGAACCTGTTTTGCCCAGTTTTATTAGTGAGATCATTGCATTTTCACTATGACACTACTAATATTCTTGTTTTCCAAGTTTTGGTTAAAGTGTCAGGAAAACCCACGATGCTATAAATGCTAATTGTTATTCAGTGTTTATAATGTTTCTCTTTAGAAACATCAGTCTCTAGGGATACTTCTGAAACGTGATATGCATGGAGATTATTCATGATTTTGCTGTCAGTAGTTCCTATGCTACCTGGAGAAGGTATATTCAAAGCTATTTAAATTTCTTAGCACTTCAGTAGTCATTTATTAGCATCCATAGAGTCAATATTCCTTCTTTTTAATATTGCTTTTAATATCAGCATTATTTCTGGAGATTATAAATGAGACTCCTTGGAACTCATTCCAAAACCCAAATATTCAGAAACTGGTTGCCTATGCTCTGTTTACAGAATATGTCATTGGTGGGGGCTAAATTTAGAAGCAGGGCAGTGATGCACTGGGTGACTGCTCTTTTGAGATAATTTGCAGTTGAAGAGCAGTAACCAAATTATTTTTCATTTCAGAGATGTTAATTTATTTATTTATCTATTTTTGTAAGCAAAAGCAATGCATGGAGTAACTAGCTATCTAAATGCCATCTCCTTGCACAAAGTGGACGAAGTGTGTTTTGAGTGAGTCCCAGGAGATCCGGTTGGACGCAGAGATGGATCTGCTGGAGCCTGCATCACGGATCTGTGACTGCACATCAGGGCTGGATGTGGGAGGACTGATGGTCTGACTCCCTCCTGCATGGATCCAGGAGTTACAGTTCAGCTTCTTCGTTCCCTCCTTGCAAGTGAAAATTTTATTAGAAAGGATGGTTTGTGTACTTGCCCTAAATCCTTTTGGTTCTTCTTGTTTTATGACCACAGTGTTTCGCCGTAGATTTTCTCCTGTTCCAGAGCCTTCTCTTTGTCATTTATCATGCTGACAGTTTAACAGAATCCCAGGCCTGGCAGATGGAGCTGGGATGTCCTTTCCCACACATTGCTAAGGAGCTTTAACCCTATCAGGGAGTCTCTTGACACACTATTGCGAGAAATGGTGCTAACAATCCTGACAAAGCAGCAACCAGAAGGGGAGTACGAAGCTACATGCATCAACTTCATGTGGTTTTATCATCAGTGCTTCTGGCAAAGTTTATGAAGAGGGATTCTTTAGGATCCCTTGCGGGCCAATATGTAAGCAATTAGAGTGATCCACTTGGTTAGGTTAATAAAAGTCGTAGGAGGGAATGAAGTGAATTTTCTGGAAATACCATATCACGGCGCAGGTTGTCTTCCAGATAATAGCAAGAAGATCAGGGTCTAGCAAGGCAAAATGAGTGTGAAAAGAGGTTACAGCCTACTCAGTTCAAAGTAAAAGTTACCACTCGCTGAGAATTTGCTATATTCCAGAAGAATTCTAAATACTTTGCATACATTGTTTAATCTACTTGCCAACCTTTTCATGGACTTATTGTCATAACACAACTTTTCTGAGCTTTACCATATGCCACTGTGCTAAGCACTGTCATAGGCATTAGCTCAGTTTTTCTTCTCAGTGGCTTTGGCTATCAAATCTCTCTCCAGTATCTATCTACTTTTGTTAGACTCTACTGCCCCCACCGTACGCTAGGCCGCCAAGAAGATTTGAAAACTTTTTAGCATAAAATAAAGAGCTTACAGAAAAGGACACGATACAATAAAGTGCCCACATTTTAAGTGCATATACATATACATCCTTAAAGGGACTGCCTTGATCAAGATAGGGACCATATCGAGTGGTCTAGAGGGTTCCCTCATGCCCCTCCCACTGGACACACTCTCAAAGGAAACGGTTATTCTGACCCCTGTCATACACTGGTCTTGCCTGTTCTAGAACTTCAATATAAATGGACTCATACTATATATGTCTAGTGTCTGGCTTCTTTCATGTAACATTATTTCTGTGAGATTCATTCAAGTTGTTGCATAGATCAATAGTTTGCTTTTTTTCTCTATTGTGTTGTGTCCCCTCATGTGAATATACAACAATTGTTTGTTCTTCCACAATTGTTTCTTGCTTAAATTACCAATTAGCCCCTTGGCTAACTGGTCTACGAGTATCTCCAATTGCCTTCTGATCTTTTCTCCACTTCATAGCCAGAATGGTTTACTCAGAATGGTCCTTTTACAGAGTGGCCCTTTCTAAGGGAGATACGCACACTGAATCTAGCAACCACTAGTATTCTGACCAGTCTGGGTTGAATTTGGGGGTGAAGAGTACAACTGGAAAATTTCAATGCAGTGTACACTTCTTTGTACAGCCAAGACATGGCTTCTGCTCTTTAAGAATGTACAGGAAGCTCATAGGAAGACAGGGCATAAATTAACAAATTCTGTTCAGTGTGGTTGGTTGTACTCAATACCAGCTTCAGGGAGATCACAAAGAGGACAAAACCCTCTTCAAGATTTCTTTCCTTGGCTTTGAGTCCACCCTCACTGAGAAACCATCTCATAACTGATTGGCCTCCAGGATATCAGTATATCTGGAAGTGGGTCCTAAATAGGAGGTGGAGGCAGATAAGTCAAGAACCTCATCGTTAAAAAGATACATTGGGCTTCTGGATTCACAGAAGGGTTTGTTTTGTTGTCATGTCCTGGGTGTGGGTAGTATGATCCCATCTTTGAGATATTGTGCGTATACGGAGAGGAGTGTGTTTCTGCTCTGAGATGCTGAGAATCAGACTCTACAAATGTGCTGCCAAGTGGCATCATTTGGGTACCAGGAAGCCTCCTTTTCTGACATCTGTTGTTCTATAGCTTCCAACTGTATTCAGTTCAGGATACTTAACAGATTAGTCACCCAATGCATAATTTTCAACTTGACCTGACAGTGAAGTATAATAAAAAGCTTATCTGCTTATTTAAAATAGGTGTTGACAAGAAGACAAATGATCAGCTCCTTAGTTATATTAAGATAGTCTTCTTTAGTTGATGATGCCAGGAAAGTCTGTCAAGCCTGAAATTCTCAAATAACTTCTCACTTTTTCCAGTCCTGTCAAAGTGAGGCCCTCCTTTATGACCTGATTAAGTTTAACAAGTGAAACCATGTGAAAAATTGAAATCACTGGTTGGTTTTAATTGTCATTAGTTTTTGGTGAGTGGTAAGTTTTCTTTTTCATGACTATAAATAGTTTTTCTCTGAGTATGGTATAAATTCAGCAATAGATTTTAGAAGTTTGTTTACTGAAATATGTATAGGAAAGTACACAAATGATATTCAGTTCAACAAATCATCTTAAGGAAAATGATGCCAGTGTGAAGTTGAGCAACTGTACATATTTTATACAGCTTTTTGTTATTGCTTTTGTTCTTTTTTTTCACTGACTGTTGTTTTATATATCTAGGCACTAATAGATCTAACTAACTCTCTCAAAGGTTATCATGTTTATATACCTGTGGAGCCATTTCTTCTCTTGTTGGGCACTTGAGTTTTCATCCTTTTGCTGTTTAAATAGTACTGCAAGGATACTATTTGTATGATTGCCTTTTTCCTTTCTCTTGAGCTTGGAATGTTAAATTATCAGTTTCTTGGAACTTGAAATTACCAGTTCAAAACTCATAAATTATTTCAAGGCTCTTTTTCCACAGTTACAGATTGCTCATTATAATAGCAATGAATAGTACCTTGAATAATACTTACATATCAGTTCAGTTCAGTTCAGTCGCTCACCCGCGTCAGACTCTGCGACGCCAGGAATCGCAGCACGCCAGGCCTCCCTGTCCATCACCGACTCCAGGAGTTTACCCAAACCCATGCCCATCAAGTCGGTGATGCCATTCAGCCATCTCATCTTCCGTCCCCTTCTCTTCCTGCCCCCAATCCCTCCCAGCATCAGGGTCTTTTCCAATGAGTCAACTCTTCGCATGAGGTGGCCGAAGTATTGGAGTTTCAGCTTCAGCATCAGTCCTTCCAGTGAACACCCAGGACTGATCTCCTTTAGGATGGACTGGTTGGATCTCCTTGCCGTCCAAGGGACTCTCAAGAGTCTTCTCCAACACCACACTTCAAAAGCATCAATTCTTCAGTGCTCAGCATTCTTCACAGTCCAACTCTCACATCCACACATGACCACTGGAAAAACCATAGCCTTGACTAGACGTATTTCTGCACACTAAAGCTAAACATTGTCTTTTATAATTTTTTAGTTTATTTTACCATGTTTTAGTATAATTGTATAAGGGATTTGATGTGGTCTATCTCCATTTATTATCTTTTTATGAGCTGGTTAAAAAAATTTTGATGCATAGGTGTATCTCCTAACTATATGTAAGGTTGTGGGTATATGATATAGTTAGTAGTCAGTTATCTGAATTTAAAATTAAACCAACATACTTTTGAATTTTCATGGAGGATAAAAAGAATCCCAGTGATTATTTTGATTTGGGAAGGGGTTTGAACTGTCATATACTTTAATTGAAATTTACTCAGCACCTACTTTGAGGGGTTGGTTTGTTTTGTTGACATGAAAAAGAGGATCCCATAAGCCTGAGAGCTCTGTTTATTTTTTATTTATCATTTTTATTGAGATGTAATTGACATATAACAGATTCAGGGGTACAATACAATGATTTGATATGTGTATATATTACAAAATGATCACCATAGTAAGTTTAGTTAACATCCATCACCACATAATTACAAATTTTTGTTCTTGTGTTTAGAACTTCTAATATCTGTTCTCTTAGCAATTTTCAAATATACTATGTGGTATTATTAGCTATAGTCACTGTGCTGTACATTACATTCCCAGGACTTATTTATTTTACAGCTGGAAGTTTGTGCCTTTGGACAACCTTCACCCATCCCTCACTCTATTTAGCTCTTTAAAGAGGAGAGGGTAACAGGGCACCAACAAAGCAAGTTTGCTGGGACTGAGACCTTAAAGCTTGGCCTCCTTCTCTTGTTGATTGGCTGTTAGTGTCCTGTGGTCCAGGAAAGAGCATGTGTGTATATGCTGACTAAGAACAACATAGCCTAGTTCTTTTTGAAGGAAAAAGCTGTCAAGAGCTGGGGCTTCCAATAAATAATGGCAAATGGATTGTGTTATGAGTTAGGCATTTAGACACAAACAGCTTGAATTGAGTTACCCACAAGTTATTACAGCTTATAAAGGAGATCAAGCTTCTGGAATATGATAAATGAATTCTTGGGAGGCAATGAGGTATAATTGTGTGCTAGAGAATGTGTGCTTTGGAGACAAATAGAGCTGGATTTGAATCCTGCTTTTTCCTTTACTAGTTAGGTAAATTTGGAGAAGATTTTTAGGCTTTCTAAGCCTTACTTTCACAGTTTGAAAAATGGGAATCAAATCTATCTCAAAGAGTAACTGTCAAGTTGAAGCAAGATAATACATATGTAACAAGTGACACATAACATCTGTTCAGTGTAGGTTAGGCATTGGTCTTTTTCTGTGGGTGAATGTGGAGACTTTAAGCTTCATAAAGATGGTGATGGCAGCACAAAGGGGGCACTAGAAGAGAACTGGTTGCTTCTCAACCTTGTGAAGATGGCTTTAGGAAAGGAAAAGAGCTGAAGTTTCCGTAAGCAGGTGGCAGAGATTTCCAGAAGCAGCTGGGATTCTCAACTGATAAAGTATTTAGAGCCCTGACTATTTTTCCCTATCTTCAAAAAGGTCCAATTCTATCCCTTAAGTGCTTTTCTCTCTTTTAAGCAAGAAACAGGGTAATATAAGCTAAATATGTGCTGTTCTGTGCTTAGTTGCTCAGTCACATCTGACGCTGTGACTCCGTGGACTATAGTCCATCAGGCTCCTCTGTCCATGGGGATTCTCTAGGCAAGAATATTGGAGTGAGTTGCCATGCCTGCCTTGAGGGGAATCTTCCTGACCCAGGGATCGAACCCAGGTCTCCCGCATTGTGAACTGATTCGTTACCATCTGAGTCAGCAGGGAAGTTCAAGAATACCAGAGTGGGTAGCCTACCACTTTTCCAGGGGAATGTCCTGACCCAGGAATCAAACCAGGGTCTCCTGCATTGCAGGCAAATTCTTTACCAGCTGAGCTACCAGGGAAACCCAAGCTAAATATAACCTGTAATAAAAACTATTCATTGATTTTTTTTTAACAAGACAAATTTTAGAAAGACACGTTGTCTGCACGGGTTTGCAGGCTACTAAAACCTTGCAGGAGTATACAGGGAGAACATTTATTATTTTTGGAGAAAGGAAGATGCCCTGGAGTTCAACTCTCTACAAGACTGTATTCACTGCATGAGTATGACTCCTTTTGTGAAAAATACCAACCGTGGAGTGGATACTACCTCTAACACCAAGGTGCTAATCCGAGTCATTTTTGTCTCCTACGCAAAACAAACAAACAAAAAATTGTAATCCACACTTCATCCCTCAGGAGAGAAGGAGTATTGGGTATTGAAAACCGTAATCAGCTTTGAAACTTCAAATGAATTGTTTCTGTCACATCTGCTAGCAGGTTCCTCTCCTGCGGAGTAGTTCTGGGAGCTGTGGATCCAGGAGTGGAATTATTTTTGGCTCACTTTATAGCTGCCTGAGATGTGCTAATGGTCTTGGTGATGGGTAGCCACACCCTCTGCCCACTGAATGCCCCTCCTGGAGGCCAGTGCGGGAAGGGTGTGAGGAAGTTCTTTTCTTGAGACCAAAAGTATCCTCTGACTAATGTGTCTAGACATAGCTTTTCAAAAACGGAAAGCCTAGTGATCATGCTTGATCTCAGACCCTCCCTCCAATATGGCATTGTGGTATTACCACAAACTCTTCAAGCCACATGTTCTGGATCTCTTTCCTCGCTGATTAAAAGTGAAGAGATGAGGGAAAACGCACTTAGACAAGGACATGAGAAATACCTCCCAAACTAACTTTAACTTGAAATTTTATTTTATTTCATTTTTTTATAATGCATATTCAGCTTTATTCATTAGGACTTATAAAAATTTACAATGTAGTATTAGTTTCTGATTACCTAAAGTGATTCAGTTACAATATATATTTATTCTTTTCCATTATAATTTATTATAAGATATTGAATATAGTTTCATGTGCTAGCAGTAGGACCTTGTTGCTTATCTATTTTATATCATGAGGACTTTATTTTTTGGAGCAGTTTTAGGTTCACAGCAAAATTGAAGGGAAGATGCAGAGATTTCCCATAGAATCCCTGTTAGAATTTTAGAATTTCATGAATAATACATGAGCACAGGGATTTTGGAAAATGATTTCTGTACTTGTATTCTCATTTTAGCAAAACTCTGGGAGTTCTTTGTCTATGTGTTATAAAACTATATAGGCCTTTTCTATAGTAATCTAAGAATTATAAACCCAGAAAGAGTCTTAAGATGTTAGTCCATTTACTGTATTCTTATTATTTCTACTCTAAGTTACCATACTGGTGATAGAATATAAACTCCAGGAGGGCAGGTCACTTGGCTTAGTTTACCACGGTATTAAAACTACATCAAAACATGACAAACAGAATAGATGTTTAGTGAAAATTTGTTGAATGAATGAATTAATATCTATTTTTTTAAATAAAAGATACCATTTTAGTGAGGCATTTCAAAGGCAACTTACACTTTCCCATTAGATCCACTGGGTTTAAAAAAATTTTTTTTTAATGCTTTTGAAGTCAACAAAAAGGTCTTTGTTTTTGTTTGTTTGTTTGCTTGTTTTTACCCATAAAAGAGATCCACCATCTGCAAATACTGGGAAAACAGCAATTTGATACATTCCTCTGACTGATCAGGTCCCAGCATCCCTTGTTTTTCCTCATGTTAAGCAAGTTTACAAGAGGAGATGTTCAGCCTTCCCTAGACACTTGTTTCAGCTGTTATTTTTTTCTCCTGCATCTAAACTTAAACTATCAGGCTCCAAAGAGCTTGCTTAGTTTTATTTGCCCCTCTGCAGAAAAGAAGAAAGAGTTTGTCAATATATATTAACATTCATATTTTGGGGAAAACTGTTAACTTGTCCTCTAGTTTTTCTCCTCTAACATCAATCAAACTATTTATGAAGTTTCTGCTGGGAGCCCAGCACTCTACCTTCCCATTGCTTCATGCCTTATTTTCAAGACTTTCAATAACATCTTTTTCATTCTTCTCTAAATCTTCTCCATTTTGTCCACAGCTTGTTTAAAATATGAATCCATAAAATTTGGCATACAGTGGTTAAGTACGTTAGGAAAATCAGGTTGGGCACAGGTTTTCCAGTGAGACTTAGACTCCCTTTTATTCATATTCAGAAAAAGAGGTATTGATGAATGAAACCCCACACAGCTGTGGCATGGGGAGAGGGGGTTACAAGCATGAAGACAGAGTAAGAAACTTGATGTCTTCCAAAATGTCTCCTGTAGTATATAATTTTTCTTTCATAGAAAATAAATAGCACATTATAATCAAACTTTCAAAATGCTGGAAATTTTCTTGCTTTATCTGGCTCTGTATTAGAGTGTTATTGTCACAATTATGTTGTGTAACAAACCACCCGCAAACTCAGAAGCTTACAAAAACAAAACAAGGGGAAGAGGATGAAGGCCCTCCACACCCAGCTGCTGAAACCGTAGAACATGCCAAGAACCACCTGAACTGTCCCTTCCTGGAGACAAAAAGAGCTTTTAAAGTGTTGGGTTAAACAAAACAACCCCAAAAGAACTGATGTGTGTTAAAATTCCAGTGAAGAGTAATTGGTGATTTTTGGCAGAAACTAAATAATCCTTAATAAATAACTATTTTATAATAAGAAAGAGTTTACTGTAGTCTGCCTGAAATAGGGACAAAACTGAACAAACAAGATGAGTTAGATTCTCTGGAAAGTGTGAAAGCTGTCAGTGAACTCCATTCTCCTCTATCAGGAGAAGTTAATGACACTGAGATTAATGACATTTGTGCGGAAAATTCAGGACTTGTTAATAATCTTGATAGGAAGATGGTTGACTAATCAAGATGAAACTGAGCTACCCTTCAGAACTAGATGAACTAATGAGTGAGGAAGCACATGAGAAACACATAAAACCTACTGAGGAGTGAAAATGGAACCCCTCAAAAAACTAGTTGGAAACAAATTGTAACTCATGCTGAGGGGTCAGCTGACTCAGCTGAGCTAGGCTGGCACCAGCCAGGCAGCTTTGCTTTAGGCTGTTGGTCACCTGGGCTTGTCTCCAGGGTGTGGGTAGATTCCTGTCTGCCCCACCTGTCCCCCATCTTCCTGGGGCCAGCGGCTGCACGAAGCATGTTCCTATGAAGAAGGGCAGGAGCACAAGAGGCTAGCATGTGGAAGGCCACTGTTTATGCTTTGTCTGTCAACATTCTCTTGGTTAAAACAAGTCACACGTTCATGTGCAACATCATGGGGGACATGGGAGGATACTGTAGCCACAGTGGGAAGAGGCAGGGATAGAATATTTATTAAACAGTGATTGAAATGGTCACCCAACTCACTGGACTGCAAACTTTACAAAAGCAGGACTTTTGTTTGTTTTGCTCGACAATGTATCCCCAGGGCCCTGCAAATGTTGTGGCTCAATGAACATTTGTCAAATGAATGGATGAGGAAGCCAATAATATAGACCCAGCAAGAGCAGATGAAGAAGAATACTAATGGCAACAGAGCAGGATATTTTCCTTATAGCAAAAGCTTTCATTTTTAAAAAATGAAATTCTTTAGTGATACTTTAAAATTAAATGGATTTTGATTCAATAAGTTCTATGGTTAGAGCAGTAACTTGCACACAGTAATCACTGTATTGTTACTATTTAGTTGCTAAGCCATTTCTGACTCTTCACAACCCCATGAATTGTAGTCTGCCAGGCTCTTCTGTCCATGGGATTTTCCAGTTAAGAATACTGGAGTGGGTTGCCATTTCCTTCTCTGAGCACTATATAGTACTTGACTAAATTGCAAACAAAGATGAAGTTACTTTATTGTTTATATTTTTTCCAAGTTGGAACAAAGTACAAATATTCTAACTTCTCTATCATGGCTCCTTGTTCTCCCAGTATCTGCCATCAAACAGATCATATCGCTTAAAGTGATGATGTTAATGAAGATGATAATAATAACACCTAGTATTGATGGAGCCTTTACTATGCACCAGGCAATGTGCTAAGTGGTAAGCATGCATTATTTCATTTAATTCTTAAAACAAATGTATTAGGTGGAGCATATTATTAGTATCTTTTTGCAAAGGTAGTCTTTCTGATTCCAAAGTCTGTGTTTTTTATTGCTGTCTTTCCAACATTGAAGGAGGCTGCAGGTGGAAGCCCTCTTGACTCTCCTGTTGAAGTCATGTTGACATCAAGTACTCATTGAAAGCAGTACACAAGTTCTATAAAGTGCCTCTGAGAACACATCTTCTCTGTCTTGAGGGAGGTAATTGAGATCTGAGGCTTTTAACCTGTTTCTTAACAGTTTAGCCTGATATTTAGGAAGAACCCAAATCTCCTTTCCTCTGAGGTCCTTCTGGGCTCAGACTTGGTTCATGAGTAAGTATGAAAGGAGATGTTACAGTGAAGTTAATTAAGCAGAGTGGGTCTTCTATAACCAAGAATTCCATGGAGGACTTTTAATTTATTTTTTAAAAATAATATTTATATATTTGCTGTGGTGGATGATCTTTGTCGTGGCATACAGGATCCTCAATCTTCATTGCAGCCTGCTTGATCTTTAGTTGTGACATGTGGGATCTAGTTCCCTGACCAGGGATTGAACCCTTGTCCCTTGCTTTGGGAGCACAGAGCCTTAGCCCCTGGACCACCAGAGAAGTCACCATGGAGGACTTTCTAGAGTTTAACAGAGACACCAGAGGCTACTTTGTCTCTTGGTCAAGGAATCTGCACCATCAGCATTTTCATGGTGCAGGAGAAGTCGTTTGCCATGGTTTATTGCAGGGAAATTATCTTGAGCAGACCTGTGTGTGTGCACATCTGTGTGTGTGTTGCTGTCAGCTGATACCCAAGAAGCAGGCAACTACAAACTTCGCCTACTTAGCTGTGACTTTGAATCACTCTAGCGAAGGTGATGTGTTGAGTTTCCCCCTTGAGAATAATGCCCAGAGGAGGCTGTGCACAGGCTGAGGGTAGCTCTGCTAATCTTTACCTTGCCTTTGACACTTTCCTGGATGGATTCTTTTGCTGGAGCTCTGTAAGCAATGGTTCCCTTGACAGCAGGAGAGAAACAGGGCCCTAGCTTGCAGCTCTCTGATCACATGTAACTCTCCACTGAGGTGAGGAGATGCACATCCTTCAAAGTGACACCCAAGAAAGCTGCGTTTGTCACTCACAGAGAGGCTGCCCAGTCAGCGGCGCAGCAGTGAGGGGTGTTGGATTTCAGTTTTCAGTCTTAGCAGACAGCACCATTCCCAAGGAATGATAGCAGCCCATTTATCAGGTTCTGCAGGACAGTTGGCAAGAAGAGTCTGTATTACCTGTCTAACAGTTCACCTGCCATGACTTTAACATACAAAGTGTGGGGAAAGCATCAGAGTCCGACTGTGGTCCAATACTGCCTCTCTCTCATCAGGGGTCACTTGCCTCTCCTGTATTTAGGTTGGCAATTCCACCAGGTTATTACCTGGCCTTCAACCATTTTTCCAGCACTGCCCTTGTTTCTGCTCAGAATGGCAGGACTGTGGGCCTCCCTCCATGTAAACCTGCTCTGCAGTGCTGGTTCCATAGGGAAATTACAATTTTCTTTACTGCTTTGTCCGTAAATTATTCAGAGTCCCTTGCTGAAGGCTACTGTGTAGAGACTTTTAGCTAGGTTTTTCAGGTACCAGAGGGAAAGTATAGCACAGCAGGAAACAGGTAACATTAAAAATGGAAAAACATTTTAACTTAAGGATAGTAAAGTACTTAAGGACATGGTATTCTTAAATGTCTTGACCATTTACCACAGGGAATTTTTTTCCCCTGGGTTCCCCACCTTGTTAGGAATCCTTTCTCTTTCCCTCTCCTCACTTTCTAGATGAGCCTGCAACACCCAATTCACCCTTCCTTTATTATGCCTAGTAATTTAGCTTTTCATACTCCTTTCTTCACTCCACCCTGACCTGCTGTTGTATGATCAAAAACTTAATCAGGAGTTTGGCTAAAAGACAAAGTCTTACACACGTGGCTATACCTTGAACTGTACAGAGGCAGCAGGAACTTGGAAATCACATTTTTTCCTTAATATGGTAAGAGTCAAGTTCTTAGAACTACCTAACCAGTTTTTGGTCAGTGGAACGAAGATGGTAGAAAAATATATTAATTTCCTCTTTCTTCCTACTTCCTTCCTCTTTCTAGAAGGACCAAAATGTTATCCCCTACCTCTGACTTACATTAAGATGTTGATTTTGAAAAATCCCTACCTTATGCTTGGGGCAGAGATATATCTTATTCAGGATGTTATCTACTCTAATTCTGGAAAAGAATTCTGTCAGCAACCTGAGTGTTCTTGAAAACAGACTCTTCCCCATTTGAGCCTCCAAATGAGATCACAGCCCAGCCACCACCTTGACCATACCCTGTGAGACCCTGGACAGAGGACTCAGCTAAGCTGTGACTACACCTTGGACCACGGAATCTGTGAGGTGGTAAATCATGTTGTTCTAAGCCACTATGTTTGTGGTAAGTATTGTGCAGCCATGTGTAATGAATAAAAGCACCTGCCTCGTGGAGTTGTTAGAATTAAATGAGCTAAAACATGTAATGTGTTCAAAATAGTGCTTGGTGCACAGTAAGCAGATGTTAGCTATGAAGTAATAGCACCTTTTATAAATTTCCTCTCATAATCACTCTGTTGACAAATATTTATTGGGTGCTTACCATGTGCCTGTGTACTCCCCCTTTTTTAAGCTCCTTATAGCCTAGTGGGAAAATAATTCATTAACATTGTTTATAGTTATAAAGAGTAATATAGGGAAGAGTACCATAAAGGGAAAATTCAGTGGACTATGGAAGGATATAGAAGGACCCAGCATTGACTTAAAGAAAGAGAAGGATTGGTTGAGGTGATGTTTAAGCAGCAAAATGAAGGCTGAGTAGGAGGGAGGGATAAACAGTGGGAGAAAGATGAGTCTTGATCAGCGCTGTCCAGTGGAACTTTCTGAGTTGATAGAAATGTCAGTTCTGTCCAGTCTAGTAGCCACTAGCCATTTATGACAACTAATTGCTTTAAGCATGGCCAGTGCAACTGATGAACTGACTTTTAAATTTTATTTCATTTTAATTCAACTGCATTAAAACATTCCCACAGTATTGGACAGTGTAGTGAAGAGGGAAAAAACATGTGAAAGGATTCTAAGGCTGGAGAAAATATATTTTATTTAAACCACTGAGAGAAGTACAGTTTGACTGAAGCTAAGACTGAGCATTTTGTAATTCTGTTATTCAGTCAAACATCAGCAATACCAATGAACACTTATACAGCACTTATTCTGTACCAGGCACTGTTCTAAGTGTCTTTCCTATGCAAGCTTATTTATACCTGACAACAACCCCATGAGCAAGAGCTTTCATTACCTGCATTACAAAGGTGCTGCTGCTGCTAAGTCGCTTCAGTCGTGTCTGACTCTGTGCGACCCCATAGACAGCAGCCCACCAGGCTCTGCCATCCCTGAGATTCTCCATGCAAGAACACTGGAATGGGTTGCCATTTCCTTCTCCAATGCAGGAAAGTGAAAAGTGAAAGTGAAGTCGCTCAGCCATGTCCGACTCTTCACAGCCCCATGGACTGCAGCCTACCAGGCTCCTCCATCCATGGGATTTTCCAGGCAAGAGTACTGGAGTGGGGTGCCATTGACTTCTCCATACAAAGGTGCAGTAGGGTTCAATTTACTTGTCCCTGGGGATGTATCAAGTGATTAGCTGAGCTGGGCAGGCTGGGTCCAGAGTCTGTGATTTGTCTACTGTGCAGTGTTGACTTTCACAGGCACAGAAAAGAATGGTAAGGCAAGTTAAGAGCAGAGCGCTCTTTAGTTCCCTACTTAGATCACTGTACCTGTGTATATTACAGAAATGAAATATCTTCTGGTGGAAAAGAAACATTTCCAAATAACAAAATATGTGTATCTAGTGAACTCTTCTTGAATTATATCTTTTGGAAAAGCTTTGGTATTCCTACTGTTTATTATATATCCTTATGGAAGTATAGAGAGAAGAGAGTTTTTCAACAAGGGAGTTCATAACCTTCTCCGTTTTACTCTAACTTGATCATTTAGTAACTGTTTCCATGAACTTGGGGAGTCAGTGCTATGGGCATAGTTATTATTTTTGTTTTATACTAGTCACAACAACAAAGCTTGTATAAAATCTTAGAACTTTAAGAAATGTATTTCTGATTTGCAGAGGTACATAATGGAGGCTTAGCCTCATTCTAGAGAGGGTCTCTCTGTATGTGTTGGCATAATGGATGTAAGACATCAGAGACTATGAAAAGAAATGGCTGCTTTTTAAATTAATTTATTTAAGGCTGTGCTGGCTCTCTCTGGTTGTGTCAAGATGGGGATACTCTCTAATTGCAATGCACGGGCTTCTCATTGCAGTGGCTTCTCTTGTTGCCGAGTATGGGCTCTAGGTGCACAGGCTTCAGTAGCTATGGCGGGTGGCCTCAGTAGCTGGGGTTCCCAGGCTCTAGAGCACAGGCTCAATAGTTGTGTGTGGGCTTCATTGCTCTGTGGCATGTGGGATCTTCCTGGACCAGGAATCAAACCTGTGTCTCTTGCATTGGCAGGCAGATTCCTTACCACTGAGCCCCCAGGGGAGCCTGTGGCTGCTTTTTCTGCCATTCATTTTTATGACGCTTGTAAGACTAAAATATCCCTCTTGGAGGGATGGCTTAGTGTCAGTATCTCCTGGGTGAAAAGGGGACTAAATGTAAAAGAGTTCCTAATCCATCTTGAACATTTTAACCAAGTTGCAAACCCAGTGGGTATTTGGAGATTATACCACCAGAGGGAGTGGGATTGCATTTTTTAAACTTTTAATCCCATCTCTGAACATCCTCTACTGGCTGCTTTAGTGTTACAAATAAAGGTGATTTCATATATGATTAAAAGTCGAAATATCTTGAAGAACAGATGCTCAGTTACTATTGACTTTGTTTAATTGGATTCCTGAAAATAAGAAGTACCTATAAGAATTGATCATGCTTTGACAGAAAAGGCTTCAGCATTTGGCAATATTCTCAAAATTCCAGAGAAGGGTTCTAATGGTTGCTAAATTAGAACATTTAGAAAAGTATCTTAAATAGTAAAAGAACCTGGAGATAAAATTTGTAAGTTATTTTTATCCTTTATATTTTTAGCTCTATCACCTGACCTTTTAGTTGGAAAAGGCTCCTTTCTCCTTGTGTTTGTGATTTTAAAGTCAGAAACTAGTTGGAGTTTGTAAATAACACAGACAACCAAATAATAATTCTTCCTAAAAATCTAGAGGGGAGAATTGGTTTAGAAAATAAATGAGCCTAGAGAGACTGAAAGGTAAATACCTAAAGAAGAGTTAATTGCTCATTCAGGTCTGACTCTTTGCCACTCCATGGACTGTAGCCTGCCAGGCTCCTCTGTCTGTGTAATGCTTCAGACAAGAATACTGGAGTAGGTAGCCATTCCCTTCTCCAGGGGATCTTTCTGACCCAGGGATTGAACCTGGGTCTCTTGTATTGCAGGCAGATTCTTTACCATCTGAGCCACCAGGGAAGTGAAACCATATTAGCACATTCCATGGGATTCAGGAAAGAAAAGGCCAAGTTAATACAAACTTGATCTTCATTTTTGCCACCTCAACCCTGACTGTGCATTGGAATCACCAGAGGAAAACTAAAACATACCAATGATGAGGCCCCACTCCAGAAAAATTAAATCAGAATTCCAGAGGATGGGGATGCAGTCAAAACAGAGATAGCCTATTAACAGTTTCATCTACATTGTTAAATCTCCTTGTTTGTGCCTGTGTGTGAATGAGTTACTTTATCTCTTTCTCTCTTTTTTTTTTCTTTCATTTTAAGACTGCAAGTCATCCTTCTTCACCTAAATTAGAAAGTCCTTGCCAATTCCAGAGGTTAAAATCCTAAAATGATGATGTGTTTTATTTGTAGAAGTTAAATGCTAAAATGACAATGCCATTCAAAGAAACATTCATTCTGGTGCTATTGCTTTTGAGTGAACAGCCTATGGAAGAGTGACTACCCCAGGGATCTTCTCACCCCAAGACCGTGAGAATGTGACAGAAATGATATTTTATAAATATTAAATGGACATCGTCGAATTTCCATCTTGAATCAGTTGGTTCTTTCCACAATCATGCTGTGTGATGAACAAGTCTCAGGCACACAACTATAAGCATTTATTTGTCATGTGTCTGCAGTCACCTGGGGGGTTGGTGCATATGTACTGGGCTCTGCTGGCTGAGAGCCAGGGCTGACTGTGAAAGGCTTGGTACTTACACTAGAAAACTCACCTTCCTCTTGTAGATGATGGAGAAACAGTAAAGGTTATTTTTGAACAAGGATGGTGATGGGATGACATTTGTGTTTTGGAACTATCCTACATGGTGTGGCAGGCAGGTTGGAAGGAGACGAGACTGGAGGTGAGGAACCTTCTGAGGATACTGGCCATTGGTCCAAGTGAGAGATAGGGAGGCCCAGATCACACCAGGTCTCAGTGGGGATGCCAAGGAGAGTGATTCTCCTCTCCTAACACTTCTGCAGGCTGCCCACCATCTCAGATGCCCCTGAACACCATCCGTCTCTCAGAGCTCTGACATGAGGCCTGGGAGGATTTAGTTCTGGTTCTAGTTCTGTCTTCACACAGTTGTTTGCCTCTGCCACATCACCAAAATTATCTGGACTTCAGTGTCCTTATTTGAAAGATGTTAAACACACCACCCAGGTGGTGCTAGTGGTAAAGAACCCATTTGTCAATGTAGGAGGCTTAAGAAACATGGGTTTGATCCTTGGGTGGGGAAGATCCCCTGGAGGAGGGCATGGCAACCCACTCCAGTATTCTTGCTGGGAGAATCCCATGGACAGAGGAGCCTGGCGGGCTACAGTTCATAGGGTCACCAAGAGTCAAACACGACTGAAGTGACTTAGCATGCAAACACACTAGATGACTTCCAAATTCTCTGCCCCAGACTGTGCAGTAGATAATTGAGCAGAAAATAAAGACCCATGAGTCTACAGATTCATGTTATTCTTAGTTGTAGAATATTTTCTTCAAATAAAATATTATGCAGAAACTTGATATATCAAAAGATTAAAGTTGACAACATCTGGCTGATGTGGAGGCGAGAACAGAGAACCTGTCTTGCTTGGTATGGCCACTCCTGGTTGGGGGGTGAGGGTGGGTCCCAGGGCTCAAATTTGATGGTTCAAACCCTGGGCAGAGCCAGGCTTGGGGGAAGCATTAAGTTGTCCAGCTCCAGGGCAAGGAGTGCACCAGATCCTGACCCTCATGGTCATGTAGTTAGTGACAAAGTCAGAAAAACCTAGTTCTCCTGATTCTTTCTCCAATACAAGTACTAACCAGCCTAACCTTGGTTAGGTTCCAAGATCAGATGAGATGGGGTTCACTCAGTGTGGTATGGCTGTAGACCTGAATCTTTCTATTGTTTCCTGATGAGACCCGATCTTCAAACTAGTATTAGCTTGGAAAGTGCCGTGTCAAATACCTTGCAAAACCCCTTAGACTTTGAGATTTGACAACACTTGATTTTAAGGTTTTCCCACACCAAGGTTATGATAATGTTCTAAGGATGTAAAAGGTTGGGGCCTCAATTACCCACACATCCTTGTTTAGAAGAAGACCAGGATTTGTTTCCCAAGGAAAATTTTGACCCTGCCTGGATGAAATGCCAGAGATGCTTCGCTCTCCAGTGTAGGCATGAGTCAATACATTAGACAATATCAAACATATCTTTTGATTTGTTGCTTGTTAAAGAGGCACATGGATCTTCCTTTAAGGAGTAATGCAGAATATTTGGCTCCAAGGATTTGTCTGTAATAACCAATATTAAGTGAATCCGTGAAGTATGCAATTATCTATTAAACACTTTCTCTGTGCTTGGCACTGTGCTAGGTGTTGGGAATAGAATGATGAGCAAAAGCGAGCTAGGAGCTGCCTTGAGGAGCACACGGTCTAGGGGTGAAGACACATAGGTAAAGAGGGCTTCCCTGAAGAAGCAGCCTCTAGCTTAAGACATGATGGAAAATTTCCAGACAAAGGCAGGGACCAAAGGATTGAGGGAGACAGTGTTCAAGATATAGGGAACAGCCCATTTAAGGATCTGGAGTGGGGAGAGAATATGACTTTTTCAGTAAACTTCAAGAAGTTCATCCCGATCGCTAGGATGAAGTTAATAGAGAGTTGAGATTGGAGATGTAGTTGGAGGCCTGTCTGTATTCAACCATCGAGGGTGTGGAATTGATGCTAGGGGACTCATAGAGCCATTCAGCCATTCATTTTTTCCTTTTTAAATTATTATTATTATTGTTTGGTTGGTTTATTTACTTTTAATTGAATCATAATTGCTTTACTATATTGTGTTGGTTTCTGCCAAATAATTATTATATTTAATTGAAGTATAGTTGATGTATATCATATAAATTACAGGTGTACAATATAGTGATTCCCAATTTTTAAAAGTTATACTTCATTTATAGTCATTAAAATATTGACTATTTTTGTGAAACATTTTTTGTACAGTATTTTGTACAGCATTTCCTTGTAGCTTATTTTATACCTAACAGTTTGTACTTTTTAATCCTCTGTCCCTATATTGCCCCCCACCACCCCTTACATTCAGGTGTTTCAAGTGGAGCTTTGTTTTAGAGAAAGCAGACTGGCTGTGGTTTGGGGGATGGATTAAAATAGGGCAAACAAATGAGAAGGCTGGGTGGTAAATCCAGGCTAAAATGAGGGTCACCTGACCTCAGGGAGGGACATTTCAAAAAGAGATTTAGTGATATTTACCAGTGTCTCACTTGAGAGAATCCCTATTTACAGAGACTTCCCTGAAAGTTAGTAGCCTGTGAGTCTCCAACCTTTGGTTTTGGATTAGTTAGGAATGATAAGAAGATGTTGTAACGGAAGTGCTTTATCAGGGTGATTTTACTCAAGGGTGCTTTAAAATGGGTCCATCAGGTTATATGTTTGCTTATCTTCCTATGGATGGTTCTTCAGTCTGCTGTTTAGAATATTACCTCAGATCCTCTTTAGGAACATGCCAGGCAAAATTTACTTTCAGGGACCACACCAGTGATGGGCTGTGTTTCTCCTGACTGTGTTTTGAGCTCTGACTGGGATGAGTGGTGTTAGTGACCACAAATTCCATTTTGGTTGGTGTCTAGGAAGCCCCAAGCCAAATTATTGCTTCTTCTAGCAAAGTGTATTAGTCCTTGTGGCATTTACTGACCTCATTCTGGCTTCATTTTCTGGTTTCTATTTTTAATTTTACTTTCTTCCCAGTTCCCTACTTGTTTATTTAAATCTTGTTTATCTCAAATCTTGCAATATAGTATCTTCATAAGTCACTTCAATTCCTGAGACTGAGTATAAATAATTATAATAATATGAAAAGAACTTCCTGGATCTTTGTGCCACAGGACACTTAGGAAGTTAATATTGGATATATACACCTAGGGAGAAGGCAATGGCACCCCACTCCAGTACTCTTGCCTGGAAAATCCCATGGACAGAGGAGCCTGGTAGGCTGCAGTCCATGGGGTCGCGAAGAGTCGGACACAACTGAGCGACTTCACTTTCACTTTTCACTTTCCTGCATTGGAGAAGGAAATGGCAACCCACTCCAGTGTTCTTGCCTGGAGAATCCCAGGGACGGGGGAGCCTGGGGGGCTGCCGTCTATGGGGTCGCACAGAGTCGGACACGACTGAAGGGACTTAGCAGCAGCAGCAGCATATACACTTAAGTGTTTAATTGTGAGTTAAAAATTTAGACTCAAGTTTTTGAAAATCTAAGAGTTTCTCTTCACTTATACTGCTTAACTGTATTTCTTGGTCTTTTCTCCTTCAGATTATAATTCGAGTACCACCAACTTTTCCCTTCTGATTTAAGCGGAAAAGTAGTGCTTTCTGTTTTTGTAAGGGGTAACTTATCTTTACCAGTAATTCTAGAATTTTTCATATGGGAGAATCTTTGAGTGTTTGCACAGACTCATTTAAAAATATAAATCTGGTTATGTTGGGTTAGTTTTTATTCTGAGTCACAGAAATAAATCTCTTCCTCTCTCTTTTCCTTCAACCGTCAGGCTCTGTCTATATACTAGAAATATGGATTTAAAGATTTATTTGTATCCCAAAGAAACTAGAAATCTACTGGAGGTGGGAAGTCAATCAGATTTTCACTGTGTAGTGTGATAAATGCCCCCACAGGAGGTGAGCACAGTGAAAGCCTTAACTTCCCAGAGCCCTACTTTTTGTTGTGGTTGTGGGAACAGCCCTGCTGAGTCAAACTCACTGCATTTCTTTGTTCTGTGTCTGATTGTACCAACGTTGTACAGACCCAGCCTGTGTAAGTGTCCGACTTCTTGCTCCCTGTTTGGAAGTCAGAGGGTTTGGAATTACATGTTATGCAAATAGCTGCAGCTTCTATTCAGGCAAAATCTCATGATCGCAGGTAACATTATAATGCCAGAGTTTCCTTAATAAAGTTACTTTTCTGTTAATGAGTGATTGGAAGATTGCTTTGCCGATCTGGAACCAAAGAATTCTTTTAAAGGAGACAAGGACATTTTTATTAAGTCTCCAGTTAAGAAAGGACATACTTATTAAGTGCCTGATCAATCTGCAACACTGGCATTGGTTTACACTGGCGGCTGTGGTAGAGTCTAACAATGGACAGGTTCATTGGCAACAATCCTATCAAGAGGCTGAATCTATTTCTCCAACTGTTGAATCTGGGCTAGCTTGGAGCTTGCGTTGATTAATAGAAATAGCAGAAGCAATGTAGTGCAAATTCTGAGTCTGGTCCTCAAGAGGCCTTGCAAGCTTGACTTTATTCTTGGAATTTTTCTGTTATCTTGAATAAGCCTGGGCTCACCTGCTGGATGATGAGATGTGTGGCCCAGTGATCTCTGTCTCTCCATCCACTAGATATGTGAGAGAGGTTATCCTAGACTATTCAGTCCCCAGCTGATCCACCTGTTGGGCACAAATGCATAAGTGGCCAGGATCAGCCAAGCATGGGCAAATCAGTAGGCCCACTCAGCTTATAAGAAGTAATAAATGGTTTTTATTTTAAGCCACTAGGGTTTGGGGTTGTTTGATGTGCAGTTGAGGCTAGACAGTAGCAGTGCAGTTTTGACATCCCTGCAGTGGATATTCAGGTAACGGTAGACTTCAGAGAAGAGTAGAAGGAAGGAAAGAAGGAAGGAGGGGAGTTAATGAAAAAGGAAGAGGAGTAACATGCACTCCTCAAAAGCTAATGTTGCTTTTGGTCCGTGCTGGGTCTTCACTGCTGCAGGTGAGCTTTTCTCTAGTTGTGGTGAACAGGGGCTACCCTTCAGTCCTGTACGTGGGCTTCTCACTGCGGTGACCTCTCCCTCTGCAGAGCACAAGCTCTGGGTGTACAGGCTTCAGTAGCTGCAGCACATGGGCTTAGTTGCCCCGCCGCAAGTGGGATCATCCCAGACCAGGGATAGAACCCGCATCCCCTGCATTGGCAGGTAGATTCTTAACCACTGGACCACCAGGGAAATCCTAGATGATGATATTTTAAAATCTAAATTAATGAAGAAATAAAGAAACTGTCTTATGAACATTTTAATAGATTATACCTAAAGGAGGAGAGTCAAGCCTCCTAATTAATTATGATTCCAAAAAGATTTGTCAAAACAAGCCAGTGATATTTACGGCAGTGAATTTTGACAATAATCAAGCCTATAATGAGAAAGTATATAATTTTGCTCATTTACCCATATCTATAGGCAACACTAACCTTTATTTACCCCTATCCCCACCACCCAAAAGATGAGGGCTGAGAGTTTATTTATTTATCCCCACTCCTACAACTCAAAAGATACGGGGTAGCAGTTCAATTCAACTGACTGCCAAATTGGATAAATAACCAGATACTGATTATACCAGAAACGGAATTCAAACAGATTCCAGATAATAGACATCTTCTTGGGTTTAAATTTCATTTAACAGAGCCCTTGAGGGTTTCCCTGGTGGCTCGGGTGGTAAGGAATCTGCCTGCAATTCAGTAGACCTGGGTTTGATCCCTGGGTCAGGAAGATCCCCTAGAGGAGGGAATGGCAACCCACTCTAGCATTCTCGCCTGGAAAATATCCCATGGAGCCTGCCGGGCTACAGTCCATGGGGTCACAAAGAGTCAGACACAACTGAATGACTAATACTTTCATTTTACTTGATGGACAGATATCTCTACTATCTGCTGAGCCCAGAGCTCAACTAGGGGAAGGTAAAAGACGAAAAAGAAACGAGCGTGACTCACCTGGGAGGGTGGAGGAGTGAAAGGCGCTGATGGGTCATCAGAAAGCAATGTAGGAGAAGGTGGCACCGAGCAGCATTGGGGAGAGTATTATGTGCTGGGAGTGGGGAGGACTGCCACCAACTTGCTGAGGAGCCTTTGAACCATTGATTTGGGCTCTCCAGTCTGTTTCCTCATTTATAAACTTTGCACTGAGCAAGTTGTTACATTTCTGGTCTCGAGACAAATTGTGTGTGTGTGTGTCTGTGTATCTGTGTGTCTCTGTGTGTGTGCAGACTCAGTCGTGTCTGACTCTTTGCAACCCCATGGACTGTAGCCCGCCAGGCTTCTCTGTTCTTGGAATTTTCCAGGCAAGAATATTAGAGTGGGTTGCCATTTCCTACTCCAGGGAATCTTCCCAACCCAGGGATCAAACCCAGGTCTCTTGCGTCTCCAGCATTGACAGGCATATTCTTTATGACTAGTGCCACCAAGAGAAGTTAGTCTTATATGCCTGAGAGTATGCACCCTATGCCTTCAAGGAGGTGATCCTGATGACAGAGTTTCTTTATTATAATGATCCTTTTAGTCCTCAATGTGTTCTGATTATCTGGTGCGTTCACACAGTCATGAACAAAACTCAGTCCCTGCCTTTGAGGAACACAAGTGTACAGTGGAGAGGACCACACAGCACAGGAAGAGCTGAACCCTTCAGGAAGCCCAGAAGAGAAACTCTTTAAAAAATAGTTGAAGGATGAGTAGCACTAGTTAGGTGAAGTGACATTTGTCACAGCTATTCATGCATGAATGGTCTTATCACTTAGTTCTGCAACAAAGCTATGTATGCCCAGGAAACTGTACCGAGGGTACTTTATTAGCTTAGGAATTTGAAGATTTCAGGACTACCTTGAGATGTTTCAAAACTTTTTATGTACTCGTTGTCATGGAGCCTTGGAGCCTTGTTTTATTATTTATGAGAACATGGAGAGCCAGCAGACTTAGAGACCTTTAGTCAGTCTTCATCACATCCACTGCAAAGGAGATACTTGCAATTACTGCAGAGATTAATGTGCAGGCAGGCAGCCTTCTCCACCGTACTGCACAGAAATGCCCAGTCTCTCTGGAGAACAATGAGCCAAAATAGGTTTTAGGGTTTGTTTTGTGTGTGTGTGTGTGTGTGCGTGCGCGCGCATTCATTTTAAGACAAGCAAAACCATTTTTGAGAAAATTTGGAAAGTGACAGACTTCTCCTAATCCTGTGTCTCTAATGGTCACTTTTTTGCATTTTGAATATCCTGACAATGCTTTTCATAACAATACTAAGGCATGTTACTGAACTGATCATCCTTCGGCTCAAGATTGAGTGCTCGGACTGATTGGTCTATTCGGGGGCAAGAGGCTGGGAAGCAACAGCTTCTCAGTGCAGTCCCTAGCGTGTTAGGATGGCCAAGGCATCTAAGGCGCCAGACTCAATTCAGTCCCTTTTGAGTAGAATGGAGAAGCATTTATAACCCAGCTCCAATCTACCACACTCACAGGTTTGCTCCGTGTTGCATCTGAACCCTGCACTTACAGGTTGTACATGCTTGATTTAAGCAGATGCACTTTCATGTGTCAACATCAAGGAAGAAGCCCTGGGGCAGGAGGCTAGAGGTGCCTGGCTCTGGCAGGAGGTGAGAAGCCGTCAGGCTGTGTCTGTGTGAAGCTGATATGAATCCACACAGAGCTGGTCACTGCCAAGGTGAAGCAAGAGGAAGTGAATTGGAGTTTAAAGGGTATTTGATTCAATCTTTTTGCTTTTTCTTGCTGGTAAGTTAAGAGTGTCCTCCAATATCATCTGGGTAACTGGAGGAAAAAAGATGAATGTCAGTACTGATGATCTATGTTATATCAGGGTATTTGAAGAGCAAATTTTATTGATGAGTATCACTGACAATGAAAATAATGATGAAATCAAACCTTATAAACATATTCCTTGTAAATTAATATTTATTGAGGCTAAAAGCAAAGTTATTCCTGGTATTGCTTTTGAATATTTAAGATGTGGATGTATTGAACTGTGGGGATGTGTTCTGGGCTGTCTTTGTCTTATTTATGCTTTCTAAAGAGTTTTAAATTTTCTGTTCTCTCTGATTTTCTATATGACTCATCATGCTTCTTTCCAATAATTTACGATGTCTTTGGTATTGTTTACTGATAAATTGCTTCAGGAACCGGTGAAACTTAAAACATGCATAGTATGCCCTTAGAAAACAAAAGATACAGAGAATAAGATTTAGAAATTAAATGTAGTGTTTATGGAAGGATTCAAAATCCTCTTGACTTAAAGCTTTTAGTAACTTCACTTTTTGTGTGTCAGCATCATCTTGAGTGTTGATATGGTCCTCATGCCAGAGAAAAGAGGTAAATCCCAGTGCCTTGTATTACCTTTGGCTGATCATTCCAAACTAGAGTCAGCCACATAGCTCCCATACAACCACAAGGGGGCAGGAAGTGCCATCCTGTGGAATGCCTAAAATGGGGGAGAAACATGAGTATTTGGCAAACAGTACCAATGACTACCACAGCAATTTGGCATTTTTAACAATGTTATAAAAGCTTTGTGTGATAGATAATGTACAGTAGGTTGGAGGCTGTTTTGTGTGATAAATAATATGCAGTAGGTTGGAAGTTGCAGCATGCATGGCATTTCTACATGTTTGAATTACAGAAAGTCTTACATGTAAAAAAGCAGGTTTGAATGTGTAACCACTAAAACAGCTGTTTAAAAATGTTGTAACAGTTTTTATTAGCTTCAAATTACTGTAAAGTTTACTCTGAGTGCCCATTCTCCATAAGAATAGTGGAAAATGCATTTTCAGTATTACTGGGGCTCCCTGCTGCAGGATTATATGGTCACGGGAGATCTTTGGCTAAGCTGACTATCACCAACTATGAGGGAGTTGGTCTTCAGCCTTCTGGTCACTTTTGAGTTGTAGGCTATCAAGCCCATATTCCATCCTTCTCGGGACGATGGCTCTACTGCTCCTGGACTGAGCTTGGAGGCACCAGAATCTCTGCTGAGGCTAGGAAGTCCGGAGTTAATGGCCCAGCGTCCTACTCTAGGACCTCTTTAAGGTTACTCCACTTTCCTGGGGCACTGTCATCAAGCAGGACTCTGATACTTGGGGACCACCAGCTTTGTCCCTGTCTCACTCTGAAGCAAGCTCTCTGTGTCCTCTGGCCTTCTCAGAGGACAGGAAGAACTGCTAACCTTGAGCCTTTCTCTTTCTTCAAAGCACTGAAGTTCTGTAGCCCACCTCTCCACTGGTTCACAAGATCTGCCTCTTGTGATTATCATCATGGTTGGAAGGTTTGAAGGATAGTTGTAAAAACATGCAAAAACATGAACCCAGAGATTATCATACTAAGTGAACAGACAAAGACTAACATCATATGATATCACTTAGGTAGGTTCAATCCCTGGGTTGAGAAGATTTTCTGGAGAAGGCAATGGCAACCCACTCCAGTATTCTTACCTGGAGAATTCCATGGATGGAGGAGCCTGGCAGGGTACAGTCCGTGGGGTCACAAAGAGTCAGACATGACTGAGCAACTAACACTATCACTTAGATGTGGAATCTAAAAAAAGATACAAATGAACTTATTTATAAAACAGAAAGAGGCTCACAGACATAGAAAACAAACTTATAGTTATCCAAACTGTTTCCTTCTCCAGGGGATCTTCCCAACCCAGGGATCGAACCCGGGTCACCTGCATTGCAGGCAGACACTTTACCGTCTGAGCCACGAGGGAAGCCCTGTAGATAACCAATGAGGACCAATTGTATAGCACAGAAACTAGACTCAATATTTTGTGATAACCTATGTGCTGTGCTTAGTCACTCGGTTATATATATATACTGAGTTATATATATATGTATATATACACACACACACATACATGTATATACACACACATATATACATATATATATGTATATCTATACATATATACACTGCTCTACACCTGAAACTAAAATGATATTATAAATCAACCATAGTTCAATTAAGAAAAAAAGCAACTGCCACAGAGAAGTTCTTATTATTGTGAGTGAACTGTGAATGAATTAACTTTGATAATAAATAATGGACAGAGCAGGGGAGGTGTTGGGAGAAGGAAATATGTCTTTACTGTTCACCTATTATGTGCCAGAACTTGATTAGATATTTTTATATGTTATCTGACTTAATCATCACAGCAACTACTAAGTAGAGAGTACGAGCCCATTTTACAGAGAAAACTGAAGCTCAGACAGTTCTGTGTATGTATTCAACAAAACAATAATGTTAACTGGCATTTATTATCCTTATTGGGCTTCCCTGGTAGTTCAGCTGGTAAAAAATCCGCTGGAAGTGCAGGAGACCCCAGTTCGATTCCTGAGTCGGGAAGATCCCCTGGAGAAGGCATAGGCTATCCACTCTAGTATTCTTGGGCTTTCCTGGTGGCTCAGATGGTAAAGAATTCACCTGCAATGTGGGAGATCTGGGTTTGACCCATGGGTTGGGAAGATACCCTGGAGGAGGACATGGCAACCCATCCCACTTTTCTTGCCTGGAGAATCCCCATGGACAGAGGACCTGGCGGGATATAGTCCATGGGGTCACAGAGTCAGACACGACTGAATGACCAAGCACAGTGCAGCATGATGCTTTTTAGATGCCAGCCACTGTTATCAACTCTTTATGGATGTGAACTCATATATTCTTCACAATAGTTCTATGAGGCAGGTACAGTATTCTTACCTTGTTGATGAGAATATTGAGTCATAGAGTTTAAGAGACTAACCCAAAATCACTAGAAAATGATGAGGTCAGATTCGACCCCTGACAGTCTGGCTCTACAGACCATGCTCTAAAGCACTGTACTATATGTCTGAGAGGGAGGGAGGGAAGGAAAAAGGGAAGGAGGGGAGGATGGAGGGAGAAAGAGACAGAGTCAGAGACAGATAGACATAAACATCACCGCCCCCCTCCCCCCACCACAGGTCATAGACAAATTCTAAAATTTGAGTGCATTGTTAAAATTTCTTAGGACATCTTCCAAAAGATTTCAGTGTATTTCCAAAAACAGTCCTGTGGGTGAAGCCTGGTACCAGAGGTCAATGATGAGTGGACCTTGCCCTGACTTCTTAGACAAATGCTGAGGGTTGGGCCCCCAAACCCTTTCAGTCCCACCATCAGCTGAAAGGTCAATTAACAGTGCTGACCATTGCCTAAGAATGAATAGAAAGGCAGAGTCAGCATTGCAAGTGTGGGTCAGTTGATGATTTGCTGGTTAAATACTCAGAACTACTTTTCAGAAAATGGAATATGAAAACCACACTTTTTCTTCCCAGATGGGACTGCTGTCACCTGGTTGCCTAGACACCAGATTTTTCCTTTAATTGAAGTATACACCAGATGCTTTTACACACATACACCACGCAAACTGTAGGGTCAACTCTTTGTAAATAGCGCTGATGCCTGTACACGGCAACAGGGCCCTTGGGTATTAAAGCTTAAACACTCTTGGCTCTCCAAGCAGCCAAGTTACTCTTAGCTCAAAGAGGTAGGTACATTATATTAGTTTCTCAGAGGGAGAAAAATGACTGCTTTGCTTTCTTTCAGCATGTTTTATTGGTAACTCTGAATAATATATGGTCAAAAAGATTGACTGGTTCCTGCCATGAAAAGAGGGCCCCTGACTGTTAATCAGGGTAAGGGAAACTAGATTCCATGGATTTTATTTTACAAATCCTTCCAAAGTATAAAGGCTGATGTGGTAGTTTAACAATTTTATGATAGACCATTTATCTTGAATAGAATTTATGCCCAGTGATCATATTTAGTTTTTAATGTTATTGTTTGGTATAGTTATTTTAGTGTCAGACACAAAGATCTTAACTATCATATGAATTACCTTACATATGATTTTTTATAGCATACATAGCCAAGTTATGTATATTCAGTTAATATAAATATCTAATCTAACTTGATCAGATCATCAAAATAAATATGGTCCAGATATCAAAATTCACTGGGAACAAATGCCCTGCACTTAGTGCCCTAGAAATATTTTTGAAAAGGCAGAAATATTTTTGAAAAGGTGCAGAGAAATCAAATTTTTGATGAGTTGTAAGTTGAGTTGTATGTAGTAAGGCTGAGTTGTAAGTTACTCAGAAAATTGACTTACTAGGGAAACTGGTTATGTGAAACTGGCTACTATGAGGAAATATTTTGTGAATCAAGGGTCTTCAGCATTTATTTGTTTAATTATGTCTTTCCTAAGCTTTTCAGAATAGATTTGTGGTATGCTGATAGTTCACATTTTGTAAATTTGAATTTGTGTATTGGGTTTGTGGAAATCAGCAGGCAAACAAATGAAAATACTTTAAAAAATTCTCCTGTCAAAATAACTTCTATACATTTGAAAGGTTAAATCATTTTTTATGTACCAAAGAGTGCTTATCACTAGCATAAATTTACTTTTTTTGTTGATCAATTTATAGTTGTAGGATTTTAATTCCATTTTAAAAAATGTGTCTGAGATTATAGCACCTGCTTGCATTTACTGTTTTAGTCACCCTATTACAGATGATTATGGAGACATTTGTAAATGCTCTGCTGTTTTATTTTATTACACTTTCTTATTTTTTAAATTTTATTTATTTATTTATGGCTATGCTGGGTCTTTGTTGCTGCATGTGGGCTTTCTCTAGTTGTGGAGAATGGAAGGCTACTCTGTTGCAGTGTGTGGGCTTCTCTTTGGAGTGGCTTCTCTTGTTGGGGAGCACAGGCTCTAGGCACATGGGCTTCCATAGCTGTAGCACTTGAGCTCAGTAGTTGTGGTCTGTGGGCTTAGTTGCTCTGTGGCCTGTGGAATCTTTCTGGACCAGGGATTGAACCCATATCCTCTGAATTGACAGGTGGATTCTTAACCACTATGCCACTGGGAAAGTCTGCTCTGCTATTTTAAAATTAATTTCCAGGTCAACCGGAGAGTTTTTATAATTTCTTTAAGGAAACATGGACTCTTGTGGGTCTAATATTTACATTATTTAAATTTATGCTGAATTTGTTGTTTATATGAATGATGAGGTCTGGTTAAATACATTTCTACTTCTCTGGAAATTTCTGAAAACAAAGCAAAACTAAGAAGAAGGCAACAACTACACAATAAATGTAATTTAGAATTTAAATACATTAATTATGATAAATTATAACCATGAATAGGACAAAACCATTTGTCTTTAAAGTCTATGCATATTCATATTCCTATTACATTAGGAGCTTTTTGCTTCAATTTCTTAATTTCTCTCTTGTTGAATTTATGTATCAATATGCTAAGTATTATGATGTTATTAAATGCATATTAGAAGTAATATAGGGCTTCCCTGATAGCTCAGTTGGTTAAGAATCCACCTGCAAAGCAGGAGACCCCAGTTCAACTCCTGGGTCAGAGGCAAATTTATTTTATAGAAACTTCAAACCAGAGGAGTGTCTTACATTAAAGTGGTCAACCCACTTACCATGTGCAGTGCACACATTTTATATAAGGTGTGCCACAGAAATAAACATATTTCATTGGCCACATATAAAAGTAACAGAAGTGTGTTGAAAATTGCTTTGGGGTGGGGCAGGTGGTAGAGTGTAAAGGCTCAGACTTTCATTTCTGCTTTAAATAGTCAGCTCCCACTATTGCAGTAGAGTTGCTTTTTCCTTGAAGTTCATTTTGACCTTTTAGTTCTTTCTACCCTTCCATTGTTCCTGGCCCAAGAAAGCAGGTGTGGGAGGAAATTGGTTTCTTTATGAACTCTCCTCCCAGCCACAATCATCTCAGATTTACTCCACTCTCAAGATCCTGTGATAGGCTTTGTGTCCACATGAAAACCCTTAACAATTGTGAGATTTAATTCTGTATTTTCACATGCTTCAAACTAATTCACCTTAAAAAAAAAAGTTTGCCTATTTCTTCCCCCTTAAGGACCCACACACAGTGTGGGAAACGCTTGAAGGCAAAATGATGTGATAGGTTCCTTGGCGGTTTCTGAGGGGGCACTGAAATCAACTTGCTTTTGTCCTTTTTTTCCTCTAAGCTCTAGAAGTGTGAAGTCTGGCAGAGGTGTCTTAAACTGGCTCTGGATGGCAGGTGGACATAATGACCTCTAAGCTGATTAGCTCACACCCCAGCCTCACTCCAAGGCACCCTTTAGTTTCTGAGATGAAACTTTCAGGGTTATTTTTTAGGAGTCTGTGACCACCAGCTGTGAATAGAAGAATCATCCTACTGCTCACGGACTCTAACCTGGTGGCTGTCTAGCCAAAGCAGAAAAGTCACACCTGAGGGGAGGGGTTCATTCTGAACACACAGCTTCAAGGACATTCTACACCCAAGTGGAAGGTCTCTGGATTGTAGCTAAAACTTTCACCCGCCCAGAGATATTTACGGTTTGAAGGGCTTACCCCTGATGTTTTGGCAATAAGAAGAAAATCATTTCTCCTCGGGGCATTTGGAATGGGCAAAATAAACATGCTGTGCACAGCTGCGGCTTCCAAGCCTTTGATGATTTCCCTGGGAGGCTGAAGGGTCCGGCCGGGTACCGACTGTTAGACTTGGAAGCTTCAGCTCTTACAGTCTTTGTGTCCAAGTTACCTGAATAATCACTCCAAGCATCACCTGCTGGGGCCTCATTTTTTTATTTCTTAAAAAAAAAAAAAAAAAAAAAAAAAAGGCTTTCCGTCGTCTAGGCAATCGGAGGAAACTGATTAACGCCCGGGGAAGCTTGCAGATCAGCAGACCCCTGGTGGTGCAGACGCCCAGCTCAGGCGAAGCCCCGGGGGCGTCCCCAAGGTGTCATCTCCCCGAGCGCCAGTGCACACCTCTCACATTAACAGCCCTTGGTTCCTCTCGGGTCTCTCCCACCCCCGGCCCTCCTCCCCGAGCCCTTGCCACCATCTCACCTTCTCCTCTCCTCCCACGCCCTGGACCAAGCATCCCTTCTGTCAGGTGGGGTTGGGGGATGTTTACTCTTCCCGGAAGGGGGCAAAAGGGTTAATGATGAGAGTCCGCGCAGGTGGGGCCGCCCCCGGCCGCGGTGGGCGTCGGAGGTGAGGGGGCGCTGTTCAGGCGGGAGAGCCGCTAGGCTGACGGAGAGGCCGGGCTGAGTGGGGGCCGCTCCGCCGCCGCCGCCGCCGCCGCCGCTGTGATGCGAAGCCGGTGTTGCGCCGGGCGGTGGAGTCAGAGCCCGGGCGCGGGAGCACGAGCTGCAACATCAACACCCGCGGCGGCGGCGACACCTGCACCAGCTCTCGGGCCCCGCGCTGCGCTCTCCGCCCCGCCGCGCCCGGGGCCGCCGCCCCGTACTCTCTATGGATGTCAAGGCGGCCCCCAACGGGGTGGCCACCATCGAGGACCGCATCCTGCGGATCACCGGCTACTATGGCTATTACCCGGGTTACTCCAGTCAGAAAAGTAAGACGCCGCGGGCGCTGCCTGGCTCCAGACGCCGGAGGGGGTAGGATGCGGGAGGGCGCGCCGTCCGGACACCTGCAGCCCTGCTGGCGTGGCTACCGCGGATCTCCGGGCGGTGGGGCCACCCTGGCTGAAAGTATGTCCGCTGTCCTCGGTGCTGAACCGTGAGCGAGAACGGTGTCCGGACTGTTGGCGCCTAGGAGTTTGGAAATAGTGGCAGCCTTGGGGGCAGAAGCGCAGAGGCAACCCGGTGAGCGCTCCTGACAGCCGTCTGCCGGCTCAGCCCCGGCGTACTTACAGCCGAGGAGGCTAATATGGCTGTTTACTTAGCGAAAGTCAGCCCTTGGGGCTGCACTCCCCCAAAGTCCCTACTGGGTACAGGCTGCGGGCTGGGCGCTGGGGCTGCCGGCTGGATAGGCTCGGGGGTGGGGCTGGCGGAGAAGGCCGACCCAGACGTGGGTCCCGACGCCGATGGGTCAGGCTGTTCACTCCGGGCTGTTGAAACGTTGCCAGCGCGGGAATTACTCCTGTTAAGATGTCTTTTGGGAGGTTCTCCACTTTGGGTAGAGAAAGAACCTCTTCAGGTCTCCGAGTTTGTGATCTTGGAGCCAGAGACCCGTGAAAAGACTGGGGGCTGGGGTGGATGAGAGGGGGATGCGCGATCGGGCCCCCGGCCAGCCCCGAATGCCCGCCGCACGTCGCGGCTGCCTCTGAGCAGCGGCAGATTGCTCCATGGCTTCTGGCTTTCTTCCGGCTAAGCGAGGTCCTGTGGTGCGGATGCTTTCACGTTTCTGGAGCAGTTTTGCAGGGAGGGCGCTGAGGTGCGCTCTCTGTTCTGTCCCTCTCCCCCAACACACAAACCCACTGGCTGTATTTGCTGGGATTGGTTCTGCCAGTGACCCAAGTGAACCTCGTTTTTTTCTCTGAATTGAGGGAGTAGCTGTGGCTTAATTCCCATGCAGGTGGGATTTCACTTTTTTCTTTATCAACGCATTTCTGTCGCAATAGATGGAGCATAACTGATGCTTTTGCTGTTATGTTTAACCAGAAGCCTTGGAAGCTCATAGATGCGTTTCTGATTGGTATATTTCTGAGACACTTGAGGTACAATCAGCGTTACAGTTTCTCTGAAGGGAGTAGACCCTATCACATAGAGGGAAAATCAACTTTTTCCTGGCAACTCCCCCCGCCCGGCCCCCCCTCACTATGCTCCATCTCTCTTGAGCTTTCCTGCATGGACTGTCCTTACACAGATATTTTCTAGTTTAATATTTCATTTGGTTTCAGGAAAGGCCTATCTGATTTGTATGGTCGCTATCTAGCTGTTTTTAGCATTAGAGGCTTACATTATTCATTTCCCATACAAAAGTAATTATTTAGTGTTAGAATTTTCTAGAAGGAAAATAACATGCTGTGGAATGCAGTTTGAAGTCTTTGTACTATAGACTCAGAACTTTTTTTCCCCCATTGGCAAAGGCTTTCTTTTTTAACCCTATAAACTTAAGCAAAAGCACTAGTATACCACATGGAGATTACTTAGATTTCACCTTTGAATATTTTAATTAGGAACCATGGGATTTTGGTTGCTTAGAGAATGTAGAAGCCCTCTGTGAGATTACAAGACTCAGGGTAGTATATTATTATAGCTTTTACAACAACGGAACTGTGGTTAATAAAGAACAAGCTAAAAAGAATACTGGAAAAATGATATTTTAAACAGAGATATGTTCATATTATCTTTTTGTACTTGCTGAAATAGCTACACGTTTCATTTGCCATACAAGAACCGGACAAAAAGAGGGAAGAGCATTGGTTAAGACAATAACTGAGGCTAAAAGGGATAAAGATGCATTTGGTATAGTTATTTGTGATGGGCTAACTTCAGGCCAGCATTCAAACAGTGAAGACAGAGAATCTCACAAGGACAGAGAATTATATGACTGTCAAATAACTTTCAGAATGTTTAAGCTTTCAGAGGTAGAAGGAGATTGCCATTTTGCAGAGTGAAAGGCTAGGAGAAGAGAGAGCTGGAAGAGGGCCAGGCAGCTGAGCACCATGAAATAAATAATCGTGCCCTTAATGCAGGCTTCAACTAGTAAACAAACACATTGAGGCAAACCAGTACAAGATGGGCAACTGATTTAGCTGTTACCAGGAATGGGCAATAACTTAGGAGAAGTCTGGAAAGATATAGTTAAGAAAGGCCTGTGGTGAGGAATATGTAACACGTGAAGGCGAGGTGACTTTCTCATTTTTTTATGATCTTGTCTGAGGCCTTAAGGATGGAATGGTCTCTTAATATTAGTGCCATTTCCTTTTCTAGAGGTAGGTAGAGACTCATCTCTGACAACATGCATGAATGACCAACCTCATGGTAGTGTATCCTCCTGCCGTTCCTGTCAACCAGGAAGATGAGAAACTTGTTGTTGTTCAGCCACTAAGTCGTGTCCTCTTTGTGACCACATGGACTGCAGCACGCCAGACTTCCCTGTCCTTCACCAGCTCCCAGAGCTTGCTCAAATTCACGTTCACCCAGTCGGTGATGCCATCCATCCTCTGTCGTCCCCTTCTCCTCCTGCCTTCAATCTTTTCCAGCATCAGGGTCTTTTCCAATGAGTCAGTTCTTCACATCAGGTGGCCAAAGTATTGGAGCTTCAGCTTCAGCATCAGTCCTTTCAGTGAATATTCAGGGTTGATTTCTTTTAAGATTGATTTGTTGGATCTCCTTGCAGTCCAAGGGACTCTCAGTCTTCTCTTGTACCACAGTTCAAAAGCATTAATTCTTTGGTGCTCAGCCTTCTTTGTGGTCCAACTCTCACATCTATACATGACTACTGGAAAAACCATAGGTTTGCCTACACAGACCTTTGTTGGCAAAGTAATGTCTCTGCTTTTTAATGTGCTGTCTAGGTTTGTCATAACTTTTCTTCCAAGGAGCAAGCATATTTTAATTTCATGTGTCTGCAGTCACCATCCACAGTAATTTTTGAGCCCAGGAAAATAAAATCTGTCATTGCTTCCACTTTTTCCCTTTCTTTTTGCCATGAGGTGATGGGATTGGATGCCATGATCTTAGTTTTTTTAATGTTGAGTTTAAGCAAGCTTTTTCACTCTCACCTTTCACCTTCCTCAAGAGGCTCTTTTAGTTCTTCTTTGCTTTCAGCCATTAGAGTGGTGTCATCTGCATATCTGAGTTTATTGATATTTCTCCCAGCAATATCAATTTTCATTCCAGCTTGATAACCCGGTTCAGAACAAATTCTAGTAGTCAGGCTGATACAAAAAAGAAAGAAATGTATGTGTACATAATTATGTATTTAAAAGATATATATAATATGCATAAGATATATATAAATATTATGTATAAAAGATATACATGCATTGTGTATTAAATATATATATAATCATCTCTGTATCTGTAAATTTAGATAGTTAGATGGGTACATAGGTGATTAAAGCATTTGTCTAACCTCAAGTTATGGTCTGGTAGGCGAAATAGATGCACTCATTCAACAGGTGCTAATTGAGCACCTCCTATGTTCCAGGAATACACCCATGAACAGAACAGAGAAACGTATTTCCCTTTTTAAAGCTTAAGTTCTAATGGGAAGAAACAGACAATAATAAACAAACATATACATACATAAATAAAGTTCTATATTGCAAGGTGATAGCTGCTTTAACAAAATTATCAGAAGAGTTAAAAGGATAAAAGATTGTGGAAGTTTTAAATAGATCGGGCAGGTGAGACCTCACTGAGAAGGTCCCTGTTGAGAAAAGAGCTGAAAGATGTGAAGGAGTTTGCTGTGTAGACATTGGGAGGAGTCTGCTCAGGCAAAAGGAACAGCCTGTGCAAAGCTCTGAGGCAGAGCCTGCTGAGCCTGCTAGAGAAGGAGTGAGGAGGTCTCCTGCATGACTGGAGTGGGATAAAGAATTGGGCAAGTGGTTGGAGATGAGGTCACTGTGGATACAGGGACTCATAGAAAGTAGCGTCTTACAGGCCATTGTAAGTCCTTTGGCTTATTTTCTGAATGAAATTGGGAGCCTTTGTAGGAGTTTTAATGGTTTTAACAGAGGAGGGATGAGACTCGACTTACATTTCAAAAGGATCAAGTTGACTGCTCTACTGGAGCAGAGGTGGAAGCAGAGAGGCTAGCTGGTATATATCACTGTAATAACAAAGGTGGGAGATGATAGTGGCTTGAACAAGAGGGTTAGCAGTAGCAGTGGTGAGAGGTGGTCAGATTCTCTTTATGTTTGAAGTTAGATTGTCTATATTTAAATGCTCTATTTGAATAGGGTTTCCTGATGGTTGGATATGGTATCTACATGAAAGAAAGGAGTAAAAACTGATCCCATCTTTTCTAGTTTGACCAAGTTTGAGTTGCCAATGGCTGAAGTGTGGCAAGCTTCAAGGTAGAGAAGTTTAGGGGTTCAAGGGATAAGGATAACATTTTGGAAAGGAAATGTAATTGGAGTTGTAAAATAATCCTGGAGTTCAGCGGAGTTGTCTGACTAGATATGTAAATTAGAGATTTTCCAGTATTTGGGTGTTATTCATAGTCTAACACTAAAGAGATCTTCAAGAAGTCAACATATATAGAGAAGAGGAGCAAGGACTGAACTCTGGGGCACTGAGACATTAAGAGGGTGAGGAGAAGGGCATGTGATACCCTGGAAAGCAGAGAAGAGTTTCAGAGGGAAGAGATTCGCTGAATCCAGTGCTGCTGAAAGGCCAGGTAAAATGAAAACTGGTCACTGACCATGAATTTGGTGACCGGTCATCATTAGCTACCTTGACAGGAACAGATAAGATAGCATAAGATGGATTAGAATGTGCTTAAGCAAGAATCAGGCTTCCAGCAGTTAAGAATCTGCCTGTCAATGCAGGAAAAGAGTTTGATCCCTGGGTTGGGAAGATCCCCTGGAGGAGGACATGGCAACCCACTCCAGTATACTTTCTGGAAAGTCACATGGACAGAAGAGCCTGGAGGGCTACAGTCCATAGGGTCACAAAAATGTTGGGCCTGACTGAACAACAGCAAACAAGAATTGGAGGAATTGGAAACGTGAGTATAGACAATTCTTCAGTAATTTTTGTTCAAAGGGGAGCAGAGGAAATGGGAGTAGTGGTGGGGTTATGAAAGTTTCTTTTTATTTTAAAGATGGCTGGCAGTAGCAGCATGTTTGCAAGCCCCTGAGAATGATTCAATAGAGAAAGAAATATCAGTGATATTGGAGAGATAGGGTACCAAATCTAGTGTACAAAGGAAGGAATATTGCTTTAGACAGGAACATGGATATAGGGCAAGGGTATGGATAAACGGTCTGGAAGGTGGATAACTGAGATGGTGGGAGTCTGCTGAGGTTCTCTTCTGATTGCTTTCATTTTCTCCAAATAGAAAGCAAGGTCATCAACTGAGAGTGAGGATAGAGGAGGAGGTGGTAGATGTTGGTTTGGAGGAGAGAGAATGTATAAATAGTTTGAGAGGGAGAGTGAACAGTCTGAGTAAGTACAGTAAGGTTGTCTGGCTGCCTTAAAGGGCACATTTAGTTTCTGGTCACATATTTAAAGTGAGATCAGTCAGTAGATTGTTATGATCATTGACACAGTGGAGGCATGGAGCAAGTGAAGAGAAGGATTTAACAGGAGTTGCAGATTATCCAGTGGGTGTAATAAAATAATAGTAGCAAGGGAGTTTTGAATGTATACAAGAAAGGAATTATAATGAATGGCCATAGCATTTAAAGCTGGTGAGTACAGAAGAGAGAAATTTGAGATGACTAGGGAGAGTGGAAAGTTGGTAGGATCAATGGATTGGAAATCTCAGTGGGATCAGAGGCTAGTGGATGTTATCTGGCAGATAAGAGGTGGTAATCAGAGAGGCTTGTATGGCTGTAAGAAGTCATTCATTCCATAAGTCAAGTCAAAGGATAAATTAATTTATTTTACTGTATCCTATTATTGATATCTTTGAGCTGAGTCTTCTTTATGTGTTGGTATAAGGAGGCAGTGTGTTGATGTGCAGTGAATTAAACTCTAGGGGTTTGGAAATTTATTCTTGTTAAACTTGCCAGTAACTAGGCCTTGAGACCTGGGTATCTCTTTGTGGCCAACAGTTTCCTTTCCTGTTAAAAAAAAAAAAAAGAAATAGGGGAGGGGATAGAAGTCACTTTTTTTAAAGAAACTTTTAATTTTATATTGGAATATAGCTGGAATATAGTTAATTGTCACAACAATTAACAAGTTGTGACAGTTTCAGGTGGATAGTAAAGGCACTCAGCCATAAATATACATGTATCTGTTCTCCCCGAAATTCCCCTCCCATCCAGGCTGCCACATAACGTTGAGCAGAGTTCCCTGTGCTATACAGTAGGTCCTTGTTGGTTATCCATTTTAAATATAGCAATGTGTACACGTCCACCTCACATTCCCTAACTATGTCTTCCCTTCATCCTTCCTCCCTGATAACCATAAGTTCGTTTGCTAACTCTGTGAGTGTTTCTGTTTTATAAATAAGTTCATTTGTTTTATTTTTGTTTTTGTTGAAGGTTCTGCATATAAAGGATGTCCTATAGTATTTTTTCTTCTCTGTCTGAGAAGTCACTGCCTTAGAGCAGCCATGCAGTAGGTTGGCTTTGACAGCTTTCAGAAAAGCCCCAACTTCCATGAAGGACTCTATCTCAGTAAATTCTAGTTTGTTTACTTTGCCTCTCCACACTCCATTTTCCATTTCAGATGGTGGCCAGTGGCCTCTTTTTGCCTTTTGTACTTGCCAGCTTTCTGTTATTTCCTATCAGTAGCAGCAAATTTATAGTAAAACTTCTTGTCCTTGCTCTGATGCCAGCCCTGACCATCCCATTTCCAAAAAGAACTCTACTAACTTCTGGCTCTTCTGGCTCTCTGAATTCTCCAACTTGTGCTATGACTTAGCATTTTCCAAGGTGCCAGCCTCAGCTCTCTCCTCCTCACTTTACCTTCACGGAGCAAGCTTATTCAGTTTCATGGCTTCACTATCTTCTATGTGTCTCTCTTTCTAGGTACACTTTTTCTAAGCCTAGCCCCATATTTCAACTTTCTACTAGAATTCTTACCTGAATGTCCTCCAGGCATGTCACACATAAAACTAAATTCATCATTCTGTCCTTAAAATGTACCTTTTGCTTATTATGCTTTTTAAGCTTCCAATATCTGTATCTAACCAATTGCCCAGAAACCTGGAGTTATGCTCAAACTCTGCCCTTCCCCCTCTCCTTATATTCAGTTAACAAGTTCTATTTATTTTACCCCAAATACGTGTTTCCATCCCTGTTATCACCTGCCTTAATTCTACCTGTCATATCTTTCACCCAGTCTCAAATCCTTTTAGTCCAGTATGCGCACCTTAACAACATTGAATTCTGTAAAGATGCAAATCTTCCTCTCATGTCCCTGATCAAATGCCTGAAATAAACCTCCATTTTCTGTAGGACAGTGTCCAAATTCTTTAGCATGCCACAATCTGAGTCCAGCTTACACTGTTCTATTTTAGCACACATTTCCCCCTCTAATTGCCAAAGTAATGCAGACTTAATGCAGAAAATCTGGAAGGCAGAGAAACAAAGAGAGATTAAAACAAAATTACTCATCATTCCACCACCCAGAGGTGATGAGTGCTAACATTTTGGCTAACACTATCCTTAGAGTCTCTTTTATATCCATAGACAGGTGCAAATGCTGTTTATTTTGTACTGAGCATTTCTGTCACTGGTTTATAGGTTTTAATAACTGAAATTTAATGTATGCATAGTCTTCAATGTATTTAAACACCTTAATCTACTTACATTGTTGAATTTTTTGTCCAATTTTTCTTTTTTAATTTCATATCTCACTTGTCCTCCACAAACTTGCTAATAGTCTCATCAAGCAGCTCATTGTTTTAATAACATTCTAGTCCTCATGTTCTTCCGGTCCTCAGTGTCTTTTTATACTATGGCATGAATGGCTTTCTCATGTCTCCTTCTTCACTCTCTGAAAAGCTCCTATTTATCTTTCGAGGCTGAGTTTAAAAGCCCTGTCCTCTGTGTAGCTCCCTGATTGCCCCAGGCTGGGTTGATCCTCCTCTGGGCTCTTGTAATACTGTGTACTCACCTCTGCTCCAGCGTTTAGCACACTATTTTGGGCTGTTTACTTTTCATAAGACTGTCTCACCACAGAGCTTGGGGAAGGCAGGGACTTATCTTTCTTTATTTTTATCTTAGACAACATGAAAGTGTACTAGAGTACATTCTGGGTGCTCAATAAAGTTTATTGTAGTAATGAATGAATGATTATAGTTTCTGTTGAAGAAATTGGAGAGTTAATTCTTTTCACATAGAAAAGAAAGAGTACATGGTGGTAGTGATTGAAGAGAAAGAAAAAACTCACCAGCTATGAATGAATTAAACAGATGTGCCTACTCAGAGAGTGAGTACACCAAATGGTATTTTGTGATCACTTAACCTTGCGTCCTTACTGCCTTTATAATGTTCTCTGTACTTGAATGGGGAGAATGCAATCTTTAAATACAAAATAGTATAAGTTATTACAACTATAGGAAATAAAATGTGGTCCATCCCCCCTTGTGAAGTGATTACTGTTAGTCTTTGTAGTATGATGTTTTAAATCACAAACCAGATTTTTTAATTATGAAAGTAGTAGTAATAACTTAGCACTTCAGCACTCTAACTGGCATAAGTTATAAAATTGTCTCTTACTGGTGAAGTGAATGCAATAATTATTTCTCCCAGTTCAGAGTCTGTTTATACCTCAATAATAAGCGTTATGTTTCTTTGTATATGATAGGGTAGTGTTTTTGTGAAAAGTTACATTGATATGAAGAAAGAAGTCTATAGTTTTAAACTATAACTTATAAAGGCTGTGTTGATACTGAATACCACAGTATATGTCATTGTTGTATAATGTAATTTCTGCAATGTTTATTCTGATATGTATTTTTCATTTAAAATATAAATTTACATATAAACTCTATTTGTATTATAAAATACTACTGTTATTAATAGCTAACACGTGGGTTTGACATTAAGTGTCAGATATACTTTCTTTAGAAAGCCCACCTAAGACCTGTTTGAAGCCAAAAAATCTAATGCAAAGATCACATTGACCGTTCTCTTCTACTTGTTAGACTTTTAAACTTGCATAAGTAACTTCTCAAATCAACAGCTTGCTCCTGTAAAATGGAAATAATAATAATTGTTTCATAGGTCATTGGGAAGGTTATGTAAGATAACATATATAAAAGCCTTGCACAAAGCCTAGTTCAATATAAAGAAGCTGTTATGATCATGGAGGAAACCAGTAGAATCGACTTCATGATTTCAAAAAGTCTTGCTCACTTTTTTCTTGTAAATAAATGCTTCACCACTCACATTTTCCTCCTATCCAATGTTGTAGTTTGAATTGTTAATGAAAATTGTGTTACAGCAGTGTTAAGGATAATTTAAAAATTATCCAAGTTTGCAATGCAATGTGTTTTAGTTTTGGAGATTGCCTTCTGTTTATTTACCTGGATCACCCCTGGGAATAGTTTAAAATGGGTCGGAGCCTTTTGTGATGAGGTTCTTTCCAAGGGGCCAATCCGAAATAGATGAGAAAAATCTAGGGTTTACAGGTGACAGGATGGGTCTGCATGTCTGGAGATGCAGACACTCAAACATCAAAGTAGAGAGGAGTGTAGGAATTGGGGATGGGAAGTGGAAGAGTGGTGGGGGAGACTGGCAGAGAGGAAGGATGAAATCTCAGCTAAAAATGAGTAGCATGGGATGAAGTGGGATTATGTAGGATTAGGCTGGCAGATAGGTGGAGAAGAAGTGAAAATGTGTAGTGTTAGTCACTCAGTTGTGTCCGACTCTTTGGACCCCATCAGGCTCCTCTGTCCATGGGATTCTCCAGGCAAGAATACTGGGGTTGGTTGCCATTCTCTTCTCCAGGGGATTTTCCCCACCCAGAGATCAAACCCCAGTGTCCTGCATTGTAGAAAGATGCTTTGCCATCTGTGCCACCAAGAAAGCCTGGAGAAAAGAAGCCTGAGGATTACTGGGGACTAGTCTGTTGGAAATTTCATTGTTGTTTTTACATGTGGAGTCTTAAAGGGACAGTTGCTTTTTGGTCTATTTATATAGTGGCGAACATTACAAATAGAGTCTTTCAAGTTCCACTTTTTAAAAGACACCATTATGTTATAAACACAGTTACATAGTCTTTGAAGTTACAATTCTGTTCTGAAGTATTTAACTACTTAAAGACACAGAAGAATATAGAGAAAAAGGAAAATAATCCTGTCACCCTAACATGACTACTGTTATTTTGGTTAACTTTCTTCCCATCTTCAAAATGCATATAGGGCTTCAAATCTTGATTTATTGACAAATATAAACTATAGTAAAGTCATAATTCTGATATATACAGTTTTGTGTCCTGCTTCTTTCTTACTTGACATTTTAGGATAAGCATTTTTCATTTCATTGCATGTGCCTGCTTGGAGAGGCTGGAATTAGATTCCCTTTCAGAGATTTTGGCTTAAAAAATTTGGGCAAGCTGATTCTCAGATCTTTGAGACTAGATGAAATGGAGAAACTTGGAGTGTTAGAGAGGGCTTGTGTGACTTCTCATCACAGGATTCCACTTGAACTGGCTTAGGCAAAAATGGAAGTGATTGAAATGATACTGGGAGTCTTCCATGGATTTTAAGGGCTGGGGTAAGGTGGGATAAGGGCTTCCTGGTGACTCAGTGGTAAAGAATCTGCCTACAGTGCAGGAGACCCAGATTTGATCCCTGGGTTGGGAAGATCTCCTGGAGGAGGGCATGGCAACCCACTCCAGTACTCTCGTCTGGAGAATTCCATGGACGGAGGAGCCTGGCGGGCTACAGTCCACAGAGTTGGACACGACTGAAGCAGCTAAACAGCAGCAGCAAGGTGGGATAAACGTCAGGTCCCTGAGTGTTGTTGTAGGGAAAATAGGAAGCCCTCCTTCTCTGCCTTTCATTTCTTTGCTTTTTTTTCCTTTTCCTGGCACATGTTCTCCATGCTTGTCTCTTGCTGCAGGCTGGCTTTCTCTATTCCTTGTCCAAATGGTTGAAAATAGCCTCTGCAAGCAGTTCCAGTGTTTATATGTCCTCTATTCAAGAGAGAAGACAGACTGAGCAAGAATCTCTGACTTCTAAAACCAGATTCCCAGGGACAGGGACTCTTTGGCCTAATTTGTGTCAGGTGTGCACTCTTGATTGTCTTGACTGTGGTCATCCGGGGCAGGGTCAATCTCTGCTGTCCTGACTGCCAGAGGCTTTCTGTTGTAATCCTACTGACTAGGGCAAGAGGTAGTTTCCAGAGAAAAGAAGTGTTTGTCTGGAGAGTCAGCTTAATAGCATTTTGGTTCACAGAGCTTTGCATAGAGAAGTTTTTCATTTTAAATCATAGGCTTCAATCAAGATCCAATCTTTTCTATTTTCTAGTTTTGATAGTCCTTAGAATGTGCCTATGTAATACTTAGTGAGGTTATAGATAGTGTATTCCTACAAACTGAGAAAATCCAAGTGTTTGTTTAGAGTATAAGTCCCTAAGGGGTTATGTTTAAAAGTACTCAACCAGCACTGCTGACTGCTTATTAAGTTTTATTGAAGTGCTGCTGGTTATATCAAATTTGGAAGATGTTTTTCTTTTTCTCGGTCAGATAGGGCAAAACACCAGTTCCTTCAGACTTAAGGTATGGTAACTGAAGGTGACATTTAACATTGTATATTTTAAGGAATGAAAATTACACTATTCTGCAGTCTGGGAATTTCTATATTTAGTTCTGCGTTAATGCCAAGATGGCACTGCTGCTGCTGCTGCTGGTAAGTCACTTCAGTCGTGTCCAACTCTGTGCGACCCCATAGACGGCAGCCCACCAGGCTCCTCGGTCCATGGGATTCTCCAGGCAAGAGTACTGGAGTGGGTTGCCATTGCCTTCTCCGCAAGATTGCACTAGTGGAGGTCAATAATGGTTTTATGGTCCTGGAAACTGGACGTACAAGAATTCTTTATCTCTTGTGAAGCTTAGGTTCTAAGGGCGTTAGAGTTTGCATGTTTTTGCTGCTGATGCCTTGCTCCAAGTCATGCATATGTATCTTGCATTTTTGATTCACACCCACGTTTAATATAGGCATCCTAGAGGAAAGATCCAGGTCGAGTGAGCTGGGAACCATTTGGAGCACCATCTCTCCTGGAGCTATGGTGGCAGATGAAGAAATGAATTATTATTTCCCAGAGACAGTCTAGAACAAATACATTTAATATTTAGAAGCTATGAATTTTTAATTTCCCTGAAATTAAAAAAAAAAAGGGAGGGCCTCAAATGTAGCCTCTTGCTTTCTCCTTTCTTGTCCACATCCACAAACCAGTCATTGTGATCTTTTAGAAGCTTTGATTTGATCATGCCATTCCTCTGGTTAAAGTCTGCCATGGCTTCTCATATTTCTTTGGAAAACTATAAAAGCCTAAACCGGGCCTCCAGGGTCCTCACGTGGTTGGGTTCTTCCAACGGCACCACTTTCCATGTACTGTTGATGGTTTGGTCATACTGGCATGCTCTCCAGGTCCTTTCCTTCCTCCAGACTGATGCACAAGCACATCCCTCTTCCTAGTGCGGTTACCTGTCTGGCTCCTCATCATCATTCAGGTCTGTCATAAGTGCTCCTGTCTCAGGGAGGCCTTTGCAGCTCTGCACCTTTCTCATCTCATGTACTTTTCCTTTACCGCACTTACTGCAAACTGTGCTTACAGTTCATGTTGAGTCTTGTGACTGTTCAGTTTCTTTCCTGCCCGCTCACTCTCTTAGCTCCACAAAGGAAGGGCTGAATCTGTTTAGATCAGCACTAGGTACTCATCATAGAAGACCTGGATATTTCATAAATATTTGCTGAGTGATTAATTCTTGTTAAAAATTTGGAGCGGACTTCAGTTCAGTTCAGTCGCTCAGTCGTGTCCGACTCTTTGCGACCCCATGAACCACAGCACGCCAGGCTTCCCTGTCCATCACCAACACACGGAGCCTACTCCAACTCATGTCCATTGCATTGGTGATACCATCCAACCATCTCATCCTCTGTCATCCCCTTCTCCTCCCACCTTCAATCTTTCCCAGCATCAGGGTCTGTTCCAATGAGTCAGTTCTTCACATCAGGTGGCCAAAGTATTGGAGTTTCATCTTCAACATCAGTCCTTCCAATGAACAGCCAGGACTGATTTCCTTTAGGATGGACTGGTTGGATCTCCTTGCAGTCCAAGGGACTCTCAAGAGTCTTTTCCAACACCACAGTTCAAAAACATCAATTCTTTGGCATTCAGCCTTCTTTATGGTCCAACTCTCACATCCATACATGACTATTGGAAAAACCATAGCCTTGACTAGACGGACCTTTGTTGGCAAAGTAATGTCTCTGCTTTTTAATATGCTGTCTAGGTTGGTCATACTTGTCTTCCAAGGAGCAATCATCTTTTAATTTCATGGCTGCAATTACCATCTGCAGTGATTATGGAGCCCAAGAAAATAAAGTCTCTCACTGTTTCCACTGTTTCCCCATCTATTTGTCATGAAGTGATGGGACTGGATGCCACAATCTTAGTTGTCTGAATGTTGAGCTTTAAGCCAACATTTTCACTCTCCTCTTTCACTTTCATCAAGAGACTTTAGTTCTTCTTTGCTTTCTGCCATAAGGGTGGTGTCATCTGCATATCAGGTTATTGATATTTCTCCTGGGAATCTTGATTCCAGTTTGTGAGTCATCCAGCCTGGCATTTTGCATGATATACTCTGCATATAAGTTAAATAAGCAGGGTGACAATATACAGCCTTGACCTATTCCTTTCCCTATTTGGAACCAGTCTGTTGTTACATGTCCAGTTCTAACTGTTGCTTCATGACCTGCATACGGATTTCTCAGGAGATGGGTCAGGTGATCTGGTGTTCCCATCTCTTTAAAAATTTTCCACAGTTTGTTGTGATCCACACAAAGGCTTATGCATAATCAATGAAGCAAAAGGAGCAGGCTTAAAAACATTACTTTGGAATAATTTTAGACTTACAGAAAAGTTGTAAAGATAATTCACAATGTTCCTGTGTACCCCTCACCCAGTTTCCCCTGTTATTATCATTTTATATTACTAATGTGTATTTGTCAGAACTCAAAAACCAGTACTGGTACATTACCATTAATTAAACTCTAGGTTCTATTTGGATTTCACCAGTTTTCCCATTAAGGGCTCTCCTTCTGTTCCAGGATCCAAACCAAAGTACTGCATTGCATTTAATTGTCATGTCTCTTAAGTAGGCTTTTAATGCAATGAACTTGAAAAGATAATTTCAATTTTATAGAAACTTCCTGACCATTCTTTTAGGGCTTGGATCAGATCACATCTGAAAATTTAATTACTAGTTTTTAAGGTGACATTGAATTAAATTCATGTTAGAAATGACCTGTGAAATCACATGGTAATTACATACTATTTTAGAGGACTGTTCTATAGTGTAGAATAGTAGGTTTTATTGTTTCTGCTTTTTAACATTTTGGGGGAAACTAGGTATTTTTGAAAATCTAAATAAAACTATAAATTACCCTGCCCCATGTATATATACACCAAATGTTTTCATGCAGTTCACTTTATTACACTGGAAATTTATTACTTCATAGGAACAGGCTGTAAAAGTGATAAGTCCAATGAGTCATATCTATTTTTCTGTTTTATGGGAATGTGTACAAAATTTAATGGTAATGTCTAGAAAAACTGAAATAATTAAAGTTTGTTAAGTAAAATGAAAGTAAATTTCAGTTTTATTCCATTTTCAAAAGTGAATTTTAGTGAGAAAGTTCTCATAGTTTGGATTGAATAAGAAGCTGAAGTTCTGGAATGTCCTTAGGCATGAGAATACGCAGCTCATCTTTGATATTCAGTTTACTGCAACTGAAGAAAATATTATTGTTGATGTTCAATCACTCAGTCGTGTCCAACTCTTTGTGACCCCGTGCTGCTGCAGCATGCCAGGCCTCCCTGTCCCTCACCAACTCCTGGATCTTGCACAAACTCATGTCCATGGAGTCAGTGATGCCACCCAACCATCTCACCCTCTGTTGCCCCCTCTACTCCTGCCTTCAGTCTTTCCCAGGATCAAGGTCTTATCAAAAAAGTCAGGTCTTCACATAAGGTGGCCAAAGTATTGGAGCTTCAACTTCAGCATCAATTTTTTCAATGAATATTCAGCATCAATTCTTTGGTGCTCTGCCTTCATTATGGTCCAGTTTTTCCAGTAGTCATGTATAGATGTGAGAGTTGGACCATAGACAAAGCTGATGGCCGAAGCATTGATGCTTTCAAGCTGTGGTGCTGGAGAAGACTCCTGAGAGTCCTTGGACTACAAGGTGATCAAACTAGTCAATCCTAAAGGAAATCAGTCCTGAATATTCATTGGAAGGACTGATGCTGAAGTTGAAACTCCAAGGCTTTGGCCATCTGATGTGAAGAGCTGACTTGTTTGAAAAGATTCTGATGCTGGGAAAGAATGAAGGCAGGAGGAGAAGGAGGAGACAGAAGACAAGATGGTTGGATGGCATCACCCACTCGATGGACATGAGTTTGAGCAAGCTCTGGGAGTTGGTGGTAGACAGGGAAGCCTGGTGTGCTGCATTCCATGGGGTCACAAAGAGTCAGACATTACTGAGTGACTGAATAACAACATCAACTGGAAAAACCATAGCTTTGACTATATGGACTTTTGTCGGCAAGGTGATGGCTCTGGTTTTTAATATGCTGTCTAGGTTTGTCATAGCTTTTCTCCCAAGGAGCAAGCATCTGCAGTGATTTTGGAGCCCAAGAAAATAACATCTGTCACTATCATTTTTTCCCCCATCTATTTACTATGAAGTGATGGGACTGGATACCATGATCTTAGTTTTCTGAATGTTGAGTTTTAAGCCAGATTTTTTACTCGCTTTCACCTTCATCAAGAGGCACTTTAGTTCCTCTTCTCTGTCTGCCATTAGGGTGGTGTCATCTGCATATCTGAGGTTATTGATATTTCTCCCAGGAATCTTGATTCCAGTTTGTGAGTCATCCAGCCTGGCATTTCACATGATATATTCTGCATATAAGTTAAATAAGCAGGGTGACAATATACAGCCTTGTCATACTCCTTTCCCAATTTGGAACCAGTCCGCTGCTCCATGTCTGGTTCTAACTGTTGCTTCTTGACCTGGATGTAGGTGCCTCAGGAGGTATGAAGGTGGTCTGGTATTCCCATTTCTAAGAATTTTCCACAGTTTGTGTGAGCCACACAGTCAAAGACTTTAGCATAGTCAATGAAGCAGATATAGATGATTTTTGGAATTCCGTTGCTTTTTCTATGATCCAATGAATGTTGGCAGTTTAATCTCTGGTTCTTCTGCCTTTTCTAAATCCAACTTGTACATCTGGAATTTTCTCAGTTCATATACTGTTGAAGCCTATCTTAAAGGGTTTTGAGCATTACCTTGCTAGTATGTGAAATGAGTACAATTGTGCGGTAGTTTGAACATTCTTTGGCACTGCCTTTCTTTGGGATTGGAATGAAAACTGACCTCCTCCAGTCCTGTGGCTACTGCTGAGTTTTCCAAATTTGCTGGCATATTGAGTGCAGCACTTTCACAGCATCATCTTTTAGAATTTCAAATAGCTCAAGTGGAAAACCATCACCTCCAGTAGCTTTGCTCATAGTGATGCTTCCTAAGGCCCACTTGATTTCACACTCCAGGATGTCTGTCTCTAGGTGAGTGATCACACCACTGTGGTTATCTGAGTCATTAAGACCTTTTTTGTACAGTTCTGTGTATTCTTGCTACCTCTTCTTAATATCTTCTGTTTCTGTTAAGTCCATACCATTTTTGTCCTTTATTGTGCCCATCTTCACATGAAATATTCCCTTGGTATCTCTAATTTTCTTGATTAAAATATTAATATTTTCTAAAAACTGTGACTTGCAAGGATATGAGGTAACAAATGAAATTAGAGATCCCATAGATTATTTGTCTGGCAGAAGTAGATTTGTATCAAGAAACACCAGACTTCTTGAAGACTCTGAAAGGTGAATTAATGTCACATCATTTCATTTGTACTCAAGTCACTGAGGTCTTTTTTGAGGCAAGATCAGCATCATCCATGCTGTCTTCATCAGCAAAGAAAGAATGATGAATCCTTATTTCAATTTTAAGATTGTTTAAGCAGAACTAGCCTCCAAATATATCTTGCAGTATATCTAGATACTTCCAGGTTTTTGTCTGCACATGACATTTTATGACATGTCACTCTGGGTCCTTATTTTCCTGAGGAGCTCTGTTTCCCAAAGAACTTGTTTTCAGCTGCATTATAGTAATTACTTTAAGGTTTGCAATGAAAAATTGTATCATGTTCATATCCATAAAGTAAGCAAAGTGAAGAATGAAAACTTCTCCTACTGAGCAACTAAGGATGTGCTTCACTATTTTCTCGAAGGTAATAAAAATGTTCTATAAAAAAATAAAGATTTCAAGTAAGGATTTCTGAAAAGACATTAACTTCCAAGTAGTCAAATAGAACTCCACGTTCTCTTCACTGGCTGTGATGGAATTGACTTTCAAGGCAATAGAAAAGGTTTCTTCTTGGATCATTGGCAATATTTCAGATGTACGACATGCAATAAGTTACACAAACATGCAAAGCTACTCTCATCACCAAAGCAGCACAACCTGCTTTCCATGTGCAACTTGTTCGACATTGCAAACTTTCACACTTCCTAAAAAGTTCACAGAACAGTGTTCTCCTTAGATGACATTCATACATACATAATAGAAAATCAGGAGTTGGGAATATTATGAGATATGCAGTTATTTGCTAAAGGGAAATAGAATAGCTGCTAGTATCTCCAATGTTTACGTCAAAATTATGGCAAAAGAGCAAGTTCTGAGAGAGGACTTTATTTGATAAAGGCACGCTTCCATTTTTATTCCCTGATGTACACCACAAGCTAGTTTATTCTTTTCCAAGTCACACTAGTTCCCAAGGTCTTCCTAGGATTAATTTAGCAGCAAGGAAAGAAAACTCAGTTTATATTGGCTTAAGCAATGAGGAAATTTACTCTTTCCAAACAGGAAGTTGAGAGGTGGGGTGCCTGAATTAACAGTTTATGCTTGAATGAAGTATGCAGATTATAATCTTTTTTGGTTTTCATCTCTATGTGTGTGCTGAACTTTATAGGATATTTTCTTTGCTTTATTATCAAGTTATTCTATTAAGTTTTTCACTTAAAGTTAAGTTATAGTAGTTATTTTATTTTCCTAGTATTTAAAAAAAATATATAGCATCTTATTCTTCCAGTGATTCTGATCTTCAGAAATAGGCTCGTTAGAAGCTACATCATCTGTTTTCAAACTGTGTGGAGAAAAAGCAAAATCTAGCACTTGTCTAGAGATGTTTATTGTTGTAGTGAGGGATATGCTGGGTCATGCTGTGGATGTAGTAAAAGACATTGAATTGAAGACTTTAAAATGGCAAATTTTATGTTATCTGAATTTCACTACAAAAATAGTTAATATTCTAAAAAATATTATCTTATTCTTGTTTTATGGATATAATAGCTTCTCTTATTATTCCCTGAGGATATTACTAACACTTTTTGGGGAAAATTTTCTCCTCTTGAATGGGCCATTTCCTCTAAGTTGCTTTTTTGAAATTTCTTATTATTGTTAGCCAAAATTCTTGGATGTTTTGTGATTTTTGTGTCTGTGTATATTCAAGAATGGAGGGCTCCAGAACTATTTGGGAGCTGTGAGAATGATTGAGGACGTCAGGAACTATGAAGGGTCTTACCCCACATTCAAGCTAACAAGTTAGTCTGCTGTGTTTTCATGGATGCTTCCAAAAGATAGGAAATTCCTGGGTCAGATACAAAGGACATTACTACTCACAGTTTAGCAAGCAGCATGAGCTTTGTGCACATGGTGGTTCCCCTTGCTCTGAAAGTTTCACAGGAACAATACAGAGCAAGCAAAGTGGGCCCTCATTATAGTAGGTTTATGTTATACCTGAGAACTCCTGAGTTCAAGAAATTCCAGTCATTTATAATGGTCTACATGGGCTTCCCTGTTGGGTCAGATGGTGAAGAATCCACCTGCAATGCAGGACCCCGAGTTCAATTCCTGAGTCAGGAAGATCTGGAAAAGGGAATGGCTACCCACTCCAGTATTCTTGCCTGGGAAATCCCATAAACAGAGGAGCCTGGTGAACTACATTCCGTGGAGTTGTAAAGAGTGAGACACGACTGAGTGACTAATACTTTCACTTTCATAATGGTCTACGAGCAAAGCTACCCAATCTTTGCCCCAGAGGGAGACATTAGCAAACAAACCTGCCTGGTATTCTAGAGGGAGACAAACTTCACTATACAGGGTCTTGAAAAGCTAGTCTAAGACAAAAAATTGTCAAATCCTGCACAAGATGTTCAGAAATGGAAGAAAGACCCATGGAGAATTGTCAACAAGGGCTTGTCTATTGTGACTTTACTATCAAATAGCTGGGCTGTTTCCTTGAGAACCTTCAATTTCATTTTTTGTGAGATCTGTTCCTTTGGATCATAGAAAGTCTTTTCCAACCTCCTGACTGGCTGCTACCTTTCTGTGAACCAAGTAGCAAGGTGGCCTGGGCATTTCAGTGAGCAGTATGCATCAGTTCAGTTCAGTTGCTCAGTCATGTCCTACTCTTTGAGACCCCATGAATCGCAGCATGCCAGGCTTCCCTGTCCATCACCAACTCCCAGAGTTTACTCAAACTCATGTCCATCGAGTCGGTGATGCCATCCAGCCATCTTATCCTCTGCTGTCCCCTTCTCCTCCTACCCCCAATCCCTCCCAGCATCAGGGTCTTTTCCAATGAGTCAACACTTCACATGAGGTGGCCAAAGTACTGGAGTTTCAGCTTCAGCATCAGTCCTTCCAATGAACACTCAGGACTGATCTCCTTTAGGAGGGACTGGTTAGATCTCCTTGCCATCCAAGGGACTCTCAAGAGTCTTCTCCAACACCATAGTTCAAAAGCATCAATTTTCCGGCGCTCAGCAGTATGCATAGGTTCAGCTAATTCATCTGTGACATTGGTAGGGTACTCCAGTCTTCAACCATACTTGGTGTCACTGTAGACTTCTGTTTGGTCAGAGAGTAAAGCTCTGGCCTTTGCCAAAGTGAAGGGAGGCATATGCTGTACAGAATAAGGGTGGAGATTGTGAGAGTTGTTCAGTTGTGTCTGACTCTTTGTGACCCCATGGACTGTAGCCCACCAGGCTCCTCTGTCCATGGGATTCTCCAGGCAAGAATACTGGAGTAGTCTCTTCTCCAGGAAGTCTTCCCAACCCACAGATTGAACCCAGGTCTCCAGCATTGTAGGCAGATTCTTTATTATCTCAGTCACCAGGGAAGCCTGAGGGTTGGGATTAGGACTTCTTAAACCAAATGAAGAGGGATGACAATGAGACTACAATCAGTAGTTTGTTTAAGTCTATTTGAGGATGGGGCTTAGGACTTCTCAAATAGACTTAACCAAGGATACTGACTGAATCCTCATTGTCATCCCTCTTAATTTGGTAACTGGTAAGTTTGGAAAATTCTGTTTTATAAATTGGACTGTTATCTAATTTTTCTACCCTCAACTTAGGTTTTAGTTTCCTCAAACCTGACAAGTCATTTATCACTTTCTAGCTTCTTAAATTTTTGTTTTGTTTTGCTTTTCATTCATGATTCTTATGGATTTATGCCTTTAAATAAGACACACTTATTGTCATTGTAGTGGAATTTCCTGAATGAAATTAGGAAATTAGATATGTATGTATTTCAATTTGGCATCTTTACCAGGAAGAATCATTGTACTTTCTATTCCTATTTTTTGAAATCTTTTAGCTTAAACTAGATCTACCAAGATAAATATCATATTCATAGTGGCAGAGTACATTGTCTTTATTTCCTCTCAGCGGGAAACTATTTTAAGATGTCATAACACCAGGGCAAATAGTATTATGCATCATCTATTTCTTTGTCTGAATGTTAGTTTCACAGGCGTGTTTACTTTATGAAAATACCAAGCTGTGCACTTAAGGCTTATGTACTTTTTTGTATGCACGTTATATTGCTATCAAAGGTTTATATTAAAATTGTACAAAATATGACTGTATCAAAGCATTCAGCCCATTTTACTGTTTTTGTTTATTTATTTATTTTTAGCTGTGTTGGGTCTTGGTTCTGCACATGGACTTTCTCTAGTTGCCGTGAGTAGGGGACTACTCTCTAGTTGTGGTGTGTGGGCTTCTCATTGTGGTGCCTTCCCTTATTGAGAGCACAGGCTCTAGAGCTCAAGAGCTCAATAGTTGTGGCTGCCAGGCTCTAGAGCGCAGGCTCAATAGTTGTGGCACATGGGATTAGTGGCCCCCTGGCATATAGGATCTTCCCAGAGCAGGGACCAAACCCATGTCTCCTGCATTGTCAGGAGGATTTTTAACCACTGGAAAGAAAGTGAAAGTTGCTCGGTCGTTTCTGACTCTTTGTGGCCCCATGAACTATTCAGTCCATGGAATTCTCCAGGTCAGAATACTGGAGTGGGTAGCCTTTCCCTTCTCCAGGGGACCTTCCCAACCCAGGGGTCAAACCCAGGTCTCCCACGCTGCAGGCAGATTCTTTACCAGCTAAGCCACAAGGAAACCCTAACCCTAACCACTGGACCATCAGGGAAATCCCATCTATAAAGTATTTTAATAAGGACATTATTGTTCTCTTTATTCATGTTAACCTCAATTAGGTTAAGTTCTTATTTTCAACTATAAACCAGCCAATTCATTGATTGTTCTCCTGATAGATCCTTTCAGAATAATCATGGATGATAACCAGGTACAAGGTATAGTCTAGGCTACTATCTTGGTATAGTCTAGCTACTGTTGTGTTTTAATAAAACATTGAATTATAACTTAAAAATATTTTTCAAGGTAACATAAAATAAACAGTTACTTTTGTGTTTTCCCTGTTCACTCACCCCTAAGCGCATCCCCCAATTTCTTAACTATATGAGGAAGATGATTCTTAAATACTTTGTGCATATTAGAAACACCTGGGAGTTCTAAAAAATCCCACTTCAAGGCTGCATGCCATCCTAATTAAAACAGAGTCTCCGGGATGGAGACCCAGGCATCAGTACTTTTTAAAGCTCCCCAGGAGAGTTCAGTGAACAGTCAGGGCTGTGGACATAGGTCTAGGATGGTGCTTCTCAGGCTATCTGTGGTGAAGAACTAGTTTGTGTTTTTGATAGTACCAACTCATCACAGATCAAAATTCTTGCAAAATCAATAAAAATGGACTAATAGAAAAGTAATCATGTGCTGGACTATCAAAGCAATGTCAACTTGCTATCAAGTTTTCTCAATGCTTATTCTTGATATCTATATTTATCTTGCCACAGACTGATGTCAGTTCATGATCAGTGACAGTCCACAGAGCACAGTTGGGTAGCACTGACTTAAAACACTGGAATACTCTTTCCCTTTCCTAGCACAAGCCCAGTATCCATATCCTCTCCTCTCTGTGCAAAGAATCTTTTTTGAGACAGGGGACTTTCCCCCAGGGCCTGTCACTTGTGCTCCCCCTCCTTTCTCCATAGCCCCACCGACACATTGCATCCACTCAGACACATTTCTGGGCTCTGAAAGCATGAGGTGAATAACCCATAGGTTGTTTGAGATTTTCTAAGTATTGTTTCCCTTCAGCTATATTAATTAAAAAAAAAAAACTCCTGACTATTAAAATCTTAGAATGTGGTCTCATATATTCCACTACAAAGATACATGAGATCACATTCTAAGATTTTAGTAGTCAAGAGCTGTTCTTCTTCTTTTTTTTTTAATTAGTTGAAGGGAAACAATACTTTAGGAAGCAATAGGATGAACAAAGCTAGTGGAGGTGACAGAATTCTAGCTGAGCTATTTCAAATTGTAAAAGATGATGCTATTAAAGTGCTGCACCCAGTATATCACCAAATTTGGAAAACTCAGCAGTAGCCACAGGACTGGAAAAATCAATTTTCATTCCAATCCCAAAGAAGGGCAATGCCAAAGAATGTTCAAACTATCATACAATTGAGCTCATTTCATATGCTAGTAAGGTTATGCTCAAAAGCTTTCAAGCTAGGCTTCAGTATATGAAATGAGAAATTCCAGATGTACAAGCTGGATTTCAAAGAGACAGAGGAACCAGAGATCAAATTGCCAACAGTTGTTAGATCATGGAAAAAGCAAGGGAATTTCAGACAAACATCTACTTCTGCTTCATTGACTATTCTAAAGTCTTTGACAGTGTAGAGCATAACAAACTATGGAAAATTCTTAAAGAGGTGGGAGTACCAGACAATTTATCTGTCCCTTGAGAAATCTGTATGTGAATCAAGAAGCAGCAGTTAGAACTGGACATGGAACAATGGACTGGTTCAAAATTGAGAAAGGAGTACGTCAAGACTGTGTATTGTTGCCCTGCTTATCTCACTTTTGTGCAGAGTCCATCATGTGAAATACCAGGCTGGGTGAATCACAAGCTGGAGTCAAGATTGCTGTGAGAAATGTCAATAACCTTAGATATGCAGGTAATGTCACTTTAATGGCAGAAAGTGAAGAGGAACAAAAGAGCCTATTGATGAAGGTGAAAGAGGAGAATGAAACAGCTGGCTTAAAACTCAATATTAAAAAACTAAGGTCATGGCATCTGGTCCCATCACTTCATGGCAAAAGAAAGGGAAAAAGTGACAGATTTTACTTTCTTGGGCTTCAAAATCACTGCGGACAGTGACTGCAGCCTTGAAATTAAAAGACGCTTGCTCCCTGGAAGGAAAGTTATAATAAACAAGAGAATGTATTAAAAAGCAGGGACATCTTTTTGACACCTTGTTAACAAAGGTCCACATAGTCAAAGCTATGGTTTTTCCAGTAGTCATGTATGAATGTGAGAGTTGGGCTATAAAGAAGACTGGGCACCAAACAATTGATGCTTTCTCATGTGTGGATGTGAGAGTTGGACCGTGAAGAAAGCTGAGCGCCAAAGAATTGATGCTTTTGAACTGTGGTGTTGGAGAAGACTCTTGAGAGTTCCTTGGACTGCAGGGAGATTCACCCAATCCATCCTAAAGGAGATCAGTCCTGGGTGTTCATTGGAAGGACTGATGCTGAAGCTGAAACTCCAGTACTTTGGCCACCTCATGTGAAGAGTTGACTCATTGGAAAAGACCCTGATGCTGGTAGGGATTGGGGGCAGGAGGAGAAGGGGCCAACAGAGGATGAGATGGCTGGATGGCATCACTGACTCGATGGACATGAGTTTGAGTAAACTCCGGGAGTTGATGATGGACAGGGAGGCCTTGCATGCTGCGATTCATGGGGTCGCAAAGAGTCAGACACGACTGAGAGACTGAACTGAACTGTACTGAATTGTGTGCTGGAGAAGACTCTCGAGAGTCCCTTGGACTGCAAGGAATTCAACCCAGTCAATCCTAAAGGAAATCAACCCTGAACATTCATTGGAAGGACTGATACTGAAGTTGAAGCTCCAATACTTTGGCCACTTAATGTGAGGGGCCGACTGATTGGAAAAGACCCCGATGCTGGGAAAGATTGACTGCAAAAGGAGAAGAGGGTGGCAGAGGATGGGATAGTTAGATAGCATCACCAACTCAGTGGACATGAATTTCAGCAAATTCTGCCAGATAGTGGAGGACAAAGGAGCCTGGCATGCTACAGTTCATGGGGTTGCAAAGAATTGTACATGACTTAGTACCTAAACAAGAACAACAATCTGTAAGTTGTGTGTGCAAGTGAGTTTCAGGGAAAAATTCACTGAAGACTCTCAGGAACAAAAATTCTCTTTATTCTTAGTAATTTTGCACTTTGGCTAGAATGCAGTGAAAACTCTCCTGTTACTTGGGCTGGAATATCTAAAGAACAAGCAGAGTTTCACCCACAGGAAGCTGCTTGTTGCATTCGTAGGAGTGAATGAGAGTGGGCTGCCATAATCTGCTATGCTGGACACTTGTCCCAGGAGTCTGGCAGCATGGACATTTGCCCATGTGGATGGAATCCCATTAGGTTTATGAAGCATGGAATAGAGAACAAGGTTTGGGATTGTAGGGAACTTCATCTGAGGGAGAAGTTCAGAATGATTCAGATGAATCTTCTGGTGAGGACCTCTTAGCCCCTTCCCTTTGGGCGATTATTCTGATGGGAATGCAATTGATTTCTGGTTGAAGCAGGTTATCTGATTCCCATGGTCCAAGACATCTCTAATTTTTTTTTATTTCTAAATCTTGGCTCATCTGTTTCAGAAAAGATGGCACAATTATGCTGGTTAGAGAACCAAAGGCCACATCTGAAATTATTAATTCTATTCTCAGTCTCTTGTGTAGTTTTTAGTGAAGTTGTCTTCAATGCCCTTATTATGCATCTAGATCTCTGTTACATTCTGATTATATTTGCTGGGTACATAGAATTTTACTCCTCCAGAAAGGAAGCAGAAAGGAAATGGGGAACATGCTCTGGGACTTTGGACTTGGGGACCCTTCCCAACTCAAATTTGGTTACTTGATAAGAGATGGAAAATAGAGGTAAAATGTCTAACATACTTGTATATAGAGATCTATCTTCTTTAAAGTTTTATACTCTATTAAAAGCTCATGCATGTAAAACTGCTAGCACATGTAACATCTGGCACATGAGAACTTATTAGGGAAGAAAACCAGAATGGAAATCTCAGTCTAAGCCATAACTTAAGAAAGAGCTTATTATTTTGTGACTTTTAAAAGAAAATTATACTGAAATATGTACTGAGTACAGTCTTGGTGAGACTGTAACTAGTGAAAGGCAGAACTGTGTGCAGAGTAATCTTTGAAGACTGAGTATAGATGAAATATTTAGGAGACTTAAAACACTCTGAAAGAGCTATCAGGAGCCTTAACTTAGCATAGCACCCAAAGGATTCAGGCTGTCAATTCTGAATCATGATACTATTGCTCTGAGACAGCTTGATCATGGTTTTTTACTCTATAAGGCAATGGCACAGTATGATTTCATAAAAACTCCCAGCCCCTCTGTGAAGTGTGTATAAGTATCACTATGTTACAGGTGAGGAAATTGAGGCCCAGAGAGGCTACCTTGCCCAAGGGCCCAGCTCCCGGGTGTCAGGCTTAGGGTTTGAACCCAGAGTTGTCTGCTTCTTAAATCCATACCCTACCCCAGGGACAGTAGCAAGAAGTCAAAATTGTAAATTTCAGATCCTCCTGTGGCCCAGCTCCTTCACCTCCTCCTGAAATTATGGGAGAAGATGGTAAACTTCACTTCATTTTTAGCAATGCTCTTAACTTGCAAAACATGGCTCTGGTAAAGGGCTTAACTTCAGGACCTAAGCAAGGCTTCTCCCTTTCCCCTAAATCTGAATTTTACCTTGAATGTATACTGTGCTTGAAGGCTCTTTCTGGAAAGAGAAAGAGAGATTGAATAAGATGACCTTGATAATTAGGCTGGGGTGTGTGTGTGTGTGAGAAAGAGGAAAAGAGAGAGATAGAGGGTTAGACATGTCTACTAAGATGCAATTGGTATTTAGAATCGTACCTTTTTCTAGGGAAGGGAGAAGGGCAGTGGAGAGACAGGAGGAGATGCCACCCCCTGACCCGCTTTGACTGGATATTTCAAGCTCCTGGCTTTCTCCAGATTTTACCTGGATATTTGAGGAGCTGTCTTCCTGGTCACACTGAGGAAATCATGCTTCCTATTTCCTGCATCCACAAGTTAAAAAGAAATAAACCTATTAAGGGAATGGAGGATGAGGATGTTCTTTATTTCTGTGGCAGAGTACAGATATCTGTAGTTTTGAGTCATGGTACCTGCGGATAGAGTAGCATGGCATGCTGCATGCAGTCCATGGGGTCACAGAGAGTTGGACATGACTGAAAAACTGGACTGAACCGAATTGATGGTACCTGACAATAGTATTTGGGGAATTTTAATCAGACATCTTCCATGGCTGTCAATACTTGCTCTAATATCTAATAAAATCTCTCTAGTTTTAAGTCATTGGAGTGTTGCTACTGGTATTGCTATTGTCTTTTGCAGAAAATGGAGTCCAATATTGCTCTAATATTGGTTCTTTGAGTCTTAACTGTCTCACTTACCTTCTATTGTTTTATTCACATTACCGAGGCTTTTACAGGATTCACTGCAGACCTCTCCCAGTGGCCTTGGAAATGCATGTGTGGTTGTAGTGATGCCTCATTACAGGTGGGATTTGAACACCATTAGATTCACCCCTGTTGTAGCTAAACCATGCTTGTTTCCAACATTTCTGTGTGAATGTCTTTAGATAGACGAGTGTCAGAGTGCCTGTGCTGTGGCATTAATAAGATCAGTAGGTTTTTAAAAATGTTAAATCAATTGTATTTATGCTTAATGAGTAACCATTTACACATTAAGATGATATTCCTCTGGCCTGCTCCTATCTTAAATGAAGTCTGTGAATTCTTGATGGAAACCAAAACAAAAGCTGAATTTAAGAGAAGTTACCAGGAGGTTATAACATCCTGCACAGCTACTGAAATTGCTATGCAGTTTTGAGTTTGTTGCAGAAATATTATATTCTACTTCTTTTGATAATATGACAAGTGAAGAGTATAAATTCAATTTTTAAATTTTTTTGTTATGTAATTGTGAGAGATGTACCAAGTACATTAGGAAAAAACCCAAATGGGGAGAAACTGTGCTTCCAACTCCTTCTACTCCAGCCTTTTAGCCCTTTCTCTTGGGTACCCTGTTCTGGGGAGTTGCTGGTGGCTTATTTTATGAATAAGTGATTTTGTTCCCCTCACAGTACTCAGAAACTGAAATCTCTAAACTTATTGAGCAAATTTAGGGGAGGGCATCTGCTCTCACAATGATTGGCCAAGTAGAAAGAGGAGACCCTTTTTTCTTGCATCCAGGACTGAAATGTTTGGATACTAACTCAAACAGCTCTGCCAGTGGAGTTACGTGACTTTCCCCACTGCGACTGCTGGAGCGGTGACTATGGAATGATGATATTTAGTCCAGGTTCTGGCAGGAAACAGACACACACTCATATTGGTTGGCAGGGTGTAGATAAAACAAAAGAATTTGGTTTCTCCTTAGGGCTGGGAGACTGGGCTGAGAGGAGGGAGCAGTTCCTGAAACATGGAAAAGAGGGATGGCTGTGTGCAGAGGGCTGCCTGGCAGGACTTGCGTTGAACGGAGGGACCGTGCAACCTGTGACCCCCTTCAGGGACAGAGCTGGGGTACAGATATCTTGGCGTCATTTTCCTCTCTGCTTCCCACCTTTCGCAGGTGGGGGCTCTCTGTTGGCTGAACAACATGAAAGTCAAGGGGCAAAGGGTCCCACAGTTGCAGAACACATAGCATCAGCCTTCAGGCCACAAAGCAGAGTGGAGAGACATAGGGAGTATCTTCAGGACTCCAGCAAGGAGGGTCTCCTTTTATCCTTCCCCTTTCAAAAGGTTTAGCTGGCTTGACTCTCTGCCCCGTTTTAGAATGCTCTTCTAGAGGAGAAATGAGAAATTTCTCCATTTAACAGCTCTGACTCCATATATCGAATGGATATGTGAAAATGTGATGGGAACAAATGATCTGTGATTTTTCTAATGGCCTAGACAGACCATAAGCCATCTTAGGTGTTTATCATGTTTAGCTTGGTTATTTTTCTACCCTTTTCCACAATCTCAGAATAAGCAGTCCATAGCCCAGCATTTCTCTTAGAAAGGAACGAGGGAAATATGGCAGTACATAGAATTACCTGTGGTGAAGGATTTGCTCCCACCACAAAAATAGATCATTATTTCTGCCAACATCTGACAGAGCCGCAATAGTTACTTGGTATTCCAAATATCTCCTTTATGTAATTTCTGAATATCAAGGTGTCTGACATTCAGTTCACAAAAATTTTGAAGCATTTTGCTGTTTTTTATTCTAGTTTTCCATCCTTTTTGTTTCAGTAGAAATACATACCACAATTTCAAGATAATTGATATTTTGTCAAACCTGGTTACTACTCATAATGATTTTTTTAGCTCTTAGTCTCTATAGATTGACAACCTCCACAGCTGGATTTAACCATTTGGCCTCACCTGTAGATTTGCCCTTTGCCATGGTCCCTGGTACCAGAGCTTTGTCTTTTGGTGACTGGAGACTGGATGGAACTGAGAAGCGGTACACCAGTGGCTCCCAGCTTCGGTCAGTGCCCCGTGAGTCTTCTGATCTTGTGCCCATTTGAAGTGTGGTGCCTTGCCTGTTTCCATTTAACCAAGCCCCTACCATAACCCAGTGTCAGTGAATGAGTCTGGGTCTCTGAGACCTCATTGTCTCACTTCCTATTTTGGTTTCTTGCCTTGTATTCTGGAGACTGGTGCTTTGCTTTAAAACTTGACCTATGTTTTCTTAGGGATTGTAGATCTGTCAATGAACCCAACCCCTTTGCCTGGTCCCTACTACCTGTTGACAGATTTCCCAAACTACAAACTGCTCACTTTCTTGGGTAATATCCCGTTATCTGGAGTCAGACTTTCCTTGATCTCGCACTCAGCTCTGCATTCTAACTGGTACCAGGGTATTAGTCATACCTGGACAGCTAATCATACCTGGTTTATGTGCTTCTGTTAATTGATAATCTGGTTCCATATGTAATTTCTTCTTCAAAAGCTGGTAATAAATAAGATTGCTAGAATATAAGTGAGTTCCTCTGGAACAAGGAATCTGTCTCTCTCTTTTTATCAAGGAATTCCCAGCCCCTGAAATAGCACTTAATTTTTAAAATTAAGTACAGAACTTACAGATGGAATAGCTGTTTAGATGAGAGATTCTTAATGTAAACATATGTGCATGAACATGTGTATGTTTCTATGAAAATCTTCATAAAATTCTTCAGATTCTCAGCAGCACTCCTGGCCCTCAAAAGATTGAAATAACCACCAACTTAAAATGTACAGGAGAGAAAGGAATACGTGACTTCCCCTTTTGAAAAGATTCATTCTTTTAGGGCATTTGGATATTGTGTAGCAATGTATTGGAAAATAGCAATACCACTTGATGATTAGGTAAGCTTAAGTAATGAGTACAGGGTTTCTCTTTGGGAATTAATGATACAGTGATCTGATGGTTAACCTTTAGTTTTTGGAAATGAGTGAGAATGAGCAGAACTCAGATTTGATGGTCCTTTGACCCATGGGAATTGAACTCCACTTCCTTAAAGTTTTGTTGATGTGTTCCTATAACTATAGATTATATATTTACTTCCTCCCCAAGAAAATGTAATTTTCTGATGGTAAAGCCTTTATCTTGTTAAGTTTCTGAGTAGCAAAGTTTGTTGTTTATTCTATTTTCAGCTTATTTGGTATAGTCTCTGTGGCAAATTTTATCCCTTGAAGTTTGAGTAAATATATTGTTACTTTGGAGTGTGTGAGTACTGATACATACCATATGTGACTGAGGACACTGTAGCTGTATAGACAGTGCTTAATCAGATATTCAGTGAATAAATGAATATTATTAGTTTTGGGAGCAGTGTAGTGGAGTGGCTAAAAAGAGAGTTTATTTTGGATCAATGCATTCTTTGGTGTAAATTCTAGTTTTTCTAATTTATGACTTTGGAAATTGGAATATTAAAATGCTTTCCTCTTTGGATTATGTGAGAATTAGATCAAATAATATGGGTTAAAAAATTACAGTGCCTGGGGGCAGAGTAGGCACTCAATAAAAGGTAGCTATTAAAGTTATTATTATCATTAGCATCATTATTAGATCACTTGTCTGGATTGCCTATAAAAGAGTAGAATAAAGTGTGTGTGTGTGTGTGTGTGTGTGTGTATTTCATTCAGATTTTAGGTAATAAGTTGGAGCATGCTTTGGACTATTGAGTATCTATCAAGTTCTTAACTCTGGCTATATATCAAGATCGTCTGTGGAATATTTTTAAAAAATGCAGAGACTTGGCTCCAATTCAGGACTTCAGGGCTGTGTCAAGGGCATGTGTATTTTTAAAAAGCCCAACAGGTTTAATGATGTACAGACTGGTTCAAGAATTATTGCCATAGGTATTATATAAAGAGTGACTTCAAAATGTGAGGTGAAGAGGGAGTGACCCAACCTTTGACCTAGTTGGGTCTTAGATAGAAACAGAGGGATACTGGAGTCCCTTGGGCTTGGGAGTCCAGGATATGAATTCAGTCCATCCACTTATGAGCTCTGTGGACAAGAGACTGTAACCCTTGGAGGTGAGGAGCCATATCAGTCTTGTGCATCTGAATGTTCCTAATAGAGTGACCTTGAACTAACTGCGTAACCTCTCTAATTCCCCTGTGTTCTTATCTGAGAATTAATTTAGATAACTTATGGGTACCTATGTAATTTATGAGTAATAGATGCTCAGTGAGTAGTTCCTGCTCTTTGTGTGTGTGTGTGGACATGCTGCATTCTCAGAAGTGACCCCCTTGCTGGAGGAGGTCATCAAGAAGATGTGACTGCTAGTGGATTCACAAACTAAATCAAGGCAACTGGAGATTCCTGACCCCCTACCCCTCCCCTGGCCACAGAATGCATTCTTCCCACCATTGCTGCAGCAAGAGCCATTTTCAAGGACATGGCTTTGTGATAGTGATGTGTTGTTGAGACCATCTGGACTGAACACCTGAGTGAACCCAGTCAAACTCTCTCCGTAAACCAAATGGGGCCTAGGTCTGTTTATCTTATGATTGCAATTCAAACATCCTAGGGAAGTTCCTTGCTGATTAAACCTACAACCTACCACTCTGGAGTCGTCTGTCTCTATCTTAGGTCTCTCTTTGCCCTCCTTGTCCAGGGACTAGTTTCATATTTCACCCAGGAAGCTCCTGAGCTTGTAGACTAATACTCTCCCTATTTTTCTAGGTTTTTAATTCATGCTGTTCTGCCACTCAAATTCTTTCTTCCAACCAAATAGATTTATTTACCAGCCCTTGAACTTGTCCTGTATTTTTCTACTTTTCATTTAGCACTTGTCTCTATATGTATATATCTCCATAAAGTTCTCCCCGACTCACATAATATGAAGTGATCATTCTTTAAAAGAAATGGCTGTGTTAATTTTGTCACTTGATCCTGTGCTATATGTGTCTTTTTTCTATTATTAGACTGAACTGTCAAGTCTTTTATTGTTGTTTAACTCTCCGTGAATTTATATACATAGCTCCTCAGCTAGATTGCTTTTAGACAGGCATTGGACCTTGCTGGTAAGGACAGTTTTAAGTGCATTTCACACAGCAAGAATTCAGTGAAGATGCATTGATTTAGAAAAAAAATTGTTTCACACTATTTTCTTTTGATTCCTTCATTTTCTCTTATGGGCTTTTGATCAAGGTTTTTTTTTGTTGTTGAAATTCTTAGACATACACATTGCTGGCCCTGGCTAGAAGATAAATTGAGCACAAAGAATGTTTGGGTCATATTCTCAATTTGGGTGTATATACTAAGGGTGTAAGAAGGAAAAGACATCATCTCTCTTCTTTGTTTGCCTGTCTTGTGAATTCCCACCTGCTCTTTAAGCCTCATTTCTGCTCTCCCCACCTTCCCAGAACCTCCCAGGGAATGTGAGTTCTTCCACCTGAGTTTATACCCTCCATTATGGAACATTGCTTTGTACTCTGTTTATCCATTTATTTCTTCCACTGACCTGTGTCTTGCTGAGGATGTAGGTTTTTGACTTAGTCATCTTGGTATCACTGGTATTAAGCACAGTGATTTACCCATAGGAAAACTCATTAACTCCTGAGCTAATGTGAGAACACAGGGACTCAAACTCAAGTTGCAGAGGTAGGATATGGCAAAAAAACAGTAGCAATAACATAGAAAAGCCTGTATTAAGGTTCCAATGAGTGGTATAAACAATAGGCCAGTGACTTTGAAAAGAATATTCGAGGAAACATAAGGAAGAAACCTTGGATGAGGGAGAACTTGATGGAGGGGTCAGATGGGGCCATGCGTAGAGGATGGAGGAGGTGATTTCTAGTGGAGGAAATGAGCCATGTTGGGGAACAGGGGCAGGACATCAGTAAGGGTTTTGGTTGCACATGATGGAATCAACTCTAGCTGGTTTAAGTAAAAAAGGAATTTATTAAAGGATTTAGAGAGCTCACACAATCTCTTCATCTGAGAATAATACTTAGATGCTAAGGAGCATTCCCATACTCTAATATCCATAATATGAAAGAGTCTGTGGACTTGTAAACTTTCTGACTTATACCTTTGGAAGGTAGGACAAGTGATGAGTGAAATAATCAGTGAAATAATCAGAATGCCGGGTAGTATTAAACTATGTATTAAACTATAAAGCAGCATTTTATATCTATATATATACATATATATATAAGTAGTGAAATCATTCAGTCATGTCCAACTCTTTGCGACCCCATGGACTGCAGCCCACCAGGCTCCTCCATCCATGGGATTTTCCAGGCAAGAGTACTGGAGTGGGTTGCCATTTCCTTCTCCTATATATATAAACTATATTATATATATAAACTATATATATATTATATATAAACTATATTATATATATATTAGAAACTGTATTATATATTATATTAGAAACTATACTATATATAAACTATATTATATAAAACTATATTCTCCTATATATAAACTATATTATATATATTATAATATATATTATATAAACTATATTATATATATTATATACTATAATATATATTATATATAAACTTTGTAATATATGTATATATATTTTATATAAACTGTATTATATATATATATATTAAACTATAAATTAACTATAGATGACTTTGTGCCTGGGCATATTTGAATGATAGCAGCTATATCAAGTAACCTAAAGCAAAGACCTCTGGAAAAATATTAGGAAATAAAGTTGGGAGGATAAGAAAAAGTGAGATCTAGAAGATCCTTGAAGAGTACTACAAAGATATGAATTTTTCTCTGGATGAAAGGGGAGCATGGAAGATAGTCGAGAGTATGTATGTGGGGGTAGGGTGAGAAATATTCTGGAAAATGTCATATTTTGTCATTTCTTGAAGGCTTGGTGATTTAGTTGCAAGAGAAAGTGCTCATAAAGAAGGAGAGCCTCAGGCCTGGCTCTAAAGCACCTTCTGGGGAAGACTGGCTTTGGAGAGGTGGGGGTAGCTTAGATAACAGTGAAGGTTCAAGAAATGAGGAGGAGGGATATGGGGCCATGTGCCTGTGACAGCAGTCACCGCATTGATTCAACTGATTAGACTGGCTACATAGTACCTCTTTCTCTCTCCATTTTCATATGGATCCCCTACCCCTGAAGCTGTGAGATCAGTCAAAGAAAACCTTCCCCAATAGAGGTTGATCTCTTCTTCCATCAAGGGTGTATGAGTGCATGTGTTCCTTTACTAGAGCATTAGATGAATTCTTCTACAAGAACCAAACAAGCTCTTAAGAAGTAAATGGGGTGACTCAAGAAGTTAGGGGGGGGCTCTTCCTTCAACTCTTCTTCCCTCCTTCATAATTCCCTTCTGTTCTTGCTGCTACTAGAACAATTTCTCCAAATTATGAATTCCATCAAGCCCAGAATTCTCAGATGCTTTCCTGTTCCCTATAGCAGTGTGTGCCAAAGTGTGGGACAAATATTCCTGGTGAAATGTAAGATGATTTAGGTGGTCCATAAGCACGGCATTAAATCATCTTAAGTTGCATACTGAGAAATTTATTCCTTTTAAAATTCTCTTGGAGTCCTGCTTTTGACAATGAGGGAGTGTAAGACTAGTCTCTCTAACATTTCTAATCTCCACTTTTAATAAGGAGAAAGGGTCTTAAGGTAAGTGCTCCAAATGCAAGCATATCATGCCATAATTTTAAGGATATTATTTCTTTAAAAAATTTATGGCAAATTATTTCAATTTTTCATATATGGAAGTGATATAAAATCTTAATGTCCTGGATACTTAGGCATTATTATTATTTTCTTGATGTGATAATTATGTTTTTAAAAAGTCCTTTAAATAATGATTGAGAATCCCACAAATTAATGTTGGACACCAGACTACAGATCCTGGCAGCTCAGAAAACACCGAGAGTGAACTTTTAAGGTAAACTAGACTCTGGGTGATTATGATATATCAATGGAGGATTGTCCTTGGTAGAAAATGTACCATTTTGGTGAGTGATAATGGGGGAAGTTTTGTAGGTATGCAGGCAGAAGGCATTTAGGAAATTTCTGTATTGTCCCCTCAATTTTCTTGTAAACCTAAAACTACTATAAATATTCTTCAAAAAATTTATGTATCTACATAACCAGGGAAGCCCTATGTATGCATGTATATGTGTGTGTGTATATAACACTAGACAACACCACCACTCACACATGTATACACACACACGTGAGTGGTGGTGTTGTTTAGTGCTAAGTCATATATATGACTCTTTTTGTGATGTCATGAACTATAGTCTGCCAGGCTCCTCTGTCCATGAGATTTCACAAGCAAGAATACTGGAGTGGGTTACCATTTCCTTCTCCAGCGGATCTTCCTGACGCAGGGATAGAACCCATGTCTTCCATATTGGCTGGGGGCTTTTTTACCACTGAGCCACCTGCTGGTAATAGTAAAGGGCCTGCATGCTGAGTCGCTTAGTCGTGTCTGTGAACTATAGCCCGCCAGACTTCTCTGTCCATGGAATTTTCCGAGCAAGAAAACTGAAGTGGTTTGCCATTTCCTACTCCAGGGCATCTTCCTGACCCAAGGATCAAACCCATATCTCTTGCATCTCCTGCATTGGCAGGTGGATTCTTTACCACTGTGCCACACGAGAAGCCCCCCCCCCCCCACGCACACACACACACACATGCACACACATGCACACACACACACACAATGAAATGACGTAATATCTGTGATCTGCTTATCACAGATCACTTAATTCACCCATGTGTGCCGGTGGAAGTGGTGTGGAAGGGGAATATAGAATGAAATGAGGTTAGACATGGGTTGCTATCTGTTGTGCTGGGTTCATGTAGATTTGTTTTACTGTTACCTCTACTTTTGTATGTATTTGAAAATTTCTATAAGATGTTTAAAAGCTAAAGGAAAATTTCAATGTTAAAAATCGATTAACGTAGAAAAATAAGTAATTTATAGAAAAACCAAATCAAATAATATAGATGGTGTATGGATAAAGCATTAGTCAAATTACTTGCAGTCTGCAGCACACTGGTCTACTGGAAAAAGTTTCAGGGTTCACATTGCGGGACCTCAGGTCCTTTCTGTCAGAGCTTTTGCATCTCCTTCCTTGCCTCTCCAGATGCAACAAAATCAGACTACCAGGAGTTTCCTGGTGTGTCAGTCTCTCACATACCTATGTCTTGATGCATACTCTTCTGTTTCTCAGAATGCCATCCACTCACATTTGCTTGGAGAATTCCTGCTCGTTCTTTTTTTAATTTTTTAAATAGTTTTTAATCGGAGGATTGTTGCTTTACAGTGTTGTGTTCATTTCAGCTCTACAACAACGTGAATCAGCCATATGTATGCGTACACCTCCTCTCTCCTGAGCCCCCCTCCCCATCCCACCGCTCTAGGTCATCACAGGGCACTGAGCTGAGCGCCCTTGTTACAGAGCAGCTTTCCAGTAGCCCATTCATTAGCTCTCAGCCTAAAGAATGGAAAGGAAGGAATATTCTTAGAGGCCCTGAAGGAAAAGCTGAAATCACTCAGGACTAGCTGGGACTACCAGGAAAAGGGGCCAAGTGTAACTCCGAGGTTTCCAGAGTGGAATGATGACAAGTTTGACTGGGGAAGCTGCAAAGGGGAGGTCTCCCTGAATCATCATTGGCAAGTGAGGCTCTAGGCATGTTGAATTTGGAATATCCTCCAGGGGTTTAGGAAGGTGATAGCAGAAAGCTGGCGGCGGTCATTTCTCTTCAACCAGCTCTTGAGAATTCTGTGGATAATTACATGGCAGAAATATGGACGAGTCTGCTCTTTCCCTCTCCCTTTCCTGTCAGGCATCTTTTGAGTAGTAGTATCTGACAGACAGTGACGCAGAACAAAAAAAGAGCGAGAGTGAAACGCAAATCATTTGCTGCTTTTTAGAGGTGTGGACAAAGGCTTGGGGGATGGGACAGCTGGAAACTATTAGTTGTGACTGAATTCTTCATTTTATTTTTAATTGGAGGATAATTGCTTTACGATGTTGTCTTATTTTCTACCATACAGCAACATAAATCAGCCCTAAGTATACAGATGTCCCCCTCCCTCTTGACCCTCCCTTCCACCCACCACCCCAGCCCAGCCTTTTAGGTTGTCACAGAGCCCCCGGCTTTGCTGCCTGCGTTATCTAGCGATTTCCCACTAGCTATCTATTGTACATGCAGTAAATGTACATGTTTCAATGCTACTCTCTCATTTCGTATGTTACTGAGTTCTAATCTGACTTCAGATTGTTGAGAGGCAGCTGGAGTTAACATGGCTTCACCTTGGCTTGTATACTGCAGGGGCTATTGGAGACATCTTACAAGACTCATCTAGACTCTGTGATCTTTTAAACAACTTGTTCTTTAGTGAGGAGCAATAATATCAATATAGAATCTAAGGGAAATGGGGTGGGTCCTTCACCCCAACCCTGGATCATCCATGGGGAGAGCAAATTACACTGGTTCTGTTTTCAAGTTTCTGCTGCAAAGAGCAGCTTTGCTACTGGTGTGTTAATACTTTCACTATTCTGTTATTTTGAGAAACAGCTCACTATACTGACATGCTAGGGAGAAAGATTTTATCTAATTTTAGTTGGAATAAATACGGTGCTGCTCCTCCATTGTATTTGCAGTTTCCATTAATAGAATGGTGGTTTAATTATGCCACTGTCCTAACACCCATCTTATTATCTCCCCTTCCTTCATCAGCAGCAGGAAACAGAGATAAGTTCTACTGAGATGTTTTTGCAATTCCCATCACTTTGTTTTATAGGCAAGAAGCATGTTTTTCTATGCATTTAAAACTGAGAAATACATGATTACCATTTTGGGTCTCCTTGTGAGCACAGGGTTTGACACTATTTGCATGCTATAATTATGACATTTTTGTAGCTCACTGTTAGGACTTACACAAAATAGAATGAATCTGTAGAGGAAAAAGAAAATAAGAAAAGTGAATACATCAATGTACTGCATTATTCAGTGCTGTGCAAAATCTTGAAGTAGCTTGTTTTGTCTGAAACAGATTTTACTTCTCGGGACTGATTTGTTAATTTTTCTTAATTTTTACCAGTTTAGTCTTCTTGGTATTCACATTTTGTATTCTAAAGTTTAAGATGTCATGTTTGGAGACTTGTTTTCTGGTAAAGTGTTTCTTAAAATGTTAGATTGCTCTTGTCTTAGTTGGATTTTAGAGTCTGCCTCTGATATTATTTTAAGTTATAAACTTCTAATGATGTGTGGTATTTCTTTTCTATTTCACTTAATTCAGCACAAGATTTTGTGAATAAAGTCAGATTTATTGTAACACATGAAAAGAGAGGGAACAAAAAGATTCTTGTAGTAAAATTAAACCCTTTTTCAAACTGAGGCTGTTGCTTGGTTTGTGTTCTTGTTTAATGTGCATTTTTATTGTTTGGTATGAAGCTAGTGTTCATAAAGGTGATTTGTGAATATATGAAAAAATAATAAGAGACGCATCAGAATTGTGCATGCAATCTCCATGGTATATTTAAATACACTCTATAGCTTCCCTAAGGAGAAAATTAAGCACTTATCCAAATTGGAAAGCCAATGAGAGGTGAGCTGTGGGCATGGCTGAAGTCTGTACTAGAATATTCATTTAACATAGATTGTTGATCCATTGTATTCCCCTGGATGGTGTGGATGCCTGTCAACTAGAGAGCAATTCTCAGTTTTTGGTATGCATCCGAGTCAACTTAAGGGAGCTTCTTCACAGTACAGATCCCCCAGGCCTTGAACCCTGGAGATTCTGAGTCGGTTGTTCTGGGACAGAGCCCAGGCATCTGTGTTTTGATTCATCAGAATCACCTGGGGAGCTTCCAGAACACACTGGTACCTGGGCTCCATCTAGAACACTGACTCACATCCTCTGGAGGTACGAGCTCTGGGAAGTCTGTGCTGATGGTCACAGAAGAATGAAAAAATCTGACTTATCTAGCAGGGTTGGTCCTTGGCAAATATTATTTAACATCCCAGAACATGCAGAGCTAGGAATAAGATTGAGGTCTCTCATGGCCATGAGAGGTGATGAAAGATGAGAATTCTGTCTATCTCCAGGGAGATTGCCCTGAGACTAGATGATATGATGATGGTGTTGATCTTGATGATGATGATAACAAAGTAGCTATAAACTTTCTGTCAGTCTTACTTCTATTAGCTCTAAGTAGAGGACTTTTGTGCCTGTTCTTCTTTATGCATATGTGACTTTTGTCTGTTTAATTAACATCATTCAATGGATACCAGCTCTCATATTCTTAAAATATTTATCATTAACTGAACAAATTCTCCAACAATTATGAGGAGTTTGGGAGAATAATAATATACTGGGTCTTTATTGGCAGTGTTCACAGAAACCAACATCTGATATATTTCATATATTCTCAGAAAGGTACATTTGCTATGTGAAATTTGAAATTTCTAATATGAAATGTGAAATTTCTTTATCAGTAAGTGAAACTTTATAGATTAATTTCAGTTTCAGCAGGCTATTTTCAGTGGCCATAGCAGCATGTTTATTGTTGCCAGAGATTATGGAGAATCTGAGATCCCTTTTCTCTTACCCCATATGTAGACATGCCAAAACTGGAGTTAGTAAAACACGAGGTTAGAAAGATCAGGACTTGAGTTCTAGTATTTTCTATTTCCTTTGTAACCTTGGACAAGCCGCTTGAATTCTCAGGGTCTCATCTTCCTCATTTATAAAATTATAATAATGTGTTTGAAAGCAGGGGACTAGACCTGTTAAACTCTTGAAGCACATTTCACCTGCCAGTTCCTGTACTGGGTCTGCAGAGGAGAGAGGAGTGTCTAAGGCCAGGTCAAGTCCAGTCGAGTGGGCAGGGAGGAAGTGGGCTTCTGAGCTCAGGAAGGCTGTATACCCCTCCAAGTATTGTTCTTTAAACCCTGGCCGCCTCTTCAGTTCTGTCCCTGGTTGCTATGGTTTTCCATGTCTCCTGGTTTGTAGATACATGGATTTATTAAATAATGTGTGATAAAGCCTCAGTGGGACTCCTGAGTCATTTGCAAGGGATTAAAGACAATTTTACAGAGTTGTTTGCTGACTTGAAGAGTTGCAGTGCTGAAAATATGAACTTGTTAAGGTATGGATATACATTTATGATTAGGAAGAATTTTAATGAAACATTCATGACTATTTCTTACATTTCTCTGGAAAAACAAATTCAATCACAGTAGGATTTTTTTTTGTCTTTTGTTTCTCACTTAGTTGCTTATTAGAACACATTCCCCTGCCTGGGTAGTATGAAGATACAATTAATGTTTCTCCTATTTTGCAAAGATATTATTGGACCCACAAATATACTCTGGCCTCTTGAGAAGAAAAAAGCTGTAAGATTTTCACTGTTCAAATTACAGAAGTAAAGGGAAATGATTACATTGTAATATCCCCACTGGCTGCTTGAGATTTCCCCAGAAAACAGTAACACAGGGTGGATTATTTACTGTAGTGGTTTGTGAATCGTGACTGCTGCCGTACTGCAAACCTGGCTTGTCTCCTACCTGTTGTCTGCTCTGGAAGAGTGGAATTTTCCCCTCCTCCCTTCACTCTTTACCCCCTCCACCCTTCTCTGATACCTGGGAGGCTGAGCTATGAGACTGAATCCACCAATGTCTTAGTCTGCTGGGACTTGCTCTTGCTCAGTCACTCAGATGTATCCGAATCTTTGAGACCCCATGGACTGCAGTACGCCAGGCTTCCCTGTCCTTCACCATCTCCTGGAGTTTGCTGAAACTCATGTCCATTGGGTCGGTGATGCCATCCAACCATCTCATCCTCTGTTGTCCCCTTCTACTGCTGCCTTCAATCTTTCCCAGCATCAAGGTCTTTTCCAATGAGTTGGCTCTTTGCATCAGGTGGCCAAAGTATTGGAGCTTCAGCTTCAGCATCAGTCCTTCCAGTGAACATTCAGGGTTAATTTCTTTTAGGACTGACTGGTTTGATCTTGCAGTCCAAGGGACTCTCAAGAGTCTTCTCCAGCACCACAGGTGAAAGGCATCAATTCTTCAGCACTCAACCTTTTTTATTGTCCAGCTCTCACACCCATACATGACTACTGGAAAAACCATAGCTCTGGCTAGACGGACCTTTGTTGACAAAGTAATGTCTCTGCTTTTTAATATGCTGTCTAGGTTGGTTATAGCTTTTCTTCCAAGAAGCAAGTGTCTTTTAATTTCATGGCTGCAGTCACCATCCACAGTGATTTTGGAGCCCAAGAAAATAAAGTCTGTCACTCTTTCCATTGTTTCCCCATCTATTTGCCATGAAGTGCATTTATTTCTCACTGTCTTGGAGGCTGGGAAGCCCAAGATCAATGTGCCAGTCAGCTTCGTTTCTGGTGAGGGCTATTCCTGGCCTGCAGATGGCTGTCTGCTTGCTGTATCTTACAGAGCAGAGAGATATAGGGCCCTGGTCTCCTCCTCTTCTTATAAGGGCACTAATCTCATAAGGTGCTCCCCAGGTGGCACTAGTGGTAAAGAATCCGCCTGCCAATGTAGGTTTGATCCCTGGGTCAGGAAGATCCCCTGGAGAAGGAAATGGCACCCCACTCCAGTATTCCTGCCTGGAGAATCCTGTGTATAGAGGAGCCTGGCAGGCTACAGTCCACAGGGTCCCAGAAAGTCAGACATGACTGAGTGAGTGGGTACACACAGTCTTATAAAGGAGGCCCCACCCTCAGGACCACCTCTAGCCTTAAGTATCTCCTGAAGGCCCACATCCTGGGCTTAGTCACTCAGTCTTGTCCGACTCTGTGTGACCCCATAGACCATGGCCCATCAGGCTCCTCTGTCCATGGAATTCTCCAGGCAAGTACTGGAGTGAGTTGCCATGCCCTCCTCGAGGGGATCTTTCCAACCCAGGGATGGAACCCAGGTTTCCCGCATTGTAGGCAGTTTCTTTACTGTCTGAGCCACCAGCAAAGCCTTCCTAAGGCCCACATCCTACCACTGTCTTACTGGGGTTAGGGCTTCAACATGTGAATTGAGGGGTGGGGGTGGGGGGACCCAGCGCATAGTAACCAGGCTCTCTTGCCTTGCCTTTTGGAATCAAGCTGAACTTGTTTAATGGAAGACCCTGGTAGAAAATCAGAAAGAAAAACTACACATTGAAAAATCTTGCGGTTATCCTTTGGCAGAGAGATTATGAATGACTGATTTTTCCTCTTGTGATTTTCCATATTCTCCAGATATATATTCCTTTAAAGTAAACATTACTTTTCTATATTTAAGCACACATATTACTCTAAATGAAAAATTATTTTCAACATGAAACCTTCAGTAAAACAAGGGTTATTTGTAAATAGTATAGCATGGTCTTGATGTTATTGAGTAATATTCTGTTGCAAAACTGAGGAGCAGAGAGTTGGCATCCAGGGCCCAGCCCTAACCCTGTTTCTCTCTGCAGAGGGGGACAGCTTGGGTGACTGCCTTTACTAACTTTATTTCTCTCCTTGCCAGATAAACCTGGTTATATACTGCATTTCCTACTTAGTTTTAAAGAGAGAAATTTGGTCTGCCCTTATATCTACCTAACGTGTTGGTTTTATTTCTGGGTCTCTTTTGGGAATCTAGTTCTTTTTTTTTCCTCATGCCACACCTTTTTTCCTTGCCAGGTGTGGACTTCTAAACTATCCTTTCAGATCAGGTTATGGGAAATTGATTTTCTTTTTGTTCATTCTCCCTCATAATTATGCAAAACCTGATCCAACCTCCTAGTTTTCTGTGTCCTACAGACTTTCAGACATGGAGTTATAGTGATGTATTTATAGGAAGCAAGGCCATCGTTATGGTTTTACACACAGTTTGTGTGCCTGTGGGGTTCCTGTTGAGATGAAGATAGCTCAGGTAGGGGTGGGAGTGGGGGAGAGGAAGGCACTATACAATGTTAGCAGTCAGTACCTTAGTGGTCTGTCAGATAATTAGCTGTTGCTTTGCAAAGCAGACGCAGGTCCAGAAGGAATGAGGCACAGTTGAAGTTGAGATGGAAAGGGAGAAAGGAGACAATAAGGAACCTTGGGAATACTAGCCCAAGCCTCACTTGATATGAATTTTCAGCCTAGGAGGAGAATTCTGAGGAGGAAGCACTGGGAAAGGGCAGTGGTAAGATGTCAAAGATGAATTTTGCCTCTCTCTCTCTCTCTCTTTTTAAATTAACCTATTTTTCATACTTCCTGGCACCAGAAATCATGACAGTGAGCTACTAGAATTGGGTGTGGTCTGCTGCAGTGAAAATGGCACAAAAATGGTAATTTTTGTTGTTCAGTTGCCAAGTCGTGTCCGACTCTTCGCAATCCCATGCACTGCAGCACGCCAGGCGTCCCTGTCCCTCACCATCTCCCAGAGCTTGCCCGAATTCATGTCCATTGAATTGGTGATGCCATCCAAGCATCTCTTCCTCTGTAGCCCTCTTCTCCTTCTGCCTTCATCATAATTTCATCATCATAACTTCTATTTATTGAGCATTTGCTATGTGCCAGGCTGTGCTGAGCACTTATATACCTTATACCTTTTTATCCTCTCAACAATGCTACAGAGTAGATTTTAAAACGCCTACTTGTGGGTGAGGAAACTAACCCTCAGTGAAATGAAGGAACTCATCTGAACCATAGTTGATTGCCAGGGTCCAGCCCCAGCAGGATCCAGGGGAACCCTCAGGATGAACGGCATCGGCAAATGAGAGAGAGAGTGAGACAAAGCTCGGGGCTAAGTCTGAAGTTTATTTTTGCACGGCCCCTTTATAACCTTAACAACATCTTTGGGGCGAAGTGCATATCGCTTACACACAGGGCATCTCAAAACATTATAGCAACTTGACCTTCAACAGAAACAGGATGTCATCCACATACTTTTTCGTTCACAAGAGTCTTTCTTATCATTTGGCCTTCAGGCCTGCTAACATTTTATGGCTTACACCTGGTGTGACTTAAGCAACTTCAGTAGCTGACCCTGTTTTTCTTATAATTAATCTATTTTCTTTCTAATAAGTGTCATCTCTATGGGAACTAGATAGGATTACATTTTTACAGAACAGAAATGCGAAGGACTGCAGAAACAGCAGATATGGCACAAAATAGGCTCTTAGTCTAAAAGTTAACTACCTGCAAGAAGTCGCCAGCTAATCTCTATCTAAAGTATTTTCTATTAGGCACATTTGTGGCTATCATATTTGTGGAGCTTTTCTCACCCCGTGGAGGGGCCTATGCTTAATAGTTTCTTTTGTTAGCATACTGTGCTTAGGATGTTTAGAACAATCAAGAGCATTTTGTGCAATGAGATCACACATTTATCAAACAAGCCAGAATGCCAGCAAAATGTTTGAATGGAAGCATTTCCTTCATCTCTGGCCCCTTCATAGGGCAGCAGCATCCAGGAGATTTATTAATTAGGGTTTTAAGTTGGTCCTCATTCAGTGAAAGAGGAGCAGGAGAGCTCTCGGCAGGCAACAGAAGAATCTGCAACAGGGCAAACAAGAACAACAGCAGAAAAGGGGGGAGGATACAGGGTGGGGTAGAGGCCGAGACCAACCTGGAGGGTCCCTTATCCTAGACGGCCTTGCCTGTCAGGTTTTTTCCTCGTGACCTCGTCATGGATGGGGTCCCAGATGGCCTTGCCTGCCCGGTATTTTCTTCATGACCTCGTCATGGGCGGGACCCCCCATAACGGCTCCCGGCAGTTGATAAATGATCCAGTTGTGTTTTGATCCCATATGCTGTGTTGTTACTAAATACAAAGTGGACGTCCCTCATAGTGGAGGTCCTGGATTTGTGTCCCAGCTCTGATCATAGCAGTGAGCTTTCACCAGCACTAACATCTCCAGTGATCAGATTCCTGTGCTAGAACTCACAGCTTACACATAACTGACATCACGTCAGATGCATTCGAGTTTGCAAAGTGCTTTCTAACAAATCCTTTAATTTTATCCTCCCAGCAGTTCTGAGACATATCAAACATAATACCTGTTCTACAAACCTGCTTTATCATTATACTATAAAATGGATTTGGAGAAACCTTGCCAATCTTTCTACACTCACAGAACAGTTGCTTTGTTAACAAGACTTGTAGCTCATCCTGTTCAGTTCACTTACTCACAAGCCAGGACCCAGAGGAAAATGAAGAATTAAAGATTCTTAGGCAGACTCTCTTTAAGGTGGAGCTTCAGGATCCTTCACTGGCATGGACCCCTTCCAAGGCCCTGGGAGTGGCCCCAAAATGAGTTTGTCCCCTCTCAATGTTGCTTGTCATTCATTGCAAGTGGTGTGGCAGTGATTGTTGGAAGTTTTGGGATCCAGTTAAGGGGAGGTTGAGTTGGGGATACAATAAGCCCCCTACGTATGAACCTTCAAGTTGTGAACTTTCAAAGATGCAAACGTGTGTCTGCATTTCCAAGCAAGTACGTTAGTTCATGTGTCCGGCACACGTTGTCATGTGTGTGCGTCGTCTACACATGGCTGTACAGCTTGCCCTCCGTCTCCTATTGCTGGTGATCCTTCAGCTCTACCATCTCCCACCGTCTTCCTCCTCCAGTCGGTAACCCTTCCCACCTGTTTACCCGATGCCAGCCCCTGTATGTCAGCTGTTGTGCAATCCTACTGTACTTTTCAAGGAACTGTACTGTAAGATTGAAAATGTTTTCTTTATTTTTTGTGTTTGGTTTTTATGTATTATTTGTATGAAAAGTATTATAAACCTATTACAGTACAGTACTAGATAGCCAATTATGTTAGTTAGGTACCTAGGCTGACTTTGCTGGACTGAAGAACAAATTGGACTTAGAACTCGCTCTTGGAACAGAACTCGTTCATAGGCAGGTGACTTACTGTACGTTTTGTGTGGATTTAACTACTTATTAACTTCTTTTTGTATGTTTCAATTTCTTTGTTTTTCCTAAACTATTTCTTTCCCCATCATGCCCTTTTCCTAACCCTTTATGTCAAAATTCTCATTGATAATCTTGGTTCCTGTCAAATGCATGTCCCTCAAAAAGGCTTCCCTGGTTATCCTACATGGATGACCTCCTCCCTCTCCTTCCTTCCCACAGGGCTCTATTGATCTCTCTCCTTTTACTCATAGCACTAATTTGCTGCCTACTGATGTGTTTTTTTCTCTTATCCCCAACAGACTGTAAATGCCTTCAACTTCCTCTCACTTCCCCCCCTTAACTCTCTTTACTCTGTGGTTATAGTTTCTAATATCATCTCTCTATTCAGACCATAAATGCATTGAGAGCAGGCATCCAACCCTCTTCAGCTTTTTGTCCTCCTCCAATACCTCAATGAGTGCCTTGCACATAGATATCTTTCAGTAAATCTCTGTCAGATGAATAAATATTTCTAGCTTTAACTATCAAAGAAAAATAGAGATGGGGAAACACTGTTATTTATTATAATATCAAATCATTTTTCAAAAAATTCTGTGCTCAGCAAAGGTGACTGTATTATTTCTCTATTGCTATGTAACAAATTATTCCAAAATTCAGGGTCTTAAGACAACACCATTAATTATCTCACAGTTGCTTTGGGTCAGAAATACAGGTGATACTTAACTGAGCCTTCTCTCTCTGGATCTCTCACATTGCTGTCATCACCTCAAGGCTCACCTGGGAAGGATCTCCTTCCTAGCTTACCTGCACGGTTGTTGGCAGGGTCATTTCCAAGTAAGCTATTGGACTGAGACCTCAGGTCCTCATGAGTTGCTGACTTGAGGCTTCCTTTGGTCCCTTGCCATATGGCTCTCTCCACAGAACATCTCAAAACATGGCTGTTTGTTTTATTGGATCAAACAAGTGACAGGGCAAAAGAGAAAGAACAAGTGGGAATCGGACTCTTTTATAAACCAGCCTTGAAAGTGAATTACACACATTTGCTGAATTCTATTTATTAAAAGCAAGTTACTAGGTCAGCTCAAAGGGGAAGGAACTACACAAAAGACGCGACTATTGGGAGGCTGGGATCACTGGGCCATTTTAAAAGGCTGTGTATTGGATACGTAACTGTTTATGTGTGTGTTGTAACACTTTACAACATACAGTTATTGCTAGCTCTCCTATGAGGAATGGCTTCTATTAATACAATTGAGAATACAGCAAAACAGTTGAAGAAAAGATAAGAAAAGTAGTTTCAAGATCATCTGGATCTTGAATATCAAGTTAAAAATGCAGATCTTACCATAGAGGCAATGGGAATTACAAATATATAGTAAGTCCCCTATATATGAATGAGTTCCAGTCCGAGAGCATGTCTGTAAGTCCAATTTGTTTGTAAGTCCAACAAAGTTAGCCTAGGTACCCAACCAACACAATTGGCTATTTATTAGTAGTACCATACTATAATAGGTTTATAATACCTTTCACAGAAATAATACATAAATACATAAAAAACTAAACATTTTAAATCTTCTAGTACAGTACCTTGAACAGTACAGTAGTGCAGTACAGCTTTGAGCTAATGAAACCAGTCGTGGCTGGCATTAAGAGATGTGTCCCCTGGTTCTTTGCTGTGTTTCTTCTTCAAGTCTTCATAAAGACTTTTAGCTTTCTCTTGAATCATCGTTAAGCTGAGTGGCACTTGACACTGATGCTGATCCTGTACCCATACACTGAGAAGTTTCTCCAGCTCCTCCATCACTTTTCCAAGCTTCTTCAATGTTATTAATATTACTGACATCATTGGCACAGTAGACTTCACATGTCCCATTATCTTATTCTTTAGAATCATGAAAATGGTTGAATGATTCATATGATAAGAACAAGCTTAGATTGTCTAATATATTCAGGACACTGGAAAAAAAAAAAAGAACTAGCTAATTCTACACTCCATGATCTTAATTATTTTCTCTTTTATTCCCATCACTATTACTTGGCACTTCTGAGCAGTACTGGCTATATCGCTGCTGCCTTTATGTTTGCTTCCGGGCCTCCTGGGCTTGAAATAAAGATACTGTACTACTGTACTCTATATGGTTATTGTTGTTTAGTCACTAAGGTGTGTTTGACTCTTTTTCTACCAGTTGGACTGTAGCCCGCCAGGCTCCTCTATCCATGGGATTTCCCAAGCAAGAATACTGGAGTAGGTTACCATTTCCTTCTCAAAGGGATCTTCCTGAACCAGGGATTGAATCTGTATCACCTGAATTGGCAGGTGGATTCTTTACCACTGAGCCAGAAGGGAAGCCCACTCTGTACAGTACTATACAATTAAGTACTCAGCAGTAAGGAATCCACCTGCAGTGCAGGAGATGCAGACTCAATCCCTGGGTCGGGAACATCCCCTGGAGGAGGGCATGGCAACCCACTCCAGTATTCTTGCCTGGAGAATCCCATGGACAGAGGATCCTGGTGGGCTATATAGTCCATAGGATTGCACAGAGTCGAACATGACTGAAATGATTTAGCACAATCATGAGCCCTGATGACCAGGGCCATGGGTTTTATTTTGTATCCACAGCACCTCACACACTGCTTTTGTGCATAACGGGTGCCCAGAAATCCAAATCGGAGGGTGTTTTTAACCTATTGAAGATTGTACAGAGACATTTCTCTCTATGAGGCATTACTAGGAGGGCTGTTTAAAAACAGCCAGTTGTGTAAAACAGCTAAGAAGTGTCCTGTGGGTGAGCCTTGGGCTATGGGGAAATTATTATTGTTGTTGCATAATATTGTTTCCTTTTCAAGATACCCTTGTGGAGCTCTGCTGTCCTTGGTTTCCCAAGTGGAACTGCTGACTTCCACCCCATGGCCACCCAGGGAACTTTGCTGTGTTTTGGAAGAATAGTTCTCTATCTGTGTGCCACCCCACCCCCCTGCCCCAGTTCTCTGGATCACCAGCAACCTGTGGAAGGAGCTGGCTGCTGAGAGGAGGAGCAACGTTCTATGATGCAATGGATTTCTTGTGGTATTTAAGAATCTGGTGAGGAGCACAGACTGCTAGTATGCGATTTTTAAAAAATTGGTTTGAAAGCACTCTGCAGGTCATGCATAGAGGTCACTACTGCGGTAGATGTGTAGTCTTTTTAAAGTTTAAATATCCCCATTGCCTGAATTTTCTAATTCTCATTAATTTCCCTATCACCTGAGTATTTGGCCCAGTGTGTCTATTGGATTGCCAAGTATTATTATTTAGAATATACTATTTCTGTAGGTGTTGAAATTCCCTACAAAATATTCCGTGCTCATAACCTTTTCTAGGGTGGTGGTTTCAGCCCTGAATATATATTATAACGTGTAGGGAATTTTTAAAAAACCCTTCACACTTTCCTAGACCAATGAAAGGAAAATCTCTGGCATTGAGTTTGGGGCATGGGTATATATATATATATATTTTGACAAACTCTTAGCAAGATTCAAATGTGCATGTAAGGTTTTCACAAGATTCAGACGTACATCTCAGGTTGAGAAGCTCTGATCCAACAGCTACCTGAGATCTCAGCTGGAGCTCTTGGGGAAGTGCCTGCCTGTGGTGAGTGACTGTACTGATTTTTTTACCTGACTTGGTGATTACTTCTGTATTTCCTTTTTATAGAAATTATATGAGAAGAGACTGAGGAGAAGACATCATTAGCAGGGTTTGGGGATTCATCAAAGTACCCCTTCCTGACCAAAACAAATGTAGATGTAGGTTACTAGCTGAAAGCCTAATAATGTCTTAGGATGAGTATTATGTTTATAAAAGTCCTCCCTGCATTTAAAAAGATAACTATGTCCATGTGCCTGTTTAAAAAGTTGTCTATTTGCTATGTTCGCAAGAAAGGAAGGGGTGAGGGAGAGACTGCCTTATAACTGTATATGAGACAAGGGGTGTGTGTGTGTGTGTGTGTGTGTGTGTGTGTGTGTTAGTGGCTCAGTCATGTCCTACTCTTTGTGACCCCATGGACTGTAGCCCACCAGGCTCCTCTGTCCATGGAATTCTCCAGGCAAGAATACTGGAGTGGGGTGCCATTCCCTTCTCCAGGATATCTTCCCAACCCAGGGATTGAATGCAGGTTTCCCACATTGCAGGAAGATTCTTTACCATCTGAGCCACCAGGGAAGATGAGACAAAGTAGTTAACAAAAGAAATCACTAAAGTGTGGGCTTCTATAGAGCCCCATTTGGGGGAATCTCACACAGGACTGTTAATTTTTCTCTCAAATACTGTTAGTAGACAACTGGATACTACTTACTGCAGAATTCTGTGTTCTTCTGCCTTTCATATGGACATCTAGAGAAATATTTGAAGAAGATAGAAAATAACTGTCTCATAAGAAAAGTCAGTAATTACTTTCTTGTTAGTGTTCTAAAGCTTATAGAATTGTATTTTTATGCTTGGTGAATTGATGCTTATTGAGAAGTTTTTCTACACAGGTATGTAGGCAGTATCGAATCCCTCTGACTGCTGCTTAAAGACTCTTTGTTTTGGGGGCTCTTTCAGAAGAAACACATCCAGTATCAGAACAGACCCAGTTTATTCTCTTAACTGTGCCCATGCTCAGTCGCTCAGTTGTGTCTAACTCTTTGTAATCCTATGGACTGTTGCCTGCCAGGCTCCTCTGTCCATGGGATTTTTTTCTAAGCAAGAATACTGGAATGGGTTGCCATTTCCTCCTCCAGGGGATCATCTTGACACAGGGATCAAATGTGCATCTCCTGGCAGACAGATTCTTTACCACTTCCCCTGCTTGCCACCTAGGAAGCCACTCTATTAATTGCGCTCAGTCACTCAAGTTGTATCTGACTCTTTGTGACCCCGTGGACTGTAGCCCGCCAGGCTCCTCTGTCCATGGGATTCTCCAGGCAAGAATACTGGAGTGGGTTGCCATTTCCTCTTCCAGGTCTATTAATTGTAGTAGTATTTAAAAGCCTACTTATCTTCATTTATTATGCACTCTGCTACCTATTTTCTCCCCTTTAACATAGTCAAGCAATTATTTCCCATACATTTTAAAATCTTAAACTTTTTTTCCCTTGAATGTCCTAATATTCCCTGGTATTTGCTTCTCCCATGGTCTTTCGCTTCTGTGTAGTTGAGAACTCCATTCTTTCTAGTTGCTCAGACTGAGACTTTGGGGTGATCAAGATTTCACCTACAAGTCCTCCACAAAGATTTTTAACTGTACCTTCAAAATATATTTTGTTACCTTTCTTGCCCTGTTCCACCTAGTCCAAGTCATCCCTTCTCTTTCCTGGTATATTGCTGAACTCTCTTGACTACTCTTTCTCCTTCTGCCCTTCACTCAGCTACTTCTAGCACAGTAACCAGAGGAATCCTTTTACATATTAAGTAAGATGATATCATTCTTAAGTCCTAAGTCTTCTAATAGCTTTCTGTTTCATTCACTGTAACAGCCACAGCCTTTATAAAAGTTTCTGTGGTTCTGATTAATGTGCTACTTCTGTGGCCGTATTTTCTACTACTTTCTTCCTTGGTCACTCAGCTCTAGCCACACTGACTTTAGGCTCTTTCTAGAACAAACCTGACTCTCTACCTCAGAGCCTTTTCAGTGGATGTTTCCTCTGTCTGGAACACTCTTCCTCAAGATCTCTCTCCGCTGGACTTCCTCTCCTGTTTCAGATCTGTTATTTAACTTCACAAGTCCAATGACAAATTAAAATCACAACTTCTTCATCATTCTTCACAAAGAATTGAACACGACTGAGCAACTAAACTGAACTGATAGCACACCAAATGATACCGGAATCTAAAGCTGTCTCTTTTAGCAAACAGTGATTACAATCTAGTCTAGAAATTGACTTTCCGGCTCAGTGTACCATGAGGCAAAAGCAAATTTTTAAAAACCAATAGGTTCCTAAGGGTAAGATTAAGGGTGTGTTCATGCACCATAATAACTACAACAGCAGGTAACAAGGGCATTTTGCAAAACTAAAGCAAGCCATTAAGGGGCCTGGAGAAACAAACTCAGCAGGGAAGTTCACTTAATAACTTGTCCCATCAAGTAAATGTTATCTGTGGACAAATATGACCACCTCAGGTACAGTGAATGCTTTTTCTTCCACCGTAGTGGGGAAGGCTGCTCAAGTCAAATATTCTGGTCAACTATAGTACTAGAAAAATTAATTTGCTTCTGCAAATGGACTTCCAGAAAACCTAAAGCCTGGTTCTGCTCTCAATATTCAGAGATGCCTGGGAAATTGACCTCAATTTCACCTGCTGCTGAAGCTATCACTCAGAAATATGAATCTGGTGTGGGGGTGGCATACAGGAAATCTAAAACAGTTGGGAGAGGCTGGGAGCAGACACTGGACTTGGGTGAGGTGAGTATGATGCCTTGGTGGAAAATTTAAGGAGGCACTCCCATACTCAGGCACTGATCCTACACTTGCACAACCCTGTGACTGCCTTCTTAAAAACCGTGCCCTGGCCACTTCACTCCCCTCTTTCTGGTCCTAGCCCTGGCCAAGGGACACAAACAAATAAATTGGCAAACAAAACCTGAGAATGAACCCAGTGACATCCTCAGGCCATGTCGATGCTTCTTTGGAGTCCCCAGGGGAAACCTGGGAATCTGGAAGGCCTAAGCCTGTGCCTGGGAGCATAGTGAGCAGTTTGATTCTCGTGGTTACCTGCTTAGAGGTAAATTTCTGTATCTTTAGCAATAAAATAAGTTTTCCATCTTTTAACTGTGTTTCTTGGCACTTTTCCATCAATTACATCATTGTCCTGTGGTATCACCCATGCAACACTTGACACTAAAATAAGATACAGAAAATCAAGGTCAGCATAATGAACATCAGTGGTTGCGCTGCAGGTGTAAGGAGTTAGACAATAGCAGACCTATGGCAAGAAGGTAAACTAGGTTATTCTTCACATTCACTTAAAAATTCTGTTTATTAACTGACAGTTTCTTCAATAAGTTTTTCTCTTTTATTGCCTCTTATATGCTAAAAAAAGATTTGACTGAAAAAAAAAAGATTTGACTGGCACCAAATAAAAAGATAATTCAAATAGCAACAAAGAGACAATATTGCTCTTGTGCAAAGGACAGTGGGTCTTCTGCTTAAGGAAAACCTACCTAAATGCCCAAAGGGCCTTCTAGGGCTCTTCTTATCTATTGCTACATAACAATCTACCCTAAAATTTCATGGATCAAAACAACAAGAATGTTTTAATATATCTTTTGACTTTGTGGGTTAGGAATTCTACCCCATAATCATCAATCATTCGATTGTATTCAGCAAATAGGTGGGCTGATCTGAAAGACACAAGACAGTTTCATTCACATGCCTAGAAGGCTGGGCTCAGTAGGCCCTTCTTATCCTCCTGGTAATCTTAGCGGCTGTCCATGTTGTGTCTCCAGCAGGGAAGTCAGACTCCTTGCATGGCATCCCAGGGCTCCAAATGCAAGTGTTTCCAGAGACAGGGTGTAGAAGGTACCAGTATCTTAAGGCCAGGTATGGAAACTGGCTCAATATCACTTTTACACTTCTGCCCTATTCTGTCAAGGCAGCTATAAAGCCCCCAGTTTCAGGAGAAGGGTAACAGACCCCACACCTCAGTGAGATGAGTATCAAAGAGTTTTGGCCATCTTTATACTTCTATCCTCAGTATCTTCCATATAGAAGTTATAATGCACTGGAGTAGTACCAGAGATATGCAGCCCCCATGGAGCATGTTATGTTCTCTCTTTGGATTGTGTTCAAGATTAATCCTCAACTTCCTCAAAGCAGAGAGGGAGGGGCAGACCAGATATTCAGGGAACCTGAGAAGTTACACACCTGGGATACCTGAGTGGACTCAACAAAGCACCTGAAACTCAGGTAAGCCCTAGGCTGTATAGGATGAAGCTAAGATGAAGTATCCAGGTGGCCTGAATTGGTTTGTCAATCACTTCACTGAGATCCTGACCAAAGTACCAAGTTTGATGACCACATTATCATACTTGACTTCTGAGTAGGGTCGGACATAGCTTAGCAATCCCACATCTGGTAAATGGTATTATCTCTTGGTTTTTCCAGTAGTCATGTATGAATGTGAGAGTAGGACCATAAAGAAGGCTGAGCACTGAAGAACCGATGCTTTTAAACTGTGGTGTTGGAGAAGACTCTTGAGAGTCCCTTGGACTGCAAGGAGATCCAACCAGAAGCTAAGAAAAGAGGGGATATATGCATGTGCATAACTGATGCACTCTGCTAGGCACCTGAAACTAACACAACATTGTAAATCAACTACATTCCAATAAAAATTTTAAAAAATAAATAAATGTTTTAAATGACAAAAAAAGAAATAGGAAAAATAGTGGAATAGGACTAACAACTGATAGTTAATCAAGCTGCAAAAATTAGGGCACATTAGAGAATCAGGTGTTCTAGTAACTTTATGGCATAGCAAGCTTTCCCTTTTTTCAAACACACATCTGCAAGGCATTAGCTATATGATTAGAAATCTTGGTCCATTCTCTACTTTAGATTTACATCTTTGTCAGATATTCTTATTACTTCAATCAGTTTACATTTGTGAGACTGATGATCCTTATAGAAGTAGGGCCTTGTGTTGAGATCTGATGCTAAAAATACCAGTCTCAGGGGCTTACTCTTTTCTACTCTAAAACTCAAGGTTTGTGTCACCAAAAAGGAAGTTTTCTTTCCTTTCTATTCATACTCATTTGATAAATACTTTCATAAGGGAAGAATATATAAAGTAATTTGGGCTTATTTACTATAGATACTCTGAAGAGACAATTAATGAAGTTCAGAACAAGATGTTAATTACTGAGATGTCTGTCAGTCGAGTCACCTCTGATGAGAAACATACCTTGCATTGGCTTTTAATTTGCCTCCCCTATTGGCTTGCTTTATGTGCTATAAAGAATTCCAACTGTAATTACATATAGTATAGCATTTTGTCTTACTCACCTAGTATCACATTTTGCCCTCAACTGCTGCCTTAAAAGCTCTTCATTCTACTCTTGATTATGTTAATTTATTTAGAAAATGGCACAGATAATGTGTAGATGCATGCAATTGATTAATAATAATAAGCCTATTCTGAAAGTTGTATATATCATAAGTTTAATACTATGCTGGTCTTTTTTCTTTTATTATTTCTTATTTTTGAGCTATAATTGACATAGAGCATTACACTAGTTTTAGATGTACAACATAATGATTTGATATTTGTATGACTTGCAGAATGATCACCACAATAGATCTAGTTAACACCCATCAGCATGCATGGTTACAAAAAAATTTTTTCTTACGATGAAGACTTTTAAGATTAACTCTCTTAGCAACTTTCAAATATGCAATGCAGTGATTATAACTGTAGTCACCATGCTATGGACTACATTCCCATGACTTATTTTATGATTTCTCAGGGTGTGTATTTTTTTTCCAGAAATCTTTTCTTAGCAAAAGGTCATAAAAATTCTCTATTGTCTTCTAAAATTTTAAAGTTTTGTTTTTCATATATATGTCTTTAATATACTCAAAATTAGTTTTTGTTTATGATGTGTGTGTGTGTGTGTGTGTGCTCAGTTGTGTCTGACTCATGATGTGTGTGTGTGTGTGTGTGTGTGTATGTGCTCAGTTGTGTCTGACTCATTGCAGTCCCAAGCCTTCCAGTCTCCTCTGTCTGTGGAATTTTCCAGGCAAGAATACTTTCTTGAGTTCATTCACACCAGACAGCGTTTAAACAGGTCTAAGTTGCTTTCCTGGTCAATGATCTAGATCTTCATTCCTTAAGATCTGAGACTTTGTCTATAATTTTTATCTTTATTTTTAAAGATAAAAATGGCCCACACCTGTGGACCATAGTTGCTGAGATTTCCCATTTAGTATGATCACAAGGCACAGAAATAGCCCAGGGAATTCTCTAGTTTATGGACACCCTGGTTTCTGCTCCAATTGTATAGTATCAGTCATAGATCTTTATCATAGTCAGGGGCAATAAACATCCACTTTGACAGTGATCCTTTCTTTGGCTACTGGCCTGCTGGAATGAGGAGCCGATATGACTGACTAGATGTTACAGCTTTTTGTTTGCACTGCATCCTCTGCTGTAAGTTTCCCCTCCCCTGTGAACCAGGGTTCACAAGCTGATGCTCAGGTTGTGGAGAGAGGGAGCAAGTGGGTCACTGAGAAGAACGGTGACAGGGCCCAATCGTACTTGTTGGTTTCAGATCCATGCGTTCTAGTTATTAGAGATGAAGCCCCCTGATGGCCACTCCAACCTCGATGCCACAAGGGTAATTATTTCTACATTGTCTCAGATGATTAAGCATCACCATTTGGCCCCTGCCATCCCCAAATCCCATCAACACCACAGAAATAGTGATGTTAGAGTCAGGGCCACTGGTCCATGCAGTACGTCCTTTGACTTTAATCTACAGAGGACCACCACTGCCCAACTTCTCATGAGTCTGATATGACTCTTGCCTGTGCATTCTCCCTTTGGCCATTGCTGGAGAGCACACTCAGGTGTTGAGTTCTCTGCTGCTGCTGCTGCTGCTAAGTCATGTCAGTCATGTCCGACTCTGTGCGACCCCACAGACAGCAGCCCACCAGGCTCCCCCATCCCTGGAATTCTCCAGGCAAGAACACTGGAGTGGGTTGCCATTGCCTTCTCCATTGAGCTCTCTGCTGCGGCTGCTAAGTCGCTTCAGTTGTGTCCGACTCTCTGCAACCCCATGGACTGCAGCCCATCAGGCTCCTCCATCCACGGGATTTCCCAGGCAAGAGTACTGGAGTGGGTTGCCATTGCCGTCTCCATTGAGTTCTCTAGCTTCACTTAAATCCATTCTAATATACTCACCTCTCAGGGCCCTCTGACTCCTCCCTTAATACTCTGCTAGGACAACTCCACATCTCTACCTCCTGTAGAGGTAGAGTAGGCCAATGTACTGTAGGCCATTATTATGTTCAGTCTCCCAAGAGGCCACACCAGGCACATTTTTAGGCCAGTCTCAGGTGATTTTCCCAGGATATTAAGCTCCTAAATCACAGGGAAAAACTCTTATATCAGTACATTCCTTTCTATTATAGCTATATTTTTGTCTTCTAATTCAGAACCTCAAAGATCCGTTGTCAAATGTATTCTCCATTCTCCAGGTACCTACTGGTGCCCACGGGCAGGTCCTGCAATTCTAAGAACATGTTTGCTTGTTCTTACCACAGTGGGGGCTTTATTTCTTTCCTTGTGTTGTGCTGCAAAGTAGTATGAAGGCAGTAAGGCAAGATGGGTTAGTTCTTGAGGTAGACAAGCTTGATCATGTGGTGTACCTGCCTCAGGTGATGTTTTTCCACATCTCCAGGTGAGAGGGAGCTATATTCTAGAAAGAGGGAAGATGCTACTTCTTCCAGTGTGGAGAAATTCAAAAGATTCAAGGGATGCAAAGTTCTCAAGTCTTTCTACATCTAGGTCTCAAGGGCTCACTCTTATCCTGTCAAGTCTCTGCTTTAGACATAGGAATTATATCACAGACCTCTTGTAGTTCTGTGTCTTTAACAGTAAATCCTGAACCTAATTTGCAACACAGTCTGTTCTGTGGTTGCATTTAAAGCCAGTCTATCCCACTATCCTTATTATTCCTCTCCCCATACTGTGTTCAAGTGCAGAAACCAATGGTTCACCTTTCACCTTACCTCATTTCCATCTGCTAAGGTGAAGTCATATGATGGTGATGCTGGATCATTGGTGAGTCATTAATGCCAGAGCCCCATCCGGAGGGCCTGCTTCCTAAAGTGAATCCTGACACCAATTCTCTTAGGGTAATTTCTTTCCAGAAAGCAGAGCATGGGATACAGGCTTGCATTTAGGAAGTGGTGGTTGAGAGGTAATTCCATGCTGCTGATGTGAGTTTCTAAAGAGTGAAATGGAGGCAGAGGGAAAGGCAAACATAAAGGTTTATTATTAAGGGGCCACTGCCGTGAACAACCAGAACATATTATACAGCTCTTCTGTTTAGTTAATAGAGCCAACTCACATTGTGTACTGAGGCATGGAAGGGTGGAGCATTTTCCCATAAACTCCCATCACCCATGGCTCAGAGGTGACTGACTGTACTTACATAACCCTGATAGTGGGTGCCTCCTTACCATTTGTTCTCTAGGCCCCTTGTGTGCCTCATCCATGTCCCAGCCCTGTCTACCAGTCTGTTACCGTAGTGAGTTAAGTGTCTATAAAACAGATAATACCGTAATTTTATTCATAGTATGTCAATGAATTTAGTGCAAGAAATTAATACCTACTAAATATTTTTTTTAGGTCTGTCACTACTGTCTTTTTCTTTCTTTCTTTTTTTAATTGAAGTATTAGTTTTCCTGGTGGCTCAGCAGTAAAGAATCTACCTGCAATGCAAGGGACTTGAATTTGACCCCTGGGTTGGCAAGATTCCCTGGAGTAGGAAATGGCAAGCCTTTCCAGTATTCTTGCCTGGAGAATCCCATGGATAGAGGAGCCTGGATGGCTGTAGTCCATGGGGTCGCAAAGAGTCAGATATGACTTAGAAACTAAACAACAAATAGTTGATTTTCAATGTTGTGTTAGTTTCAGGTATATAGCAAAATGATTCAGATCTATATCTATATGCATGCTAAGTTGCTTCAGTCGTATCTGACTAAAAAAAAACAATATATATATATATATATATATATATGTGTGTGTGTGTGTGTGTGTGTACAGGGCTTCCCAGGTGGTGCTAGTGGTAAGGAACCTGCCTGCCAATGCTGGAAACATAGAGTCACAGGTTTGATCCCTGGATGGGGAAGATGCCCTGGAGGAGGACATGGCGACCCACTCTGGTAATCTTGCCTGGAGAATCCCCATGGACAGAGGGTGGGCTACAGTCCATGGGTCATAAAGAGTTGGACATGACTGAAGTGATTTAGCACAGCACAGCTTATAAATATATATATATATATATATATATATATATATATATATATATATATATATACACACACACACACATTCTTTTTTGTATTCTTTTAAAACCTTTTTGAAAATTAATTTATTTTTAACTGAAGTATAATTGCTTTACAACATTTGTTGGTTTCTGCCAACATCAACATGAATCAGCCATAGGTGTATTCTTTTCCATCATGATTTATCATAGGATACTGAATACAGTTCTCTGTGCTATACAGTAGGACTTCATTGTTCATCCGTTCCATATAGAATTCCTTACCTCTGCTAACCCCAACCTCCCACTTCATCCCTCTCCCTACCCCCTCCCCCTTGGCACCCACAGGTTTGTCCTCTGTCGGTGAGTCTGTTTCCGTTTTGTATTTAAGTTCATTTGTGTCATATTTTAGACTTCACATAGAAGTGATATCACATGATATTTGTTGTTCTCAACACCTACTAAATGTTAAAAGCCTTTACATCTTTCCCGGTTTTGAGGTGGTACACAGATACTTTGTTCAGAGGCTGGAGAGATGAGTCCCAAATCAGGCAGGCCTTGAGCTAGGCTTCTGAATAGTAGGAATGTGGAACATGGGGAGATTCATTTTCTGCATGACTGGGAGGGCTGAGAGAGTTGAGGCTGGGGTAGATCTTGAGCTGTTATTTGTGTTTCGGTACTTGATTTGATTTTGCTCAATAACTATCTGCAGACAGAAGCCTCTACTGCAGTGTAGCCATTCGGAACCATTTAATGAGAAGTAAAGCAAAGACATTACAGTGTGCTAGGAGGTTTGTGAGAATGGGATTCTACATGCATGGGGCTTAATAACTATTGAGACAGAAACCATCATTGTGATTCATTCTGCATGGCAGGGTTGTGAAATGTGACATCTGTGCATTCCCTCTGAGAAAATGTGAGATGTGCCCTGGAAGAGCAAGGTTAGTGGGCAAGACTCAAATGTCCTGCTTAGACCTTACTTCTTCTGACTCTGTGATTCTTTATTGCTTCTTTATTGACAGGTTGGGGTAGTTCTGCCCTTCTCTTTCCCTTTTCCCTATAATCTTTTCCTTTACTCTGGGTTGACTTCTTACCACTATTTTTTTTTTTTTACTTCTTAAATATTGCTCTTTTTGTACTTTTCCTTTGTTTATGCTGGTGCAGTGTACAAAAAAGCAAGTTATTGCTGGAAAGAGAGGTAATACCGCTGTTCTCGGCTAGTTAAGCATCCTGAGAGATGCAGTCATGTTTAGAAGGAATGTGGGGTGAGGGAAGAAAAAGATGCAATGAGTAGGGAGGAGGGGGCTCCTGTAGGGACATCATTAAGCAAATACTGCGTGGCTAGGGAGCAAGATAACAAGGCTACAGCTAGAAAAGCATCAAAGGTAGAAATAAGAAAGGTGATATCTTAGGAATTGGGGGATAAATTTTTCAATTAAATTTTTTATACATTTTAATGTTTTAGAGTTTGTCCCAACCCTTGAGGTTAAGGGACAGGTCAAATACTGATATATGGAAAGAAATGCAATAGGAACCACAAATCTGATTTCCTGCACAGGAGGAAGATGTCAATTGCCAACATCAAGGGCAAGATCCATACTTTATGTAAGGCAAAGCATGTGCTCCTTTAACAAACACCAAAATTCAAGAAATAAACTATATATATAGTTTAAAACACTTAATGACCCTAGTAAATCCAAGTATGTTAGGAGGTTAGGCTGTGGATTGGTGAAAGAATTTTGGTAGCATTGTAAATTGTCACAGAAATATTAACATCTGTGACTTTTGGTATTATTCTATCTCAGGAGTTGGCAAACTTTTTCTCCAGAGCACCAGATGGTAAATATGTTGGGCTTTGCAGACCGTTGTGTCTCTTTTGAGACTAATCAACTCTGCACTTAGAGTGTGGTGAAGGCAGCCATAGACAATATATAAATGAATGGGTGTGGCTATGTTTAATGAAGTTTTACTTATGAAAATAAAAGGTAGGCTGGATTTGGCTGACAAGCTGTAGTATGTCAACCTGTGTTCTAAATTGTCATTGAGACGCTGGTATCTGGCAAATCACCACTAAATTACATTTGTTTTGTAGAAGAGGAATTTTCAGTTTACATGATTAGAATCACTGGGGGTTGCATGAAGGAAAGTGCAGTCTCATTTAATTCATGTTCACTCCCTTACCTCCTGGCCCTATTCCACCCTCGCAACAGTGGTCCAGATGTTGGCACTTGACAACCAATGATCCAAACTGACCTAAAACCACCTTTATACACTGGGAAACCATTGACTTAAAGTGTTTTGGTACAAACTGCAGCAATTGTTGTTCCCTCAGTCATATAAAACAACTCATTTCATCAATACCATATGGTTTAAAACACTCAGAGTTGGTAATAAGTTAACAAAAATAATAATGATGATGATAGTGATGATAATAAAAAATGATGATAATAGTGAAAATTGCTGTTAGCCATGGATTCTTTCACTTAAGGAAAGCAACAAGAATGAGTATGCAAACAGCAGCTTCTGGTTTTGGTACACATTTCTTTATGTAGGAAAGCCTCTGCCTTAGTATTTTTTTTTTTCATTTATTTTTATTAGTTGGAGGCTAATTACTTTACAATATTGTAGTGATTTTTGTCATACATTGACATGAATCAGCCATGGATTTACATGTATTCCCCATCCTGATCCCCCCTTCCACCTCCCTCTCTACCCGATCCCTCTGGGTCTTCCCAGTGCACCAGGCCCGAGCACTTGTCTCATGCATCCAACCTGGGCTGGTGATCTGTTTCACCCTAGATAATATACATGTTTCTATGCTGTTCTCTCAAAACATCCCACCCTTGCCTTTTCCCACAGAGTTCAAAAGTCTGTTCTGTACTTCTGTGTCTCTTTTTCTGTCTTGCATATAGGGTTATCATTACAATCTTTCTAAATTCCATATATATGTGTTAGTATGCTGTAATGGTCTTTATCTTTCTGGCTTACTTCACGCTGCATAATGGGCTCCAGTTTCATCCATCTCATTAGAACTGATTCAAATGAATTCTTTTTAATGGCTGAGTAATATTCCATGGTGTATATGTACCACAGCTTCCTTATCCATTCGTCTGCTGATGGGCATCTAGGTTGCTTCCATGCCCTGGCTATTATAAACAGTGCTGCGATGAACATTGGGGTGCACACGTCTCTTTCAGATCTGGTTTCCTTGGTGTGTATGCCCAGAAGTGGGATTGCTGGGTCATATGGCAGTTCTATTTCCAGTTTTTTAAGAAATCTCCACACTGTTTTCCATAGTGGCTGTACTAGTTTGCATTCCCACCAACAGTGTAAGAGGGTTCCCTTTTCTCCACACCCTCTCCAGCATTTATTGCTTGTAGACTTTTGGATAGCAGCCATCCTGACTGGCATGTAATGGTAGTATTTAAAGGAATCTTCCCCAGAGCTGGTGTGCAATAAGTGTGTTCAGAGTTTTGTTTAAGTCTTAAGTTTTGCCACTGTGAGTTTTCCTATTCTTACTTCCACCTTAGAGCAGAAATCAGTGTATGTCATGGTTGCTGCCAAAGAAAACTTTGAAGTTAGAAGTAACTGTTTTAAGGGCTAGCCATAAATCTGTATTAAACATACTTGATTCACCTAAACACACTTATTGATGGCCTACTATGTAAAAAAGGCCACTGATGACAGCTAAGGGCTATCAAAATGTGATAGATACACACTCTGCCTTTTAGGAATTTCTAGTCTCTAATCAGCAATGAAGGTTTGAAGTTCAGCAGGTGCTCCCTGCTTGCATTTACCGGGCCAGGTCAGTTTAGGGGTAACTGTACCTATAACTAACACCTAGAGTTAGAAACATGATGGCTCTAACTCCCATCACTAATGCTAGCCCCATTCACAGTGTCCCCCCCATGGCTTATTAGACAGTGCTACAACCCCAAAGCACTCACCACCATGGAGAAATGACTGTGTCCATCCTCCTTCCTCACCTCCCTGTGGTGTGGCTGCTGCCGTGACTGTCTCTCTGTGATTCCTGTCCCACCCATTATGTCATTACGCCCTGCCCTGGGGCTGTTGTGCTCTGTTAAATCACCAATCCTGCAGATCTTGTTGGGGCATCTGCACATTTGATTGAGTGGATCTTTATAAAATACTAATGATGCTGTGTGCTGGGCATAGTGAGAGAGGCTGTATTTTAGAGTTCCTTCTGCAAGGAAGTGGGGATGCCATGTCTGAGTTGGAGTTGGGTCATGACATTGAAAGTCTGTATTGCATAATGGCAGAAAGCAATGGTTCTGAATCTAACTGCCTGGGCAGCACCTGGCCCTGATGATCACAGGCTGTGTAATCTCGGGCAAGTTACTTAGCCTCTCTGTGCCTTGGTTTCCTTGTTTGTGAAATAATAAAAATGGTAACACTCATTTTATAGGTTTGCTGTGACAATCATTAAATGAGTTAATGTAGAGCACTTAGAATAGCCACCCAGGTAGTACTCAGTTCGGTTCAGTCGCTCAGTCGTGTCCAACTCTTTGTGACCCCATGGACTGCAGCACGCTGGGCTTCCCTGTCCATCACCAACTCCAGAGCTTCCTCAGCTCATGTCCATCAAGTTGGTGATGTCATCCAACTGTCTCATCATCTGTCGTTCCCTTCTCCTGTCTTCAATCTTTCCCAGCATCAGGATCTTTTCTGATGAGTCAGTTCTCTGCATAACATGGCCAAAGTATTGGAGCTTCAGCTTCAGCATCAGGCCTTCCAGTGTATATTCAGGACTGATTTCCTTTAGGATGGACTGGTTGGATCTCCTTACAGTCCAAGGGACTCTCAAGAGTCTTCTCCAATACCACAGTTCAAAAGCATCAATTCTTCGGCCCTCAGCTTTCTTTATGGTCCAACTCTCACATCCATATATGACTAGACAGATTCTATTTGCTATCACTGTTGTTATTCCTTCAGCCCTCAGGGAGTGTAGACAGAATCTGGGACTGAGGACCTCTAGTGTTGCTACCTCTAGGATTAAGCAGTTTCATTATGTCACAGGACTATAATGTACGTGTCATTTTCTGTAACTCCTGTGATTTGAGAAAAGTTGATAGGCCCAGCTTTTACACAAGTCTCTTTTAAACCTTAGAAAGACTCTAAGAGATGTTTCTATGTTTGTCTGCATTTTGTAGATAATGAAACTCGGGTTAACAAACTTACCCCAACTCATACGGTTAGAAAATGACAGAACTTGGATTCAAACCCAGATTTACTGGGTCCAGGACACTTGGCCATTAGGTGAAGTGCCACACAATTTCCTCCAGGGATGTGGGGATAACTCCCTTTCTCTATTCTTTATCCCACTTTGTCATATGTTCCCCAAGTTCTGCTTCCTATTGTGTCCCACATCTCTCAAATATCTGTGAATATATTTTATGACTGTCTCCCCAGCTGCCCTTTTTTAGGAACTTGGTCAAAGCCCAGAGGGGTGATGCTGGAGGGCCAGGCTAGAGCAGGACTGATGCTCTCTTCCGTTAGCCTGACTTCTGTTTTGGAAGATGCTTAGTGTTCTATGCTTGCATATTCCTAAAGGAGGAGTGGAGAAGGAAATGGCAACCCAGTCCAACCTTCTTGCCTGGAGAATCCCATGGACAGAGGAGCCTGGCAGTCTACGGGGTTGCAAGAGTCAGACATGACTGAGCGACTAACACACACACAAAGGAAGGAGCGGAGGGGAGGGTAGAGTTTGGGCTTCAGCAGGGCCCTAATTCTATCTGTATTGCAGATTTGTCCTTGCTTTGAATCTTGATGTGAAAGGGTCCAGCAAACATTACACCACAGAGGCTATATTTAGGCAGTTTTAATAGGGTGCATGGCTCCACTGTATCCCCTAGGGCCCCACCAGGGAATACACATCAGTGATTAGCAAGGCCAAGTGCTCCACTGTTGTCTCACTTGCCGACGATTGGAATAGCAAGACTTTCTTCTCAAAAATTAATTTCTGGGTCAAAATCAAAGCAAACTCAGTTATTTGACTTATTATCATTTTAATTGGAGAGCATTTGCTGCAGACTTCACCGGCTGTCATTTGACCTTCACCTGCCTTGTGAGAGCCTCTGCCGCCTGCATCAAATGCCACATCTTTCCATCTGATGGAAATATGTAGGCTCTAGATTTTGTTTTGCGGTATCTTGTGTTTCTTCTATAGTTGCCTCTTTTCGTATTTCTTTTCTTCACATCTTCCTTTCTTCCCAAACTAAGTAAGAAAACAGCTGTGAAGGTACTTGGGAAGTTAAAGTACTTTACAAACCTTTGGTGCTCACAGAATACCGAGTGTCTTCCACTTCCCTGTTGTCCTTGAAGGGGGAGAGGTTTATGTGGTCAGTACCTGTTAAAGGCCAGGCCTTGAATGAGGCCTCTTGGTATAAATTTTATTTAACTCTCATGATGCCCTTGCAAGACTTCTATTCTTATCCTTAATTTCAAGATGAGGCATTTCAGGTTCAGAAAGACTGTTAACTTGCTCCAAGCCACACAGCAAATAAGTGGAGAATCTGGAAGTACACTCTGAAGTCTTTGCTCTTTTCACCCAGCTTTCCCTCACCTTTATGAGCTCTAGTGCTTACTTATGGTGGGAAATAAGGAAGTATTACTGAATTCAATAATAAGTAACACAAACTGGAATTTGGAGAAGCTGTAGTTTCAGCTGTAATCCCAGATCCCCAAACTTCACCCAGCCCTCTCTCCAGCTCAGTTCTGCCAGGGCCTCTGCTTCCAACTCAGGCAGTTTCTGGGAAATAGCTGTTTTATGTGAGGCTGTCACGGCTAACGCCATGGCAGGCAGCCTAGATTAGGAGTAGGCCTGGTTTCCCAGGGTAACATAATAATCAGGCCTCCTAGAGCCAGCCAATCAACATATGCCTAGCCAGAGAAAAGGGAACCTATCAGGGGAAAGCTGAAAGCCTCACGTTGGGCCAACAAAAATTACCTTGCAACTGTGTAACCTATCAGCTTGCGCCAACTACCCACTGTGTAACCAATCCGATTGCGCCAACTACCTGCTGCTTATTTTGACCTAATAAATACCCGAGAGAACTGGGGCTCGGGGCCTTTCATCCTCACACACCTGGTGAGGGCGGGAGGCCCTGGCTCGAGTCAGTAATAAACTCCCCTATTGCGAGTTGCATTGTTTCGAGGAGTCTTCTTTCCCGACCGGGGACTCGGACTACGGGCAGAACATTTTATTGTCTCCCAAACTGGAATTTGGGATAGAAATTTCTCTGAAGGAGTCAGTTTACCACTTTACAGTATAAGAATTGATAATATCATGCAACTTTATGCAAAGTATCTATCTGCCTTAGAGGAGATTTAAAATAAGATGGGGCCACACCGTCCAGGTAAGTTGTCTGAATAGTCACTTTTACTTCCATGTGGGAAAGGATGAGCCCTTTTCTTTGATCTTTACTGAAACTTGTGCAGTTCTGAGTCCTTGACCTCATACTTAGTTCTGGCCTTATTGTACAGCATTTTCTGACATACTGCCTAGATCATGAACAAGTTCTGACCAAGGTCAAAGACCGAGCTATCATTTTTCAATTGGAAAAACTGCTACTATGGACAGTCTTAGAGCTGTCAGACATTTGGAGACTTTGTTGCAGGAAGGATGGGTTCACATGAACCCAGGCAAAGACATCAGCTGTTGATGCTAAGAAAGGTGAGAGCCGAGGTCAAAATTGGGGGTAGTCAGTGATGGTGGCAAAGAACAATTTTGGGAGGTTCTCTGCCCTGTAATCTCCATCAACCCCTCTAAACTATTGCAAACAACAAAATTAACAAGCAAAAGGTGAAGATCATTCAACAACTATTTTTCGCCTCGCTACTCAGTGCAATTGTTTGTAGACCATTGGCATCACCTGGGAGCTTGTTAGAAAAGCAGCTCCCAGGATCCACCCCAGGCCTCCTGGGTCAGAATCACGCTCACGTGATTCTGCACACTGGCCCCAAGCGGAAGTGTTCGGGCAGCCATTTTGAACCAGGAACTCTGGTCTTAAGGGCTGGTTGCGAGGCCTCTGCGTGCAACACCTTATGAGCAAGTGAAACTGGAAGAAACACCAAGGAAAAGGTTAGACTTAATTTTATTACCCAGGTTTTATTTTTATTTCCCAGGAATTGTTAATGGGCTTTGCTGGTGACTCTGGGGAGAACTGTGTTGCAATTTTACCTAAACTGAGCAAGAGGAAGGAGTTGGGAGGTGCACAATGCCCTCATCTCACATGTGAGGAGCAGATACCTCACTAACCAGAGAGCTTAAAATGTGACGCTTGTCAGTAGAAGCGCTGGTAACCCGCTGTCGCCTAACCCCTCTGGGAAATCAAAGGGGAGAAGGGATGGTGAATCCTCTGGCAGAGGAGCAAAGCTGCTGTGTCTGGTTCGTCACACTGCCCTCGGGCAGAATGTGGATCCCAGTGACAAGATGGGGAGCCAGTGGCTGGGAATAATTTTTTTTTCCCATTTATTTTTATTAGTTGGAGGCTAATTACTTTACAATATTGTAGTGGTTTTTGCCATATAGCTGGGAATAATTTTAACAGGATTCACCCAAGGTGAGGAGACCATGGCCAAAAGGCTGTGAGGTGACATTGGTGGTGGGGGGTGGGGTGCAAAATAGGAAACAGAGGGTGTTGGTGAAGAAGGAATTCATAGGGCCTGGACTCCATCTCAGGCCTGTCTGTGCTGATCATGCGCGGCCACCTCTCCAGTGGACTCTGAACTCTGTGCTTAGCGCCTGTGGGAATGACAATGGAAGGATAAGACCCCCCTCTGGGCAGGGGAATCTTGAAGAACAGACACTAATCACCCCTGCCTCCGGACACTAGCTATCAGAATGTAAGCACAGGCTTATCAGTTATTAACTATTTGTTATGTAACTGCGGGCTTATTGATTATTAACTGTTTGAACACATAACACGTGAATGATGGGGTTATTGTAGTTGTATTTACCCTTCCTTTGTTTATGTAAGTCTCAAGGGAATTGGGGTAGTGGGTTTGGACGCGTACACATGGGGTATAAAAGATTTTCACAAATGCTGGTCGGGGTCCTTGGCTAAGAGGAGACTCTGCCTTGGGCCCGCCGGCGTAATAAACTGCACTCCACTATCTGCACTGTCCTTCTGAGTGAGTCTGTTTCCCGGAAAGCGTGGCTATAACATTGGAAATGGGCAGCCAAGCGAGAGGCAGATAGATACATAAAGGGGGTTGCAGTCGGAGGGACTTCAAAGGAAGTCTCTAGATCATCTTTAAGGATACCCACCATATAAATGTCAGCTCTAAATATCCTCTAACTCCAGAAAGAACAGCACTATCTTACTATATAGAACTTGTTAAGTAGGAATTCTCCTGCCTGTTTACTTCAACTCTTTGAAGCTTCAGCTCTGGTTGAGACATAGGTCAGAAATAGCAGGTAAGTTCTGGGAGAAAGAGTTTAAACCAAAGTGTTAAGCAGACCTTCCTCCCCTGAGGCAGTGTGGTAGGGGGAGGGGAGGTGTCTTGCTGCTGGTCCAGGATGGGCAGGGGCATGTGGGAGGGAGATGTTTGAATAGTGACTGATCTGTTAATTACTGTATCTGACTAGATATTTTTAAATACTGAATTGGGGTTGCAGTTGAAATTTAATATGGTAATAGATTGTCTTTCTAACTTAAGCATGACTATAAATGTCAAGGTTAACGGAAGCACCTGACTGGGTTTAAAGAGACAAGTGGAAAAAAACAAGTTTTTGTGATTAAACCCCTGACTCCCGCTTATTCAATTACAGTTAACTCCCTACAGTTACAGTGAAGGATTAGTAGGAAGAGAAACACCTGTAAGTTCAGAGGCGTGCTAGCTAGATGACTTGGTATGAGTTCAGTCAGTGTCTGGAAACACATTTTCCTGTGGAGACCAAACTGTGTATATGTGCGCAGTGCCTTTTACTTCAGCATTTATCAAAGAGTGGTCATTTTAAGGGATACAAAGAAGTAATTTTCCATTTGTTTTATTTTTTTTTCATTTGTTTTTATTAGTTGGAGGCTAATTACTTTACAATATTGTAGTGGTTTTTGTCATACATTGACATGAATCAGCCATGGATTAAACAGAACAAACTAAGTGCTGTCATAAACTTTCTCAAAGTGAGTTGAGAGTAAAAGTTTATTTTTCACTTCACATCATAGTCCAGTGTGGGCTCTTGTGGGAGTGGGTCCTCTCTCCCACAGTCTTACAAGGGCTCAGAGTTCTTCTATTTGTGGGCTTTAGGTTCCTCTGACCCTTGAGTCGGCTTCCTCCAGCCATAGGCAGATAAAGAGGGGACTTGCAGGATCACGGGAGGTGCCAGGAATCACTTGTATGCACTGTCCACTGGTCAGAGCCTGTCACATGAAATGTCATGGGAAATGTCTAAGACCTGTGTGACCAGGAGGCAAAGGAAATGGGGCAGAAGCTCCCACTGTCTCTCTTCATGGACACTTTATGAGAAGTGCAGCCCATCAAATCCCTAATTTCACAGACACAGTATTATTGCTTAGATTAAAACTAAAGTGGTAGTGCCACGAACAGTAATTCACTTCCTGCTGACCACATGGATCACTCGAAGGCAGGTTCCTGTGGAGAAAGAGGTGTGGCGGGGAGTAAACATCACTACAGGCAAGGATGAAGAAGAATGTGGTGGGGCAAAATGCCATTGTGAAAACCCAGAGTGACTGAGGTTTATTCAGGTCTGTAGCTTTCTGCTTAGGGCATAGCAAAAAAGGAGCAACAATGAATTAAAACACTTTCCCTTGAGGGCATTTTACTCTAATTGACCTTAAAATAAGGCTATTTAAAATGAAGCTTTTATGATTGACGTATCAATAGTTATTTCTTGCAAGAGAAAAATAGAATTTTCCGGAGTGGATTTTTACAAATCAATTGGCTGTTCTTTGTATTTCATTTTTAAATTTAAAATTTTATTATTGAGTGATTTTAAGTTATTTCTTGCACAAGAAAAATTGTATTTTTAGGGGTGCATTTTTGCTAAATGATTATTCTTTGCATTTTATTTTTATACAGTGAAAGTATTTATTTTTTTCACTGACTTTGTCTATACGGACACCTGGGCCAGAGCTCAGTTTGCCCCTTGCTAGCTGCCTGACTTTGAGCAAATTTTCTGATCTCTCGATGCCTCAGTTCTCTCACCTGTAAAATGATAGCAGTAACAGTACCTACCTCACAGGATTGTGCTGAGAATTCAGTGAGTTAATATTTATAAAGCCTGGCATAGACTAAGTGCTGTGTATATTTTTGGTGTTAATCTTTGACAAGTGATACTCATTTTCCTTTTGCAATAGTTTCCATTTGGGTATTACTTTAAAGTAAAAAACAATGAGCCTTTTAAAAGAGAAATGTTAATAAATAACAGCACAAGTTGTTGTAGAGTGCTATGGCCAGAACGGTGATGTTGGTAAACAGATAACTCAAATGTGGACTCAGTGTCTCGTGTGATGATCAATGGCTTCCTTATGAATCAGGCAGTAGATTTGACTTGGAGGTTTTACAAATCAATCGGCAATGAATGAAAGCCCTTTTCTGAGAGTAAGTATCAGTTCAGTTGCTCAGTCATGTCTGACTCTTTGTGACATCATGGACTGCAGCACACCAGGCTTCCCTGTCCATCACCAACTCCTGAAGCCCTCTCAAACTCATGTCCATTGCGTCCGTGACGCCATCCAACCATCTCATCCTCTATTGTCCCTTTCTCCTCCTGCGTTCAATCTTTCCCAGGATCAGGGTCTTTCCCAGTGGGTTCTTTGCATCAGGTGACCAAAATACTGGAGAGTAAGTATAGTGATTTGCTATACTTGAAATTTGTTGTTCAGTCTCTTAAGTCGTGTCCAACTCTTTGTGACCCCATGGGCTGCAGCACTTCAGGCTTCCCTGCCCTTCACCATTTCCTGGAGTTTGCTCAAATTCATGTCCATTGAATCGGTAATGTCATCCAACCATCTCATTCTCTGTCACCCACTTCTCCTCCTGCCCTCGATCTTTCCCAGCATCAGGGTCTTTTCCAAAGAGTCGGCTCTTTGCATCAGGTGGCCAGTATAGTGGAGTGTCAGCATCGGTCCTACCAATGAATATTCAAGGCTGATTTTCTTTAGGATTGATTGGCTTGATCTCCTTGCAGTTCAAGGGATTCTCAAGAGCCTAAAACTGATACTTGAAGAGGCTTGGTTTCTGAAGAAGCTGAGGTGTAGAACAGTGCAAAGACAAGGACCATTTATCTCCTGTTTACCGTCAGAAGCCAGGAGCAAGGCAACGGCTTTAGTATACTGGCCTCCTGGGCTGCCAACAGCTGTGACCCTTGAGTTACACAAAAGTGTCCTCCTGCCCCAGGTCCTGTAGGCTAAGGCAGAAATCCCCAGAGGAGGAAAGACATACTCAAGGGAGGCTCTGGGCAGAGGAGGAGAGAGAACTTGTGCTTGGTGTGAGCAGGCACACTCTCTCTCTCTTTTTTTTTTTTTTTAATTAGTTGGAGGCTAATTACAATATTGTAGTGATTTTTGTCATACATTGACATGAATCAGCCATGGATCCACATGCATTCCCCATCCCGATCCCCCCTCCCACCTCCCTCTCCACCCGATTCCTCTGGGTCTTCCCAGTGCACCAGGCCCGAGCACTTGTCTCATGCATCCAACCTGGGCTGGTGATCTGTTTCACCATAGATAATATACATGCTGTTCTTTTGAAACATCCCACCCTCACCTTCTCCCACAGTGTTCAAAAGTCTGTTCTGTACTTCTGTGTCTTTTTTCTGTTTTGCATATAGGGTTATCATTACCATCTTTCTAAATTCCATATATATGTGTTAGTATGCTGTAATGGTCTTTATCTTTCTGGCTTACTTCACGCTGCATAATGGGCTCCAGTTTCATCCATCTCATTAGAACTGATTCAAATGAATTCTTTTTAACGGCTGAGTAATATTCCATGGTGTATATGTACCACAGCTTCCTTATCCATTCGTCTGCTGATGGGCATCTAGGTTGCTTCCATGCCCTGGCTATTATAAACAGTGCTGTGATGAACATTGGGGTGCACATGTCTCTTTCAGATCTGGTTTCCTCAGTGTGTATGCCCAGAAGTGGGATTGCTGGGTCATATGGCAGTTCTATTTCCAGTTTTTTAAGAAATCTCCACACTGTTTTCCATAGCGGCTGTACTAGTTTGCATTCCCACCAACAGTGTAAGAGGGTTCCCTTTTCTCCACACCCTCTTCCGCATTTATTGCTTGTAGACTTTTGGATAGCAGCCATCCTGACTGGCGTGTAATGGTACCTCATTGTGGTTTTGATTTGCATTTCTCTGATAATGAGTGATATTGAGCATCTTTTCATGTGTTTGTTAGCCATGTGTATGTCTTCCTTGGAGAAATGTCTGTGTAGTTCTTTGGCCCATTTTTTGATTGGGTCATTTATTTTTCTGGAATTGAGCTGCTGGAGTTGCTTGTATATTTTTGAGATTAATCCTTTGTCTGTTTCTTCATTTGCTATTATTTTCTCCCAATCTGAGGGCTGTCTTTTCACCTTACTTATAGTTTCCTTTGTAGTGCAAAAGCTTTTAAGTTTCATTAGGTCCCATTTGTTTATTTTTGCTTTTATTCCCAATATTCTGGGAGGTGGGTCATAGAGGATCTTGCTGTGATTTATGTCAGAGAGTGTTTTGCCTATGTTCTCCTCTAGGAGTTTTATAGTTTCTGGTCTTACATTTAGATCTTTAATCCATTTTGAGTTTATTTTTGTGTATGGTGTTAGAAAGTGTTCTAGTTTCATTCTTTTACAAGTGGTTGACCAGTTTTCCCAGCACCACTTGTTAAAGAGGTTGTCTTTTTTCCATTGTATATCCTTGCCTCCTTTGTCAAAGATAAGGTGTCCATAGGTTCGTGGATTTATCTCTGGGCTTTCTATTCTGTTCCATTGATCTATATTTCTGTCTTTGTGCCAGTACCATACTGTCTTGATGATTGTGGCTTTGTAGTAGAGTCTGAAGTCAGGCAGGTTGATTCCTCCAGTTCCATTCTTCTTTCTCAAGATTACTTTGGCTATTCGAGGTCTTCGAAAGGAGGTAGGCACACTCTCAAGAGATAGGAACTAGAACATGGAGCAGGGCTTGTCTTTTCCATTTGCCCCAAATTTAACAATCCTCACTGGTGATCCCTCTTCCTCAGGGGCAAAGAATGTACTTAGGAAAAATTCTTTTTCATGAAGGAAAAACTTTCTCTCTGCAAAAAGGCCCAAACTATTAGGGTGCTCTATTGTTTGGTCTTCTTTGTGATAGTCTGATTTACTCTCTGTTAGCATTAGCGTGCGGGAGCTTTAGAGCACACGGCTCAGTAGTTGCATTTCCAGGGCTCTCCAGTTGCCACACACAGACTTAGTGGCCCTGAGGCATGTGGGATCCTAGTTCCCAGACTTGGGATCAAACCCATTTCCCCTGTGTTGGAAGGCAGATTCCTTCCAGATTCTCTTTCTAGTATTCTCTAGAATTAATGTTATTTATCAACATTTCTAGTATTAACTATATATAACATCATTCACTGGAGTCTCCTACATGAGTTTGTCCTTCTTCCTGGGGAGACTTCTACTCTATCCACAGACAACTGGGGGCAAGTTAAGGTATTTTCTCTTTATAAGGAAGAAAAGATATTGAGTACCTGCTTTAAGAAAAATCAATTCATGAGTGACCTTAATTGATAATGGTATAACCGGTGTTTGTATGTTGGAATAAATAGGAGGTACTTTTGCTGATTTTTGGCACTTTAAGATTATAAGAGAATTTATGCATTAAGCAAATTCCCCGAGTTGTTCCTGAGCCTGCCTAGAAATTTAGGTAAATCTTTGAAGTGGGACATAATAATCTTTCATTGTTTGTTTTACAAAATGCCAATAATCTATCTTCCATATCTTTTAAAGATATGCTTGTATTAGGACATGACTTACTTTTTTTACCTTTGAAAGTATTTAATGACAAGAAATGACAAATGTCTTGAAGAATTTCAGAAGTGATATATCAATGTAAATGCATGTACATTAAGACTATTAATTTTTAATGAATGTAGATTTTAAGCACACAAAATTATCAACTAATAATAGTATGTGTATTTCTGAAGCTGAAAAACATTAGCACAGTTATTTGTTTATGCTTTGTTCTGATAAGCTTATCATCACCAGACAATGAAATAGCATGTCGTATTTTTACAAACCATTAATAATAGTTATTAGCAACAATCCCTCACAAGACCAGGTGGGAAGTAGTTTTATTTTTTTCAGCGTTTACTTTGGAAATGAAAAGGCTATTGCTTTATACAAGATTACTTTTGGGGATTTTGATTAAAAAGGAGACATTGTTTCTGTATAGTCTAGTGGTAACATTTTTAAGATTCTATTGACACACTCAGGAAACATTAATAAATCAGTAATTATCTAGCACAATCATGTTTTACTCTGTGTGACTGTAGGAAAATGATTTCACATTTCTATTTCCTACTTGTCTTTGAAGAAATAGAGATCATGGTAATCTGTTAACATCTTTGAAGTCTCTGGGATAAAGAATATGCTAATTATTCTTTTGAGATTATAATATCTATAATTTACTTAAATATAAATTGAGTGAGACCAGTCTTTTCTACTGAAATAATGACAAATTTGGAGATATGATTGGTATATCTTTGGGACACAGTATTTCTATGTCTTGTGTAATCTCAAAATTTCCTTGGTGTTGCAGTAAGATGGCAGCTTCATTTTTAATGGCCATACTGTAAGGCACTGTCAACTCTTTTAAAAAATGTTTTAAATTTATTTTTAGCTGTGTTGGGTCTTTGTTGCTTCAGGGGTTTTTTCCTCTAGTTGCAGAGATCAGGGACTACTCTTTGTTGCAGTGTGCAGGCTTCTCATTGCAATGGCTTCTCTTGTTGTAAAGCATGACTCTAGGGCACATGGGCTCAGTAGTTGTGGTTTCCAGGCTCTAGAGCACAGGCTCAGTAGTTGTGGCATACAGGCTTAAGTGGCTCCTCGGCTTATGAGATCTTGCTTGATCAGGGATCAAACCTGTGTCTCCTGAATTGGCAGGTGGATTCTCACCACTGAGCCACCAGGGAAGTCCAGAACTCTGTTTTAGAGATTATATAATTTCATTGTTCTGGTTAACATTAGGCTTTTTGTGGCTGTAATTTTACCTATGTGGCCAAATATTTGTGTTGATAATTAACAAAACTATTGAAGATCAGATATAAATATATAAATTCCACTGCAGTATTAGTTTGCATCTCCCCTTTTTCTGGTAAGGATGTGGAAGAAGACAGAACAAAGTATACCGAAATGAGAAACAATAGTTAGAGTAGTTTGAAAAGAAAGTTGTAATTTAGGAATGGTAATTTCAAAAGATAATTTATTTGAGTAATGCATATTCAGTATGAAAAATATGGATAATGCAGAGAAAAAGAAATTAATCACTCAAATGTCCTATTATTTAAAGGCAGTGTGTTAACAATTCTGAGAAAATTTCAAATCTGGTTTCCTAGTGTACTTTCTTTTATACATTGGTATGATTTTACTATAGATACTACTTATATGCTGTTTTTTATTTTAATATTACAGCAAAAACAATTCTAAAATGTCACAAACTTTGTTTTCATTGGCAACATAATCTATTATCAAATGGTATAAAATAACAGATTACTCATTCTTATTAGTGTAATTGGTGCTCTGATATTTACTCAGTGTTGGGAGTTTATCCACTCTGCCTCATTTTTTTCTCCCCTCCTCTTCATAGTCTGCTAAACAAAACTACAAAACTAAGACTTTAATGCACTTGCTATGAAAGTTCTAAAATTGCCTCAGCAGGTCTTCTGGCTCCAATAGACAGAGCAGCATAAAACTCAGAGGCAACATGGTAATTACATTATTCAATTATGAGACAAATATGTGCACATTTCTCTGTAAAGTTGCTTTGTTCAGACTCAGCTTCTGGATCCTGGGAGAAATTGAAACTATCTCTAGAGAAGGTGTATGCTCAGGCAACAAACAATGAAAATCAATAAATGAGACTACATTAAACTAAGTACAGCAAGGTAAACAATCAACAAATAGAAAGGGCAACCTACAACATGGGAAAAATATTCACAAATCATATATATAATAGGAGATTAATGCATATAAATAACTCATACAACTCAATAGCCAAAAAGCAAATAATTCAACTTAAAGGTGGGTAAAGGACTAAATAGACATTTTTCCAAAGAATGCATATAAATGGCCAACAGGTATATGAAAAGATGTTCAACATTAGTAATCAGGGAAATGAAAATCAAAACCACAATGAGATACTACCTCACACCTCTTAGAATGGCTATTATCAAAAAAACAAGAAATAAGTTTTGGAGAAAAAGGAACACTTGTGTACTATTGGTGGGAATATAAACTGGTATAGTCCACTATGGAAAACGGTATGGCAGTTCCTAAAAAAATTGCAAATAGAACTACCGGTGACCCAGCAATCCTAATGTAGGTGCGTGCAAGGAGGAATTGGGGGAATTCCCTGGCTGTCCAGTGGTTAGGACTCTGTGCTGTCACTGCTGAGGGCCTGGTTCAGTCCTTGATCAGGGAACTGAGATTCTACAAGCTGCCAGGAGAGGCCAAAAAAAAAAAAAAAAAAAGAACTGAAATTAGTATTTCAAAGAGATATCCACACATCCATGTTCATTGCAGCGTTATTCACAATAGCCAAGCTAAGGAAACAACCCAAGTGTCTGTTAATGGTTAAATAGATTAAGAAGATGTAGTATATACATAAAATAGAATATTGTTCAGCTTTGAGAAAGAAGGCAATCTCGCCACTTGTGACAATGTGTTTGAACCTTGAGGACATTATGCTAAGTGAGATAAATTCAACAAAGAAAGACAAATACTGTTAAGATCTCAAAGGTGCAATCTAAAAATGTCAGACTCATAAAAACAGAGAGCAGAACAGTAGTTACCAGAGGCTGAGGGGTGGAAGAATTGGGGAGATTTTGTTTAAGATGGTGTTTACAGTTAATAGATAAATAAGCATACGGAATAATAGCAATAATGCTGTATTATTTCAAAGTTGCCAAGAGACTAGCTCTTAATTGTTCTCATCAGAAAAAAATAAATGCTAATTATGTTACATGGTAGAGGTATTAGCTGCCCTCTTGGGTAGTAATTATACTGAGATATATAAATGTATCAAACCTACCCGTATTTAAACTTACACAATGTTGCATGTCAATTATATCTCAATTTTAAGAAAGAATAAAAGTCCATTTGCAAATTAAAAATAAAGGTATGTGCTTGACAGTCCCATGGCTTATAGTGACAGACATCTCAAACATCTGCAGCATCCCCAGGCTGAGTATGATGTAGAAGAGAGTATGTGGTAGTTTGTGAAAACCAATTCATCTAAATGAAGTTTCAGGGATTTTTAGATTTTTCTACAATTTTACCTTTTTCCAAAAAAAAGTTTAAATTTTTTCTTTCTTTTTTTTTTAATCAAGCCAACCACTTAGGGTCATTAATTAGGATCATTTAAAATTGAGTTTGGAAAATCCTGTTGAAATTTGTGTGCAGTTCTCAAACTGACATGACCATGTCACACTTGTGACCATGTTGAGTACACTTGGCTCCAGTTCTGTGATTCCTATACAGATGATTAGGTGTTATTTTCTCTTGTTCCCTTCATTCTCCTTATATTATTTCCTTTACAAGGTCTGTCAGTCAGCCTTTTTCATAATGATGATATGTAACGACCTCAAAATCTCAGACTTACACCAAAGGACTTTTTACCTTGCTCGTGGGTCTGTGGTGTTCCCTTGGACACAGGTATTAATAGCTTCAGGCTATATTCAGGGCTGCTCTGTGGATCTCTTCTGGGATTCATGCTGAATGCACATTGACTGCTTGTATATATTTCCTTGTGGCAATGGCCGAAGTACAGGAGAGCACCAACCCATTTTAAGTGTGTACTTGTATTACTGACTGAAGGCAGGAGGAGAAGGGGACGGCAGAGGATGATGTGGTTGGCTGGCATCACCGACTCAATGAACATGAGCTTGGGTAAACTCCGGGAGTTGGTGATGGACTGGGAGGCCTGGTGTGCTGCAGTCCATGGGGTCGCAAAGAGTCAGACATGACTGAGCAACTGAACTGTATTACTCTTAGTGATATCCCATTGAAAAAGTGCTTCACAGGGCCAAATCTGAGGTTAAGGGATTGTTGTAGTGAAAAGGAACAACAAGGAATGAGTTTTTCTCTTTCCTTTCCCTGAGAACAAAGAAGATAAAGAGAAGAGGGGCAGGCCTGAACGTTCCTAGTTTTTTACTTCAACTACTCCTCACTCTGCATGTCTGTAACTAACTTTACTTTTCTGCTTCCTCACTCTGAATGTCTGTAACTGAGTTTGCTTTTCTGCCCCCTAACTCTGCAGGAGCTACAATTCACATTTTTTTCCTTTGACTCTACGCTGAATATATCCCCTATCTGGTGTTTACCCTTACAACACCCTTCCGCTTGTAGTTATATATCAGAAAGAAGGCCTCAGAGCCACTAACTGTCAGACTGAATTACTGGGTTACTGACGCCAGTTTAAGACTTTTTGAAACAATGCAAGAGGAAGAAATCAAGATCCTGTCACCTTTTTCCTCATCAATGACTGCTGACTACCAGCCCTTGCCTTATGTAATCTCCTAGATTCCTCATGGAGAGGGGGACACAGTTCTTGAGGCATGAGAATACTGTGTTCCCCTTTCTGCCAGCTGAGTGTTAACGCCACCTTTCTATTTCTTCCAAACTCTGTCTCTGTGTTTTTTCATTTGGCTTCAGTGGGCAGAGAAGACCAAGATTTTGGCCAGCAACAGGATGAGGCAGTACCTTCCACTCACTACTGGGATACGGCAGGGATGCATGGTACTACTGCAGGAGAGTGACAAATCGAGACTGCTGTTTACTGCATAGACTTAAATTGCATGTTGTATTTGGGGCTTAGCCAATTTTTTTTTCCTCTTTTGGTTTCCATTTTTATAAGGCAACTGGTCTTTTCTGTGTCTTTTAAAATGCCTTTTTCATTGGAGACTTTTCCTCCCAGATAGCTCTGCATAAGTTTTATGGGCATGGGAAACTTTGCTGTTACTCCTCATAGAATGTTGGGTTGGCAAGTGCCTTTAGAGGTTCAGGTCTGTCACTTTGCAGGTCAGAAAACTGAAGTCCAAAGAGGTTAGGCAAATAGCATAAGGAGACAGAGCTCGCTAATGCCAGTATGTTTTCCTGTGAAAACTGAGAAGCAGGATGTTTTAAAGTTCCTCTTTCCTTTCAGCCCTTATGTCCTATCTCTTTCTATGCCAGTTCTGAGTGCCACTTCCCTGGGAGGAGTCCAGCTGGCCTGCCTGTGTTGGAAACTCTAAACACAGAGTAAGAGTTGGCCAGGGCAGAGGGAGCATGAATGAGCTCTGCTTCCCCCGCTGCTGTGAGCTGGCCAGCGGGCAGTGTCTGTCCTCCCCAACAGATGTGGCAGAGCCCCGAGTGATGAGCTCTGGGGAAGAGTCACAGGTCTTCTGAAGGTCAGGTTGACAACCTCTCACTGAGGATGCCTTTTAAAATGGTTCCATGAATCCTCAAGGTTGCTGGGAGATGATAGCAAGGTACTTTGTGTGGACACTTGGGCATGATTTTAAAAGGCCTTCGGTGTGAGAAAGAGTCATGAAATGAGTTTTGAGATGATTTGTATATGTACAAGTGCAAATTAATGTGTTTCCATATTTTAATGGAGCAGCAAGAGCACATCCACCTTGTAGGTGTGTATAGAATTGTTAATAGTTTCATCTGTGTCACCTATCAGCTAAGATTCCCAGTGAAATTCCCAGTACCTCATCATCAGATAATATTTATGAACTCTGTGTGTGTGTGTCTCTGTAAACCCCTCAGCTTGAGGCTTAACTGCTTCATTGGTTTCCTTCCATCTGCTATGGCCAGGAGCCAGCTGTGCCTACTTGTTTCATTCTGCACATATGGTGCTTTAGAATGGAACTATTTACATGAAAATTAAAAAAAAAAAAAAACCATTGTTTGGAGGAAAAACCAAAATTCAGTTGATTGTTTTGCTATCTGAGAAATTCCTTTCCTTACCTATCCATTCTTTTTTTTTTTAACTTACCTATTCCCTTGTGGCTCAGTGGTAAAGTGTGCGCCTACAATGCAGGAGACCTGGGTTCGATCCCTGGGTTGGGAAGATCCCCTGGAGAAGGAAAAGGCTACCCACTCCAGTATTCTGGCCTAGAGAATTCCATAGACTATACAGGGTCGCAAAGAGTCAGACTTGACTGAGCAACTTTCACTTCACTTTCTTAGTGTTTTGTTTATATGATTTTGATCTGATATGTTACATTGATGTCAATTTGAAACAAGTTGCATAAATAGGATGATAATACTTTAATCGTCTATAACTTTGAAAAAAGTTATATAAAAATGAAAATTCACAGATCAGAATTAGCAGTTTATTTTGCAGTTGGTGATCAAACAAAGGCTAATCTGTTGACAATAAGAAATGATTATCAGAAATGAAACCTGCAGTACAAGGGTGAAGCCTTTCACTCTGTAGAAATAAAAAGTTAAATATTTTTACTGTTACTTTTATAATTATTCACAAGTTCACTGTAGAAGTATTTTATACTGTAATTTATACATCACTTTAAATAACTTACTTAGAAATTGATGTCTTATTTCTTTATATTCCTTTTTCAAAGGTGTGAGATTGGATCTTTTCCATCGAGTTGCTTCTAGTCCAATTGATTGCTGAGTCACTTTTCGGCAGGTGATATTTCCGACAGAATCTATAGTGCTGTGTCATGAATGATTTGGAATTTTTTTTATTGTGCTGAACCACCACATGGCCAGATTGGTTAAATGAATGTGTAAAGGTGGCCAGAAATTCTGATGACTTCACTGTGGTGAGTTGGATCATTTGAAGTTAACATGGTGCAAACTCTTGAATCTTGTTTTCCTTTTTTTCTTTATATACACTGGGGCCTCAGTGAATGCTTCCTAAATGAATGAAGTCTTTGAGCTTTTTTTAGTTTACCTAAGAGTAATTTGAGGGCTGAGAACAATCATGAAAGCTATAGACACAAAACATGAAAGTTTGCATGCCAAGACTTCTATTTTCCCCTTGATCCAAATCTGGCAGGTATTTGAAGTTGTAGCCATATATACAACCAGACTAGGGAAGACTATGGCTACGTTTAATGGAAATGTTAGCAACTAATTTATAAAATGCCAATATGTGTGATTAAGCATACAATCTCTTTTAAATCCTGTTAGAACCCTTTGAGGCAAGGAGCTCATTAAATCTCTTTTAATGGGTGAGGAAATTTGGTTTCCAGAAATAATGTAACTTGTTTGAAGTTAGTTCAATTCAGTTTAGTTGCTCAGTTGTGTCCGACTCTTTGCGACCCCATGAATCGCAGCACGCCAGGCCTCCCTGTCCATCACCAACTCCCGGAGTTGACTCAAACTCATGCCCATCGAGTCGGTGATGCCATCCAGCCATCCCATCCTCTGTCATCCCCTTCTCCTCCTGTCCCCAATCCCTCCCAGCATCAGGGTCTTTTCCAGTGAGTCAACTCTTCGCATCAGGTGGCCAAAGTACTGGAGTTTCAGCTTCAGCATCAGTCCTTCCAATGAACACCCAGGACTCATCTCCTTTAGGATGGACTGGTTGGATCTCCTTGCAGTCCAAGGGACTCTCAAGAGTCTTCTCCAACACCACAGTTCAAAAGCATCAATTTTTCGGCGCTCAACTTTCTTCACAGTCCAACTCTTACATACATACATGACCGCTGGAAAAACCATAGCCTTGACCAGACGGACCTTTGTTGGCAAAGTGATGTCTCTGCTTTTTAATATGCTATCTAGGTTGGTCATAACTTTCCTTCCAAGGAGTAAGCGCCTTTTAATTTCATGGCTGCAATCACCATCTGCAGTGATTTTGGAGCCCCCCAAAAATAAAGTCTGACACTGTTTCCACTGTCTCCCCATCTATTTCCCATGAAGTGATGGGACCAGATGTCATGATCTGAGTTTTCTGAATGTTGAGCTTTAAGCCAACTTTTTCACTCTCCTCTTTCACTTTCATCAAGAGGCTTTTTAGTTCCTCTTAACTCTCTGCCATAAGGGTGGTGTCATCTGCATATCTGAGGTTATTGATATTTCTCCCGGCAATCTTGATTCCAGCTTGTGCTTCTTCCAGCCCAGCGTTTCTCATGATGTACTCTGTTCGAAGTTATGGAGCTAGTAAATGGTAGAACAGATATCCTCTGAATTTCACCAACATCTTCAAGATTTCTGGTCTTTTCATTGATGAAAAGATGGTATGGTATCATACCATACCAGTATGGTATGATAGTTGAATCCTTAGAAGTTCATTTTTTTTGGGGTAGGGGGAAGTGTGTTTTATCTGTGCATCTGAAGCACGTAATCTTGTAGTTTTATTCATATATTATTTGAAGGGTATTATAGTCATAACATTTTCAGAACATACCCAGAGAGGCCTTTTTGTCCTAGGTCCAGTGGCCAGAATGATAAATGAAATGGGAAATCTTTTTCTTTTTTAATTAATTTATTTTTTATTGAAGGATAATTGCTTTACAGAATTTTGCTGTTTTCTGTCAAACCTCAACATGAATCAGCCATAGGTATACATATATCCCCTCCCTTTAGAAACTCCCTCCCATCTCCCTTCCCATCCCATTCCTCTAGGCTGATACAGAGCCCCTCTTTGAGTTTCCCGACCCCTACAGCAAATTCCTGTTGGCTATCTGTTTTACATATGTAAGTTTCTATGTTATTATCTTAATGAAGCCCAAGCCAAAGGGTGAGTTAAAATGAGCCACATGAACTCACAGTTGTGGTGATGTGTTCACAGCTGCTGTGAAAAAGAAAGTTGGAAAAGACCATTTGAGAAATGAACATAGAAAAGGAGAAACAATATGATTTTTCTCAGGTATACGCCTTTCATCGTGAATTGAATGGTACTCCATTTATCAGAGGTCCCAAAACACATTTTTGGGATTTGGGAAGTTATGTAGTAGTTGAAATGTTTAGAGAATTCCCTTTCCTGCTTTTCAGATACAAGTTTCTATAAAAAAAAAAAAAATTCATACACCTTGATTTTGTTGGGTGCTTAAAAAAAAAGCAATTTCTCAACTGTGGCCTCATTTTATTTTTGGGGAAAGCAGGCAGAGAAGTTCTCATTAAAGTGTCTGGGTCATCCAGCAACCAGAGAGAATGACCCCAGGCTAGAAATTGGGGGTGCTACCACTGTTGCCATCTAGGTTCAGTTGTAATGTCTGGCATCATCCCAGAGATAGTTCATGTCGTATAATACTCAGGTAACTGAACCCTACGGTTTCCCAGGTGGCTCAGTGGTAACAAATCTGCCTGGAAATTCTTGGAAAGATGGGAAATCTATTTATTGGTGGTGTGATCTGAATACATGGTTTCTGTGACTAATACATAACTGGCTTCTGAGAAACTCCATTTGAGCTGCTGAGGACAACATGGCACTGAGTGTATGAAATCTGCTTTCACAAAGTAATTGGTAATTGTCACACTTAAGGACCTGTCCATTAGTTTCACATTTCAGGTCATGTTAAAGGGATTGTCTCTAGAGCCTCTTTTGCCACAATTTCTATTAAAAAGACTATTCTTTTTTTTGTTGTTTTGATATTTTTAAATTTTATTTTTAATTGAAGGATAATTGCTTTACTGTATTATGTTTGTTTCTGCCAAACATCAACATTAATCAGCCATAGGTATAGCTATGTTGCCTTCCATTTGAACACCTTTCCCCCCTCCCTCCCCATCCCACCCCTCTTGGTTGTTAGAGTCCCTGGTTTTGAGTTTCCTGAGTCATACAGGAAATCCCCATTGGCTGTCGATTTTGCATATGGTAGTGTATGTTACTCTCTCCACACATCCTGCGCTCGCCTTTCTCTCCCTAACCCGTGTCCATAAGTCTGTTCTCTATGTCTGTCTCCATTGCTGCCCTGCAAATAGGTTAATCAGTACTATCTTTCTAGATTCCATATATGTGTTAGTATACAATACTTGTCTTTCTCTTTCTGACTTCACTCTGTATAATAGGCTCTGGGTTCACCTACCTCATTCAGTTCAGTTCAGTCGCTCAGTCGTGTCCGACTCTTTGTGACCCCATGAATTGCAGCATGCCAGGCCTCCCTGTCCATCACCAACTCCCGGAGTTGACTCAAACTCATGCCCATCGAGTCGGTGACGCCATCCAGCCATCTCTTCCTCTGTCGTCCCCTCCTCTTCCTGCCCCCAATCCCTCCCAGCATCAGGGTCTTTTCCAGTGAGTCACCTCTTTGCGTGAGGTGGCCAAAGTATTGGAGTTTCAGCTTCAGCATCAGTCTTTCCAATGAACACCCAGGACTGATCTCCTTCAGGATGGACTGGTTGGATCTCCTTGCAGTCCAAGGGACTCTCAAGAGTCTTCTCCAACACCACAGTTCAAAAGCATCAATTTTTCAGTGCTCAGCTTTCTTCACAGTCCAACTCTCACATCCACCTCATTAGGACTGACTAAAATGCATTCCTTTTTATGGCTGAATAATATTCCATTGCCTCTTTCTCCATTCATCTGTCCAGGTTGCTTCTATGTCCTAGCTATTGTAAATAGTGCTGCAAAGAACACTGGGGTACATGTGTCTTTTTCAATTTTAATTTCTTCAGGGTATATGCCTGGTAGTGTTATTACTGGGTCATATATTACTTTGTCAACAAGGGTCCGTCTAGTCAAGGCTATGGTTTTTCCAGTGGTCATGTATGGATGTGAGAGGTGGACTATAAAGAAAGCTGAGTGCCAAAGAATTGATGCTTCTGAACTGTGGTGTTGGAGAAGACTCTTGAGAGTCCCTTGGACTGCAAGGAGATCCAACCAGTCCATCCTAAAGGAGATGAGTCCTGGGTGTTCACTGGAAGGACTGATGTTGAAGCTGAAACTCCAGTACTTTGGCCACCTGATGTGAAGAGCTGACTCATTTGAAAAGACCCTGATGCTGGGAAAGATTGAGGGCAGGAAGAGAAGGGGACAGCAGAGGATGAGGTGGTTGGATGGCATCACGGACTCAATGGACATGGGTTTGGGTGAACTCCGGGAGTTTGTGATAGACAGGGAGGCCTGGTGTGCTGCAATTCATGGGGTCACAAAGAGTCAGACACAACTGAGTGAGTGAACTGAACTGAATGGTGGTTTTATTCCTAGTTTTTAAAGAAATTTCCATACTGTCTTCCATAGTGGCTATATCAATTTACATTCCCACCAACAGTGCAAGAGGGTTCTCTTTTCTTCACACCCTCTCCAGCGTTTATTGATGGTAGACTTTTTGACGATGGCCATTCTGACTGGTGTGAGGTGATATCTCATTGTAGTTTTGATTTGCATTTCTCTAATAATAAGAAGTGTTGAACATCTTTTCTTGTGTTTATTAGGCATCTATATGTCGTCTTTGGAGAAATGTCTGTTTAGGTCTAAAAAGCCTATTTACACAGCTGTTTTTTCAAGTTGAGTAACTAAAATCTGTGATGGAAAAGTTATAGCTAAATACACTGGTCTGGCTTTCCTGATAAAAAAAATGACCCTTAACTGTGGCAGAGAAAAAAAGCACAAGCCTTAATGACAGGGGTATGAATTCTGGCTTTGTCTCATACTAACGGCAAGGCTTTTTGTTTCCCGGCTTTGTCCTATACTGGGCTTCCCTTGTGGCTCAGCTGGTAAAGAATCTGCTTGCAGTGTGGGAGACCTGGGTTCAGTCTCTGGATTGAGAATATCCCCTGGAGAAGGGAAAGGCTACCCACTCCAGTATTCTGACCTGGAGAATCCCTTGGACTGTATAGTCTGTGGGGTCGGCAAAGGGTCAGACATGACTGAGTGACTTTGACTTCACTTCACTTTGTCCTATACTAACTTAAGTCCTTAACAGGCTGTTGCTTGCTGCCTCACCTGTTGCATTGATCCAAGGATAATTTCCTTGTGAGGTTGGTGGATTGTTTATGGTGTATGTACCTAATGCATATTTCTTGAGCATAGTAAGTGCTCAGTAAAAACTAGCTGATACTATTTAACGTACGTCAAGGAAGACTGTTGTCTTCAGGGAAGTGGCAAATAGTCTGGTTTCCCTCTATTTTTTATTCCAGAATTTATTTTCCTGAAATTTGGCCTTGAACACTACATTTACTTCTGTGATCTGGAAGAAAAGATTTGAAAAAAGTGTTCCCCCTCCTGCTTATTTACTCTTCATGGCCTGTTCCTTCCTAATGAAAAAGTGAAAAAGTGACTAACAGTCAGTGTAGTACAGCATATTATATAAGCCTTGAGTGTATTTCTCTGGTGTTGCATCACAGATAGGTTTTTCTATTTCTATGCATCATCACAGGGATAGATAGGGATTGGAAAAGGGACAATAGAGCCAAAGACAATGCATGCTATACAAGGTGAAATTAATTATGAGAACATACTGTGAAACACAGATGCACCTAGAAAAACCCAATTATACAGTTTAAAAAATACTGGACAATTTTAGAAAGTTACAGCCTATATCTTCAGAGAACCAGTGGGGAGCAGGATTTATGTATATGAAATTTACCTTTCACCTTTCATTCTATGTTGATAGGAAATATCCCCCTACCAGTTCCTCCACATATGTTACTGCAGTATTTGTGCAGTTTCATTACAGCTTCATAGCACCTTTGGTTGAAAGGGACTCGTAGGCTGGGGAGCATACCTTCAGCCCCACTCCTGGAAGGCAGAGGAATTTGAGACTGCATGTTAGAAATTAGTTTCTAAAGTTATTGAATGGAACTGTGGGATGTGGACACAAATGGAAGTGAAACGGGTGAGGTGAGATTTTCAATCAGTTTAATTCCCATGTAACAAGTGCAGAGTGAGGGGGAAAATCTGACTTAATGGCCTTGGAGGAACTAGAATAGGAGCAAAGTCATTAGAACCATATGAGGTAAAATTATACTCTCTGAAATACTCCATTGATGCTATAAAAGCAGTTGGAGGCCCTGAAATAACACTGGAATTGTTTATGAAATGAGGAGGAACCTGTGAGGAATCCATGGGGGGAAAGCCTGATTTGAAATTTGAAATTGGCTGGTGAAGTTTTGAGTGTGATAAATACTACTGCCTCTGTTTTTCACACCAAGAAATTTGAAGTGTGGAAATCCTATCCCCTTGAGTGTGCCAGACAAAATAGTTTTGGGTATTAGTCCCTCCCATGTTCTTTTTAAAAAAAATATTTTATTTGGCTGTGCTGGGTCTTAGCTGTAACACGTGGGGTCTTCGATCTTCTGTTACAGCGTGTGGGATCTTTAGCTGCAGCATGCAGGATCTAATTTCCTGACCAGCGATTGAACCTAGGCCTCCTGCAGCGGGAGCTCAGAGTCTTAGTCACTGGACTGCCAGGGGAGTCCTTTCTCATTGTTTTTAGACACACTGAGGTAGACACCCAACCAGATTTTACTCTTCTGTACTGTGACATACTGGATAATAAGTTGACCTAAGATTTCTAAGCATGTACTAGATTACTAAACATACCAAGATCCATATTCATTTTCTGGTCCTGGAGAAAGGCACCTAGGAGATTTGACAAGATAGTTCTTGCAAATCACGTTTATGCAAACTCTCCTCCTGTTAACGCAACCTGCTGACAGATTCTCCTGCTGCACAGCTTGGAGGGCTCACAAGGAAAAGAGAGGACACAGAGGTGGAAAAATAACCCAGGAGGTTAAACTGCCTTCGCCTTTTCCCCTACCCCTCAGAATGCTTGGTTTTTATACCTTATTTTTCTGGGAACTTTGATCATCAATTATGAGATGGCCTTTAGCTTAATGATAAAAACTAAGGGGCTTCTCTGTTGGTGCTAGTGGTAAAGAACCTGCCTGCCATTGCAGGAGACGTAAGAGATGCATGTTCGATCGCTGGGTTGGCAAGATTCCCTGGAAGAGGGCACAACAACTCACTCCAGTATTTTTGCCTGGAGAATCCCATGGACAGAGGAGCCTGGTGGAGTCGCAAAGAGCTGGACATGACTGAAGCAGGTTAGCACTTCGCACACACAAGTAGGGAATACAATACTTCTGGCTTCTACTAAGAAGTGAAACATGCCAGTTCTGACGCCCCCCAATCTCACCCCCACCACCCCTGCAGAACAACTAAACATGCTAGACATTGGCCAGTGACCACACTGCATAATAATCAGACAGATGTCCCATCATTTGGGCCTTGCATTGCCACCACTTCATCAGATGGGAAGAGCCTTGTGACCCCCATGTTCTTACCTTTTAATTGCCCTCTGAAGTGTGCCACTGCTGAGAGGTATTTACCAGACTGTCCCCTCACTAGTGCGACTTCGATCTCACTGTTCCAAATGGATAGCCTAGGACCCGCGTCTACCGTCTACAGAACTAATCACTGGATTAGTGCTTTTATAGGTGTGTTGTTTTCTGTGAGGTTTTTTTTTTTTTTTTTGGCTGCTGCTGTTGTACTTTGTCTTCTACATTCAGAACTGGGATCCTTGGCAAAGGAGGCAGATGGTGTTTTTAAATGATTAATGGGAAGCATTAGTGAAATATTGAAAATATGGCTGCTCTTTTTCAAAAAAGGATCACCCGCAGGCTATGGGAAATTGTGGTCAAAATCCACTTAAAAGTTATAGTACATCAGATCTTACAAAGAGAGAAGCAAAAACTCATGTTCATTTCTTTCAAAGCCCCCACTTAAAGCACTGTTACAGAATCTCTGAGCACCTCGGCACCACTGTGCCAGGTACCCTTTATCCACGTTTCTGTACTTTTCACAGGGGCCTTGTGGTAAGTGATGGGATGGCTCGGCCAGCACTGACTTAGTCTTTCTGGTTGAATGCCTGCTTGCCTTTGTGGTTCTGTGCAGCCTTTGTTCAGAGATTTCTTACTAGAAGCCACATTCGCCTTCCAAAATGAAAAGGGCAGGTTCCATTCACTAAATGTTAAATAGGTAAAAAGTTGAATGTGTGACACTGAATTTAATGGAATTATTTTATGAATTTTTAGCTGATTGCATCTGCAGAGATTCAGAGCCCAATCTTGCATCTCTATGGAAGAATGTTGAATAGTCTGGCATGTACTCCTCTGAGAATAAATTTACCTGGCTTGCATAGAGGCACTTTCAAGGAAAACATGCGCACCTGGTCTTGTGGCTGAGCTGAATGAAAGAAATGTTATGAAGATGAGGGTCCTGTGGGTAAGTTGGGGCCATGACTGCTCTTGCCGAGCTAGGTGGCTGGGGTTTATTAACACAGTACTGAGGCAGAGCAGCAGAATGGCTTAGTAGGGTTTTTTTTTTTTTAAATGGACCAGTGGCTTAGTAGGATTTTCTTTTTTTAAGGACCAGCTCTTTGTTTCATGGATCTTCTCTATATATCTGTTTTCAATTTCATTTATTTATGCTATTATCTTTATTATTAACATCCTTTGGGTTTATTTTCTTTTCCTTTTTCTAGTTTCCTGATCCTTTCAAGACCTTTCTGCATTTCTAATGTAAGTTTTTTAGAACAATAAATTGCCCTCTCAGCACTGCTTTAGGTGCGTTCTACATATTTTGATATGTTGTTTTTTTTAAAATTTCAGTTCTAAGCATTTTTAAAATTTCCTGTGAGACTTTCTCTTTGACCCAGAGTTATATAAAAGCGTGTTGTTTAATTTTCACACATTTAGAGATTGGTCTTGTTTTCTTTGTTACTGATTTGTGGTTTTATTCCATTATGATAGAATACATGGTAGAGTCAGATTTCAATTCTTTTAAATTTGTTAGGTTTGTCTTATTGTCACGGATATGGACTATCTTAGTGAACGTTCCATGAATGAGTTTTTTAAATGTGTTCTGCCGTTGTTCACTGTAGTGCTCTATGTGCGGCAATTAGATCACACCAGTTGATTGTATTTTGCAGATCTTCTATGTTCTTACTGATTTTCTGTCTCCTAGTTAAATCAGTTGGTTAGAGGGGAGTATCAGAGTTCCAAGATATAACTGTGGATTAGTCTATTTCTCCTTTCAACTCTGTTTTTGTTTCATGTTTATTAAGGCTGTGTTGTTTAGAGTTAGACAAGATTTAGCAACTAAACAGCAACAAAGCTGTGTTGTTTGGTGATCAACATTCAGGATCCACTTTCAGGATCATTGTCTTCTGGGTGGATGGATCCTTCAGTCCTTATTAGTGCCCTTCTTTGTCTCTAGTAATTTTCATTTAAGTCTGCCATATTAGATATTAATATAGTCCCTTCTCTTCAAAATTAATATTTGCATGGTATGTCTTTCCCCAGCATTTTACTTTTGACCTAAATATTGTTGAATTTGAAGTAAATTTCTTACAAATGGCATATAGATGAAGTATGTTTTACTCTTCCACTCTGCCAACCCCTCTTTTGATTGGTGTTCAGTTCAGTTGCTCACTTGTGTCCAACTCTTTGCGACCCCATGGACTGCATCACACCAGGCTTCCCTGTCCATCACCAACTCCTGGAGCCTACCCCAAATTCATGTCCATCGAGTCGGTAATGCCATCCAACCATCTCATACCCTGTCATTCCCTTCTCCTGCCTTCAGTCTTTCCCAGCATCAGGGTCTTTTCCAATGAGTCAGCTCTTTGCATCAGGTGGCCAAAGTATTGGAGTTTCAGCTTCAGCATCAGTCCTTCCAATGAACACCCAGGACTGATTTCCTTTAGGATTGACTGGTGTGATCTCCTTGCAGTCCAGGGGAGTCTCAAGAGTGTTCTCCAACACCACAGTTCAAAAACATCAATTCTTTGGTGCTCAGCTTTCTTTATAGTCCAACTCTCACATCCATGCTTGACTACTGGAAAAACCATAGCCTTGACTAGACAAACCTTTGTTGGCAAAGTAATATCTCTGCTTTTTAATATGCTGTTTAGGTTGGTCATAGCTTTTCTTCCAAGGAACAAGCGTCTTTTAATTTCATGGCTGTAGTCATCCCCTACAGTGATTTTGGAGCCCAAGAAAATAAAGTCTGTCACTGTTTCCATTGTTTCCCCATCTGTTTGCCATGAAGTGATGGGACCAGATGCCCTGATCTTAGTTTTCTGAATGTTGAGCTTTAAGCCAACTTTTTCACTCTCCTCTTTCACTTTCATCAAGAGGCTCTTTAGTTCTTCTTCACTTTCTGCCATAAGGGTGGTGTCATCTGCATATCTGAGGTTATTGATATTTCTCCCGGCAGTCTTGATTCCAGCTTGTGCTTCATCCAGCCTGGCATTTCACATGATGTACTCTGCATATAAGTTAAATAAGCTGGGTGACAATATACAGCCTTGAGAGATTAGATCTAATAGAGATAGGGATTAGCACTGATAGAGTGCCTGAAGAAGTATGGACGGAGGTTCGTGACTTTGATTGGTATATTTAATTTTAAATTATTTGGTCTATTTGTTTTTAAAGTAATTATTAGTGTGCTATAACTTGAGTTGGGAGAGCAGCTTTTTATTTTCCGTCTAACATTCTCTTATTCTGTCTCAATTGTTTGTTAGACTAGAGACTACATGAAGGAAAGAAGTGATTAGCCTAGTACCTTGGCTTCACTTACCTGTGACTTCACTAACCTGTGACTACGGAATAAATCTGGATTTCATTTTAAGTACCCAGTCATCTGGTTATCACATGCGTGCTCATATAGGTCCCCAGTTATTTCTAAGGACTCTGTGTGTTGTCTCGTGCTCAGGAATAGGTCTCCGAGCTCTTGGGTTCTTGCCTAACCTGCCTTGCCTGTCAGTGACTCTCACCACATCCCCACATTACTGCACCCAACTATCTCTGGTTACCTATACTGAGCTAAGAGAAGGGACCCCTCCTGCTCTTCTTTTTGTCCTAAGTTCTTCCCGTCAGTTTCCTAAGGCAAAACAGTGACCAGACCAAGAACATTTGGTTAAGGGGTCAGTACTATGGGAGGGAAGGAGAGCCATAGAATAGCCAACAGTTCCTACACAAACTCAGACACTTTCACAGCATGGCTGTCCTGAGTGCATGTGCATGCTGTGTCCTGAATAGGAGATATAGGATTGAATAGGAGGTACAGCATCTAGCCCAGGAGATACATAGAGGATGAAATCTAGTTTGCTCCAGATCATCATGCTCTGTGCTTTGACTGGGGCTACAACTACTTGAAAGGGTAACCTTTTCCTAAATTACACAGAGAGTTAGTGTATGGGTTTAAAGCAACCCTAGTGGACCTTTTGCTAATACCCCTCATTGTCCAGAGGATATTAGGGAACCAGAGCTTTGTTCAGCACTTAAGTCATTTGTCGCCTGTTAAATTCTCAAACTTTTCAAGACTATACTTCTTATCAAACACATTGACATAAACTTACATCCCACATTAATTTAATATTACTTGAAAGGATTTTTGTCAGTTTCCTCTGGAAATTATTTGCAACTCATTTATGATTGGCAATACTTGGCAATTGTACACTTTCAAGAATTTTTACAAAAAGAGATTATCTGACCAATTGCTTCCAAGTGTAATGACAATTTAATGAATACCAGTGTAACAATTAGTGCTGTTGACACAATGTTACATTTTGTAGGCATTTAATTAAGCGTCTATTAATATTATTTAGCAATTTTCTTTTGGAGTCAGTAATCCTCCCCCTCCAATTCTAAAACATTTGTGTAGACTATTAAAATGCTTGTGTCTGTGGTTCCTACTGTAGAATGGGTTTTGTGGGCAACTGCTGCCTAGTCCAGATCTAACTGCCGAGAACCTGAAGAGAAATTATCTTCACCTCATCTGTAAGGCCTGCTTTCTGAGTCCCTATTTCCCCACCACTGGTTTGACCCTTTTCCAGGACAACTGACGGCATGAACATCAATTCCTTTACAGGGCAATTCCATCTCCATCCACGCATGTGCCTTGCCCTTTTGCCTTCCAAAAACATCAGATTATAGTGGTGTAGCTATATACATTTCCCTAGATTTGGACTCTTCTGTCTTGAATAATATCATGTATAGGAAATAAGTGATCTAGTCCACTTATAATCATAGTTTCATCGTTTATCAGCTCCTTGAGCTCAAGGACATAGTCTAGCACATAGTAGGCATGCAATACATATTTGTAAATATTTAAATATTTTTAATAAAAATAATTTAAAACCGTGCTGAGGATTTCTAATCAATTTTTTCTTTTAAAAATGGCTTCAAGGTTGAGAATCTCTGCTTTAAAGATAGTGTTCTACAAAGCTATCACTCTGCCCACCCATGAGACAAAAGTTTGCATTGTTGGATGGAACGCTCAGCTCCTTGGAATAGCAGCCTCAAAACCTCCCTGTTTTTAGAAAGGAGTGTTCGCAATATTTTTGTCTAACTGGATGTCCATTAGCTTTCCTTGCCTTGAACCAAAGGTTCATCTGCCACAAAGGATAATCAAATGCTTACACTTTCTTAAAGTGGCATAAAACTGCTTGCAGCTTTTAAATGGTACGTTTTTCAGTTTTCCTCCATGTAGGGTTTTAAAAAATCCTAGAACTCAGTAGCAGTCACTTTGATAAGAAGGCAATTTATTAGAATTCCCCTTCTTGAAAGAAGGGAAAAGCTTAAGCTGGGAAGTACTTCAAAACTTTTTATTAATTTCAAGTATTTATGCTGAAAATTACTAATCCATAAATGAGCTGTGAACTTGTAGACTCTAGATCATGGCCAAGAGAATTGATGGTTTGAAACAGCTGGAATTTTAGTTTATTTTTCTTATGCATAATAATTTAGGTAGATTAACTTGTAGATAAAGATGGTCTTGTTCTTAGATGGTCTTGTTCTCACATGGCAGGGAGTCCAAAAAGATGTGTGTTTTAGTCATCCATTGCTCTGTGACAAACTATCTCAAAGCTTAGTGATTTAAAAATTAGTTATTATCTCTTATGTTATGTGGGCTTCCCTGGTGCTCAGACAGTAAAGAATCCGCCTGCAATGTGGGAGACCTAGGTTTGATCCCTGGTTTCAGAAGATCCTCTGGAGAAGGGAATGGCTACCCACTCCAGTATTCTGGCCTGGAGAATTCCATGGACTGTGTAGTCCATGGGGTCTGAAAGAGTTGGACACGACTAAGCCACTTTCTCTTCACTTCTTATGGTTATGTGGGCTGACTGATTTTGGCTAGGAGATTCTATCTTGGGGTATTTTATGCAGCTTTAGTCAAATAGCAGTGAAGTCCCAATTAAGTGAACACCCAAAATGACTCAGTTATCTAGTTGGCAGTTGGTTGGGAACTCAACTAAGGCAATTGACTAAAGTGCCTACATGTAGTCTTTCCATGTGGTTTGTTGCTTCATGGGGCATGGTGACTGGATTCCAGAAAGAAGCATCCCAATAGTAATTGTTCCAAGACTTGCTATGCCCTAATCCTCAGAAATCACAGAATGTCAATTTTTCTGTATTCTACTGGTCAAGCAAGTCACTAAGACAAGCTTAGATTCAATGAATGTATAATTAGATATTATCTCTTGATAAGAGTGTGCCAAGGTTGCATTCTGAAGTAGTAAATAAGATTAGAAATAGTACTGTGTCTATTGGAATGTTTCCTTTAGAAAATACAAGTTACAATGTAATGGTAGATACAGTGTTTGGAAAGTGGTCGCATTGACTGTTAAAGGATTATAAATCTATACCTTGCAAACCTGAAGCACAGACAATAATATTAATGATACTTACTAATAATATATAGTATAATTAATTAGTATATTTGCATAACATTTTCTGCGCTTCAGGCACTAATCTAAGATTTTTGTAAGTGTTAAGTCATTTAGTCCTGATAATAACTTAGTAGATATTATTATGATAAATTTATAGAAGATGAAACTGATGCAAAGAAAGATTGTGTCACTTGCCTGGTGTTATAATGCCAGTAAATAGCAACTATTCTGGTTCTAAAATTTGCAGTCTCAATCATGGTGCCATCCTGTCTCCAAATATTTGATTTTCTTTTCACCTTAGATTTTTTAAAAATTGAAACTGTTCTTTAGTGTGCCTTGTTAATTGTATTAAGGAGAATAGATGTCTTTCCTTAATACTTTGTCTATAAATTAGCTAGAGAAAGTAGGTTTGGCAAGGTATCTCTTGTTGCTGCTGCTAAATCGCTTCAGTCGTGTCTGACTCTGTGCGACCCCATACACGGCAGCCCACCAGGCTCCCCTGTCCCTGGGATTCTCCAGGCAGGAACACTGGGGTGGGTTGCCATTTCCTTCTCAAATGCATAAAAGTGAAAAGTGAAAGTGAAGTCAAAAGTGAAAAGTGAAAGTGAAGTTGCTCAGTCTTGTCTAACTCTTAGCGACCCCATGGATTGCAGCCTACCAGGCTCCTCTGTCCATGGGACTTTCCAGGCAAGAGTACTGGAGTGGGGTGCCATTGCCTCTCCGAGGTATCTCTTGAAGCTGGTTATTTTGATACTGGCAGAAAACATTATCAAAGTATAAATTCCAAATAGTTAAAAGCATGACATATAAAATGAACACTTTTCAAAAACTTATTTAGCACATTAATGATAGGAAAGTTGGTCGAAAGAGAGCTGGAGAAACACTGATTTGTTATATTAACAGAAAGAAAGGATGTTTGAATAAGATTGATAATTTAGATTTAAAAAGTGATTAATGATCTACAAGCCAATAAAACTACAACTTTGAGGTCCTCTTTTCTTTTAGGTAGAAATCATTGGTATCATTGGAATAATTCATTTGCATTGTTATGGGACTGAACTGAACTGACATCACTATTTGCTGAAATTAATTCCTACCTTTACAGAATTGTTAGCTGTCCTAGTCAATAGCATTTTGTAAGAGGAATAAAGGTACAAATCCATAGAAAATCAGATAATACTTGAAAGTGAAGGGAAAATGTTAGTTGCTCAGTTGTGCCCTACTCTTTGTGACCCTACGGATGGTAGCCCGCCAGGCTCCTTGGTCCATGGAATTCTCCAGGCAATAATACTGGAATGGGTTGATGTTTCCAAGGGATCTTCCCAACCCATGGATTGAATCTGGGTCTCCTGTATCGCAGGCAGATTCTTTACCATCTGAGACACTAGAGTAACCCTTGGGCAGTGCTAAATAACACCCAGCACGACCCAGAAAGGCGTCTCAGTAATCCCTTTATCCCATGGCCAAGTCTTAGACCATTTTTCCTTGTCTAAGCATAATAGAATAAAAGTAAAAGTTCCCCAAAGACAGATACAGTGAACGTTAGTTGCTTTATTTGCTATCCAGCATCAGAACTTATTCTCTTTGTCTAGGAAAGCCACCGCTGTGTGAGTCTTGGAGAGAAGCAGGGTTTCATGCCCTCTTTGAATCTGGATAGAAGGATACAGGCTTATAAATTAGATTTGCCCAACTAGACACTCTTGCCTGAGACTTTGAAACCTGAATGAGTGATACAAAGAAGTAACGCTGGGTTGAATTTATTTCACCGGTAGTAAGAGTTTTGCCAGCTGTGTCAGGGAAGATCCTGTCCCCGTCCCTCCCTGCCCCACCGTGCACTCAGGCTGTTCTTACGGCATGGCTGAGCAGTGGGTCTAACCTCCCAAATATCTTGCTTTCAGCCTCCTTTCCTAGCTAGATACTACAACTTTCACATCAGTTCTGTGAGCTTCCTTCATTTCTTCGTAAGTAGTAGGAAGTGGTGTCTGTGGCTTATAATCCAAAAGACTAAAATATCTATAGCTTTAAAGATATATAGTTTTTTTTATATATTTTAAGAATAAAATACCTGCACTTGCCAGGCTTAACCAACATTTGTGCAGTTGTCCTCTCCTGATGAATTAGCTGTCTTTGCAAAACCTTTTATGCTTATCACAGATGAAATTTTGTGTTTTATTTAAGGGAAAATTCCCTTAGTCTCTGGTTAAAAATATGGGCTGATAGGCATTTTCTGATTTTAAAAAATCTGCCTTATTGACTCAATGTCTCTGTGAGAATTAGTTATGTGAAGATGAAAGTATAAAAGTCTGTACAAAACAGATATTTTAATGTACAAAGGAGAACTTTAATATTTCATAAATCAGTGTACATTAAGGATTATTGATAATAATAAAGAAGCAATAATTTACTCTTCTTGAAAGTTAACTTTCTAAACAAGGTCTTCATTAACTTTCTAAATAAAGTCTACATTATCCAGATTTTTCCAATGACCTTTTTAAGTTTTCCTGGTTATAGCTATCATCAGTCTTTAACTATCCTTGAGTCATTTCGAATCTTTTTTTTTTTTATTAGTTGGAGGCTAATTACTTCACAACATTTCAGTGGGTTTTGTCATACATTGATATGAATCAGCCATAGAGTTACACGTATTCCCCATCCCGATCCCCCCTCCCACCTCCCTCTCCACCCGATTCCTCTGGGTCTTCCCAGTGCACCAGGCCCGAGCACTTGTCTCATGCATCCAACCTGGGCTGGTGATCTGTTTCACCATAGATAATATACATGCTGTTCTTTCAAAACATCCCACCCTCACCTTCTCCCACAGAGTTCAAAAGTCTGTTCTGTACTTCTGTGTCTCTTTTTCTGTTTTGCATATATGGTTATCATTACCATCTTTCTAAATTCCATATATATGTGTTAGTATGCTGTAATGTTCTTTATCTTTCTGGCTTACTTCACTCTGTATAATGGGCTCCAGTTTCATCCATCTCATTAGAACTGATTCAAATGAATTCTTTTTAACGGCTGAGTAATATTCCATGGTGTATTTGTACCACAGCTTCCTTATCCATTCGTCTGCTGATGGGCATCTAGGTTGCTTCCATGTCCTGGCTATTATAAACAGTGCTGCGATGAACATTGGGGTGCACATGTCTCTTTCAGATCTGGTTTCCTCAGTGTGTATGCCCAGAAGTGGGATTGCTGGGTCATATGGCAGTTCTGTTTCCAGTTTTTAAGGAATCTCCACACTGTTTTCCATAGCGGCTGTATTAGTTTGCATTCCCACCAACAGTGTAAGAGGGTTCCCTTTTCTCCACACCCTCTTCAGCATTTATTGCTTGTAGGCTTTTGGATAGCAGCCATCCTGACTGGCGTGTAATGGTACCTCATTGTGGTTTTGATTTGCATTTCTCTGATAATGAGTGATGTTGAGCATTTTTTCATGTGTTTGTTAGCCATGTGTATGTCTTCCTTGGAGAAATGTCTGTTTAGTTCTCTGGCCCATTTTTTGATTGGGTCATTTATTTTTCTGGAATTGAGCTTCAGGAGTTGCTTGTATATTTTTGAGATTAATCCTTTGTCTGTTTCTTCATTTGCTATTATTTTCTCCCAATCTGAGGGCTGTCTTTTCACCTTACTTATAGTTTCCCTTGTAGTGCAAAAGCTTTTAAGTTTCATTAGGTCCCATTTGTTTAGTTTTGCTTTTATTTCCAATATTCTGGGAGGTGGGTCATAGAGGATCCTGCTGTGATTTATGTCAGAGAGTGTTTTGCCTATGTTCTCCTCTAGGAGTTTTATAGTTTCTGGTCTTACATTTAGATCTTTAATCCATTTTGAGTTTATTTTTGTGTATGGTGTTAGAAAGTGTTCTAGTTTCATTCTTTTACAAGTGGTTGACCAGTTTTCCCAGCACCACTTGTTAAAGAGGTTGTCTTTTTTCCATTGTATATCCTTGCCTCCTTTGTCAAAGATAAGGTGTCCATAGGTTCGTGGATTTATCTCTGGGCTTTCTATTCTGTTCCATTGATCTATATTTCTGTCTTTGTGCCAGTACCATACTGTCTTGATGATTGTGGCTTTGTAGTAGAGCCTGAAGTCAGGCAGGTTGATTCCTCCAGTTCCATTCTTCTTTCTCAAGATTACTTAAGATAATGAAATAACATTAGAATATTCTACAGAATGAATGGGCTTCCTTTATGGCTCAGGGGGTAAAGAATCCACCAGCAATTTAGGAGACAGGTTTGATCCCTGGGTCTGAATGAGAAAATGGCAACCCACTCCAGTGTAAGAGGGTTTCTCCTGTCAGGAGAAACTGAACATGTTTATGTTAGGAATGGAAGAATGTCTGGTTCTGGTCAGTATGCAGTAACAAGGACCAGATTTATCTTTATTTCTGAAATGATTAAAAATTGGATAAAGTATGTGCAGCCACTCTTTTCAGGATACTGGATTTCAGGCGGTGAAGGACAGTGACCCCTCAAAGATGGAAAACAAATGGGTCAGGTCCCACAGTCACCTCCACCTTGTTGCCTGGGGTGAATTTCTTATCTGTGCTGCAAAAAGAGGGAACCACAGAGTCTAAAAGATTTCCTGAGTTTAGATGAGTTAAGAATCTAGAGAATTGGGACAAAACAATTTGGCTAGATTTCAAAGGGCAGAGTGCCAGAGAGCAGAGACCCATAATAGAACTCAAGAGATCTGTAGAGGATTCACTTTGAGTTTTCAACTAATTACATCCCTGTGAGGAAAATACCCAGGGCCAGGGAAATAGTCTTCCAAAAGGGTTACAAATGTTGGAGGCTTCTATAAGATTGAGAATAGTACCTATTCACACCAGCCAGATAGGAGAGCTTCCTAATTGATGGAACAATGGGAGAGTATTCAGTAGGTTTTTGTCTCAGTAGTAGGAAATAATTAATCCTAGGCTAAATACTGGTATGGTCTTGCCTAACAGATCTTAAAAGTAAGACCACCCTGCCTAAAATAAAATGGTTTACCAGTACCTGAACCACATCCCAGAAAAAAACTCAAGTATTTGCAAGAATACAAAAATAAAATGTATATCATCCAATATAAATAGAAAAAAATTATAAAATTCATCTGGAACCACAAGAGACCTCAAATAGTCAAAGAATCTTGAGAAAGAAGAATAAAGCTTGAGGCATAGCACTTTCTGGTTTCAAATTATATGACAAAGCTACAGTGATTAAAAGTATGCTACTTTAAATCTATTGATAAAAATATGTTAAAAGTAAAAGTATGGAAAGCCATATATTATATATATATTAAAAGTCAAACTTATAGAAACATAACAGAATGGTAGAATTGAAAAGAGAAAACTCAAGTGGCTGGCTATATTAATATCAAACAAAGATTTCAGAGCAAAGAACAAGACCAGGGATAAAGAAGGTCATTTTGTAATGATAATATCAATTAGATAAGAAAAGATAACAATTCTAAATATTTACTCTATCTAACATCAGAACTTCAAAATACATAAAGCAAAATATAGATAAATAAAAAATTACAATTATAGTCAAATATGTCTATATCCATTTCTAAATAATTAATAGAATAAGTAGACAAAAATTTAATATTTCAGTATTTACTCTAAATAATTGATAGAACAAGTGGATAAAAATCAGTAAGGACATACATAAGAGAACTCAAACAGCACTATTAAGTTAATAGAGTTATGGTCAAATTATGACTTAAATGATACTTATAAAACATAATATCCCCAAACAGTAGTATGAACGGAGACTATTTACCAAGATAGACCATGTTCTGGCTATAAAAACAAGTCTAAAAAGGTTTGTCATACATAATATGTTTTCTGTTTTCAGTAGAATTAAGTTGGAAATCAATAACAGGTCTGGAAAATCCTCAAATGTTTGGAAACTAAATAGCACACTTCTAAGAATGGGTCAAAGATTTATTCTTAGAAATTTTAGCTGAATGAAACATGATAATGAAACAAAATGCTTCACATCAAAATGTGTGGGATGCTGCTGGAGCAGTACTTGGAGGAAAATTTTAGTACTAAAATGCTAATAGTATAAAAGAGGACAAATTTCAAAGGCCTCAACTTTCATCTTAAGAGACTAGCAACAAGGAGAAAATGAAATGAAAACAGACAGGAAAATAAGAAAGAGCAGAAAACAGTGAAGTAGAAAACAGAGCAGCTGCTCAGAAAGTTGCCACCTTGAAGGGAAGTGGATTAATGAAGAAAGAAAACACCCACTACAGTCATCACATTTTAGCAGTCTGATTATATAGGTTTGAGCAGGCATGAATGGTGTGGTTAGAAAGAGCATTGCCTGTGGAGTCTGGCCTGGCTTCTGGGCCTGGTACTGGCTCTAATGGCCCTATGATCTTGGACAAGTCAGTTAGCAACCCCAAGTCCCCTGCCGAATGTGGACAATGGTATCTTTTCCTACTTGCCTTGCAGGGTTGTGGGGAGGGGAAATAAGATGATGCATGTGCATGTAATTTACATAAAACCACTGAAAACATATGAAGGGTAGATTTGATAAAGAGAAATTTGGAATTACTAGATAAACTGAAGCTTCGTGGTTGTATGTGTAGGTACGAGTCATCTTTGTGTTTTCAGTGGGTATTGACATTTTTAATAAGACACCTGGGACAACAGAAAATGTAGGGTTATGAGCTTACTGACGCAGAAGAAATACAATTCCATTGTTTTTGTTTATAATTAACCTAGTCTTCCTTAGAAACTCCCACCTGCAAGGGGATAGGAAAGAAGTCAACCTCACATTAAACTGATTGGGCTATCATTTAAAATAGACACTTTAGAATGAAAAATGAAAAAAAAAAAGCTAAATATAAGTTGAATGTCCATTGTTAGGAGAATGGTTGAAATAAATTATGGTACAGTGACAGTTCAGTCACTCAGTTGTGTCCAACTCTTTGCGACCCCATGGACTGCAGCATGCCAGGCTTCCCTATCCATCATCAACTCACAGAGCCTACTCAAACTCATGTCCACCAAGTCGGTGATGCCATCCAACCATCTCATTCTCTGTCATCCCCTTCTCCTCCCGCCTTCAATCTTTCCCAGCATGAGAGTCTTTTCCAATGAGTCAGTTCTTCGCATCAGGTGGCCAAAGTATTGGAGTTTCCGCTTCAGCGTCAGTCCTTCCAATGACTATTCAGGACTGATTTCCTTTAGGATGGACTGGTTCGATCTCCTTGCAGTCCAAGGGACTCTCAAGAGTCTTCTCCAACACCACAGTTTATTTATTTATTTATTTTAGCTTTCATTCATTTATTTATCCATTTGTATTTATTTACTTGGTTGCTCCAGGGCTTAGCTGTGACACTAGGGATCTTTAATTTTCACTGCAGCATTCAGGATCTTTAGTTGTGGTGTTTTTTTTTCCCCCCATTTATTTTTATTAGTTGGAAGCTAATTACTTTACAATATTGTAGTGGTTTTTGCCATACATTGACATGAATCAGCCATGGATTTGCATGTGTTCCCCATCCCGATCCCCCCTCCCGCCTCCCTCTCCATCCCATCCCTCTGGGTCTTCCCAGTGCACCAGCCCTGAGCACTTGTCTCATGCATCCAACCTGGGCTGGTGATCTGTTTCTCCCTTGATAGTATACTTGTTTCAATTCTGTTCTCTCTGAACATCCCACCCTCGCTTTCTCCCATAGAGTCCAAAAGTCTGGTCTGTACTTCTGTGTCTCTTTTTCTGTCTTGCATATAGGGTTATCGTTACCATCTTTCTAAATTCCATATATATGCGTTAGTATACTGTATTGGTCTTTATCTTTCTGGCTTACTTCACTCTGTATAACGGGCTCCAGTTTCATCCATCTCATTAGAACTGATTCAAATGAATTCTTTTTAATGGCTGAGTAATATTCCATGGTGTATATGTACCACAGCTTCCTTATCCATTCATCTACTGATGGGCATCTAGGTTGCTTCCATGTCTTGGCTATTATAAACAGTGCTGCAATGAACATTGGTGTACACGTGTCTCTTTCAGATCTGATTTCCTCGGTGTGTATGCCTAGGAGTGGGATTGCTGGGTCATGTGGCAGTTCTATTTCCAGTTTTTTAAGGAATCTCCACACTGTTCTCCATAGCAGCTGTACTAGTTTGCATTCCCACCAACAGTGTAAGAGGGTTCCCTTTTCTCCACACCCTCTTCAGCATTTATTGCTTGTAGACTTTTGGATAGCAGCCATCCTGACTCTCATGTAATGGTACCTCATTGAGGTTTTGATTTGCATTTCTCTGATAATGAGTGATGTTGAGCATCTTTTCATGTAACACCACAATTTAAAAGTATCAGTTCTCCGGCACTCAGATTTCTTTAAGTACAACTCTCATATCCATACATGACTACTGAAAAAACCATAGCTTTGACTAGACAGACCTTTGTTGGTAAACTAATATCTCTGCTTTTTAATATGCTGTCTAGATTGGTCATAGCTTTTCTTACAAGGAGCAAGCATCTTTTAATTTCATGGCTACAGTCACCATCTGCAGTGATTTTGGAGCTCCCCCAAATAAACTCTCTCACTGTTTCCATTGTTTCCCCATCTATTTGCCATGAAGTGATGGAACTGGATGCCATGATCTTAGTTTTCTGAATGTTGAGTTTCTTTACTGAATATAATGACAGTATGAAATGCTATTCAGCCATTGTAATAATGAATTAGAACTAAATCATTGTCTTAGAGATATTTACATGAAATATTCTTGAGTGAGAAGAACATTATGTAGAAAATTTTATGTAATAAATGTGATCTCATATTTGAAAAACAAAAATGACAAAAACAGAAATAAATAGGCCCTTTAGATCAGGCTTCCTCTCCTATCTCTGCCCCATCTCTCTGGCATGGTCTCTAGGCTGGTGGATAGGGCTCATAGGACTTTGTGGTGACAGAGTGTTGGGGTCCTCAGGTCCATCCTACACTCATTTAGTTCAGTGGGTGGGACCTTTCCCTGGTGGCTCAGTGTGAAGAATCTTCCTGGAGAAGGGAATGGCAACTCACTCCAGTATTCTTATCTGGAAAATTCCGTGGACAGAGGAGCCTGGCATGCTACAGTCCCTGGGGTCACAAAGAGTCAGACATGACTGAGTGACTGACACACACATCCTTGGTCAGAGCTGCATGGGGGTCTTGGCCACATCAGCCACTTCCTGGAACCCCATCAACACAGCCTGGTGGCAGGCCCAGAGTGGGTTGGAGGGTTGCTTAGTTAGGGTCCACTGGAAGTCTTTGAGTCTGCCCTTGGGGGCCAAGGAAACATCTGCTTCTGATCCACAGGACATAGAAGCCAGACTGATCAGGAGAGCTAGATGTCAGGGCCCCCTGCCTGACGACACAGCACCGAGTCTACCTTGCTGGGCCAGCCGCCTGTGGTAATAGGCAGGCCGAATCCCTCACCAGATTTCTGATCAGCATTGGGAGTTGAGGCCCTTTTTCTATGTGGCTCCCTGATTCTATGTAACACTTCTTTCCTTTCTGGGCTTCTGTCCAAAGGAAGGCAGTTGAGGGGAAATCAAAATACCTTGTGAGCACTTTGCTTCCCTGCAGCCCCCACCTCCTGGCTTCTTCCCCAGCTCTTGAACATGATGACTTTTCTTTCCTGTTTCTTCCACTTCTTCATCTTTATTTTACCTGGAAGCCCTGAGGCCTGGGTGAGGTGGGCTGTACTGAAGCCAGCAAATGGCTACATAATTCACCTGGTCGAGTGCAAGATGGAAATGCAAGCCCTTTTTCAAAAAGTATTAAGAGTTCAGAACAGCAGTAATAGAACATTCAGCCGACAAGCACGTGGCTTTGTGCAACTCCAAAGATCATATGCCTGGGAAACTGGCCCTGAATGTGATACAGAGGCTTTTAGTCAAAATTATCACTCAGCAAAGCCTGGAGTCTTGTTAAAGAAGTCCTAAATGTGAGCTCACTTCTTCCTTTGGGTGATAAACCACACAGGAAGAAGGATTCAAGGGACTGAGGTCTAAGTTAGGGAAAATTGTGTGGTTTAATAATTGCAAAGGATTCCCTGGTGGCTCAGACAGGAAAGAACCTGCCTGTAATGTGGGAGACTTAGGTTCAATCCCTGGGTTGGGAAGATTCCCTAGAGAAGGCATAGGCTACTCACTCCGGTATTCTTGCCTGGAGGATTCCATGACAGCAGACCTGGTGGGCTACAATCCATGGGGTCACAAAGAGTCGGACATGACTGAGCAATTAACACTTCCACTTTCAAAGGATGTTTAAAGAGATTTTCCCCCCTATTATCCTGGTAATTTCACTAAACTGCAAGAGAAGGGCACTCTTCATTGTACATGTTCTCAATCCAGAGAGCTGCCCATGAGCTGGTCTGGCCATTTGGGACAGACAGCTTCCTGCTATGACAACGATGAGATGCCAAATACACTGGAACTGGGACAGGTACTTCCAACTTCAGACAATATAAGAAAAGGGCCAAATGGAAGGAGTTGAATTGGGGTGGGGGGTAGAGGGGGATGTCTGTGGAAAAGAGCTATTTTCCCTGCTCCCCCTAAGGGTGAGGGACAGCAGGAGGATCACTAGAGGTTGGGGAGCCTGGAGAGAAGGCACAGCTGGCTGGATTTGAACACCACAGTCCCTTCCTAGTGCTGCCTTCAGTGTGGTGTGAGTGAGAGAATTACATGGAAGAAAGTTTACATGGCTTCCCTGAAGTCTGAGGGCCTGTGAGGAACAGAGCACTGGGTACCTGCGTGTGGTCTAGAGATTTCTGAAGGCCCGATGGAGCAGCCCATGCCAGTGGGATTTGAAAAAGCCATGGCATGAGGTGCCCAGAAAAGGAAAACCATACCCATCTCTTCAGCCCTCAGAGGATGTAGAATATCTCTACATGGTGCCCTATAAAGGCTCATGTAGGTTGGTAGCGTCAAGAATCATGGTGCTGTCCAGGTGCCATTGGGCCAAATGTTGGGGAGACCCAACCAGAAGAAAGGGTCTGTGCCAAAGGAGGCTATGGCTGCTCCTGTAAGGGGAGTCCTCAGTGATAGCGGGGGCTTGGGTGCTGCTGAACATGGCCCCAAGGAGCTTGCACACGTCATCTTGTAGAGACCACTTGTTTATCAGAGGCCACCAGTATTTATCAGGAATATCCCCAATCACAGGCTTTCTTAGTGGCTCAGAGGGTTAAAACATATGCCCGCAATGCAGGAGACCTGGGTTCGATCCCTGGGTCTGGAAGATCCCCTGGAGAAGGAAATGCAACCTACTCCAGTATTCTTGCTTGTAGAATCCCACAGACAGAGGAGCCTGGTGGGCTACAGTCCATGGGGTCGCAAAGAGTCAAGACACAACTAAACGACTAACACACACACACCACATCCCCAATCATAAAAAGGCCATAGGCACAGCCCCACCATGAACATGCGGCCCTGTCATGTAAGCAGAGTTTTTTTTTCTCTCCCCTGGTTCTTCAGGGCTAAAGCAAAGCCCGTGGAGAGGGTCCTGGAGTCTGAGAGGAGGGGTGGGGACAGTGTCCATGACTGCGTGCAGCGCTCAGATGGAGTTTCCAGTTACACGACCACCCGTTGCCCTGGGGCTTTTACCTGCCTCCCAAGGTCATGCACCCCTGCCCTCCTGCTCCTGCTGGAGCCGCAGCAGGATCACACATGCTTTCTCGAGGGGTCAGGGCTTTTAAAATGGGAAAGGCTGCATCAGGCTCTGATATGGGTACTGGCCATGTTGGACTCCCTACAGGACGTGGGACTTCCCATCCAAATATTGTGCATCCACCTGGCCAGGGCTGACTGCTGGACTCTTTGTGCCCGTACTTCCCTCCTAAGAGCTGGATCTGGAGTGGTGGAGGGAGGTTGCTCTTTTGGAAGAGCAAGTTACATTTTTAAATGATAGACTCATGTCAGCAAATTGTCATGATAAAGGATTAAGAATCAAGTCAAGAAAACCCAAACCATTAAATTGTAAGAAATCTTCTTAGAAATCCTTTGCTCACCCCTGCCAAACTTCATCTCTTTCTTGAGTTGTCTTCTGTGTTAGTTGCTCAGTTGTGTCCCACTCTTTGCAACACCATGGACTGTAGCCCATCAGGCCCCTCTGACCGTGGAATTCTCCAGGCAGGAGTACTGGAGTGGGTTTCCATCCCCTTCTCCAGGGGATCTTCCCAACCCAGGGATTGAACCTGGGTCTCCTGAATTGCAGGTGATTCTTTTAGCATCTGAGCCACCCACTGAGTACCTGAGCTCCATCAGAAAGGTGGAAGCAATAGCAGGAGAGAGATGAACTCTTCTGGGAACCTGGACTAAGAGGGTCTAATTAGCAATCTTGTTTCCCTACTCAAGTATCTGGGAAAAGTAATGGACTGCCTGGTTGAGAGGAAACACACACTCACACACAGGATGTGTTTTTAAAGGGCTTATTTTTAGAACCTCAGCTTTTGGATTCAGTGTCCCATGTTGACTTATGAAGGCCAAATTCTGTGCCTCAAAAAGTTGTCAGTGCCTCTGTAAATGTTAATATGAGATTTTAACTGTGAACATAGAATTTTTATATAGCCACCATCATTTTTGTGAACTAACATCCTTCTGTTTTTATCCTTTTCCTTGTAATCTCGTTCAGTTTTCACTCTTTATATTCAACCCCATTTTGCCTTCACCTGCAAGGAGCCTAAATTAAATATTAAAACAAAAACACAATCCGGAAGCCCTAGGCATTCGTAATCTTGAGTAAATTTTTTTTTTCTGTTGCCTTTTCTGAGATATTCAGCTCAATTAAATCTCCATTTACACAGTACAGGTAATGACTTGAAAACAGCAGAGTGGGATATTTGTGGGCAGTAGTAACAAGGAAAAAAATGTTTTTATATGAGTCTTAATCTGAAGGTCATCACTCTGTCATGAGAACTTAGTACCAGGTATCTGAGCTTCTCTCTACCTCAGTTTTCTTATCTATAAAGTGGATATATTTATTACTAACTATCCCTGTGGCTCAGATGGTAAAGAATCTGCCTGCAGTGTGGGAGACCTGGGTTCAATCCCTGGGTCAGGAAGATCCCCTGGAGAAGGAAATGGCAACCCACTCCAATATTCTTGCCTGGAGAATCCCATGGACAAAGGAGCCTGACAGGCTACAGTCCATGGGGTGGCAGAGTCAGACATGACTGAGTTACTAGCACTATGTGTAGTTAGATGTTAATATGTTGGGTGTTTACTCATCTAGAGTGGAATAGAGCTTGAAATCAGACCTTTGCCGGGGTGACGGTTTTGGGCTCTGTTGGACCTGGGCAGCTTTGGAGAGGCTTGCTGACCAGCTATGTCTGCCCTGCCTAACGTCCAAATAGGAAGTGAAGTGCATCTATCAACTTTTAAACTGGTCAACTGCAAAACCTGGTGCTTTTCGAACTACCCGTGGGGAAGGACCAGTGTTTTGTTTTTTTTTTTTTTTTTCCTCCCAAAGTTAATCACAAACCAGTACATGATCCTTCCACAAGGGACCAACTTGTGACTTGAGCCACACTGGATTCATCATGCAAGTTTGCATCCTGAACTGGTTTGTATTGTTTTCAAGGATGTAAACCCATCTGTCACTCCTTGGATGTCATAGCAATGTCAAATGTACTCACTTTGTCCGATAGCTGCCCTATCCTATTGTAATTGTACTTCCAAACAAAAATAACAGTAGCAAAATTTAATGACGCTAAGGTTTCAAGCACAAAATACAGAATTTAGAGAGTGTTCCTATTAATCTAACTCAACTTCCCTATTTTATATCTAAGTCCTCTCAGCATTATGGAAAGAATTTGAATGGTGGTGTCAGACATAGCTGTATTTTGATCCCTGCACAGCTGCTTACCAGAGGTGTGTCTGTTGGACAGGTTATTTCTCGGAGTCTCTGTTTTTTTATCTGTGAAATGTGGACCTTGAGATCTACCGTGTAGAATTATGGTGAGGATTAAAATACCTTGTGTTGGTAAAAATACCTGGCACAGTGCCCAGGTGGGAACTAGCAAAGAGGGTTGCTTTGTATTGCGTATTTGGGAATTTGCCATCTAAACTTTGCAATTTTAGTTGACCCTAGATGCAAACATTTCATTTTTCCTCAAAATCCAAAATAGCCTGCACACTTGAGCTTGGACTAGATTCATTATATTTAGATGCAACAATTCTGATTACACCTTCATTTAAAGTTCTGCATCTCTTTGGGTCGAGTTTTAAGTAAAATATATTTTATAGACAGAATATTGAAACATGACAGAGGTTCTCAATAGTTAGTATTAATGAAAATTCTTTGAGCAGCTGGTTAAAATGCAAATTCTCAGACTGGGGCTGCAGCATCTCTGACTCAGCTGTTCTTTAGTGAGGCCTCAGAATTTATAAGCAACACCTGGCCCCTGCTCCTAGATGATTTTGATGCAGGTGGTTCATGAATCATACTTAAAAAAAATCACTGTGTCTGTATAAGAGTAGCATGAGGGACCCTTGTAATGAAACCATCCTGTATCTTGACTGTGACAATGGTCACACAAATCTACACATAGGATAAAATGGCATAGAGCTTATACAGAGTCCTGGAAAAGCAACCTCAACATCCAGATGTATTTAGTATTTGGGGCTTTATATGGGGTTTATATGCCTGATTTTTCTAATCTACCAGTGAAAAACTAATTTTCTTTAATAAACCAACAAATTAGCCAACTGCTGGTTTGGTCAAGTTGTGTGCATTTGAGTTCTTTGATTTTTTTTTTTTATCTTTTGGTTGGCCGTAGAGTTCTACAACTTGAGCCTAAAAATAACATGCTTTCAATTTTCCATGCACAGGCACTCCATCACTTTGAGTTAAGTGGATAGGTTAAATGTACTGTTTAAGTTCACTAGGGAAGGCAAATGCTCCTGAAAGTGGATCGTTTTCTTCACCGAAATAGACTTTTGTTTTTGAAGTTTATGCCAAACACTCTCTGCTATCAATAATTTAATTCTAGTGAACGATGTTCAAAGATTTTGGGTCTCGACCTATGGCAGCTGTCATTTTCATGTGGTTGCTTTGATTTGTGTATAATTAACTTTTTTTTTTTTTAATCTTTTTATTAGTTGGAGGCTAATTACTTCACAACATTTCAGTGGGTTTTGTCATACATTGATATGAATCAGCCATAGATTTACACTTATTCCCCATCCCGATCCCCCCTCCCATCTCCCTCTCCACCCGACTCCTCTGGGTCTTCCCAGTGTATAATTAACTTTTTACAATTATGCAAAAGGTAGTCAGAGTTGGATATTTAATGAGATAAATATTTTTTGACAGCTTAGTGTTGGGGTTAGGTATAAGAATAGAATTCTGATCTTTTCAAGATATATGCTGAAATATTTATGGATGAAGTGAGATAATGAAGTGGAAATTATTTCAGAGTAATCCAGGAACAGGGGAAATAGATAGGCGTATAGATTGACCCATGGGTTGCTAATTGCTGAAGCTGGGTGATGGGTACCTGAGGCTTCATTACACTGTTGTTTTTATTTTTGTAATTAGTTTGATATATTTCACATGAAAATGTTAAAAAACAGTCAAAATTAGAAGCAGCTTTAGTGATATGTAAGACAAAGTTCAGTGTTTTCGTGTGCATATTGCAAATGTGGGCTAAACCATTAGGGATCTCACATTTTTATCCAAGGGCATGAAGTACTCCAAAATTTCTCACTGAGGAAGAATGAGTCTTTTTAGCAGGTCACTAAATGGCATGGTGTCTAACACTGCCCAGAGCAATAAACATTTACCCTCTAAAGTGTAAAAATTTAAACTCTAAAGTTCTTGGCTTTACAACTTAAGTCTGAGTGTATCATAATGGCAGGCCTTTGTTCTGAAATAACTTAGAGCAAGAGAAATACTTTAGGGGGCATTATTACTCACATGCTTATTTCCCTTTTGTTTTTAGTCCCCAAGACTGGATAATATCTTTTTTTTTTTTTTTTTTTAATCTCAGTTACTTAGTGAAGTGGATTATATCAAAAGCTTGCATGCTTAGGATTTCTTCCAGGTTCCTTTCCCTGTAGGGGAAGCAGATGGCAAGTGAGAGGCCCAACTGGCTCATCCAGAGGTGCTGCAGACTCTTAGAACTGAGCTCAAACTCCGACATGCCTCCACACTCTATGCTGTACTTCACCCCTTCATAATACCCTCCTGCATTTTTTGACTTTTTATTTTATATTGGAGTATAGTGGATTAGCAGTGTTGTGTTAGTTTCAGATGTACAACAGCGATTTAGTTATACATGTATCTATTCTTTTTAAAATTCTTTTCCCAGTTAGGATGTTACAGAATATTGAGCAGAGTTCCCTGTACTGTACAATCAGTCCTTGTTGGTTATCCATTTTAAATATAGCAGTGTGTACATGTCAACCCCAAACTCCCTAACTATTCCTTGCCTCCTATATTTTTAAATCACCTTTTCTCTATCATTGCACTTCTGGATGATAAATGTTATTTGAATATTATCTATCCCTCGAGTCATTTTGGAATGACACAGTGCTTTGAAAGACCAAACAAACAACCCATGTCACCACCCCACAATATACACACACAAAATTCCACAAAACAAATGAGCAAAACACTGTAAGCACTTACCCTTATTCTTCCAGCAAGCATCCCTTGTGGATCTCCAGGGGACAGGACTTAGGCAGCTGAAAGAGTTTCAGCATATTTGGGGGCAAAATATGCATACAATTGGAAAAATAGAGAAACAGCAATTAAATAACTTACCCACGGTCTTGAAACAAATGCCCCAAATTATGTCAGTAAGTAGTTGGAAAATGTAATATATGACTAGTAGTCATAGTTTAAAAAAAAAACTCTTCAGAATAGACTTCTGTGGCTTTTATAAACTATCCCAAATACGTGCACAGTCTCACAGGAGTCAGGTTTTCATATTCTTGCATTTTAGATGAAAAATAACTATAGTTAGTGTTTGCCAAGAGTCTTCTCTATGCTAGGTGCCTGCATTGATTATTTTTTTCTTGTCACACTGAACCTGTCAGGTAGGAATTATTACTTCTGATTTACAGATGAAGTAACTCAGTGAGGTTGAGAAATGTAATAAGTGGCATAGGCACACTTCAAACCTGGCCTGAGACCACACACCGGTGGTGGTTAGTCATTGAGTCATGTCTGATCTTTTGCAACGCCAGGGACTGTAGCCCGCCAGGCTTCTCTGTTCATGGGGTTCTCCAGGCAAGAACACTGGAGTGGACTGCCATTTCCTTCTCCAGGGGATCTTCCTGACCCAGGGATTGAACTCGGGTGTCCTGCACTGAGGCAATTTCTTCAGTGACTGAGCTACCAGGGGAGAGACCACACACTGCTGTCAACTAAATCTCACTCCTCAAACCATCCCTGATGGGCCCAGTCTGCAGTACAGCTTGCAGAGGGCAGTTGGATCCAGGAAGGGAGGCTCTTTGGAGTCTGGCTTTTTTCTTCTAATGACATTTGATACTACCTGTTCTAGTGTGCAAAGCTCGAAGGTGCTTGTGGAAACCATGTACTTCCCAATTAGCCCCAGGAATTGTGGGGTTAAGACCATTCCTAAAGCACTGCTCCCTTGTTTTACTCTCACCACACAAAGAAAACTTCTCATAGTCAAATAAAGGGAGAGAGAAATGTCCTTAGTACAGTGTTAAACCTTGATGTGCAGGAGATCCTTCTGCTCTCCGGGTCCCAAGATTTACGGGATGGAGCTTCTCAAATGCAGAACCCTTCAGTGGATGGTGTGGGGCGTCTTATGGAGACCTTACAACACTTAGACATCTAAGTGCATTAATATCTGGGGACCCCCTGAGAACTCTCTGTCCCATGAGTCTGTTCCCAAGTCCTATTTTGAGAAGATTCATCTCCTGGCAGGATACATAATCCCTGAATATTCCCAGGACATCTGCATAAAGAATACACTGTCACAGTCACAGTGCCTGGCCACCATAAGTGAACTAATTACAAAAGAAACTTTATATTATTTTTATAGGTTGCAAAGTGGGAGTGAAAGTCATTTCTTTGTGTCCAATCTGAAGGAAAGCTATCCAGAACACAGCTCCAAAAATTCATGAATTACATCAATTATGGCAGCTTTATATATACAAAAATTCAAATATTTATGAAACAAAGCCCGTTAATGAATTTGGAATGGTGAACCTAGTGGTATGAGGCAAACATCCAGAGATTATGAGAAGTAAAACAAAAGTTAATTTGGCTGAAAAGTAGTCTAAATATATCTGCCTTTTCACTTTTTTTCCTTAAACGTCTTTGCATGGATTACTCTGTACCAGAACACAGGAGGCCATGAGGACCCCAGAACAGTATGTGGCAGGGTCCAGCTAGGCAGAGAGAGTCAAGCCTTGGTGCTGACAAGAAGCCACACTTGAGAGAGAAGTAGGATCAGTGGAAGAGCAGTAGATGGAGACCTAGGTCGAGGTAGCCAGGTTTCAGGAAGTCCCTGAGAGTAGATGGAGATGGGGAGCCAGGTAGACTTGCCTGAAAGAAAGGCAGTCCAAGCATTGGCAACTCCCTGGCTATTATGCTTCATGTCCAGATTTACACTTCCTGTGATGCTGAGATGGATGTAGGCCATATAAACAGGAGGTCAACAAAAATATCTGAAATCAATTAATGAATGTAGATGAGGTGGTACCTATCCTTCAGATAGGTTCCTGAAGATAGATCTTCCTATTCTCTGAGGTAGGCATGTACCAGCATTATTGGCATAGGAAAATAATGTCATAGATTACTGAACCTTCATTTGCAGACACAATTAGGACCCCTCTCAAATTTTTTATGTGCAAATTAGTAATATATTTCTTTCCTTATTCAAAGTTTTAACATATTTAAATCTTTGCCCTAATAGTTTCTTTTCACCAGCCATCGTGAGTACTTTCTGAGCCTTCTCCACTTATGAATATTGTAATCTATAAGCCTTATCTCTATTTACTTTGGAGTTGAAGATCCAATTAGTTGCATTTGGAAACAATTAATTCACCCGCTCTGCCCTTCAAGGTAATAAGTGCCAAGCTTCTGCTCATCTGTGGTTTTGTTCCCATTGTTCTGCTACATTCCACTGGAGTTGTTAGCATTTCACCACTCTTTGAGAAAGCCTAATGTAGCATGGCTTACAGTAATAAAATGTATATTATGATATTAGTGGAGAGTTTATCAGGAGGATAATATGTCAGAATCTGAGGTCTGAACTCTAGCATTCCAAAACCATGAGTCTTTGGCAAGTACTGCTATCCATAACTTATACATTTAACCTCTGACAGCTAACTGAATCACTTGATCATTGCTGCAACCTCCCTATTAACTCCTTTCCAGTCATTTACTCACAGTTATGGGTGTTGTGTCTAGATTCAGGAGATGACAGCAGAGTTTAGATCCTTTTAAAGTAATAAACTGGAGAAGGAAATGGCACCCCACTCCAGTACTCTTGCCTGGAAAATTCCATGGACTGAGGAGCCTGGTAGGCTACAGTCCATGGGGTCGCAAAGAGTCAGACATGACTGAGTGACTTCACTTTCACTTTTCACTTTCAAAGTAATAAAATATCTATTATCACTTAACCCCAGAAAGGGAGGAAGAAAGTAAACTGAGGAATCTGAGCAGGTACAGAAGAGGGAGTGTGTTGGAGGAAACTTGATCTATAGCTGTGTTGTTGCTTGTTCAGTGGCTAAGTTGTGTGCAACTCTTTACAACCCCATGGACTGTAGCACGCCAGACTTCCCTGTCCTTCTCCCAGAGTTTGCTCAAACTCATGTCCATTGAGTTGGTGATGCCATCCAACTATCTCATCCTGTCGCCCCTTCTCCTCCTGCCTTCAATCTTTCCCAGCATCAGGGTCTTTTGCAATGAGTCAGCTCTTCACATCAGGCAGCCAAAATATTGGAGCTTCAGCATCAGTCCTTCCAATGAGTATTCAGGGTTGATTTTCTTTAGGATTGACTGGTTTGATCTCCTTGCTGTCCAAGGGACTCCTCAAGAGTCTTCTCCAATACCACAGTTCAAAAGCATCCATTCTCCGGCACTCAGCCTTCTTTATGGTACAACTCTCACATCCATACATGAGTACTGGAAAAACCATAGCTTTTACTGTACAGATTTTTGCCAGCAAAGTGATGTCTTTGCTTTTTAATATGCTGTCTAGGTTACTCCAGAATCACTGCGGGTGATGACTGCAGCCATGAAATTAAAAGATGCTTGCTCCTTGGAAGAAAAGCTATGGCATCTATGATAGCATCTCAGAATTCTAATCACTGACTGTAACCAGTTTGGCAGATCAACAACCAGGCAGTCAACAAAAGCACATATTACTTTGAATATTAGGGGGAATTGTTCCTTCTATTGCATAGATGAATGAGCTTTCTCTCGGTCCCTCTCCTCCCTGGTTCTCTCTCCCTGCCACCACAGAGATGTCATCTTTCTGTATGTTTAACTAGAGCAAAATGTAAGACATAATTCATAAAGTGGTAAAAACACCAAGTAGCCATCTGATACCTTGAAGTATCTTCCACAAAATATTTTAAGAAGGAAAATACTAATTGTTGATTTACAGAAAAGTATCTGTATAGTGTTTCTCACTATAATGTATAGTATGATGACTATGGAACCAAGCTTTGGCTCTTAAAGCTAATTACTCTGTGATTGTATTTTTTTTTCCCAAATGAAATATTTGAACACTTAGGGAACATTCCCATTTGCACTTCAGTCTCTTAAAATGTCCCACTGATTAGTAGCAGCCAAAATTTGGGGGAAATCATACCCTGGTATTTTACCATCTTATTTTGCCAGACATCTAAAATGCTTTCTGCATATCCTATGGGCAGCTGAGATCCTGCCATGCAGAGAGAGAAACAAGAGTCAGATTCATGGTCAGATCACAACTTGGAGCAACCAGAGGTCAAGCTGTAGGTTTCTGAGTGCCAGTCTAGGCATGATCTAGCCACTTGCTGTTCAGTTGTCTCCCAGCTTCTGTCGGGACTTGTTGATGGTGCGAGAGACTGTTTGGCGCTCTTGGCGACACTGTGGGGATGCACTGATGATCACAATGCTGTCCTAATTAAGTTCTCCACCTGTGGCTCTCAAAGATTTTACTGCATGGACCTTCTGAGCGTGACAGTTACTGGTATTTTACATGATTGACCCTTTTTTTTTTCCCTACATTATTCTTCTTTGGAAAAAAATGCTGTGAAGAAAAAACAAAATAAAGGTTTTTTTCTTCAAACTTGTACTTGCAGGTGAGGATAAAAGGATTGTTAAGGCAGCCAGAACATTGAGAGATGTGTTGTAATTCTAAGTAAAGGCTTCTTAGCAGATCACAGCCAGAGGCATTGTGCTGTGCTTGGGCTTTAGCAAAGCAAGCATAGTTCTAAGAAAGACAAGACATTTAATTTGATACCATTGTTTAGAAGCCTCTATAACTGCTTGTTTTCAAAAAAATGATTATAACATTCCTCCTGACTCTTGCAATGTGATTTTGCTATTTCTCCCATTAAGAGGCAGAGTCTATTTCCCCACTTCTTGAATAATGCCTGGTCTTTTGACTTGTTTTAATCAATAGAATGCTATGGCAATAATGTTATACAACTTCCGAGGTTTTAAAAGACCTTGTACTTTCTGCTAGAGACCACTTAGGACAAGGACACTGCCCTGAGGCAGTCATGTTAGGCAAGCCAGTCTGGCCTACTGGCCTAAGTTTGTCATTGAAATTCTCTGTACTGGTAAACTGTAGTCTGGTTGCTTGACTTAAAGCAGCATGTTGCAAATGACTGGTTGGGTTTTTTTTTTTTTTAAGTGTTAATAATATTAACTCATTTCATTTATCCCAAACACTGTAGAGTTAAATTAGTAGATGGACTTAGCAGTCTGGAGTGATTAGTTTGGTATGAATTTCTTTGTTGTGTCAGTTTTATGTGGAGTTTTAAAAATCCAACAGCCTCAAACTCTTCTACATATCAAACTAATTTGTACATTTTAAAATTAAATAAAGCTGATAGTTAACAGGTAAAAATGAAAGGATAAGAGGCTAAAAAAGAGAACCCATGCACCCTAGCCAATAACCGGCATCAACTGCTAGACATAAGTGAGGCCATCTTGAACCTTCAGGCCCCACCAACTCTCCAGCTGACGTCAGCTGCGTGTGTGAGCTCACGTGAGATCAGCAGAGGAACTGGGTGACTAACCTGCAGGACCGTAAGACAAAACATTGTTGTTTCATTTGTTACGCACATAGACTAACTGAAACACTCTCAATAAATGAGTTTAATGTTTAGCCTTTAAAAATAGAACAATTTTTAATTTGGCTGTGGGACATCAGTGTAAAGAGGGAAAGCAGAGCACATCATGCTAGAAGACAAACATCTGCAGCAAAGTCACCAAAACTCTACATATCATAAATGAGAAATCCACAGAGATTCTCAAATGCTTCAGCATATTGGATATGTCACAGGTATGATTACTTGTCATATAGCAGGGATTTCCAGGAAATAATCTTTTAAAAAACCACACTGGTTCCATATAGAATAATAATGATGCCTCATGTAGCAGTTAGATAGTATCTACATTAAGACTGAGTGTTGGAAGATGGACAGAAACAGCCATTCCTCTGAGAGATGCTGATTACAGGTACAAGGCTACATGAGGACTTATTTCATACTGAAGGTTCTTAGGCATTAAAACCAGCTGGGAGTCATTAATTTGAAATATTATACCATTGGGAGCTGAGTATTAAGCTAGTGAGAGAAAACTTAAATTATCTACTTTAGGATTTTTTTTTTTCATTTCCTTTTAATGGGGTTCTCATTCTTCTGTCAAAATCTTTTCTTTTTCCAAATCTGATATTTTCTCTATAGCATAAGAATGTGATTGGAAAAAAGGGGGGCTTAGTTCTTATTGTTAAAAATCTCTGGAGTGATTTGCTCTGTGTTGTCCCAGCTTAATATACTGATATGAAAGCACTATATTCTTCACTCCTTTTTACATGTCGATTGTCTGGGGAAAAGTCTAGCCATAGGAAAAAGTCTACCAATGTAATATTTCAGTAAATGTTATCCCATAATGACAGTGACTGAAAAATTGTACATGTATGTGACTTCATTCAGTAAAAATACTTTTATATCCTTATCTATGTGTTTACTCTGTTATTTTATGCAAATTATTTGGGGGAATAAAGGTAGGTAAAGAGATGTCTTAAGTATCTCCTGTGTGCTAGACATTTATGTCACCTCATTGGATCCTAATAGCAACCATGTGATGATAGGGCTAAAATTCAGAGGGGAAGCAAAATTACTTCCTCTGACAAAATTAGGATTCAAACTCAGGTTTGTTTTCCAGGTACATCATCTTCCCACTGTGCCATGAAACTGTGTTTGCTGAATTCCAGTTTTTATGTCAACCTTTCTAGGGATGGGGCACCCACTGCTTCATAAGGAAGCTTTCCTAGATTTTAAGTGATTCTTATTGTTTCTAAAAAGACTTTCCTTATACTGCATGAGGATCTTGGGTAAAAGGGTCTTGAATTGAGTGGGGATATACGTGGCACAGTATATATACATGGCAAAGAATCTAGCTGCCAATGCAAGAGACTCAAGAGAAACCCTGAGTTGGGAAGATCTCCTAGAATAGGAAATGGCAACTCATTCCAGTATTCTTACATGGACAATTCCAAGGACAGAGGAACCTGGCGGGCTACAGTCCATGGGATCGTGAAGAGTCAGACAGGACTGAGCATACACATAATTGATATGATCTCAAATTTCCACTTCAACTTATTTTTTAATTCTAAGAATAGCTAGCTAGGTCTAGAAATTCAGGTGGTAGCCAAGGAATAGAGTTAAGCTAAACAGTTCTTTTGGAAAGGAAATTAAAAGTGTTGTCCCTTAGAACATAGTGAGATTACTGTCCATATCCTAGGCTTTATCATGTCCAGGCCATAAACTGGTAACCCCTGAAGCTGGTTGAAGGGTACTTGGAAATTCATTATACGATTCTCCTTGCTTTTATATATATCTTTGTAATTTTCCATAATTAAAAGTTTAAAAATGTTTAAAATTCACTTTTTGTAGTAAAATATAAAAATTTCTCCCTTAATCTTATCCACATATCAATGGAAAAGCTGTTCAAGTTTCTTAACACACACCACTTTTGAAAATGTTTGTTTTTTCAACCAGCATATGCCTCTAAATTCAGTCTTGACTGCTTTTATGTATGCTGGGCTGCCCCCCCCCCCACAAAGTTTTAATAGATATTTCTAAATTTATTAGTTGATTTTTTTTTTTTGGTTGTTGTTTTAAGTTGCATCTGAATTTGCGACCCCATGGACTGCAGCACATCAGGCTTTCTTGGCTTTCACCATCTCCCAGAGTTTGCTCAAACTCATGTCCATTGAGTTGGTGATGCCATCCAGCCATCTCATTCTCTGTCGTCCCCTTCTTCTCCTGCCTTCGATCTTTCCCAGCATCAGGGTCTTTTCCAATGAGTCAGCTCTTTGCATCAGGTGGCCAAAGTATTGGAGCTTCAGCTTCAGCATCAGTCCTTCCAATGAATGTTTGGAATTGATTTCCTTTAAGATTGACAGGTTTGATCTCCTTGCAGTCCAAGGGACTCTCAAGAGTGTTCTTCAGGACCGCAACTCAAAAGCATCAATTCTTTGGTGCTTAGCCTTCTTTATGGTTCAACTCTCCCATCCATACATGACTACTGGAAAAACCATAGATTTGACTAGACAGACCTTTGTTGGCAAAATAATGTCTTTGCTTTTTAATATGTTGTCTAGGTTTGTCATAATTTTTCTTCCAAGAAGCAAACATCTTTTAATTTCATGGCCACAGTCACCATCCATGGTGATTTTGGAGCCCAAGAAAGTGAAGTCTGTCATGGTTTCCATTGTTTCCCCATCTATTTGCCATGAAGTGATGAGCCCAGATGCCATGATCTTCGTTTTTTGAATGTTGAGTTTTAAGCGAGGTTTTTCACTCTCCTCTTTCACCTTCATCAAGAGGCTCTTTAGTTCCTCCTTGCTTTCTGCCATTAAAGTGGTATCATCTGCATATCTGAGGTTATTGATAATTCTCCCGGCAATTTCAGCTTGTGATTCATCTAACCTGGCATTTCACATGATGTACTCTGCATATAAGTTAAATAAGCAAGGTGACAATACATAGCCCTGACATACTCCTTTCTCAATTTTGAACTGGTCCACTGTTCCACGTCTGGTTCTAACTGTTGTTGCTTCTTGATCTACATACAAGTTTTTCAGGATCTATAGATATATAAACCGATTTTGTAGTCATGACCAGTTTTTTTTTTTTTTTAAGAAAATTGATGCTCTGTTACAGCAGAAATGTATTTTGAAAAGACTATAGTCAGATTTTTGTCTTTACTTCTGAATCAAAACTGTCATTTCAAATTTGATACTTTCTAAATCAGTAGGCTGAACTAGGTTTCTCACATTACCTACGTGAACCTATAACACAGCATTTGAACTGAGACCCAAACTAAACAGTAGCAAAGCCAAAGCAGTGTAGCCCCCAGTGTTAGCAATTTTAAGTGATAAATTATCTATGTTCTAGGAATCTGGAGGGGCTTTCCTGGTGGCTCAGTGGTGAAGAATCCACCTGCCAATGTAGGAGACACAGATTCAATCCCTGGGTCAAGAAGATCCCCTGGAGAAGGAAATGGCAACCCACTCCAATGTTCTTGCCTGGGAAATTTCATGGACTGCAGAATCTGGTGGGCTATAGTCCATGGGGTCGCAGAAGAGTTGGACATGACTCAGCAACTATACAAGTCTGAAGGCTGGGTTTGTTTGTTTTCATATTTACATCTTTATAGATGAATCTATGTCTTTTCTGTCACCTTCCGCTTCTGAAGCTCACTTCGGATTATTTTCTTCACAAAGTTTTGCTTCCATAGAGACAACAGATGGCTTATTTTCAAAATGTAATGTCAGTCTTGAAATAAATTTTTTCCTTGTTGTCTGTGAAATGGTTTTTATGTGTTAGAAACTCATGTTGGCTTTTACCTGCCTGCATAAATGGTCTGATGTATGATATTCTGGATGAGTCTTTTTGCAGATAGATTTTCCTTCCAATTAAGACAGAGAATTTCATTGCAATCCCATAACCGAACTTACCTCAGGTAACTTAACTGTACCACTTGTATTACCTGTTGCTCTGACAGAAGTTTGTATTTGTAATGACATCTGGTTACTACTGTTGGAGGGATCAACTTCTGTTTCCAAAGAGTTTGTAGGCTTAAAATATTGATTTATACATCTTAGAATGAAGAACATGGACATTGAGCAGTATGATTTGACTTTTAGCTTGTCTTAATTACCACTAACCAGAAATTTTCACTCCCATGTTTTGAGACTTTTGCCTTTCCTATCACATGAAACATTTTTTACAACATATAAATCATGACTTTAGTGCCCTTGTTTATTTTCCTTTAGGTTGTAAAATCCCTTTCAGTGAGTTATTATCAAATGGAATCTGCAATTAAATTATGTCACCACAAGGAGGCAATCATGCTTCAGTCATGACCATAGGAAGGCTTGCGTGTAGAGGTGACTTTTTTTTTTTGGCCTGAGATAATTTTTTTTTTCCTCATTTTACCATGTTGTCTACCATCTGTTATTTTTCGAAAACTAAAACTCAAAATGGAAATTTTAATATTATGAAACTACTAAACCACTAAATTTAAATAAATATAGAGAAGGATTTGAATGTTAGATATAATTTCTTTCTCACTAATCCTATTCAATATTATTATAAAATTGAATAAAATAAAAATATTCAATATTAAATTTTAGTCCAATCCTGGTCTTTGCCTCAGACTTGTGTATGTTGCCTTTTTACATCTCATCTTAAATTTTATCTTGGAAATGAAGCTTTATTCTTGTAGTAATAAAAGACTCCAGGCTTAACGATTTTAACACCAAGATAATCCCAGCACAACTTCAAAACTTTCATCAGCTGTTTATAAACAAATCTCAGGAGACCTGTAAGTTTTCTCTGCTTTTGCCACAAGTGGTAATGGTTCCTATATCTTGCAAAGAAATAGGAAAATCCGTAGAACGAAGACAGTGCTCAAAACTTGGATTTAAGAAAGATAGGTATTGGGGCTTTTGTGGTGGTCCAGTGGTTAAGACTTCACTGTGGTTAAGACTTCACTGTGGTTAAGACTTCACCTTCCAAAGCTGCAGGTGCCAGTTTGACTCCTGGTCAGGGAGCTAAGATTCCATATGCCTCGTGGCCAAAAAACCAGACCATAGAAACAACAGAAACAATACTGTAACAAATTTGATAAAGACTAAGATATAGATATATAAAGCTATTATGTCTCAGGCACAGTATCTGATTGCCTGACAGTCTTGGCTAAATTGGCTGCTGGATTCATTGGACCCAACTGTATGTCTGCTCCTGACTGCTGTAGGGTGAGAGAAAGAAAGAAGAAACTCCACAGGCTGCTTTAACTTCCACAGTAGAAGGGCAGTTGTCTGGGCTGATCTTCCATCTAGGACCTCTCCTGGTGGGACAAAGGTGATTCTATAAAAGGAATCAGAGGAAATAATACTTGGTGGTCAAAATGTGGCAGGAGTTCATGATAGCTGTGGAGTGTTTAGTAGGAATCTTTGCTGTGTTATCTCCAAAGCATGGAGGCAGGATTTGGTGCCCGTTTATTAAAGAAGAAACTGTGGAAAGTAGAAAAGTGACACTTCTCCTGGGGATTCTGATTGCCCACTTCTCACTTGGACTCTGCTGTGTGTCTTTGAACGAAAAGTCTGAGTGAAATAAAATTTCACTCTCCTTGATGAAATGAAAAAGTAGCATTAAATGACCTCTTCTGTTTTGTCACAGAAGCCACATAGCTTCCCTGGTGGCTCAGAGGTTAAAGCATCTGCCTGCAATGTGGGAGACCCAGGTTCAATCCCTGGGTCATGAAGATCCCCTGGAGAAGGAAATGGCAACCCACCCCAGTATTCTTGCCTGGAGAATCCCATGGACGGAAGAGCCTGGTAGGCTACAGTCCACGGGGTTGCAAAGAGTCAGACACGACTGAGTGTCTTCACTTTCACTTTCTGTTTTGTCAAGGTCGCCTGTTCTACAAATCTGAGAGAAAATGTCACTGTCCCAAAAGACATCTCCCAGTTCTACTTGAAATATAATGCATTCCCTAAACAACTCTTCTCATCACTGTTACCACTTCCCCTGAAAGAAGCTACATTCTAAAAAGCTTTGTATCTTTCACTATGCAATAGGACAGTTTCAATCTGAAATTTAACATTCTTTTAAAAGGGTGCGGGTGTCTTATTTGTATCTGTTGGCCAAATTCATAGTTGCAGCTGCAGTGTTTTTTTGACAGACTTTTAAGATAAATATAGATACCTACCACTGCAGAAGCTGCAGATCTAAATAATGAAACAGGGAGAAATGAAATGAAGCACACTCGTATTGCTACCATTTTTCAGAGATGCCCCTAGCTCAGACAGTGACATTTTTATTAAGCATAGATTATTCACATGAAAGTGTTCCCTGTGAGAAAAAAACCAAAATAAAAATCACCTCCCATATTTCTGTCCAACTGGTGACCTCAGCTACAATCTTTGCATTATCTTGGTTGGTATTCAGACTGGAGTTGATCCTAAGAAAAACCATGAAAATGTAGATAGCTCTTGCTGTGTGCTCAAGGACACATGTCTGGTCTCCCAGTGCTGGGACGGGGGCACACAGAGGGTCCAGCAGGACCTGTTTCACTGGAACAGATTTTGCGATGAGCCTTTCTCCAGCTCCTTTTTACAGTCTTTCCCTTTCCTCCTGAGTTAATAGGTCCAGAATTGTCCTGTTGTCTTCTCTTCAACCGCACCCCAAGTTATGTTCTTAGGGCAGAAGAACCGAGACATTTTCAAATTATTCTAGAAATGTTGAGTTTGATGAAATTTTCGGTGGAGTTGAAAAAGCATTTTGAGTTTTACCTTCTTTGTATCTGATCATAGTAATTTAATTTGCAGTTTTAATGGATAAATATTTCTAGGCTATGTATTATGTTGTATATTTTTGGGGAATCCAAAACCACTTGTGGTGAGCCTTTTGTTGAAATCTGCCTCTCTACACAGTTGGGGAGAGGCATGTTGGGACAAGCTCCATTCTCTCTCCAAGTGACTTGGAAAAATTGCTGTTTAAAATACATATGTGGGAAGTGGAAATGACTTGTTTGTAGTCACTAGTCTTTTCTCTACTAATTGTTAAGCAATAACATAAAGTAACGTAATGAAGTAAAACTAGCCCCAAAAGCTTAAAGCAGTGAATTGTTTTGTTTTATTAAACATCACTTCAAGGAATAAGTTAGGATATGGAGCGGGGAGGAAGGAAGAAAGGAAATTAACTACTTGATATTTTCAAACTTCTATTAAGGGTGGGATTTGGTTTCTGTACCTTTTTTTTTTTTTTTTTAAACGTCACTAGGATTCACTTACATTTGAGACAGAGCCTATGGTCTCTCTGCTAACGGGACTTTTGCTGCCCTCTGCAGCGGGCATAGAAACCATCACACGGTGGTGGTCACCATTCTTCTTTCCTGGGGACAGAACTTCTGGGACTTATACTATGAAATTCTTTTTTCCTTCCATATCCCACAAACTACTGGCTTGCTATCTGGTCATTACCCTTTCTCCCTCCTTTAAAAGTACATTCCTGTATTGTGTCTCAGGCACACAGCTGTGCCATCTTGAACTTCTCTTCTGTCTCTCCTCCTCTGGCCAACTTCCGAAAGTCTCTTTTACTGAGACCTGATGCATAGCCTCCCTTACCACTCCAACTCCTGCTATATCTTCAGTCGTTTATTGAATATCTACTAAGTTCTAGACGCCAATCTCAGTGGTCATGAGAATGACCCATTCAACCAGTTAGCTTCGTATTTCCTGGGCTAACCCTAGAGAGTGTCATCTCAGAGGCATCTCAGCCACTCTTTTCCCTGGGCCACATCCTTTCTCTTCTCATTATCAAGACCCCTCCCTTTGGTAAAGAATCCGCCTGCAATACGGGAGACCTGGGTTTGATCCCTGGGTTGGGAAGATCCCCTGGAGAAGGGAATGGCAACCCACTTCAGTATTCTTTCCTGGGAAATCCCAAGGACAGAGAAGCCTGGTGGGCTACAGTTGATGAGGTCGCAAAGAGTCGGACACAACTGAGCAACTAACGCTACACTAACACTCCCTTCTTAAAGCATAACTCCTTCATTTCACTCTTAGGCAACAGTACCTTATTCCTTTAATTTCATGGAGACCCAGACCTCTATTGCTTCTCCCAGGTCATCATTAAGGGATGATATAATTTACTGTCCAGCAGGAATCTTTTGCAGTTGACAGTGGGCACTACAGTAACCATGCTAGGACGTTCCTGGGCAAATAGGAATGCCTGATCACACAAGTATCACACAGTGCTGAGCACCACTCGGCCTTTCCTAGCCAACCTGTGGTTAGCTATCTGAATTCTTTTCTCACCAATCTCCTCCTTTCCTCTTATACTCTTTTGTTAACATAAGAATTGGTTAACAAATTGGTTAACAAAACCCATGTATTCCTGTTTGCCTTTTCCTCCCCTACAGTCTGACAGATGGACTTATCTACAGATTTAGTTCCCTGACTCCTCAAAGCCACTCGTTCACTTCTCTTGTCTTTAGTCATTTTGCTTTATTTCATTCAAAAATACTTGCACAATTTCACTACTCTTAGAAGAGATTCCCCTACTCAATTTCTGACTCTTTTCCCCCAATACATAAGCTAGAACCCTCCACTATTGAGAGAACTGAGATCAGCATCTGTAAACTGCCTCATCTTCCCATCCCTTACATCTCACTATAAGTGTACTTCTAACATGCCTATCCTGGGTCCCTTAAGACTCAAAAATGTGGTCTTGTTCTTTTGCTCGGCCACCTGTGGGTTAGATGCTCCTCTTCCGGGCTGACACCAGACCCTGTACGTGGCTCTACCCCTAACCTCCCACATGGTTTCACAATTACTTGGGTAGGTGTCATATCTGCTCCAAGTTGGGAACCTCTAGAATGAGAAGACTGAGTTACTCATCTCACGAGCCTCAGGGTCTAGCAAGGGCTCTCAGTAGATGTTTGCTGAATGCATGGATATACAGTGGCAACATCTTTTGTATTTTTTCATCATGGTCTTAGTTACAAACAGCAATAAAAATGCACACTTCAGGGCAATTTATATCCATGGTTCACTGAACTAAACAGAGGCTATATGCTTTCAGTTATAGGCAAAGTCAGCAAGTGGTTTCCTTCTGTAAGGGGACTGGATTCACAGAGTTCCTGAGTTCAAAGTTTATTTTTAAGACTCTGGATGGAGAAACACATTTTAGCTGGTCTGGCTGAAACATCTTAAAAGAGTAAATAATAACATTAGTCAGGACTGGTACTTCTACTTTGTGCTGTGTTGGATGTAAAACTCTTCATTTCTGGCTTACTTTGTGGGTATATTTTCAGGTCTATGACCTGAACAACTCTGGAGAAACTCCTTCCTTTGAGATGAATGAGAGAATAATAATATTTTAAAAAATAATCTGATTCTGGTATAAAGAAAGGTTACCAACTTGTTTTTTTGACTCTGAATAGGCATGTCTTCCCTTCAATGTTAAGTTTATATCCATAAGTGTCATGTATTATATAAAAAGGTGTACTTACTGTCCTTCTATTTAGCATTTTCTGTGGAACATTATTCTCTCTGGGTGATACATTTGTGCCTAGTCATTATTTGTAGAAATATTTGTAGGTTGGGAATCAGACATCGTCTGTGACTTTTGAACAGAGAGAAGCAGGCCAATTGAGGACGGGGGAAGTGGGGCTACAACAATTTGGTGAAGACTGAGCAACATTTTTACAAGTTATATATTTAAAGGGATTTCCTTTATTCTTATCGAAGAACGATGTTCATTTTTTTAAAAAATTCATAAATTTTAAATTTTTTAATTTTTCAAAAAATTTTATAATTTTTAAAAAATTAAGCAAACACCACTTAACACCTCATCCATTCCATTCACTGAGCATATACCATAGGTCAGATACCATGCTAGGCATTGTTAAAGGTAGAATGAATAAGAAAGCTCCCTTCCCTTCTTGTGTTCTATAAAGGAAGGCAGCCATGGAGACAGAATTACTGTGTAGTGTGATAAATGCAAAGATAGAGATGTCTACCCAGTTTGGTGCTGGCACAAAGAAGGAAAACCTTATTTGGTGGGTGGAGATTTGTATGTAGAGAGAATGAAATGTATGATGGTGTAAAGGTGTAAATCAGTATTCAGTGTGTTCAGGAACCTACAAGAAATTGGTCATGGCTGGTGTGGATGAAGAAGGAGGCATAATGCTGGCAAGGGAGGAAAGAGGTATGAGACAGAGCTTGTGCATTGTGCTGAGAGCACTTGAACTTTACAGGCCAGGAGAGCCATCAGAGGGTTGTCATGGAAGATCTGTGCATTTTGGAGGGTCATACTGCATATACTGTGGATTCCTTGAATGGGGGAAGTAATCAGAAGCAGAGAAACGAGTCGAGAGGGTCTGGCACTTGCTCAGATGATAGATTTTTAAAGATTAAACCAAAGATGCTCAACATCACTCATTATCAGAGAAACGCAAATCAAAACCTCAATGAGGTGCCATTACACACCAGTCAGAATGGCTGCTATCCAAAAGTCTACAAGCAATAAATGCTGGAGAGGGTGTGGAGAAAAGGGAGCCCTCTTACACTGTTGGTGGGAATGCACACTAGTACAGCCACTATGGAGAACATTGTGGAGATTTCTTAAAAAACCGGAAATAGAACTGCCATATGACCCAGCAATCCCACTCCTGGGCATACACACCGAGGAAATCAGATCTGAAAGAGACACGTGTACACCAATGTTCATCGCAGCACTGTTTATAATAGCCAGGACATGGAAGCAACCTAGATGCCCATCAGTAGATGAATGGATAAGGAAGCTGTGGTACATATACACAATGGAATATTACTCAGCCATTAAAAAGAATTCATTTGAATCAGTTCTAATGAGGTGGATGAAACTGGAGCCCATTATACAGAGTGAAGTAAGCCAGAAAGAAAAACACCAATACAGTTTACTAATGCATATATATGGAATTTAGAAAGATGGTAATGATAACCCCATATGCAAGACAGAAAAAGAGACACAGATGTATAGAACAGACTTTTGGACTCTATGGGAGAAGGCGAGGGTGGGATGATCTGAGAGAACAGCATTGAAACATGTATATTATCAAGTGTGAAACAGATCACCAGTCCAGGTTGGATGCATGAGACAAGTGCTCGGGGCTGGTGCACTGGGAAGACCCAGAGGGATGGGATGGGGAGGGAGGTGGGAGAGGGGTTCAGGATGGGGAATACATGTGGATCCATGACTGATTCATGTCAATGTATGGCAAAAACCACTGCAATATTGTAAAGTAATTAGCCTCCAGCTAATAAAAATAATTTGGGGGAAAAAATAAAGATTAAACCAAGGTAGCAGCTTTGGTGATCAGACAGAGAGATTAGATGACACTTAAGAGGAGAACAAGCAGAATTTGGTGACTTGATTAAATCTGGGAAGAGGCTTAGATGAAGGGAAAGAATTCAGGATTATTTGGGGGCTTCTGGCTTGGATCATTATATGAAGAAGTGTATATGTGATCCCTGAGAATGAGGAGGTGGTAGGAAATATAAACTTAAAACAACAAAGTATGGGCTTCTTGGTGGCACTAGTGGTGAAGAACCCATCTGCCAGTGCAGGAGACATAAGAGACATGGGTTCGATCCCTAGCTCAGGAAGATCCCCTGGAGGCGGACATGGCAACCCACTTCAGTATTCTTGCCTGGAGAATCCCATGGACTGAGGAGTCTGTTGGGATACAGTCCAAAGGGCCACAGAGTTGGACATGACTGAAGCAACTTAGCACACACACACAAGCTGTTGATAATCCACAAAGTAGGGAATTGCTGCTGTAACCACCTAGCCACAGATAAGACTATAATATTTTTTAAATCACCTACTAGTAGATTGTAAATAATGTCTTCACTTTTGATAGACATTTAACAGTTCTTTAAAAATTATGAAATATAAATATGCAATTTTTAACAGAAACTAAGTTGTGTCATAGAAATTCCAAGTATCCTTTTTCTATTTAAAATATCTATTTATAAAATCAATTCAGAAATATAATAAGCAAGGAAAGTAATTAAATATAGGGTATAAATTCCCATCTCCATCCCCCTACGTCTGGGGATAATGAAGAGCCAGGTACTGTTACAAACCTGGCATTGAGACTTCACATGGAAAATATTATGTGTAAGAAATCACCTTCTTAATATCAATACCTTGAAAAATGATAGGTTAATATTAACTTGAGCTTGAGTTATTAGCTAATGATTAGATTTGAGTTCTTTGAAATTTTACTTTTCACTGCCAGCATATTTCTCTAACCCCTGTTTAATCATGAG